>NW_023605305.1:70265017-70865017 GCF_014898055.3 Talpa occidentalis | reverse complement strand
GAGTGGGGCCACATTATAAAGTACTTTGGTACAATTCTTAGATGTTGAACTATCCAATGAGTGACTAGAAATTATTAAAAGAATTAAAGAATTTTGAATAGACGCATTATATGGTCCTTGATATTTTAGGGGGAAAAATGGTTTTGATTTAGAAACAAGGGTGACTGGATATAAAGGATTTTTAATAGAAGAATTATATGGACCTTAATATTTTAGAAAAATTGATTTGAATTAAAAACAAGTTAAATATTCTTTAATAAGGGCAGAACTATAAAAGTTGTAGTATGTCCCTATTCCGATTTACAGCATCCCAGAAAGACAGAAAGAATGCACTAATGTGGATAGAGCTCCAAGGTACATTGAGGACTAAAACAAGTTACAGAACATTATTATGATACGTTATCATTTATGTTTAAAGAAAATTATGTGGGTAGTTGTATAATATGCATCTAAATACAGAGTAAGATTAGGGGGACACATCTTAGCTGGTAGCAATAGTTACATTTTGAGGGCCTCCCCAGTGGTGCAGTGGGTTGAGTGCAGCGCTGTGAAACTGTCTGCAGCGCCAGTTTGATTCCTGGTCAGCCAGGGAGAAACCCACATGGCGGGACAGACCTCTCCTGTCTTGCCCGCTGCTCCCCTCAGTAATGTGCTTCAGTCCATCTGCCTGTTCTGTTACCCGCTCTGTCTCTGGTGAATCCTCTTACCCTCCAGTGCCTCTAGCCTATACTTCAGTTCTTGTATAAAAATAAAAAAAAACAATGGTTACATTTCCAGTGCAATTGACAACAGGTGTGATGAAAGGGAACTTGATTTACTTGTAATGTCTTCATTTCTCACAGAGACTATAATCATGAAGTCCTTACGTAATTTGAATTAAATAAGCTTGGTCACCTTAGAAGCAATGTTGGGAATAAATTGTGAAAGTGAGGCAAAATTAGATTGGAAACCTAGAGATTGTTGCATAATATAGGCAAGACATTGCTAGGGCCTGTATGAAGGCCATGCAGTGGGGTTTGTGAGGGAAGAGAATGGGCTGTTTTGTTGAGGGTGTTGGACAAGTTCAGCGTGGAATGAGTTTCATTTGACTTAAGAGTGATCAGCGGTCAGGGAGCAGTTGGTACAAAGGTGGCATTTGAAGCCTTGAGAATCCCAGGAAACACTGATGAGGTAGGTTAATAATAAGGAATCTGGCTGAGCCTGAGAAGTCATCAGAGGAAACAGGTGAAACAGATGTGGAAGGTAGGGACTGAGCTGTTAGGAAGGGGAAGCTTGGCCTTTAGATAATCCATGGATAAGCCCTCACCCACTGCTGTCCTGTGCTCTGATGCCTGGTGAGTGAGCTCCATGCTTGTACTGGGGGTGCAGCACTCACCAGGGAGATGCACTAGGGGAGCTCCCTGCTGGGAGAGAAGACAAGTATTTTTTGAACAGTCCAAGCTGTAGGATGACAAATTCTGGTCATGACCTCATAGGAAAGACAAAGAGCCCTGAAGAATGTAGACGAAGTGGCAGGGGCTTAGCTGACGAGGGGCCCCATCTGAGACATGAAGTGTTCCATGCACAGGTAAGGGCAGCTGTGAGAGTCCAAAAGAAGGAAGCCTGCATGTACCAATGGGAGTGAGGAGAGAGGTGCTGGGACCAGATCCCTCTGCCAGCCGCAGACCAGGTGAACTGGATGTAGCCTGGCTACAGGCCCAGGTTTAACTTATACAAAAATCAACCTGCAGCCAATGTAGAGCCTGTTGGCATGGACATTTAAGGACTTGTCAGAGCCTGTTAGATCCAGACAAATCAGTGACAGCACCTTACAACATGGGTCCTGCAGAGTTGCTGCCAGGCTCAAAACCCTTGTGCCAGGAGAGCTTTCTTCCCATTATAAGTTGAGATAGTTAATGTGGGAACCACATTTGCCTGTCTGTATTTTTAACTCTCAATTGGGAAAAATACACTAGTTTTGTGGAAACAGTTACCCCCAATGGGTAGGTGTTTTTCTTTCCTGGTCTTTTGTCTTCCATTTTTATCTTAAGGCAAGAAGCCATGGAGGCTAGACGGAACCTGTACAGGGTGGCCAGCTGAGGAGTTACTTGGAGACTGCCTTCCACTAAGATTTACGGAGGCTGCATCTCTAAGGAGGGCAAGCTTTTTTTCTGTCTTGTGTAAGGTGCTATAGGTGTTAGCAGTAGCCTAGTGAAATAGCATACAATGGCTTTAAAGAGTGATTTAATAGAAGGTGAAAAGCAGGGTCCAAATATGCCCCCAGTCCTGTTTAACATGTATGAGTCAGACTTGTTCTTGTAACCCTGCCCTCTCCAAGCCCTGCAGTTCTCTTCCACCAACATTGGTTGTTTCTTGTATTTGAAAGGTAAATCAGATCATCTCACTCCCAGGCTCAAAACCTATAGAGGCTTCTATCACATAGAGCACAATTCAGTGTCCCCAGCATTGCTTTCCAAGGACTGCATGATCGGTCCCAGCTACCTCTTCACCTTCCCCCATTTCCACTCTGCCCTTTATCTGAGCACTTTAGTCAATAGGCCACCTTGTGTTTTGTCAGTCAGACCCCTACCCAGGGCCTCTGCACTTGCTTTTTCCTCTCCTGGACCATTCTTCCTGATAGCCGTGAGCCACCGTGAGTTACCTTCTCATGATATGTGTAGGTTTCTACTCAGATAGCACTTTCTCCAATAGACACAGCATATCAAAAGCACAGCACTCTATCCTCTATGTTCTTTAACCCCTCAGTGTGCTTTATTTCCCTCAGTGCTTGCTGCTGCATAGTAGAAATATTCATTCATCATCTGTCTCTTCCTCTAGATTGTAAGCTCCTTTTTGCTGGGTTTTCATTTGTTCCCATTTCCCCAGTATCTAACAGCTTGGTTATTGCAGTTAATGAATGATATGGCTAGGTTAGGTGGTGATGGAGCAGAAAGACATTTCAAGGATATTGGGAGAGAAAAGAAGTAGGACTTAGAGGTGAATTGAATGTGGAAAGTAAAGGCAATGGTGTTATCAAGAATGGTTTGTTGGGCTCTCCGGTGGCACAGCAGTTGAGCGCTGGTTTGCGAAGCTGCCCACAGCCTTTGCAGCGCCGGTTCGAGTCCCGGCTGCTCCCTGGCCACCGGAGGAGGGTCCCACATGGCGCGCAGACCTCTCCTGCCACCCCCTGTTCCCCTCAGCAGTGTACTTCGGTCCTTCTGCCTGCTCTGCTCCCCGCTCTGGCTCTGGTGAATTCTCTCACCCTCCCGCGCTTCTGACTGTACCCAGTGCTTGTATAAATAAAAATAAAAATAAATAAATCTTTAAAAAAAAAAAAGAATGGCTTGTGGCATTTTCCGGAATGAACAGTGAGTTCATTCACTGAGACAGTGACAGTTGATGGAGATCAGATCAGGTTGGGGTGATCAGATCACCCCCCTGCGTTGGGGGTGAACTGAGGAGGGGTTATAAGTGGTTTGGGATGAATTAAAAAATCTTTGGTTGATCCACTTATCCAAGTGGAGATGTTAATAGCGTGTTACTAGCCTGTTGGTTTGAAGTACCACTCCATATTATCGAATGGGCATAAAATGTAAATTTGGGAGACTCCCCCTCCTTCCAATGTAGGATAATTAGAATGATGGTTGAGTTTGAGCTAGCCTGTGGACTGGGTTTAGAGTACCGTGATAGAAGAAAGAGTTTAGGGCTCAGTCTTGAGGAACTCTGCATTTTATGGCAAGGTGAGAGAAATGAACCCATAGGAAAAATAAGTGCAGGTATGCTATAGAAGATAAGGGGAGTCTGGTGTCACTGAAGTCAAAGTTCAATAGGATGGTGTCAGTAGAGGTGAGAAGTAGATGAATTTGAGACATATTTAGATACAGAATAAATAAATCTTGGTAATTAGCATTTTGATTCAGAACTAGTGCCCGTTAGAAAGACAAAGGGGTTATACAGGTTGAAGGGAATAATAATGAATTCAGCTTAGACACATTGATTTTGAGGTGTCTTTGAGGCATCTAAATTGCTGTTGTGAGTGGGATGCTGTATCTACAATTGGGTATGGAAAATAGAGAAATCTTTCTAGAATATTTTGGTAATTGAAGCTGGCCGGTGGAAAGATCAGAGTAAGAAGAATTGGGCACCTAGGACTAAGCCCTAAGGCACTCCAAGAATTAAAGATGGAGTAGTAGAAAATGAGTGTGCAAAGGAGATTGAGGCTGGTGGAAAATGAAAAGAATCTGGAGGAAAGTACAGGACCACTGTATCTTAGAGTATGTCTCCAGGAAAAGGAATTCACTGTCATTTGCTGAGAGGCAAGTTAGCTGAGAACTGAAGAAAGTGTCCATCTTAGCTACATGGATGTCATGGTTACTTAACAAGGGTAGTGGTGAAGCAGGAGTCAGACTGAAGCTAATGAGGGGTGAGAGGGAAGAAATGTGCAAGTATAGGATGCTATAGACAATTGTATATGAAGAAGAGGCAGCAGCTGAAAGAACGCTTCTATACATATGTAAACAAATATTTCTATATATATATTTTTCCTTTCTTTACTCCCATATTAGTATATAGCACATATTATTCTGCCCTTTTAACTTGATAAATAATTACACTTTCCCTACCAGTAAACAGAGAGCTTCCTTACTCTACAGAGTAGTTTTAATGCCTTAGGCTGACTCTTGGCTGGGGAAAAAGGTGACTTTTGTATGATGTTAACCCAGCTGATATCACTTAGCTTTGGGCTAGGATTTTAAAAGTGATGCAATAGCTAACTAACAGTATGGACATTGGTGTAAAGCTATACCTTTATCATGTATCAATTAAATCCCTAATGTATTAAATCTCTAATATGTTAGAGTTAACGCAAATGCCCCATCAAAGGAATCTGGTTGAATATTCATAGATACCGTCTTACAGTTGAATTCTTTGCATTTCTGAAAAGGAAAGAGGAAGATCTCAGTAAATTCCCCTATGAGGTATTCCCCTATTGAGTATTAAGTGGGGGAAGGTGCAGAACACAAGAGTGAAAATAATACTTTCATCTAAGAAAGAATATACCAACAAATAAATAAATCTTATTTGCTTGTATTAAAATAATAATTAAAAAAAGGACAAAAGCACATCAGTAAAAATAGTTACCTACAAGGTGAAGAAAGAAAAGAAAAATGATGTAGAAAACAGGGATAGAATCTAGAATTTTTTAAATTATTTTGTTTTTATCATTTTGACTTTGGAACTATAAAAATGCTATAATAAAATTATAAGATTAAATGAAAATAGAAAAGCATTCCATAAATCTGAAACAAAAATGAAACAAATGATCCTACTGCATTTCAAGTTGGTGTTTTAGTCTCATAGAGAATTTTTTCAAATACCCTTGTATCACAGCAGTTTAAATAAGATCTTAGTGAATTATTCCTGTGATATTGTGACCTATACTAAGAAATACACTTTGATCTTTGTTCCATTTTCTGTCTGGCATTGAGCTTCTAAAACCCATGAAATTTCCTAAGTGTTAAGAGTGACCAAGCTGTCTTTTGTTATGTTAATGAGGTGACCTAAGGATGGAGGCTGGTGCCAGGGGACCCTACCTTTTGATTGGAGCTTTGGAATTTATGGCCCCTACCCTCTAACCTAGGGGAGGGAGAGAGACTGGAGGTGGAATAAATTATCAGTGACCAATAATTTAATGATCATATTTCTATGTAATGAAGCTTTCATAAAGCCCAGAGCACCCAGGTTGGTGAATAACTGGCAGTGCTGGGAGAGTGGCACACCCGATTGGAGAAAGCATGGAAGCCTCATGCCTTTTACTCCATACCTTGCTTTATGTAACTTTTCTTTTGAATGTTCTTGAGTGAAAGACTATCCAGAAGTTGAATGTATTAATGATGATCGTTAGAGACATCTAGTGATGATATTTAAGAGACTAGACTTGAAATACTGGAAAAAGAAGATTCTGAGAGGATTCAGTAAGAATTTATGGCAAAGTAATTGAAAATGTTATACTGGATTCTAACCTGAAAAACTGATTAGAAGATTTAAGAAGGAATGTGCTGGGCTCACATTTGGACACTCTGAATTTTAAAAGAACAATATTCAAATGGAAAGTGTAGTAGGCAGTTGGAAATACCACAATAAAGTATTTTGAGAAGACTCAAAATAGCCATTCACATAGGAGGTGTGGGAGTAGACAGAATCACCTAGAGAGAATGTTGGAGACTCAGGGTGTTTTAAGAGCCAAGGGAGGAGAATCTAGACCTACTGACAGAAATCATTCAGATGGGTGTCATTAGCAAGTTTATTCTGGTCTCTAAATTTCTGACCATAATCATAATCTTTTTCATATAGTAGCTCGGGCTTGATTCTGGGAAGAAGCAAAAGTTGAACTGCATTTCAGAAGACAGATCTGTAGACCTGAAGAAAACTAAGTAGATCATAAGGAACAATTCGAGTGTCCACGTCCAGGACTCATGGCTTCAGTGGGAAATGAGTTTCCTGGTTTTGATAGAGAACCTTGTAGCTGTAGTCACTTCCATAAAGATAAAAAATCCCTATGTGACATTTCTCTGTTCTCCTTTAAACAAAACTTTTCAAAAACATTTCTATAGTTGATGTTTCTGTTTGCTCACTTTTTCTTGTTTCTTCTGTGAACTCCAGTGGATCTTTCTTCCTTAGTATTCCATGATAAACAGTAACTAAATCTCAGTCTCCATATTGTCACAATTATAATTAAGTTTTTAGTTTTTAATCGTCAAATTATTTGCCAAATTTGACTCCTCCTTGGAGACTTTATTCCTTTGGCTTCTAGAACACCATCATGCCCTTCTAATTTTTTTGACCACTAAAGTCACAGTGCCTAAGTGGTTTCTTTCTGTTCTTCAACCTAAAATAAAACCTATCTACTGATTACTCCAAATACCTACCTGTAGTTCTGTGCTTTCCCCAAGTCTCTAAAATAATACATAAAGCTTATTGTTTCAGCATCATCCTTCAGTATCTTATTAAGGAATCTCAGCCATAACAAACCCCTGAAATAGAATAACCACCACTACCCCTAACTTGCCCTTTTTCTGGTCTTCCCCTTCTCAATAACTTGTGCAGCTAAAAACTAAGAGGGAGCCCCATTTTTCCCCTCCCAGTACCCCACATATAGTTCATCAGCTAGTCTAGTCATGTTAATACTAATGCAGTCATGGATACTTCCATCCACTTTCTCACCTAGATAACTGGAGTAGCTTCTTAAATTGTTTCTCCCTACTTACTTCCATTTAGTGCCCACCAGTCTATTCTCCATACAGTAGCCAAATTGAGTATATAATTTCTTGTGGCTTCACCATGTTTAAAATAAAATTCCAGAATCCTTTCCATGATCTATGAGGCCTGATACAATTTATCCCCATCTCTTGCTGCAGTCTTATTTACCACTTTCTCACTGCACTTCAGCTACAGAGTCTCTTTGCTATACCTCAGAGGTTGCACTTGTGTTTGCTGTTTACTTTTCTGGGAAGCTTTTTCTCCAAATAGCCATATAGCTGCTTTATTATTTGTCACCTAATTCCCTTCCCTATACCTAGCATTTATACATACATATCCAAGTATAATGCTCTTTAAAGGCTTGGACTCATCACATTATTTACATGTCTAAAACATTACATGGCCTACAATATTTACATAATAAATATTTGGGAGTGGAAAGCTTTCTCCAACATGAGCAAAGATAAAGAAATGAGGAGGAAAAAAATAAACATGGAGTGCTTCAGAAACTGCATGTACTTTGGCATACCTGTACTAAACCTAGAGCCAATGAGTAATAGAAACAAGGGAAAGTACTCCATTTTTGTGACAAGCTTTCACCCATTTGGTCCAAATAATGTATTGAAACTTCATCATTTATTTAACAAGACTTAAAATGGCTAAGAAAGCAGGAAGGAGTTGGGCAGAAAGTTAAAAACTTACCTTTCAATGAATAGTGAACTTATAAATGCATATAAAACTAGTCAAGGAGGTGGTATAGAGTGAAAAAGAGAAATCCTAAACCATAGGGAATACCACTTTTTAAAGAAGGTACAGGAAAAGTTATCCATGAAGAAAACTGATAAGTGTGCACTGGTAGAAGAGAAAAAGAATATATTATGTTCTCCAAGCAGAGGGAATGTGTACGCATGTGAGAAAGACCAATCTCAAATACAATGAAATGTAAAGGAGTCCTTTAAATGGTAAGCTCTAGCCCCAGAGGAAATGTGAAACTAGATGCAAAGCCATTCCTCTGGCAAAATGTAATATTCAGTGATTTCTGTCCTTTACATTTTTTTTTTTTTAGATTCAGTTCTTTACCACTCTTATCATGTTAACCATTTATTCACCTTCTTTATATTTACTTCTGTTTATTGTTGGTCTCTGACTTTTTTCTACCCTGCCTGCATAACCTCTAGCTTGATATATGAACAAGGCTGCCTTGCTAACTTGCACCTTTTGGCTTCATGCCTCCCTATGAACAATTCTATGGATTCTGTGGATTCATTCTATCAGCATTCTGTGGATTAATTCAGTAATCTTTCTGGATGAACTAGTCTGAAATTCTTACATTACCCGTGTAATGTGCTGTCCTAGAAAGCAATTTCTGTAAGTGAATTGTGAATGTGTGTGTAAAATTAATATGTAAGTGAGAATATTTGCCATTGTTCAAACTAGAAATATGTAAGTATTTAAAGAAGATTAACAAAGCATGTTTTCAATATTTCCCCCTCCAGAATGGAAGAGCAGTCATAAAACCACAAAGTCAACACAAACAAAAGATTCTTCACTTCAGGAGTTGATAATGAAAAGCTCCAATAGGAATGGACCCTGGGACTACAACAAATCAGAAAAACTCTACATATATGAAGACAGATTAGAGAAAAAAGAAAGTGTCCAGATAGTTTCAGTCACCAATAAAAAATTTCTCGCTGTAGAAAGAAGACATAAAAATAATGAAGTTGGCCAGAACTTCAGCCCAAAGTCCGATCTTGTTAGGCAACAGATGGTTCCTAGACAAAAAACACTACTACACGGAAACAGTTTCAAGCAAAATTCAAATTTGCTTATTCAA
The DNA here is from genome assembly GCF_014898055.3 of Talpa occidentalis. Taxonomy (NCBI): domain Eukaryota; kingdom Metazoa; phylum Chordata; class Mammalia; order Eulipotyphla; family Talpidae; genus Talpa; species Talpa occidentalis. The sequence continues at coordinate 70,855,947 of NW_023605305.1, read as the reverse complement.
CCAAAAATCAACATAGCAGAGAAACGCTATAAATGTAGTATTTGTGAGAAGACCTTCACTAATACATCGTCCCTTCGTAAACATGAGAAAAACCATAGTGGAGAGAAATTATTTAAATGTAAAGAATGTTCAAAAGCCTTTAACCAAAGTTCAGCTCTAATTCAACATCAAATAACTCATACTGGAGAGAAACCCTACATATGTAAAGAATGTGGGAAAGCCTTCACTCTTAGTACATCCCTTTATAAACATTTAAGAACACATACTGTGGAGAAATCCTATAGATGTAAAGAATGTGGTAAATCCTTTGGCCGAAGGTCAGGCCTTTTTATACATCAGAAGATCCATGCTGGAGAAAATCCCTATAAATACAATCCAGGTAGGAAGTCATCTCTTCCTGGATGTCAGAGAATTCATTCCAGAAAGAAGTCCTATTTATGTAATGAATGTGGCAATACCTTTAAATCTAGCTCATCCCTTCGTTATCACCAGAGAATACATACTGGAGAAAAGCCTTTTAAATGTAGTGAATGTGGGAGAGCCTTCAGTCAGAGTGCATCTCTAATTCAACATGAAAGAATACACACTGGAGAAAAGCCCTATAGATGTAATGAATGTGGAAAAGGTTTCACTTCTATTTCACGACTTAATAGACACCGTATAATTCATACTGGTGAGAAGTTTTATAATTGTAATGAATGTGGTAAAGCCTTAAGTTCCCACTCAACACTTATTATTCATGAAAGAATTCATACTGGAGAGAAACCATGTAAATGTAAAGTGTGTGGGAAAGCTTTCAGACAAAGTTCAGCTCTCATTCAACATCAGAGAATGCATACTGGAGAAAGACCCTATAAGTGTAATGAGTGTGGGAAAACATTCAGGTGTAATTCATCCCTCAGTAATCATCAGAGAATTCATACTGGAGAAAAACCGTATCGTTGTGAGGAATGTGGGATCTCCTTTGGCCAAAGTTCAGCTCTTATTCAACATCGAAGGATTCATACAGGAGAGAAACCCTTTAAATGTAATACATGTGGGAAAACTTTCAGACAAAGCTCATCACGCATTGCCCATCAGAGAATTCATACTGGAGAGAAGCCTTATGAATGTAATACATGTGGGAAACTTTTCAACCACAGGTCGTCCCTAACTAATCATTATAAAATTCATATTGAAGAGAACTCCTAGAAGTAGATTTGCATGTTTGAAGGCCTTAAACTGAAGCTCATCAGAATACACTAAGAATGATATATAGTAAGTATAATGGTTATGAAAAAGCATCCTATAATTTAGTTCTCATAGATACTAATTCCAAAGATACCCCTTTACTATATAATAGAATAAGAGGAAAGTGAGGTGTTCATTACTGTCATACCCTTTCTAAGATAATGTGAAATGAATAATTCACAAATGAAGGCATTGACTTTGGGAATTTGTAAAATAATATGTCTTCTTTCTAAACCAATGTACAATAGGTATCTTGTGTGATACTCAAAACATCTGGGCAGGGGGAGCTGTGTATTAAATTTCTCATTTTTAAATGAATAAGTTTTATAACATTTTAATGTATATAAGGTTTGGTCTGAGAAAATATACATTTTTAGAGAAAAGGATCAAATAAAAAGATTAAAAATGAACTGTTACTACCTCTTAGTTTCTGGGGTTAGTTTTTTTCCTGACCCACTGTCAAACTTTGTGCATGCATTTCACTTAAAAATAGAAATAAAAGTCTCTTCCTTTGATCTTTTGTAGTTGCTGTAAACTAGGAGTGTTCTACCTAATTCCTAATCTTAGAATTTTTTTTCTCTGCATTTGTTATGAAAAGATACTGGCTATATAATGTCAGTTGTCATCTTAGAAAAAATTAAATGGAAAACTGAGCAATTATTTCAAGTTTAAAGTTTACACATACAGGGCCTACCTGGTGGTGCAGCCAGTTGAGCACTGCGCTGTGGAGCCGGTTCAATTTCCAGCTGGCCAGGGAGATTACCAGATGGCATGGCAGACTTCTGTCGTGCCCACTGCTCCCCTCAGCAGTGTTTCAGTCCTTCTGCCTGTTCTGCTCCCTACTCTGTCTCGGGTGAATTCTCTTGCCCTCCCACACCTCTGGCCTGTACCCCAGTGATTGTATAAATAAATAAATCTTTTTAAAAAAAAGCTTATACATACATATTAATGTGTATTTGCAAAAGAGGCTATCAAAAATTTAATGACTAACAGTTGTACCCAAATCTTGAAAGGCATGTCATTTTACGGGGGAAAAAAAACTTTCCCAACTTTCCCTAGCTTGGTGCTCTTTCACTCTTTAGTAACTTTAAGAAGATGAAAGGAATATAAACAATTCAGAATTTTTTTTTTAAATACAAGCTGTAGGGCAGGCACTGTACTACATACTGAAATTTCAAGAATGGCCCCAACCACAAACTGGGACAAAGAAGATGAAGCTGGGGGACTAGCAGATAAGTAAGCAAGTCATGTCACAGTATGTTAAATGTGGTAATAACAGATGTGATAATATGTTGCAGTGCACGAATGTACAGGTTTACACAGGATGAATAGAAGATTGAATGTAATCGAAGAAACCTGAGAGATTAAAAACTTTCCAGGGCCAGGTTTTGAAATAATATTAAAAAGTCTGGAGATAAGCACGCCAAAAACAACAACAAAAAATAAAAATAGAAAATGTATGTGTATAGAGGCTGGTGGGGAATATCCTGACATGTTTGTGAAAGCTCGAGTGTTTTCAAGTGAGCCTACAAATGACAGGTGTTAGAAGACAGAAACCAGATAACAAAAGGCCTATTTGCCATTGTAAGAAGTTTGGATTTTATCCTAAAATTGATGGGGGTCAAAAAGGAAAATTGTTAGGGCAACTGTAAAGGGTGAATTTAGAGAGTTGAACAAAGCTGTATAAAATGATTCCTAGAAGTCTGAACAATTCTAATTCAAATATAGATGAGTCCGAATGGATGGAGAATAGAAGATAATGTATTAGAAAAATGACATGATTTTTAGAAACAGATGAGGTTGGTGAGTGAGAAGGCAGCTGACTCAGGGAAGGTTAGCAGGTGTCTTTAATAGGACATGCCCAGCATTAATGTGTTGTCCTGTAACTATTTCTCTGGTGAACCTTAATTCCCCACCACCACCACCCATAGCAAAAATTCAGCAGGCAGTGCTGTTTTTCTATTTCAGCATTGTTAACTAAATTACCTAAATGACAACACTAGATGAAAATCACTCAAGCTGATCTGTTAATTACAGGTCAGCTGAAAGCAGACAGCCCAGTGTCTCCAGACACCAACCAGTGAATGCCTCATTCCAGTGACTTGCTTCTGAAAGTATGCCAGTCAATTACAATTGTATTCAAGTGATCATACAAATATATTTGAAAATCTGTCAATCCATAAATTCTCCTGTTTCTAAAAATCCAACAAACTTGACACTAAGTTTTAAAAAAAAAACCTTTCGTGTGATCTGCTCTGGTTACTAGAAGACAGTTCTCCCTTGCTGACATACTTAAAGTTCACATATTAAGTTCAATTTATTATTAGTTTGCAATGATTTTAACAAGCCCAATTTACTGTTAGAGCTCCAGTGACAAATTGACTAGTGAGGCCCTGATACTATAAATTCAATATTCTCAATGATTCAAATTATTCTTTTATGTGTGTACTTGAATTTCAAATACAATTCCAAATACAATGATTAATTTTCAGACGTTGGCTATCTATTAAGTTAAATGTCACTTTGAAGCCTTCTGCACTATGAAATTGTTCATTCAGTATTAAAAATGATGGAAAGTCAGATATAAACCAGCATATGCTAACAACTAAATCTAAGTGATGATTGCAAGTGAATAAAGTGATAAATTTTCTGGTGAAAAGAAATTCAGATAACAATTGCAAGAGATATCACCAAAATGGCAACAGAAGACATCCCTTGCTTTGCTTACAAGAGGAACGATTAGGTACTAACAGGACACTACTGAGAGAATCTTACCACCACAGTAGTGAGGGTGAAGCACCCTCTGGACCTCAGAAACCAACACAGACCTTATTTTAGAAGGAATACTGAGGAGATTCATGCATTGTTGTAATGATACACAGAGGTAGTAGTCTTGGATGGGAGGAGAATGAATATGACAAAGATGCCAACCTAAACAAAGGCCCTCAGATGGGGAAAGCAGAGACAATGTGGAGGCCCATGCCCTCAACCCAAAGCAGAGAAGCTGAGGTATTCTACATGGACTGGCAGCAAAAAAAGACACAAAACAAGTCCTCTAAACTACCCTTCCCCAACCCTTGGGATTTGTACTGGCATTGTGAAGTATACAATATCAAGTAGATTACTAAATTCCATATCTGGGAGTCTAAAGAGTAGGAAAAATAGTAAGCAATGAGTCAGTGAACTTGAAGAGAGATGACTAAAAATCCACATGCAAGAAGAAAGAAGATAGTTTTTAATGAGTTTACTGTCACTGCAAACTATTTAGATAATCAAAGGTTTGCTTGCTATTACATGCAAGAGTGTTGCCCATATATATAATTGAGGGGAAAACTCAGGAGATTTGCAAGACATTCAATATATGACCATTGAAGAAGAAGCAGAACCAGTGGTGTGAAGAGAAGTGAAATGCTGTTCCTGACACTGTAACACTGTAAGTATTGTTCTAAACACTAGTTGCATTGCTGTGGTTAAAACTGTTAGCATTAGACAAACAGTAGACAAATACAGTAGCAAATCAATTGTATTAGCAGAATACTTTTTAATTTTTATGAAGTACCATTGTTTTACATCCTTGTTAATGTTTTGACAATACAGGATTTCTCTCAGGTGTGGTTACCTTTACTCTCCCAAAACAAAAGCACCCATAGTCTATGGTGTTCTTCCTCTACCCCATCATCACTCCTTCCCACAGTCCCCCACCTTAGATCTATGGGCAGCTTTCAAGGGTTCCTTTTAATGTTTATTTTTGTCTAATCCTTTGTTTTCTGTATAGTTCACATGTAAGTGAAACCATGGAGTATTTATCTTTCTCTTTCTGACTCATTTTGCTAAGCATAAACCCTAATAACTCCATATTTCTTCTAGTATGAGTTTATCTTATTTGATCTGGGTAGTATTCCATTGCTTATATATACACCACATCTTCTTGAGCCGCTCATCTATTTCTGGATATGTAAGTTGTTTCCAAATCACAGCTATTGTCAACAACCCTGCAATAAACAAGAGTGCAGATTTTCTTCTGAATTAGTGTTTTTGTGTTCTTTGAGTAGATTCCTAGGCATGGGATTGCTGAGTCATATGGCAAATCCATTTTTATTCTTTTGAGGAAACTCCACACTATTTTCCATGGGGGCTGGACCAGTCACATTACTACCAACAGTGTAAGAGTGTTCTCTTTTTCTCCACACCCTCACCAGCAGCACTTGTTTCTTATCTTTTTTATATGGGCCATTCTCATTGGTGATGAAAAGTCATGATGAATTTTTTTTCATATGCCAGTTGGCCATCTGTATGTCTTTGAAGAAGCTCTTCTTCCCATTTTTTGATTATTTATTACCTTTTTGGTGAATTGTATAAACTCAAAATCTTTGATATCACTATCTTGTCAGATGTATATTGTGCAAATATTTCTCCCATTTAGTAGAGTATGTCTTTCTTTTAGTTAGTCTCTTTCACAGAAGCATCTTAGTTTTATGTTTTCTTATGTGTATTTATGGCTTCAGGTATTTTATCCATTTTGACTTAATTTTTGTTTATGATGTGAGGTAGTGGGCTAGTTTCATTCTTTTGCATGCAGAGTCCAATTTTCCCAGCACCATTACTGAAGAGGCTTTCCTTGTTCCAGAGTATATTCTTTGCCACTTTGTCATATTAGCTGTCCATATATGTGTGGTTTTATTTTGGGACTCTCAATTCTATTCCATTGATCTGTGTGTCTGTTTTTGTTCCAGTATCATGCTGTTTTCTTATTAAGGCATTGTAGTATAGAAAAGTATACTACCACCATTTTACCCCTCTTTGTCAGGAGAGCTTAGGTTATTTGGGGTCTTTTGTGGTTCCATATGAATTTCAGTGATATTTGTTCCATTTCTATGAAGAATGCCACTGAAATTTTTTTAAAGATTTATTTATTTTTATACAGGAGCTGGGGTACAGGCCAGAGGCATGGGAGGGTGAGAGGATTCACCAGAGGCAGAGCAGGGAGCAGAACAGGCAGACAACAGAGATACACTGCTGAGGGGAGCAGCAGGAGAGGCAGGATAGGTCTGCCACACCTTCCCTGCTAGCTGGGATCAAACCCTCACTGCAGAGGCTGCAGACAGCTTCACAGCACAGCGCTCAACTGGCTGTGCCACCAGGGAGGCCCAATGCCACTGAGATTTTTATTGGGATAGCTTTGAATCTGTAAATTTCTTTGCTTTGGCTAGAATAGCCATTTTGACAATGTTGATTTTTCCCATCCATGAGCAGAAAATAGCTCTCCATTTCTTTGTGTCTTCTATTTCTTTTAATAATGTTTTATAGTTTTCCTTTTATAGGTCCTTTACCTCCTTTGTTACTTTTTCCTGAGGTTCTTAATTTTGTTGAAATTGTAAATGGGATGGCTTTCTTATTTCTTCTTCTAGCACATTGTTTGCATATAGTAAGGCAACTGATTTTTGTGTGTTGATTTTGTATCCTACCTCTTTACTGAACTAGGTTATTGTTTCCATTAGTTTTCTGTGGAGTCTTTAGGGTTCTCTATTATCATATCATCTGCAAATAATGATAGCTTTACTTCTTTCCCAATTTAGGTTCTTTTTATAGCTTTCTCTTTCCTAATTGCTATATTAAGACTTCTAATACTATGTTGAATCATAGTGGTGAGTGTGGACAGCCTTGTCTTGTACCATGATATTCAGTTTTCAACATTGAGAATGATACTAGCTATGGGGTTGTCTTACGTGACTTTTATTTTGTTAAAATATATTGCATTTATCTCCAGTTTTTTAATGGTTTTTCAACATAAATGAATGCTTTATGTTATCACATGTTTGCTTAGCATCTATTGATATGATTATATGGTTTTTACCTTCCTTTTTGTTGATGTAGTGATTTACATTGATTGATTTTCTGTGTTGAATGATCCTGTGTTGCTTGTATAAATCTCACTTGGTCTTGATGTACTTTAATGTATTTTAATGCATTATTGGATTCAGTTTGCTAAAATTTTATTGAGGATTTTTACATCTGTGTTCATTAGGGAAATGGGTTTATAGTTTTCTTTGTGTGTGTTTGATTTGGTTTTGGTATTAGAGTAACATAAGCCTCATGGAATGTGTTTAGAACTATTCCTTCATTCTCAATTTTTTTTGAAAGAGCTTTTATGGATAGGTATTAGTCTTTGAAAGTTTGGTAGAACTCATCTGTGAAGCCACCTGGTTGTTTTTTGTGGAGAGTTTGATTACCGTTTCAATTTTCGTGCTTGTGATTAACTTGTTCAGGTTTTCTATTTCTTCCCTATTTCATTTTGGATGATTGTAGTATTCTAAGAATTTTTCCAACATTTCCCTTTGGATCTCTACAGTGTCTATTGTAACTTCTCTTTTAATTTTGTCCTTTTTATTTGAGTTTTCTCCCCTTTTTTCTTAGTGAACATAGCTAGATATTTGTCCATTTCATTTATTTTTCAGGAAAGGAGCTTTTGATTTCATTGGTCTTTTGGACTGTCTTTTTATTACTATTCATTTATTTATGCTATATGTTCTTTATTTCCTTCCTTCTACTGGCTTTTTATTTATTCTTTTTCTAGTTTCTCCAGGTAAAAGACAAGGTTCTTTCCTTGGACTCTTTATTGTTTCTTCATCTGGTCCTGTATTGCTATACTTCCTATATATATATTACTATATCCCATATGTTCTGGAAGGTTGTGTCCTCACTTTCATTAGTCTTGAGGCAATTTTTTTTCTTCTCTGATTTCTTCATTGACACAATGGTCTTTCAGTACTATGTTATTCAGTCTCCATGTGTTAGATTTTTTTCCTTGCTCTTTTTTTATAGTTGATTTCTAGTTTGATACCCTTATGGTAAGAGAATATAGTTGACATTTCAATCTCCATGAATTTGTTGATATTTGTCTTGTAGCCAAATATGTGGTTAATTCTGGAAAATGTCTATGTTGCACTTGGGAAAAATGTGTATTTTGTTTTTTTTTGGGGGGACAGCATCCTACATACGTTTATTATGTCCATATTATCTAATTTTTTTTGCTTATAGCTATTATGCCTCTATTCAGTTGGGGGGGGGTGCAGAGAGCTAAATAGGCACTTCTCCAAGGAAAACAACCAGGTATGGCCAATAGTCACATGAAAAAATGTTCATCATCAGTTATCATCAGGAAACACAAAAACCACCTCACGAAAGTGAAAATTACCCACATCAAAATGACCAAAACCAACAAGTGCCGGCATGGATTTGAAGAAATAGGAACACTTACATTGCTGGTGGGAATGTAAACTGTTCCAGCCTCTATCACAAGTACTGTGGCGATTTCTCAAAAGATTTAAAATAGATCTGCCATATAACTCATCAGTTCCACTCCTACATATCTATGGGAAAAAAAAGAAACCACTAATTCAAAAGAAAACTGCATTCCTATGTTTATAGCAGCACTACTTAACACTAGCCAGATATGGAAACAATCTAAAAGCCCAATCATCAAAACAGATGAGTGGATCAAGAAGGTGTGGTATATATACACAAATGGAATATTACTCAGTAATCAAGATAAACTCAGGCCATTTGTAGCAACCTAGATGGAATTGGAAGAGATAACAGTGAGTGAAATCAGTCAAAAGGAGGAAAATAAATTCTGATATCACTATTATGTGGCGTATAGAGAAACCAAACTAAGAACCAGAGAATGACCTTAAAAGCTCACCCTTGAAAATTGACTATAGAACTGAAGCATCCAAAGGGGTGGGGTGGAGTTGGGGGTTGGTTAGGAACAACAAGAAGGAAGGAAGCACAATGGTGGACTACAGGTGAATTGATGGCGGGTACCTGACAGTGGTAAAAACCTAATGGAGAGAACTTTAATACTACCACAATTGAAAGAATAAATTGTTAAAAATAAATAAATAAAAATAAAGCTATTATGTCCTGTTGGAGACCCATAAGGCATGCAATGCTGAGAAAAGGAAAACAACAATGTCATGGCTAAAAAACTGATCAGCCCAGGTCAGAGGACTGCCCCATGTACAGATCAGGGTGTTCTTTCTTGTGTCTGTGAAGCTATGTCTAAGGAACAAACTAGATTAGAAAGAGAAACAGAATGACCTGATGGCGCAGAACCTTGGCAGTGAGTATATGCCTAGACAAGGCCAAATGCTAAAAGAATACTTCATTGTCTAGTAACTAACCTGAGGGGTGGAGGAGGCTGCTTGTATCAATAAAAATAGGGCCTCCCCGGTGGCACAGAGGTTGAGTGCTGGGTGGCAAAGCGGCCCGCAGCCTCTGCGGCACCGGTTCGATCCCTGGTTGCTCCCCAGCCACCGGAGGAGGGTCCCACATGGCGTGCAGACCTCTCCTGCCGCCCGTTGCTCCCCTCAGCAGTGTACTTTGGTCCTTCTGCCTGTTCTGCTTCCCGCTCTGGCTCTGGTGAATTCTCTCACCCTCCCGCGCTTCTGACTGTACCCAGTGTTTGTATAAATTAAATAAATAAATAAATAAATAATAATAAAAAATAAATCTTAAAAAAATAAAATAAAAATGAGTTGCACTGGGCACTCAGGACACTTGAGCACAAATGAGAGGCCTTGCGTTCCCTGGCTCCTGCTTAAACTCTATTTTGTGTCTATCATTTCTTGGTAATTTCTGTGGCTCAATTGGATTCCTCTCTCAACCCTGTTCACTGGAGGGGGACTCCAACAATGTCATTCATTTTTTTGTCCCATTGATTTTTCTTATTTTTTTTAAAGATTTATTTATTTATACAAGAACCCAGGTACAGGCCAGATGCATGGAAGGGTGAGAGGATCCACCAGAGACAGAGTGGGGAACAGAACAGGCAGACTGATGAAATACACTGCTGAGGGGAGCAGTGGGCAAGACAGGAGAGGTTTGCTGTGCCATGTGGGACCCTCGCAGGCCGGCAGGGATTGAACCTGCGCTGCAGAGGCTACGGTGGACAGCTTCACAGTGTGGCACTCAACCGCCTGTGCCACCAGGGAGGCCCCCCCATTGATTTTTCCATTGGCAAGAGTCAGGTGTTGAAGTCTCCTACCATAAATGTGTTTTTTTCAATGTTTGTTTACTGAGTTGATAGTAGTTGATTAATGTATTTTGGGACTCCTTCATCTTCTGAATATGTAGATGAGTGTTATGTTCTCCTGATGTATTGTTCCCCTTAATCATTATATAGTGACCATCCCTGTCTCTTTGTTACTTTTATTAACTGGAAATCTATAATGAGAGATATATGGATGGCTGTCCCTGCCTTTCTTTGGGTTCCATTTGTTACAGCGCAGAGAGAGGGGCATCTCAGAACCCCCAGACCTGCCCACTCTAAATAGTTCTGCCATCTACCACATCAAGACAAAACATATAAGCCCTTTAATGGAAAGGAACTTTAATACAATTAATGAACAATACAGAAAAGACAAAGAATATAGTTTCTAAATCAAACACCCAAAGTCACCCATCCCCTTGTGGGGAAAATTCCACCCAAACAGGATTGGCCCAGAGCAAGGCCTGAAAGCCTATAACAAGTCTAAAGCACCTTCTGGCAGGGACCCATGGGAAAGGATCAGAATCAGCCAGAGAAGTCTAGAAGGAAAAGAATAAAATCAAAATCAAGATAAAATCTGCCATTGTTAACTTCACCATGGGTCTCTCACCCACATCTGTTCAAACCAGTCCAGGACCAAAAGGCAAGCGCAGTTTCACGTGACTTTCTGCTCCAAGTGCCTCTTCCAGGTCTCCTTCTTGCTCTCTATCCTGCTTCCTTCCTTCCTCAGTCTCCTCTCCAGCTTCTTCTCCTCCCTGATCAGCTCCACCCTCCTTTGGTTGTGGCAGGGAACTTGGAAACCCTCCTTTTCCTGGGCACCACTCTGTAACACATTCACTTGTGAGATTGTTTTCTAACCCTTTACCTTCCACCCATGTTTATATTTGGAGCTCAGATTTGTTTCCTGGAGATAGCAGAAAGTTGGATTTTATTTCCTAATACACCCTGATATTCTGCGTCATATACTTATACATACATACATATATATATATATATATATATATAAGCACACACACGTATCTATATACATAGATGTGTGTGTGTGCATATATATGTATGTATATGTATATTATGTATATGTATACACACTTTCTACATTGTCCTTCATTCTCTCAGGTGTAATCACCATAAAATGCCACCACCAAGACACCTGTGAACTGTCACCATAGTCTCTTGTGCTCTTCCCTCCCATGTTTTGACCCCTCTCCCTCCCCCTCCCTAGCTGAATGTCACTGTTTTATAGTTTGCCTGATAATTTTGGCTTTTTTTTTCCTGATCCCTTGTTTGTTGTCCCTATGTTCCTCATAAAAGTGAAACCATCCAATGTTTTCTCTTTCCTTCTGACTTATTTCACTGAATTCCATCCATGTTGCTGCAAATGGCATGAGTTTATCTTTTTGATTGGTGAATAGTATTCCATTGTGTATACATACTACATCTTCTTGATCCAGTCATCTATTCTTAGGCATTTAAGTTGTTTCCATATCTTAGCTATTGTAAATAGTGCTGCAATAAACATAGGAGTGCAGGTCCTTACAAATGAATGTTTTTGTGACCTTTGGGTAGATTCCTATAAGTGGAATTGCTCCATTTTTATTAGTTTGGATCCTCCACACAGCTTTTCATAGTGGTTGAACCATTTTGCATTCCCACCAATGGTGTAAGAGAGTTCCTTTTTCTCTACAACTTCACCAGTATTTGTTGTTGCCAGTATTTTCAGTATGTGCCATTCTCACTGGCATGAGGTGGTTTCTCATTGTGGTTTTGATTTGCATTTCCCTGATTATAAGTGATGTTGAACATTTTTTCATCTACTTATTGGCCATTTACATTTCCTCTTTGGAGAAGTGTCTTTTTAGTTCTGCCCATTTTTTGACTGGATTGTTTGTTTTCGTTCAGTCAGATGAGCTCTTTGTATATCTTTGAAATCAGTCCCTTATCAATTGTGTGAAGTGTAAATATCTTCTTCCCATCAGTAGGGTGTCTCTTTGTTTTGGTTATTGTCTCCTTTTCTTTCAGAAGCTTTTTAGTTTGATGTAATCCCAGCTGCTCATCTTTTCCTTCACTTTCTTTGCTTTGGGAGGGGGTGAGTCTTTAAAGATGTTTCTGAAATGTATATCTTGGAGTGTTTTGCCTGTTTTTTTCTATATATATATTATGGTTTCAGGTCTTATGTTCAAGTCTTTTATCCATTTTGCATGACGTGAGGTAGTAATCTAGTTTCATTCTTTTGCATGTGGTGGTCCAGTTTTCCCAGCACCATTTATTGAACAGACTGTCCTTGTTCCATTGCATATTCTTTGCTCCTTTGTCATAGATTAGTCATTTCAATTCAATTCCATGGGTCGTATGTCTGTTTTTTTTTCCCCCAGGACCCTACTGTTTTAATTATTATGGCTTTGTAGTATAGTTGGAAGTCTGAGCGTTTGATACCTTCATTCTCCTCCTTTCTAGTCAGGAGAGCTTTGGATATTTGAGGTGTTTGTGCTTCATATGAATTTCATCAATATTTGTTCTATTTCTTTTAGAATGCCATTGAGTTTTTTATTGGAATTGCATTGAATCTGTAAATTACTTTTGGTTGTAAGGCCATTTTGATAATGTTAATTCTTCCAAACCATGAGCAGAGAATATCTTTCCATTTCTTTGCACCTTCTTCTATTTCTTTTAACAGTGTTTATAGTTTTTTTTTGCATAAGTCACCCACCTCCTTTGTTAGGTTTATTCCCAGGGATATAATATTTTTGGTACAATTATAAATGGGATGTTTTTTTTAATTTCTTCTTCAGACTGATTGTTTGCATATAGGAAGGATACTTCCTATATGATTTTTGTGTGTTGATTTTGTATCCCGCTACTTTGCTAAACAGGTTTATTGTTTTAATTAGTTTTTCTGTTGAGTTTTTAGGGTTCTCTATGTATACTATCATATCATCTGCAAATAGTGATAGTTTTACTTCTTCTTTCCCTATTTGGATTCCTTGTATGTCTTTCTCTTATTGCTCTAGCCAGGAATTATATTGAAAAGCAGTGGTGAGAGTGGACATCCTTGTTTTGTTCCAGATCTTAAAGGAAAGTCTTTCAGCTTTTCACCATTGAGAATGATGTTGGCTGTGGGTTTGTCATATATGGTTTTTATTATGTTAATGTATATTCCTTCTATTCTAAGAATTTTGAGGGCCTTCATCATAAATGGATGCTGAACTTTGTCAAATGCTTTCTCAATATCTAATGATATGATCATATGGTTTTTATTTTTCTTTTTGTTGATATGTTGAATTACACTAATTAATTTTTTAATGTTGAACCAATCTTGTGCCCGTGGAATTAATCTCACTTGGCCATGGTGTATTATCCTTTTGATGCAATATTGAGGATTTTGTACCTGTGTTCATTAGGGAGATTGATTTGTGATTTTCTTTTATTGTGTTGTCTTTGTTTGGTTTTGGTATTAGTGTAATGTCTTCATAAAACATATTTGGTAGTATTCCTTCTTTCTCAATTTTTTTAAAATATTACTCTTTTCTCTCTTTTTTTAAGATTTATTTATTTATACAAGAACTGGGGTATAGGCCAGATGTGCAGGAGTGTGAGAGGATTCACAAGAGACAGAGCTGGGAACAGAACAGGCAGACTGATGAAATACATTGCTGAGGGGAGCAGCGGACGAGACAGGAGAGGTCTGCTTCACCATGTGGGATTCTCACTGGCCGGCCAGGATCAAACCCGCACTGCAGAGGCTGCAAATAGCTTCACAGTGCAGCACTCAACCACCAGCATCACCAAGGAGGACCTCCTTCATTCTCAATTTTTTGAAAGAGTTTTTGTAGGATAGGCACTAATTCATTTTTAAATGTTTGGTAGAATTAATTTGTGGAACCATCTGGTCCTGGGCTTTTATTTTTGGAGAGGGTTTCAATTAATGTTTCAATTTCATTGCTTATAATTGGTTTATTTAGGTTTTCTGTTTCTTCTTTATCCAGCTTGGATGATTGTAAAGTTCTAGGGATTTGTCCATCTCTTCCAGATTGTTGAACATGTTTGCATATAAATATTCATAGTAATCTCTGATTAGTCTCTGGGTTTCTGCTATGTTTGTTTTCATTTCTCCTCTTCATTCATGATCTTATTTATTTGTGTTTTTTTCCCATTTTTTTCTTTGAGCCTGGCTAGAGGTTTATCTCTTTTTTGTTTATTTTTTCGAAGAATCAGCTTTTGGGTTCATTGATTTTTTGGATTGTCTCTTTTATTTCTATTTTCATTTATTTCTGCTTGAAATTTTATTATTTCATTTTGTCTACTGGCCTTTGAGTTTTTTTGTTGTTCTTTTTCTAGTTCTTTGAGTTGGGAGATTAGATTATTTATTTGGCTTCTTTATTGTTTCTTGATGTAGGCCTATATTGCTATACACTTCCTTCTTATTACTGCTGTTAATGTGTCCCATACAAAAGTTGTCATTCATCTCAAGGTATTTTTTAATTTTTTCTTCGATCTCCACATTAATCCAATGGTCTTCCAGTAGTTTGGGGTTCAATCTCCTCTGAATGGGAGGATTACTTTCTTTCTTTTCATTGTCTATTTCTATTTTGATGCCTTTATGATAAGAAAAGATAGTTGGTATGATTTCAATCTTCACATATCTGTTGATGTTTGTCTTGTAGCCCAGTATGTGATCAATCCTGGAGAATGATCCATGTGCCCTTGAGTAAAATGTGTATTCAGATTTTTTTTTTGGGGGGGTGTGGAGTGTCCTATAAATGTCTGTTAGGCCCATGAGGTCTAGGTCTTTATTTAGGGCTATAGTATCCTTGTTTGTTTTTTTGTCTTGTTGATCTGTCCTTTGGTGAGAGTAGGGTGTTGAAGTCTCCTACCACATATGTCTATTTTCAGAAATAACAAATTTGTCCAATATATTTTGGTGCTCCTTCATTTGGTGAGTATATATTCATGAGTATCTTTTGTTCCTAGTGTATTGTCCCCTTAATCGTAACATAGTGACCATCTGTGTTACTTTTTACATTGTTTAGTTTGAAGTCTCTTTTATCTGATATAAGTATGGCTGCTCCTGCCTTCTTTTTGGGTCCATTTGCTTGTAGAATTGTTTTCTGATTCTTTACTTTCAATCTGTATTTATCTTCTGCAGTTAGATGTGTTTCCTGGAGATAGCAGAAGATTGGATTCTGCTTTTTATTGATTCTGTCTTTTTATTGATGAGTTTAGTCCATTTACATTTAGGGTTATTGATACATTGGAGTCTATACTTGCCATTATGTTCATCATTTTTGTGGTTCTATTCCTTACCTTATTCTGTTCTCTTTTTTTCCCTCCTAAAGATTTATTTATTTATTTATCCAAGCACTGGGTACAGTCAGAGGCACAGGAGGGTGAGAGAATTCACCAGAGCCAGAGCGGAGAGTAGAACAGGCAGAGTGATGAAGTACACTGCTGAGGGGAGCAGCAGGTGGCAGGAGAGGTCTGCACATCATGTGGGACCCTTGCCCGGCAGCTGGGGATAGAACCGGCACTGCAGAGACTGCGGGCAGCTTTGCAACCCAGCGCTCAACCTCTGAGCCACCGGGGAGGCCTCCTTATTCTATTCTTGCTATTCATTCTTCAGGTAGCGTTGGCTTTACAGTTTCTTATAATAGTTTTTTTGAGTGGGAGTTTAGTGGTAATGAATTTCTGAAGATTTTATTTGTCCAAGAAGGTCCTTATTTTTCCCTCATAGAAAAAGTAGAACTTTGCAGGGTAAAGTATTCTTGGTTGGCATTTTTTGTCTTGGAATTTATTTAATATGTCACTCCATTCTTTTAGTGTTTCTTCAGAGAAGTCTGATATCATCCTAATTGTTTTCCCTTTATTGGTTATCTTTTTCTTTCCCCTCAACATTTTCCATTACTATTTCCTTATCTGGGAGTCTTGGAAACTTACTATTGTATGTCTTGCAATAGTTTTTCTTTCATTATGGTTATTTGGTGTTCTAGCTTCCTGTATGTCTATAATTGTTAGGGGGAAATGATGTCCTGAGTTAATCCCATATAGGCTTTGTGGACCCCACCCCCACTCTAGACTAAAGCCATCAAGACATTGGGAAAGACAAATCCCATCACCACCAAAGGGAGGGTGGCTGGGACCTGAGGGTGGAGTTGGGCAGCCAGGTTGGATATAAAAACCAAACACATGGGCCTTGGGGGGCTCGCTGTCGCTGACCTCCTGGTTACACAGCTCCTGGCTTGCAGCCAGCTCTCAGAGCACCATTTTGGGATTCCTGATCGGCGGATCGGGTAGGACTCATTTAAAACTTTGTCTCCCACTTTTCTCCCTGAGCTGTACATTTCCTCATTTCCCTTCCCTTGTAAATAAACCTTTTATTAACCTTTCGCGTGTGCCTGCAGTAGAGCACTGATAAGTCCTTTTAAGCGCGTGGGTGAGGACCCACAATCAGGCACCCCGTTTTGTATCAGGGTTGCTCTACAACATTTTCATTTCTTTCTTCATGTTTGGGAAGTTCTCTTCAATTATTTCCTTCAATAGTTTCTCAGTTTCTTTGTCATTCTTCTCACCTTCTGGGACTCCTCTGACTCATATTTCCTTTCCTCATGGTGTCAGATAGTTCTTGAAGTGTTTCTTCATTCTTTTTCCTTTGTATCTCTCTTTTCTTTTTTGGTTCTTTTATTTCTACATCTTTGAGGGTACTGATACAGTCTTCCATTTCTTCTACTCTATTTTGTGGCTTTTCTTAGCATTCTTTATTTCCTTCACTAAACTTTGAACATCCTCCATTTCTTGTAATTTCTTCTTTTTTAAAATTTATTTATTTATTTATGCAAGCACTGGGCACAGTCAGAAGCACGGGAGGGTGAGAGAACTCACCAGAGCCAGAGCGGGGTGTAGAGCAGGCAGAAGGACTGAACTACACTGCTGAGGGGAGCAGCAGGCACGGCAGGGCAGCTTCGCAACCCAGCGCTCAACCTCTGTGCCACCAGGGAG
Source organism: Talpa occidentalis (assembly GCF_014898055.3). NCBI lineage: Eukaryota > Metazoa > Chordata > Mammalia > Eulipotyphla > Talpidae > Talpa > Talpa occidentalis. The sequence continues at coordinate 70,838,678 of NW_023605305.1, read as the reverse complement.
GCCCCTCTTGTAATTTCTTCTTTAAGGATTGTTTTCTCATTCCTCAGTTCATTGATTGGATTATTTTCCCTTTATGTGTATTCTCTTGGCTCTTTGTTTTCATTATGGCAATTCTGAATTATTTTTCTGTCAGGCAGAGATATTCTTCTGTGTCCTTATTCTTTGGTCCTTTCTTTCTGTGGTGTATTGTTGACTTTAGAAAGAGGTTGACTTTCTTTCTGTGGTATATACTGTTCCCAAGAGGGCCTGCTTTATCACTTGTATTTTTCTTTCTTACCATTGTTTGCCTTCAGCTTTGCTCTATTTGTAATGCCCCAGTACCACTGGTGCTGGTGGGAATGCCTTTTAATTTCTCTTGCTGGGGCATGGGTGTATCTGCCTAGTGCTTGGCCTGCTGTGGCTGGTGAGTTGAGGTAGGAGTGGGTGTTCTTGCAGCTTCCCCTTCTGCTCTCTTAACCTGGACCACTACTGAAGGTAGTTGGTAATTCCAGTCACTTTTCCCAGAGCATTGGGGACTACTGGGCTTGGGAATAAGGGGGTTCCTGCAGTCCCCACCTTGGTACATGTCTGCCAGGTAGTTGATGTCAGTGGTGGCTCTTCCAGGTTCTCCCACTTAGTGTCTGGGAATACTGGTGTGGGTGGAGCTTAGGGATGGGGTCTTGTCATAGCTCCCATCTGGACACATTTCTATTGTGGCAGATGTTGTGAGCTGTGATTTGCTCCAGGAGCCCCTGCTTTTCCAGCACCCACACTGTAAAGTGGGATCCAATGTCTCAGCCTGGGTTATCGAGAGTCTGGTATTGAGCACTACACTAACAGGCACAGGCTAAAGCCCAATCCACTGGGAGGTGCCTGCAGGCTTAGTGAGATGTACTTCTATCTTGTACTGCTAGGTACCTCTAGGTTGTGGCTCAGGAGAGCAGAAGGAAATAAAGAGTGAAAGAAGAAATATTAAAAAAGAAGAAGAAGAAAAGGAAATAAAAAAGATAAAAAGGTAAGAGAAGAAAAGAAAGAGGCAAGATACAGAGGAAGGAGGAGGAGAAAGAAGAAGGAACATAAAAGAAAAATTAATCATAATAATGATAAAGGTGAGAAAGAAGAAAAATAGAAAAAAATGAAAACAGGGAAAAATGAAAGGAAAAAAAAAAACAGTTGTGGAGAGAATTACAACTCAGGACTTGTTGGCTCCTAGGGAGCTAGTAGTTTTTGTTTTAGTCTGGTCCACTGCAGGGCACCGTAAAGCTGGATGGGATAGTCTTCCCAGGGTCTGCTGTCTTCTCTGAGGTGTACTTAGGGAAAATAAAACCAAATACAAAAAGGGAAAAACAAAGAAAAGGAAGAGCTGTGGGGTGTCAAGAAGTCTCTGATGATCTCCAATGCAGCTGGGAGAATGGGTGGATCTGCACTCTGTCTGGGCCACTGAGGTAGCTGGGAGGTTGTGGGGGCTACTGTGGTTTCCTTCAACCAGAGGGCTTGGGATTTCAAGAGGCCCCTGATTTAGGGTCCAGCACTGTAAGGTTCCAGTAGCTGCCATCTGCTGCTGGGTGCAGCCAGCTAAGTAGGATGCACTTTCTGGTGTTACCGTGCACAGCTGTGTGTCCCCGTTGCAGGGTATGGCAAACTTGATGCTCCAGTTGGAGGTGACTGATGTTTTTGTCCTGATCGTTAGGAGGCACCATAGAGTTGAGTATAATGTGCTTCCTAGCAGGAGTTTACTCCTGAGCTTGGTCCCTTCCTGACTCCTGAGCTTGGTCCCCTCCTGAGTGGATAGGAGGAGGAAGGGAGGAAAAGACGAATTAAGAGATTGCATCTGTGGAGTTGGTGACCTACACCCAGACTTTGGTTTCCCATCTGTGGGTTTCTGGGTGTTGGAGATGTAGCAGGGTGGGGTGCTGTGGGTTCCAAACTGGGCTCCAGTCCGGACTGTATGATGCAGGCTGGCTTAGTGGGCAGGGCGTCCTGGGTCAGCCAGGAGCCCTGGATTGGCCAGGAGCCCACAATCCTGATTTCCTCCCTTCCTGTATCCCCTTATCACTCTTCTGTGTTCTGGTGATCACCAATGTCCTCAAGCTGGCCCAAAGCATCTGGGTCATACTAAGAGCTCATTATTAGTCCTTTTTATTAGTTGTTTTTATGAGAGAAATTAATCCTAGCATCCCTTCACCACCATGTTAATGATATCATCCTTACTCTGTGTCTTTTAATTGATGAGAACAGTCTGCTAACATATGAAACTCTGTTTCTGCCATTTTGTCTTTAGTTTTTTGATTGTATCTATTTCCTTTCACAGCTCTTTTTATTTATCTCTCTATTTAAGTTAGATACTAGTGTTCCTTTCATTATTTCTTGGAAGAGAGTCAGATTTTCCAAATTCCTCAGTTTTTGTTTGTCTGAGAACTTTATTCCTCCCTCATATATAAAGAAGAGCCTTGCAGGATATAGTATTCTTGGCAGTTTTTATCTTTAAGTTTTATGATCACATCATTCCACTGTCTCCTTTTAGCTTCCTGGTTTTGTATATTTATTTTCTTTTCCAGGTTTGGGATTTCCTTCTATTACTGCCTTAAATGTGTTATCTATTTCCTTTTGTCTCTCTTCCCATTCTTGGATATCCATTATTCTTATATTGCATTTCCTCATGATATCAGGTAGTTAATAAAGTATTTATTCATTTGTTTTATTCTACTTCTATAGATTTTTATAGTATTTTTCATCTCCTCTTTTAATTTTTTCTCACTCTGCAACTCCATTACTTCCTCCTTTAGAATATCATTTTTAATCTTCTGTTCATAGATTTTGTTTCTCAGCATATTCATTTGTTTTTCTGAGTTTTCTTACATATCTTTGATCTGCTTTTCTATATCTTCTCAGGGTTCTTCATATTTCTTTATGATAGCAAGCTTGAATTCTCTATCATATTTGAGGAACAGATTTTCCATGTCTTTGTAATTGGTTCTGGAGATCTGTTCTTCCTCTGTGATGTACTATTCCCCTGAAGACTCCTGTGGCCATTTATTGTGTTGTTCTGTTTCTCCATTGCTTTCAAAACTTCACTGCTGTGGATTTGGTTTCTGACTGCCATGTCTTTGCCCCTCCCACACTGGTCCAGAGCACTGGCTGGAGGGTGGCTGAGGGTTGCTGCTGTTAGGAGATCCCTGCACAGATCAGACTGGGGCATGCATTTATCCCCAAACATTAACAGAAAAAGTTTCCACATTGCATGTGTGGTTTCAGTACAGTTTTCAGACCTCTAGCTGAGTTTTTTATAGTATAATAAAAGATTTATTTAATGTTTGTCATAAATAAAACTAAATGGGTTCTCTATGTAAATTGAAGGGGGAAATCATTCAACACATTTGTGATGATTGTGTGGGATTTGTTCCAGAATGTTCAATATAATGCATATCAATAAACATGGTATACCATATCAGTAAAAGAAAAGACAAAATCATAGATATCTCCATTGACACAGAGAAAGTATTTGACATGAGTCAACATCCATTTATGATTAAAAAAGTCAACAAATTGCATATAGATGAAATATACCTATAGATAAGAGGCAACATATAAGAAACCCACAGCCAACATCATACTGAAAGTTTTCCTCTAAGATAAGGTACAATACAAGAATGTCTATTCTTGCCACCATTATTCAATATAGTGGTGGTAGTCATAGGAACAGCAATTAGACAAGAAAAGTGTATAAAAGCTATCCAAATCAGAAAGGTAGAAGGAAATCTATCGCTATTTGCATATGGCATGATAATATACATATAAAACCTCTAAAACACCAGTGAAGAGCTATTAGAAATATTGAAAGAATGCAATAAAATGTCAGGTTACAATATTGATGTACATAAATCTGTTGGGCTTATACTCAGGTAACCAATTTGCAGAAACAAACAACCACACTTTTAATAGGAATAGGCAAACAACCACACTTTTAATCACATCAAAGATTTTAATCAAAAAGAATAAATTTAACTAAAGAGATGTAAGCCCTGTACACTAAAAATTATAAATAATCATTGAAAGGAATAGAAGACACAAAGAAATGCAGAGATATTCTGTGATCATCTATTAGAAGAAAAAAATCCTTAAAATGGCTATACTACCAAATCAATTTACAGATCTAATGCAACCACTATCAAAATCCCAATGGCACTGTTCAAATAAATAGAAAAAAAATCATCTAATTTATTTGTATTTATGAAAGAACCCAAATAATAAAAACAATCCTGAGGAAAAAGGAACAAAAATAGAGGTATCTCTGACATCAATCTATATCATAAGGAGATCATAATCAAAACAGCATGGTATTGGAATAAGAATAGACACATAGATCAATGGGGCCAGACTGAGAGCCCAAAAATAAATCTAAACATATAAAGACAACTAATTTACAACAAAGGAAACAAGAACATACAATGGAACAAGGAAAGTCTCTTAAACAAATGGCACTAGGAAAACTGGAGAGATACATGCAAAAATGAAACTACATCATTATCAAACACAATACACAGACCAAAAAATTTCAATTCAAAAAGGATTAAAGACTTGTACATAAAACATAAACCATAAAATACATAGAAGACAACATAGGCTTATGCTCCTCAACATCCTCAACATCCAGATGTCTTTGGTGACTCAACTCCAAAAGCAATGAAAACAAAAGCCAAAATAAACAAATGGGACTACCTCAAAATTTAAAAGTTCTGCACAGCAAGAGAAAGCTGAATTAAAATGCAGAAAGGTAGAGATTGGAAGATCTCAGATTGACAGGATCCTTGAGTCATTTCTTCCTTCAGGAATACTGAGGATAAGAGTCTGGAGGTAGCAGCCAAATCTGGAACAAAGCTGGGGTTGTAAGGATCAGAGTTTTAGCAAGGAGGAGAACCAGTAATAATTGGAAAGAGTACAGATGACTGAGAATTAGTAAGTCAGGAATGGTGCCAGTTCACTGAAAAATATCCTGGCCCTTCCCAGACCCATCTCCCAAGCATTCTCACAGATCTGGCCTGTGAAGGATAGTGCATTATTCTTAGTGAGAGCACACTCTATTCAATAATTCAATGAAGGACACCTAGGTGGTCAAGGACAGAGTGTGGCAGTGGAGAAAGATACATGGTTGTCCACAGTGCACTCTATGGTTTCCCATGTTTAGCTCTGTTTCCCTACTCTGGGGTGCCATGAAGTCACCTATTGCTCCCCTCTCCCCAATGAGACATCTGGAATGCTCCTAGAAACTTTGAGAATCTATATTGAATTCAGTTTTCCTAGTGAATTGTTCTGTCCCACCTTAAGGAGGAAACCAAAGGGCTTGCCTGGAACCAACACTATTCCTAGTGCCTGCCTTACTGAATAGTAGTGGAGAACATAGCTCTTCTGGGCATATTGTATGCATAACCTTTTAGGCAGGGAGCTTTAGACCATAGGTTTTAGAAAGAATGAGTTTGGAAAGAATACACCCATCCTTGGGGCCTCCCTAGTGGCACAAGAGGTTAGGATGCAACCTATGAAGCTGTTCACAGACACTGCAGCACAAGTTCGATCCCCGGCCAGCCAGGGAGCAACCCACATGGTGCAGCAGTCCTCTCCTGTCTTATCCACTGCTCCCCTCAGCAGTATATTTCAGTGAATCCATCTGTTCTGCTCCCCACTCTGTCTCTGGTGAATCCTTTCACCCCCCACACCTCTGGCCTATATCCCAGTTCTTGTATGCATAAATAAATAAAAAAAAAGAATACACCCATCCCCCATCACGTGGCCAACAGCCTGGACCTAGAAAAGACTGCAAGTGTACACTTGCAGAACTCAGTATTCCTAGTGGCTTTTTCTGTGACCACTTTGGGGAGGCAACCCAAGGGCTAACCTGGAACTGATGCTAGTCTTTATGCCTACATCACTGCATAGTGGGGGAGAGCACAGTACCTCCTACATTTTGCATGCATAACCTTTTAGCAGTGGGCTTCTAGACCACGGGCTTTGGAAGACTTGGTACACACCCACCTCTGACCCCTACACTACGTTTGGACTTGCATTCAGAGTGTGTAGTCAGAAACTACAAGTGTCAACATGAACAGAGCCTGCAAAGAAAGTACTTCTTGCTTGGTGGTGCACTGGGGGGAATCATAAGTGATACCTGCCTCCCCCCTCCTGCAGCATGCTGTCTTAGGTTTTGCCTGGATATTCCAATTTGCTACTGCTAGAGAGTACAGAATTACAGGGAAGACCTAATATAGCAAAATGGGCAGGCATATAAACACAATACACAGCAACTTGAGACCTCAAGGATATTTGTATGTCACCATGAGGAGGGTGACACACAGAGCCCAACCACAAAGATATAGAAGATATTATCTTTCTATCAGATATAGAGCTCAGAATTTCCATGATAAAGAAATACAAAGAAATGGAAGAAAGTGTAGCAAATACGGGGGAAAAAAGGACTTGAGAAATATGATGAATGAACAGAAATTATAAACTGAAGATTCAAACAATAAAAGAGTTGTAGGATGCAAAAAGACCAATAGAGCATTTTTTTAAATTCTGTAAAAACACTATGCAAGCAGACTAAACCAAATTGAGGACCAAATTAGTAAAAATCATAAAATATCTAAGTGGAAGAAAAATAAGAAATTTAAAAAAAATGAAGAAACACTCTTAGATCTATTTGACTCCATTAGGAAAGACAACATAAGGATAATGGTATTCCAGGAGGGAGGGGGAGAGAAAGAGAGAGAGAACAGAGTTTATTCAAAGAAATAATAGAGGGAAAATTTCCCAAATGTGGTGTTGGGGAGGGAAGAAAATAAAAAAAGTTCATGAAACTAAAATAACACCAGGTGTCTAAATATAAGACCTTCAATATAAGACCTTCAACACCAGGTGTCTAAATATAAGACCTTCAACAAGACCTTCAACTATTTACATAGTTGTGAAACTACCAAGAGTTCAAGACAGAAAAATAATATTGAAGGTGTGTGGTGGGGAGAGGGATAGATAATCTATAAAGGAAATCCCATAAGGCTGACATAACACTTCTCAAAGGAAACCCTAAGGGGCAAGGAGAAAACAGAACAGCATATTCAAAATATTCAATGATAAGACTTCCAGCCAAGAATATTATATCCTGCAAGATTCCCTTTCAAATATAAGGGAAAACAAAGTCTTCTCAGACAAACAGAAATGGAAGGAGTTTGCCAACACCAGAAAAATCTAAAGGGACTCAGCTATCTAATTGAAGAAAGGAAAATCCACAAAGATAGACAATGAATTAGAAGCAGAAAACTAAAAACAAAATATCAATAATAAATCCTTATCTATTAGTAACCACCCTATATGAACAAACTTTCTTTGCATATTCTTTGCTCCGTTGTCAGATTAGTTGACCATAAATCTATGGGTTTTTCTATTCAGTTCCATTGGTCCGTGTGTCTGTTTTTGTTCCAATACCATGCAGTTTTGATTATTATGGCTTTGTAGTATAGTTTGAAGTCTGGGAGTGTGATGCCTCCATTCCCTTCTTTTTTTTTTCAGGAGAACTTTGGCTATTCGGGGTTTTTGGTGATTCCATAAGAATTTCATCAATAATTAATTGTTCTATTTCTTTGAAGAATGTCATTGAAATTTTGATTGGAATAGCATTGAATCTGTAGATTGCTTTTGGTAGGATGGCCATTTTGATAATGTTAATTTTTCTAATCCATGGGCAGGGGATGTCTTTCCATTTTTTGTGTCTTCTATTTCTTTTAACAGTGTTTTATAGTTTTCTTTGTATAGGTCCTTTACCTCTTTTGTTAGGTTTATTCCCAAGTATTTCATTTTTTTTTGTTTCAATAATAAAAGGGATTTTTTTTTTATTACTTCGTCAGATTTATTTTTTGTGTATAGGAAGGCTACTGATTTTTGCATGTTGATTTTGTATCCTGCCACTTTACTAAACTGATTGATTAGTTTAATTAGCAAATGCCCAAAAATAGATGACTGGATCAAGAAGATGTGATACATATACACAATGGAATATCACTCAGCAATCAAAAAAGATAAACTCATGCAATTTGCAGCAACATGGATGGAGTTGGAAGGGATCATGCTCAGTGAAATAAGCCAGAAAGAAAAATAAAAATACCAGATGGTCTCACTCATAGCACGAATTTAGAAAACCTAAATAAGGGACCAGGAACTAATTGCAATAAAGTAAAAATCAAAATCAACAAGCAAATATAGACCAGAGACACACTATAGTAGGGGATGGGGGGAGGAGAGGAGGGATTGGGGTCAGAAGAGGGGGGTGAGAATTGTATGGGAAATATAACCAAATTGAAAATGCATACATTATGCAAAAATGAAAAATGATGTAAGAATTATATAAACTAAAATAATTTATAAAAAAAATCATCCTAAATGGAAGTAGACTGAATTTATCAACCAAAAGGCCTAGACTGGCCAATTGTACCAATAAACAAAACTCAACTTTCTATTGTCTCCAGAAGACTCTCCTGGGTTCCAAAGATAACAAAGAACAAACAATCCTACGAAGAGTTGGGGCCCAGAAAAATGCAGGGACATTCATATTAGGTTAAAAAGACTTCCAGCCTAATAAGGTAAAAATAGACAAAGATGAACACTATATAATGATTAAGGAATCAATATATCAGGAACACATATCATCAATACATAAATCAAAGAAGCATCAAAATACATGAGGAAACTATCATTAAAACTGAATTCAGATTTGGAATTCACATTGGAAGCCACACAGTAGTAGTTGGGGACTTCATCACCCCACATTCACAATGGACAGATCAGCAAGATGGAAAATAAACTAAGAAACAATAGTCTTAAATGAGGGATTAAATGCGATGGGCTCAATAGACATTTGAACAAAATTTTAGCCAAAAAAAAAAAAAAGCTGGAGGGCCTCCCTGGTGGTGCAGCGGTTGAGTGCTGGGTTGCAAAGCTGCCTGCAGCCTCTGCAGCACCAGTTCGATCCCCGGCTGCCGGGCGAGGGTCCCACATGGCATGCAGACCTCTCCTGCCACCCGCTGCTCCCCTCAGCAGTGTACTTCGGTCCTTCTGCCTGTTCTGCTCCCGGGTCTGGCTCGGTGAATTCTCACACCCTCCCATGCTTCTGACTGTACCCAGTGCTTGTATAAATAAATAAATAAATCTTAAAAAAAAAAAAAAGCTGGAACACAGATTCTTCTCAAGTACACAGAGAACATTCCCTGGATAGACCACATGCTGGATCACCAAACAAATGCCAATAAATTCATGAAGATTAGGATCAATTCTCTGATGATAATGGTATCAAAGAAGAAATCAAACACAAAAAGAAAGCAGTAAAATCTTTAATATCTGGAGATTAAAACACAAACTATAGAGCAACCATTGGATAAATGAGGAAATCAAAGAAGAAATGTTTAAAATACCTGGAGACATAAAAACAAATGAAGACACAATGTCCCAGAACCTACAGGATACAGCAAAAACAATATAACAAGAAGAGTATACAATACAAACCCACATCAATAAATAAGAAAGAATCCAAGTAAACAATTTTATCTCTCACTCAAGATATTAGAAAAAGTAGAATAAACAAAATCAGAAGTCAGTAGAAGGAAACAATACTAATAATTAGAGGAGAAATTTAAAAAATGCAAATCAAAAAGACATTTAGGATCAATGAAACCAAAATCTGGCTCTTTGAAAAAATCAACAAGATAGGCAAAACTCTGCTAATCTTACTATGAAAAATAAATTGGGCGGGGGGGGGTTCTAAATAGAATTAGAATTAAGAGAGGATAAATTACAATAGACATTTTAGAAATGCAGGCATTACTATGAAAATCTATATGCCAGCAAATTGAAAAACTTAGATGAAATGAAAAAAAATCTTAGAAATGTATAAGACAGTAAGACTGAGCCAGGAACAAATAGTAAACCAGAACCAAAAAAAAAGAAATCACAAGTAAGGAAACTGAAACAGTAGCCAAGATCTCCAAAACACAAAATCCCAGGCAAAGACAGTTTCATTAGTGAGTTCTATCAAACCTTGAAAGAGGAAGTAATAACTATCCTTCTCAAAGTCTTTCTAAAACAGAGAAAGACAGAAAGCTTCCAAGCGCAGTTTATGAAGCCAACATCACTCTGCTACCAAAACCTGACAAAGACATCACAATAAAAGGGATTTGTAGAACAATATCCCTGGTGGGCATAGATACAAAAATCCTCAACAAAATTTTAGCAAACTTACTTCACAATACTCAAAAGGTCATGTACCATGACCATGTGGAATTTATTCCAGAGATACAGGAATCATTCAACTTCCAAAACTCAATCAATGTAATTCATCAAATCAACAAAAGAAAATATAAAAATTATATCATTCACTTAACTACAAAGGATAAAAATAGACTGAAAGTAAAAGGATGGAAAACAATTCTACAAGAAAATTGACAAAAAAAGAAGGCAGAAACTGCTCTTCTTATATCAGATAAAACAGGCTTCAAACTCAAAAAGGTAAAAGGAGACCCAGATGGTCACTACATTATGATCAAGGGGACAATACTTCAAAAAGAAATATCACTCATTAACATATACTCACCAAATGAAGGAGCACCAAAATATATCAGACAACTATTATCATCTCTGAAAACAGACTTCAGAGAAAACACATATGTAGTAGGAGACTTCAACACACCACTATCAACAATGGATAGATCAGTGAGACAAAAAATAAGTAAGGACATTAAAACTTTAAATAGAATCTAGACCTCAAGGTCTTAACAGACATTTATAGAACACTAAACCCAAAAAAATCTTAGTACACATTTTTCTCAAGCGCACATGGATCATTCTCCAGGATCGATCACATACTGGGACACAAGACAGACATCAACAGATACACCAAGATTGAAATCATACCAACCATCTTCTCTGACCATGAAGGCATCAAACTAGAAATAAACCATAAAAAGAAGGCAAGGAATCCTCCTACTTCATGGAGATTGAAACCCACACTACTGGAAGACCACTGAACTAATGAGGAAATCAAAGGGGAAATTTAAAATACTTTGAGTTGAATGACAAGGAGGATACCAATATCCTAAATGAATGGGACACAGCAAAAGCAGTAATAAGAGGAAAATATATTGCAATACAGGCTCACATCAACAAACAAGACAGAACTCAAAGAAACAACTTAATCACACATCTCAAAAAACTAGAAAAAGCACAACAAACCCAAAAACCAGTAGAGAAAGGAAAAAATAAAAATCAAAGCAGAAATAAATAAAATCGAAACAAAAAAAAAATAAACCAAAGGATCAATGAAGCCAAAAGTTTGTTCTTTGAAAAAATAAATAAAATATACAAACCCCTAGTCAGGCTCACAAAGGAAAAATGGGGGAAAGCACAAATAAATAGGATCACAAATGACAGAGGAGAAATAACAACAGACACAGCAGAAATCAAAGGAATAATCAGAAACTACCATGAACAGTTATATGCAAACAAGCTCAACAATCTAGAAGAGATGGACAAATTACTACAAGTCTACAATCACCCAAAGCTAGATAAAGAAGAAATGGAACACCTAAACAGACCAATTACAAGCAGTGAAATTGAAATCAAAACCCTCCCCAAAAACAAAAGCCCAGGACCAGATGGATGTACAAATGAATTCTACCAAACATTCAGAAACGAATTAGTGTCTATCCTTCACAAACTCTCAAAAAATTGAGAAGGAAGGGATAATACCAAACATGTTCTATGAAGCCAACATTACACTAATACCAAAACCAAAAAGGACAACACTGAAAAAGAAAACTACATGCCCAGAGGGGAAGCAGGAAGCCACCACAGGGGCAGACCGCAGGCTCAGGAAAGTGCACTTCCCACTTGCCATTTTAGAATATGGAAATTAGCTTCAACAAAGACTACTTGAACCTGGGAGAAGCTTCCATAACCCCCACCCCCCCAACCCCCTCTCTCCACACCTCCCACCCCCACCTCCCACCTGCCCACCCCCACAGCCAGTGGTGAGCTGGGAAGCCCCCACTACAGGCCCCCATCTGCCAGCAGTCCAAGCCCAGAGGGGAAGCAAGCAGCCACTGCAGGGGCAGACCCCAGGTGCAGGAAAGGGTGCTTCTGACTCACCATTTTAGAATAGGGACCTTTACTTCCATCAAGGCTGCTTAGAACTGGGAGAGGACTGTTCCCACAGCCAGAGGTGAGCTGAAGGCCCCCACAAGCCAGGTCCCGCCTGGCAGGGAGTTCAAGCCCACAGGGGGATCCAGTGATTTGGAGCCCAGAGAGCAATCCAGCCACCCCACCTCCAGGGCAGCCTGTGGGACTTCAAGACACACCTTTGGAATTAAACAAACACAGAAGGAGGAGATATTCTGTGACAGCAACCATTAGCATGCTCATAGTACCAACGCCTTACCGGACTTCTGGCATAACAGTATTTGACTCAATTGCACCACCGTTTTCGAAATCCCAGAAAGAGAACACCAAAAAAATGCCGGCCAGTACCAGCAACACAGTGTCCCAACACATAGGACAAATAAGAAAACAAGCAGCAGGGAGAAGAAAAACTACATGCAACCAAGTAAGTCCTCAGGACAAAGACGCACCACAAAAAGAAAACCACCCACAAGATTGCAACAACAGTGACTTGGAAGAACTTCTGAGCTTTCCAGAAAGAGAATTTAAAACTGCTGTGATTAAAAAACTGACAGAAGTCATTAAGGAAAACAAGGATCAGAAGAATGAAGTTGATTCCCTAAAGAGGGAAGTAAAGGAAATGCAGGAGATCAAAGGATTAAAGGAAGAGCCAAAGAACTCTGGAAAAAGCAGTGATAACAGAATAGATGAAATGGAAGAACAAATAAGCACTCTCAAAGACACAGAAATAAAAAGAACCAAAAGAGAAAAGGAAAGAGAAGTACAAATGAAAAAGACTGAAGAAAGACTTCGGGAACTATCTGACTCCCTGAGGAAAACAAATATAAGAGTTACAGGAATCCCAGAAGGAGAGGAGAGAGACATAGGAACAGAGAAAATATTCAAAGAAATAATTGAAGAGAACTTCCCAAACATTCAGAAACAAATTAGTTCCTGTCCTTCACAAAATCTTTCAAAAAATTGAGGAGGAAGGGATGATATCAAACACATTCTATGAAGCCAACATTACACTAATACCAAAACCAAACAAGGACAACACTAAAAAAGAAAACTACAGGCCAATCTCTTTAATGAAAAATGATGCAAAATCCTCAATAAAATTTTAGCTATCAGAATCCAATAATGTATGCACAAGGTAATTCACCACAACCAAACAGGATTTATTCCAGGGACACAAAGATGGTTCAACATCTGAAAATCAATCAATGTTATCCAACACATTAACAAAAATAAATATAAAAACCATATGATAATGTTGTAGGGGTTGACATCATTTCTCCCTAACAATAATATCAATAGATGCTGAGAACGTTTCTGACAAAATACAACATCCATTTATGACAAAGGCCCTTGAAATTCTCGGGATACAAGGAACATACCTCAACATCATTAAGGCCATATATGACAAGCCCATAGCCAAAATCATTCTCAATGGCGAAAAGCTGAAAGCATTCCCATTACGATCTGGAACAAGATAAGGATGCCCACTTGGAAGTCCTAGCCAGAGCAATAAGACAAGAGAAGGACACACAAGCAATCCAAGTAGGCAAGAAAGAATTCAAACCATCACTATTTGCAGATGATATGATAACATACAAAGAGAACACCAAAAACTCCACAGAAAAACAAATTAAACTAATCAATCAGTTTAGTAAAGTGGCAGGATACAAAATCAACACACAAAAATCAGTAGCCTTCCTATACACAAACAAAAAATCTGAAGAAGAAGAAATCAAGAAAACCATCCCTTTTATTATTGAAACAAAAAAAAATCCAATACTTGGGAATAAACCTAACAAAAGAAGAAAAGGACCTATACAAAGAAAACTATAGAACACTGTTAAAAGAAATAGAAGAAGACACAAAGAAATGGAAAGACATCCCCTGTTCATGGATTGGAAAAATTAACATTATCAAAATGGCCATCCTACCAAAAGCAATCTACAGATTCAGTGCTATTCCAATCAAAATTTCAATGTCATTCTTCAAAGAAATAGAACAAATATTGATGAAATTCAGATGGAGCCACCAAAAACCCTGAATAGCCAAAACCCTCCTGAAAGAAAAAAAAAAAAGGGAATGGAGTCATCACACTCCCAGACTTCAAACTATACTACAAAGCCATAATAATCAAAACTGCATGGTAGTGGAACAAGAACAGACACACGGACCAATGGAAACAAATAGAAAACTCAGAAATAAATCCACAGATTTATGGTCAACTAATCTTTGATAAAGGAGCAAAGAATATGCACTGGAGCAAAGAAAGTTTGTTCAATAAATGGTGCTGGGAAAACTGGGTCACTACATGCAAAAGAATGAAACTTGACTACTACCTCACACCATGTACAAAAACCAACTCAAAATGGATTAATGAACTAGACATAAGACCTGAAACCATAAAATATATAGAAGGAAATATAGGCGAAACACTACATGACATGCACCTCAAGGACATCTTTACAGACACATCGCCCAAAGCAGTGATAGTGAAGACAAAGATCAACAGCTGGGATTACATCAAATTAAAGAGCTTCTGCACAGCAAAAGAGACAATAACAAAAACAAAGAGAAACCTCACTGACTGGGAGAAAATTTTTGCACACAACACTAATGACAAAGGACTGGTCACAAAAATCTACAAAGAACTGATGAGACTCAACAAAAAGAAAATAATCCAGTCAAAAACTGGGCAGAAGAGCTAACAAGAAACTTGTCTGAAGAGGAAATGCAAATGGCCAACAGGCATATGAAAAAATGTTCAACATCACTTGTAATCAGGGAAATGCAAATCAAAACTACCATGAGATACCATCTTACACCAGTGAGAATGGCACATATTAAAAAAACTAGCAACAACAAATGTTGGCGAGGGTGTGGAGAAAAAGGAACTCTCCTGCACTGCTGGTGGTCCAACCACTATGGAGAGCTGTGTGGAGATTCCTCAACCTACTAAAGATAGAGCTTCCATATGATCTAGCAATTCCACTCCTAGATATTTACCCAGAGGACACAGAAACATTAATTCAAAAGGGCACCTGTACCCCTATGTTTACAGCAGCACTATTTACAATAGCTTAGCGATGGAAATAACCCAAATGCCCAAAAATAGATGACTGGCTCAAGAAGATGTGGTACATATACACAATCAATATTATTCAGCAATCAAAAAAGATAAACTCATGCAATTGCAGCAAGATGGATGGAACTGGAAGGGATTATGCTCAGCAAAATAAGCCAGAAAGAAAAAGAAAAATATTGGATGATCTCACTCATAGCAGGAATTTAGAAAACCTAAATAAGGGCCCAGGAAAAAGACTAATTATAATAAAGTAAAAATCAAAATCAACAAGCAACTATAAACCAGAGACACACATTGGGGGGGGAGGTGGTAGGAGGGATTTTGGTCAAAATAAGGGGGGGTAGGAATTGCATGGGGACTACTATAATCAAGATGAAAATGCATACATTTTGCAAAAATGAAAAATGATGTCAAAATATATAAAATTAAAAATTAAAATAAATAAAAATTCAGACAAGAAAAAAAATGGATAGAAGAGCTAAATAGACACTTCTCCAAAGAAGATATACAGATGACCAATAGGCAAATTAAAAGATGCTCATCACTTATCATCAGGGAAATGCAAATCAATACCACAATGCAATACCATCTTCATCCAGCAGGTGTTGGTGAGGACGTGGGGAAAAGGAGCCCTTGTACACTAATGGTAGGAATGCAAACTGGTCCAGCCCACATGGGAAACAATGTGGAGGTTTCTCAAAATACTAAAAACGGATCTACCATATAAGTCAGCAATTCCACTTCTGGGTATTTACTCAAAAGAATGCAAAAATGCTAATTTGAAGGGATGAATCCTTCCTATTTTCACTGCCGCACCATTTACAATAGCCAAGTTGTGGAAGCCACCTGAGTGATCAAGGACAGATGTGTGGTTTAAGATGATGTGGTCTATTTAACAATGGACTACTACTTAGTGATTAAAGTAGATGAACTTTTGCCATTTGTGACAAAATTAATGTAACCACAGAGCAAAATGCTAAGCAAAGTAAATCAGAAGGGAAAAAGAGAAATGCTGGATAGTTTCACTTTTACATGGAATATAGAAGAACAAAACAGAGGGTTAGACAATACCAAACCAATAATAAACCCTTGCTATCTGATTGTAAAACTGAGGCAACCAGAAGGGGCGGGGGTGTGAGGGTGGACGTGGGTGAGAGAAAAGGCCCAATAGGGCGTTTTGGAAGATTGCTGGAGCTTTGGTGGTGGGCATGGTATAAAAAAATACATCTGTAGAAGTCTGAATTTATAATCCCTAAAACAAATAGTGATGTAAACCAACTTACCTTCAATAAACATAATTGTGGTGAAAGAGGTATACATTAACTATCCCACATTATGGTACACTAAATTTATGTTAGAAATTTAAACCTCCATGTACCTAAGATAAGATTTTTGTATCATTAAGGTCTATAATGTTTGGAGTTTCTCTCTTTGTATCACAATATGTGAAAAATAAATTAGAATGCATGAGTTATGTCTTAGTAATCTTAAATATTATAATGACAAGAAATGAAAAGACATCCTATTTAGAGGGAAAAGATATTTGCAAATCTTACATCCAATAAGGGGTTAATATCCAATATACATGAAGAACCCTGAAACTCAAAAACAAGAAAATAAATAACAACAAAACACACAATCTGATTAAAACTTGGGCAGAGGATCTCAGTAGCTACTACCCAAAGAAGATATACAAATAGCTTAAAGGCACATGAAAAGGTTATCATCATCTCTTATTAGGGAAATGCAAACCAGATTAATTTTAGATTTAATGATATATATTTATTAAGACAATAGAAAAAAATATTCTAAGCAAAGAGTAACAAAAAGACAGCAGGGTTGACTATGCCTGTATTAGAAAAAATAGACTTTAATTAAAAATAGTCAAAAGACACAAAGAAGGTCACTGTATAATGACAAAGCAGTAACTTCATCAAGAAATAAAACAATTGCAAATAATTGTGCACCCAGAATATAAAAAAACAGTTTTGTTTCTGTATACTGACAATGACATATGCCAAAAAAGAAAGAACAATCCCATTTATAATAGTGGCCAGAACAATGCCTAGGAATAAATTTAACCAAAGAAGTGAAAGTTCAGTACAGTGAACACTATAAAATGTTCATGAAAGATATTGAGAAACGGAAGTAAATGATTTGCTTGTGATCTCTTGGATCATGAAAAATAACTTTTACAATGTCTGTATTGCCCAGGTATAGATTCAATGCAATCCTTATCAAAACTCTAATGGTGTCTTTCACAAAAACAGAAAAAACAATCTTAAAAGTTGTAAGAAAACACCCAACAGCCAAACAATCTTGAGAAAGAACAGTGCCAGAGGCATCACACATTCTGATTTCAAACTATGCTACAAAACTTCAGAAACTAAAATGTATCATGCTAGTATAAAAATAAACACATAGATCAATGGGAAAAACCAGTGGACCTATAGAGATCCCAGAAATAAACCAATGCAAATATGGTCAGCTATTATTGACAAGAGAGCCAAGAATTATTAATAGGGAAAGGACAGTCTCTTCAAAAAATGATGTTGGAAAAAATTTGCTAACCACATGTAGAAAAATGAATTGGAACCTTCATTGCACTGCTCACAAAAATTAACTGAAAGTGGACAAAAGTTTAAACATATGTCCTGATTCTATAAAATTCTGAGAAGACACATAGAAGAGCAACTTCCTTTTTTATGATTATTTTATATATTTTTTACATCATTCTTCATTTTTATATAATGTATGCTTTATCATCTCGGGTATAGTCTCCACGGAATTTCTACCACCAATTCACCTGTGCACCATCACCATAGTCCCTTGTGCTCTTCCCACTCGTTTTTTTTTTTATATATATTTTATACATCATTTTTCATTTTTGCACAATGTATGCATTTTCATCTTGGTTATATTCCCCATACAATTCTCACCACCCCTTATTTTGATAATCCCTCCCCCCCCTACAGTGTGTCTCTGGTTTATAGTTGCTTGTTAATTTTGATTTTTACTTTATTATAATTAGTCTTTTTCCTGGTCCCTTGTTTAAGTTTTCTAAATTCCTGCTATGAGTGAGAACATCCAGTATTTTCCTTTTTCTTGGGAGCTGGAAGGGATCTTGCCCACTCCTGTTTTGATCCAATGCCCTCCTCCCCCTCTGGAGAAATTCTCTGGTTTATAGTTGCTTGTTGATTTTGATTTTTACTTTATTATAATTACTTTTTTTTTCCTGATCCCTTATTGGGAAACCCTACATTCCTCCTTTAAAAAAAAACCATCGGTATTTTTCTTTTTCTTTCTGGCTTATTTCATTGAGCATGATCCCTTCCAGCTCCATCCATGTTAGAAGAGTAAATTCTTTATATTGTTCTTAGCAATATTTTTTTCTTATATGACCCCTAAAGCACAAGTAACAAAAGCAATAATGGACAGATGTGACTACATCACTAAAAAGCCTCTGCACAACAAAGCAACCATCAAGTTGAAAAGGCAGCTGTAGAATGGGGGAAATATTTGCCAACCATATATCAGATAAGAGGTTACTATTCAAAGTATATAGCTCATGTATATAACTTATTAGCAAGAAAAAACATGATTAAAAATGGGCAGAGGGGAACTGATTATACATTTTTCAAAAAAAGTATCTAAATGACCAACAGGCTCATGAAAAGTCACACAATATCACTATTTGTCAGAGATATAAATCAAAACCACATTGAGATACCATCTCACCAGTGTTAAAATGACTATTATCAATAGACAAGAGATAACACATATTAGTGTGTTTATGAAAGGAATATAAATTTGTATTCACTCTGGAATACAGTATGAAAATTCCTCAAAATTTTCCTCAACTACCATGATTCTGCACTCTCACTTCTGGGTAGGAAATGAAACCTGACATCAAAAAGTCTATATAATGCACCTCCCTGGTGGTGCAAGGGTTAAAGTCTCAGTGCTACAAGCTATCACCAGCCACTCCAGCATGAGTTCAATCCCTGGCCAGGAAGCTGACCCACATGGCACAGCAGACCTCTCCTGTCATGCCCGCTGCTCCCCTCAGCAGACTATTTCAGTAGATCCAACTGTTCTGCTCCCCACTCTGTCTCTGGTGAATCCTCTCACTGCCCCCGCACCTCTGGCCTACACCCCAGTTCCTCTATGCGAAAATAAATGAGTAAAATCTTTTTTTAAAAAATCTATACCCGCATTTTTCCTGCAGCAAAATACATGCAGGACAAGGCATGGAAACTGTTGAGCACAGAGAAAATAGCAACAACAAATGTTGGGGATGATGTGGAGAGAAAGGAACTCTTCTGCACTGCTGGTGAGAGTGCAAACTGGTCCAACCACTATGGAGAGCTGTGTGGAGAGTCCTCAACCTACTAGAGATAGAGCTTCCTTACGATCCAGCAATTCCACTCCTAGGTATTTACCCAAAGGACACAGAAACATCAATTCCAAAGAGCACCTGCACCGCTATGTTTATAGCAGCACTGTTTACAATAGCTAAGCTTTGGAAACAGCCCAAATGCCCAAAAATAGATGACTGGATCAAGAAGATGTGGTACATATACACAATGGAATATTACTCAGCATTCAAAAGAGATAAACACATGCAATTTGCAGCAACATGGATGAAGCTGGAAGGGATCATGCTCAGCGAAATAAGCCAGAAAGAAAAGAAAAATACCAGATGGTCTCACTCATAACAGGAATCTAGAAAACCTAAATATGGACCAGGAAAAAGAATAACTATAAGAAAGAAAAAAATCAAAATCAACAAACACCTATGAACCAGAGACAATCTTTGGGGGGGGGGAGGGATTGGGGTCGAAATCAGGGTTGCAATTGTTTGGCGAATATAAAATAAAAAAATAAAAATAAATAAAGAAGATGTAGTATATATTCACAATGGATTATTCTTCAGCCATGAGAAACAAAGAAATTCTGTCATTTGCAGCAATATGGATAGAACTTGAAGGCATTTTACAAAGTGAAAAAGAGTGAAAAACAATTTCTGTATGATGTAACTTTGTAAACAAACAGACAAAAAAACACCCTCTATAGAAACAATTGAATGTGTGTTACCCAGGAGCTGGTAGGTGGGTGAATTGGAGAGATGTTGGTTAAGAATGCAAACTTGCAACTGAAAGAGATATACTGCACAAAATAGTGATCATAATTGAAACCAAATTTGTTTTGGAGACATTCTCCATTTCAACAAGTAGATCTACCCCATTCTTGTCAATAGTTGCAGTTATCCATCTCTAGATTGTACCTATATTTCCACTATGTGGATCCTACCAGCAGCCATGGCCCTCATGGCTATGAAATGAGGACACCCCTGCAGTGGAGTCTCAGCTGGAGCAGGGCCCCTGGACTTAACCTCAGGGCAGACCCATCCCCTTTTTTCTTATCATTGACCTTGTCCTGCTGCTCCATGGCAGTGCTCTAGAACCATCATTTTTGCTCTTTGATCCATATGACAATATCCCCTGTTTCCGTTGCTTTTAAGTTAAAAAAAAAATCACATAAACAAATAGCAATGGAGGGCATAAAGGGTGTGGAGAAACAGAAAACAAAGGAGGAGGATGCAAACATATAAGATTAGTCATATGCATATTTTATAATATATATCAAAATACAAAGTTCATTTTGACCAACTTGTGGGGAATTTATTCTAAGATACAAAAAATAGATGGAAACATGATGATAGGCTTGCATATAGAGGCACTTTATGATTTCCAGCAGCCTTTCTCTCAAGTTCTCATCCCCATTTTCTTAACTCAGGGCATCCCATGCTCTATCTGGAGCCCTCCTCTTTGTGACCTGAAAGCTCTCTGCAGGCTGTGAGCTGGGGCACTTGTGGAGTTCCCTTCAGTTGGTGCCTGCCTCCAGAGACTGTCCTATGTCCTCTATCCAGCAGCTAAATCATTTAGATGAATGAATCTTTACTCAGTCGATATTGGAGCAAAGTTGGTTTTTGTTATTCAATCAGAGGCAAAAGAGAGAGCTCTGAAAGGATTTTGAAGTAAATGTTTGGTATTGACTTGGTACTTGGATTCGCTATTAGTTTTTTTTTTTTTTAAAGATTTATTTATTTATTTATACAAGCACTGGGTACAGTCAGAAGCTTGGAAGGGTGAGAGAATTCACCAGAGCCAGAGCAGGGAGCAGAACAGACAGACTGATGAAACACTGCTGAGGGGAGCAGTGGGCAGCAGGAGAGGTCTGCGCGCCATGTGGGACCCTCATCCAGTGGCTGGGGATCGAACCGGTGCTGCAGAGCCTGCGGGCAGCTTTGCAACCCAGCGCTCAACTGCCAAACAATCTTGAGAAAGAAGAACAGTGCCAGAGGCATCACACATTCTGATTTCAAACTATGCTACTTCAGAAACTAAAATGTATCATGCTAGTATAAAAATAAACACATAGATCAATGGGAAAAACCAGTGGACCTATAGAGATCCCAGAAATAAACCAATGCAAATATGGTCAGCTATTATTGACAAGAGAGCCAAGAATAATTAATAGGGAAAGGACAGTCTCTTCAAAAAATGATGTTGGAAAAAATTTGCTAACCACATGTAGAAAAATGAATTGGAACCTTCATTGCACTGCTCACAAAAATTAACTGAAAGTGGACAAAAGTATAAACATATGGCCTGATTCTATAAAATTCTGAGAAGACACATAGAAGAGCAACTTCCTTTTTTATAATTATTTTATATATTTTTACATCATTCTTCATTTTTATATAATGTATGCTTTATCATCTCGGGTATAGTCTCCACGGAATTTCTACCACCAATTCACATTTCCCATAACAAAGGGAGAGACCTTCCTGACCAGGAAATATTTAGACAATGTCCTTCAATTCTATCAATGTTCAGATTCTGTTATTCATTATTTCATTTGAACAATATGTACATAAAGATGCTTCTCAACATGTCAGTGAGTATAGGATTTGGACATTTCCTATATGATGGTGCTTGACCTTCTCATTTAGGGTTTTATCATTTCCCAACAACAGACATAAGGCAACGTATATGGAAGTTCTCTGAAAATCAAGAAATACACAGAAGGAGGCATGATAAGCTCCATCCATTTTTCTGTCACTTCCAGGTCAGTCCTTGGAGAGATCATGGAAGCCAGACCTGCTACAAGAATTATTACTGGAAATGGGTAGATCCTTCTGCCTATCACTATAGATGCCAATGAGCAGAGACAGCAATTAAATCTGTAAGAGTTTTTATTTAGACAGTTGACCAGTGATCTGAGAATGGTGGGCCTATCACCCTGAAGAAACTATTCTAACATCTCATTTTTAACTGGCTTTAACTGGTTTCTTATCAGTCTCCTGGTAATCTTGACCTTGGTACATTCTGGTCTGCAGAGCTTGGTTAATTTCTGATGGTGTCAATGTCCAGCACTCATTCAGGCATCACTGGGGCAGGGATATCCACAAGTGTTTTAGTTTAAAGAAAACAGGTCATTAGTTATATAATGTGTATGTGCAGCTTCCTATACCAGGTATAGGTGCCTGTCCCTTCTTCCCTAGCCTTTCAGAATGAAGATTTCTTGGAAACAATACTCATCTTGAGTAAAAAAAAAAAAAAAAAAAAAAAAAAAAGAATAATCCTGTACAGAAATTTATTCCCTTGGGGTCTCAAGTGTGCTGGGCCATAAACAATAGTTGGCAACATGTCCCCAGAATCTCACAAGTTGGCAGAACTTATACTGAAATATGTATGAGGTCAATAGGTGAACCCTGGCTTCCTTATAGAAAAGCCCTACAGCAGGCTCTGGGCCAGAACTGGAATAAACTCATCTCCTCAGGTATGTCTTTTCTATATTGAACTTTACGCTATGAAGTGACTGACACGGACTGGTCATGTGCATCACACTGTCCTAAGCAGAGGGGAGAATTAGGGGACCAGACCCGCCATGGTTTTGATGGAGGAAAGAATAGGAAACCTAAGGGAGGCATCACAAGACTAGGCATCACAAGACTGACTCACACAAGGAGGTGGGGGTAGAGGGGATTAATGTGACCATTAACCCAGCTATAGAAATCAAGATCCTTAGGTGCCAGTGCCTTATCACAGGCATAAGACCCAAGCAGATATCAGACTGCTGTGGGGAGTGTCAGGAACACAGACCTGAGAGTAAAGACATGGAGTTTGGGCCCATTGTGGAATCCTGGTCTCTTTCTGACCTGGTAGGGAAGCCTTCAATCTATCTCATGAAGAAATCAATGAATACTAGGAAGTACTTATATCCCTGGCAGGGAGGCATCTGAATAAAATCTAACTGCCCATCTTCTCCTGGATATGTTCCCTTTCTCTGCACAGGCTGTATCAAAAGGGGTGGGTATTGAGACCCTTCAGGATTATTTTTAGCACATAATTCACAGGTCCTAGAGGCTTCCTTTACTGCCTTCAGGAGCACTATTCCTGTGAACTTAGACTTTGTTAAGTTCCAGAGGACATTATGCCCTAAATGGGTGGCTTGGTGAAGTCCTTGTGCCAACTTCCACTGTAAGTCTTTGGGAACAAGATACTGTTCCCTTTGGACAGCATGCCAATTTTCCGAGGATTAGCTGAATCCCTTGGTAGTAGCCTGTTTTTGTTCTTCCTGATAGTGGATGGGGTGCCCACTCTTTTACATTTCAGGTGCCAGGAGGAGTCCCATTATTAAGGTTCTCTCTCTTGGCTGCCTGTTTGGCAGACTGATCAGCCAATGAGTTTCCTTGTGTTATTAAGGAGTTATCTTTTTGATGCCCTTTGCAGTACATTACAGCTAGTTATTATGGGAGTTGGGCTGCCTCTAGGAGCTGTAAGATCTTTTTACAATGTCTGATCAGAGAATTACAGATTGAGAGGAGCTCTTTCTTTCTCCATATAGCTGCATGGGCATGTAAAATTAAAAATACATATTTGGAATTTATAAACACATTTAATCTTAAACCCTTTCCAAAGTGGAGTGCTCGAGTTAGGGCAAGAATTTCTGCCTTTTGGGCTGAAGGGATGAGCGGCAAGCTTTTTGCCTCTGTGGTATGGTTTAGGCTAACTATTGCATAGCCAGGTTTCCTAGGATCATTATCCATTTTTCTACTCCCATCAGTGAACCAAGTTTCATCAGAGTTATCCAAAGGCGTATCCTTTAAATCAGGCCTGCTAGAATACACCAAATCCATAGTATCAATGCAGGAATGGAGTAAGGAGTCTGTATCAGAGTCAGGCAAGAGAGTAGCAGGGTTTAAAGTTTTACAGATTTTAAGGGTGATTTCAGGAGAATTGAGAAGTACCCGATATTTGGCAAGGCGAGACTACCTGTAAAATAGTGATGGCCCTTTACATCTCGTACTTCCTGAACCTGGTGGGGAGTCTGATCTTCAATGGGCTGTTCCAGTGTCAACTTTGAGACTTCCTCAGTCATGAGAGAAGTAGCTGCCTCAGCTTGGAGACAGGCTGGCCATCCCTCTGCTACTTGGTCCAGTTGTTTGGAGAAATAAGCAACAGGATGAGTGGCAGGTCCTAACATCTGGGTAGGACTCCCAAGGCATTTCCTCTTCTTTCTGATGCATAAAGTAGGAATGGCTTTTCTAGATCAGGTAAGGCTAAGGCAGGGGCAGAGGTCAGATAGGCTTTAAGTGTAGAAAATGCCTGCTGACAGTCTTCATTCCACTCTAAAGTTTCAGAGCCATCTCCCTTTAATGCTTTGTATAGGGCCTGTGTTATGACTCCAAAGTTGGATATCAAAGTCTGCAGAACCCCGCAATTCCCAGAAAGTCCTCAGCTGTTTCCAAGTGGCTGGAGGGCTAAGGTTGAGGATATCTTCTTTCCTCTCGTGGGCAGAATTCTTTTTCCTGGGATAAGAATAAATCCTAGATATTTAACCTTTGGGGAGGAAATCTGAGCTTTTGATTGAGACACTCAGTATCCTCTCTGCCCTCGGAAATTCAGTACTTGAATGGTCTGAAGCATCTTGGAAGGTCATCCAATATGTGGATGACAGCTTGTAGGGTAAGGAAAAAATGTCAGTTTTTTCTGCCCTCCTGCCATCAGGATAGATGATGGATACTTGCGGTCCTGAATGCATGCCTGATGGCGGGCGCCTGGAATAGGGTGTGGGCCTACGTAAATGGGATTCACCTGGGCTGAGACTGTGCTTTTAAGGGCAGCGTTACAGGGACGCCAGCAGAAGCCAAAAGAAAAGCTGAAAGAGAAGCCTAGAGCAGAGAAGCAGAGAAAACTCCAGAGAGCCCAGAAAGAGTAAAGACTTGCTGGGGTCTGGGAGGCCTGCCAGCCTCCCGGCCCCACAGCACCCCTGCCTGTTGTGTACCAGGTAAAATCCCAATAAAAGACCTGCAAAAACCACTGAGGACTCTGACTCCTCCTTTACCCGGTCTGCATGGGATCAGAAAACCTGCACCGTGCCCATTCCTGCCTCTACACAGCTCCACCTGATAGAGTTAAGTCCCTCAAATCCCTTCCTAAGGCATTTCCAAATAGATGGGAGGCTGTCCCTGAACCCCTGGGGAAGAACAGTCCAAGTGTATTGGCAAGAAAGTTTTGTGTCAGGAGCCCTCAACTCAAAGGCAAAAAGTTACTGTGACTCTGGGTGGAAGAGGATGCAGAAGAATGCATCTTTTAAATAAAGGACAGTAAACTACTTGGTGTCCCCAGGGATTGAGTGAGAAGACTGTATGGATTGGGGACTATAGGATGGAGGGAAACCACTGCCTCATTTAAAAGGTATAGGTCCTGTACCAATCAGTATTCACCATTAGGTTTCCTTACAGGAAGTTTGGGAGTGTACATGGAGATTGACAAGGCTTAACAGTCCATGTTTTAGGAGCTGAAGTCCTAAGCAAGCCTCAGGTGTGATAAGGTATTGTTTCTGTTTGGGTATATTTCAGGTTTCTTTAGTTGGATTTTTACTGGAATTTCATGTATAGCCTTTCCAAGTACACCCTGATCCCAAACCAAGGGGTCTACTTTGTCCTCTATTTCTCTGGGTATGGAACGAAACTAATTTGTTTCTACTGTGGCTGAGGTACAAAGTCTATAGAGGACTGGAGTCTCAATGAAAGACTACTGAGTTCCCAGTTTTGTCATTAAACCTCTTCCTAATAAGGGAGTTAGACAGCTGGGTATAATAAGGAAGGAGTGAGAGAATATAGAGTTGGAATAAGAACAGAGAATGAGTGGAATTGTATTTTTGTGGTTTTCCATCTATTCCTACTATGTTTTGTGAAGAAAGGAAGGTGGGTCCAGAATACTGGGTGAGTACAGAGTAAGTGGCCCCTGTATCAATCAGAAAATTAATATTCTAACCTGCAACATCCAGGGTTACCCTAGACTCAGGCATGCAGATGGTCAGTGGAAGAGCAGGCATTGTCTTTGGACCCCATGACTCATCATCCTGGAGGAGTGGTGGCAGCTGAGGGACTGGTCCCTCCTCTGGGTTGTGTGCAATTCGTGCCAGACTTGTTGCACCTGTAGCATGGGGCCATTGGGGCTCCTCCATTTCTCCGTCCAGCTAGGTCAGTCTTCTGTTTTTCTGAGCCTGGGTAAGCCTGGTTCTGCAGGGCACTGGCAGTGGTGGTGCCTATTTATTGAACCTGTCTTTTCTCATTCACCACAGCCTTCCTGTAGTGGCAGGAAGGGCCAGAGCAGGATCTCTATGATCTGAGCAGATGGGGCAAAGGAGTCCTGGGGCCCTCGGTGGCTTTTTCAGGCTTTTATTGCATGTTTACCAGGTATATGGCAGGCAGGGGTGCCGGAGGGCCAGGAGGCTAGCAGGCCTCCCAACCCCGGCGAATCTTTACTCTTTCTGGGCTCTCTGGTGTTCTCTCACGGCCTTTGCCTCTCT
The DNA here is from genome assembly GCF_014898055.3 of Talpa occidentalis. NCBI lineage: Eukaryota > Metazoa > Chordata > Mammalia > Eulipotyphla > Talpidae > Talpa > Talpa occidentalis. The sequence goes on along the minus strand of NW_023605305.1, from coordinate 70,811,515 downwards.
GCTCCTTTCACTCTTTCTGGTCTGCTCTTCTGTGCTCTCTGCTGGTGTCCCCACGATGCTGCCCTTATAAGCCCAGTCTCTCAGCCCAGGTATACCCACTTATGTAGGCCCACACCCCACTCCAGGTGACTGCCATCAGGCATGCATTCAGGACCACAGGATTCCATCTTCAATCCTAATGGCGGGAAGGCAGAAAAGCCTGATGCTTTTTTACATTACCCTACACTTCCTTTCCTTCTCTAAACCTTCATTTTGGTCCCTATTATTAAAGATTTCAAAAGCTGGGACTACATCAAATTAAAGAGCTTCTGCACAGCAAAAGAGACAATAACAAAAACAAAGAGAAACCCCACCAACTGGGAGAACATTTTTGCACACAACACTAATGATAAAGGACTGATCACAAAAATCTACAATGAGCTGATGTGACTCAACAAAATCAAAGATAATAATCCAGTCAAAAAATGGGCAGAAGAGGTAAAAAGAAACTTCTCTGAAGAGGAAATGCAAATGGCCAACAGGCATATGAAAAAATGTTCAACATCACTTGTAATCAGGGAAATGCAAATCAAAACTACCATGAGATACCATCTTACACCAGTGAGAATGGCACATGTTAAAAAAACTAGCAACAACAAATGTTGGCGAGGGTGTGGAGAAAAAGGAACTCTCCTGCACTGCTGGTGGGAGTGCAAACTGGTCCAACCAGTATGGAGAGCTGTGTGGAGATTTCTGGACCTACTAAACATAGAGCTTCCATATGATGCAGCAATTCCACTCCTAGGCATTTACCCAAAGGACACAGAAACATCAATTCCAAAGAGCACCTGCACCACTATGTTTATAGCAGCACTGTTTTCAATAGCTAAACTTTGGAAACAACCCAAATGCCCAAAAATAGATGACTGGATCAAGAAGATGTGGTACATATATACCATGGAATATTACTCAGCATTCAAAAGAGATAAACACATGCAATTTGCAGCAGCATGGATGGCGCTGGAAGGGATCATGCTCAGCGAAATAAGCCAGAAAGAAAAAGAAAAATACCGGATGGTCTCACTCATAGCAGGACTCTAGAAAACTTAAATAAGGGACCAGGAAAAAGAATAACTATAAGAAAGTGAAAATCAACAAACAACTATGACACAACAACTATGACCAACAACTATGTCAACAACTATGACAACAAACAACTATGACCAGAGACACTCTATGGGGGGTGGGGGGCAGGGAGGGGAGGTATTGGGGTCAAAAAAAGGGCATCGCAATTGTATGGGGAATATAAAAATAAAATTTATAATAAAAAAATAAATAAATAAATAAAAATAATTTTAATGTTAAAAAAAAAAGAAGAAGAGTTAGAGAACTAATTCTTGGACATGTAGGATGATTAGTATGAGTTCCTGTGTTGCTGTACCCTGTGTCTTGCAGTTGGCAGAAGTAGAGCTAACCAAAGTATCCTGTCATGGGATTCTTCTAGAAAGTGGCAGCCGTACTAATGATATCTCACATGGCTGACCTTTGCCCACTATTTTTTTTTTTTGTGGGACCCTCACCGGCGACCAGGGAATGAACTGGTGCTGCAGAGGCTGTGGGCAGCCTCACAGCCAAGCACTAAACCACTGCGCCACCAGGGGAGGTCCTGTGCCCACTACTTTTAGCAGTGAGAACAAGACTTGGTTTGATGACAGAACTCAGGAGCCAGTTCTTTTCCTGAGGTAAAGAGGGAATGGTGGCTCAACTGATATTAGCAAGATAGTGATGTTAGGGGGAAAGGATGTCCTGAGCAAACTCCATACAGGTTTTGTGGACTCCACCCTGACTCCAGACCAAAGCCATCAAGACACCAGGAACAAGTCCCATCATCACTGAAGGGAGGGCTGCTGGGACCTGAGGGTGGAGTTAAGCAGCCAGGTTTGAAATAAAACCAGACATGTGGGTCTCGGGGGTCCCATTGGCCTCTTGGCTCTTGGCTTCTTGACTCTTGGCTTTTTGTCAGTTCTCAGTGTGCCATTGGGATTACAGGTCAGCGGAAATGGTAGGACACAGTCACGAATTTATCTCCCTCCTCTTTCTCCCTGAGTTATTAATTTCTTCATTTTCCCTTCTTTTGTAGATAAACCCTTTTGTAGGGTAAGTAAAAAGTTATCAGGCTTTTCCTCCCTCTCACTGCACTCAGCCAAGCCTCATCGCTCTCTACTCTCCAAGACAGAGCATCCCAGCCCAAGACTTAGAGTGAAGTTGGTGTTGGTAGGAACCTAGTTTCAACAGGGCCCATCTTCTTTGATGTGGGGGCCTTCTGTGGTTGTAAGAAGCAGAGTCCAGGGCAGCAGAGGATGGCAGGGTGTGAATTGGCATGGTGTGGAGTATGGTGAAGTACAGCGGAGAACATGAAAACAGCTAAAACACCAACACGGCTGCTTGAATCAGTGATGAACCTACCCAGTTTGGGATGGTTGCATTACACCTTTATTAATCTTTTTGTGTGTGCCATGCAGTTGAATCTTATTATAAGTCTCTTTAAGCACGCGGGTGAGGACCCACAGTCAGGAAACCCATTTCATATCAGGGTTGCCCTGTGACAGTTTGGCACCCAATGTGGTTAACTGCTGCAGGAGGCCTTGTAGCCCCAGCCAGATAAACTACTGGCAAGCAGTGAAGTCAAAGGGCCTCACACCGTGGGGCTGAAGTTAAAGGGCCTCACACCGTGGGGCCGAAGATTCCTTGTGCCTCACACCGTGGGGCTGAAGATCTAACATCCCTTCACTTTTTGTTCTTGGTCATAAAAGGAGAAAAATTTCCCAAAAGGTACATCAGGCACTACATTATATACATCAATATACAGTAAATAAATGGCATGGAAAATTATCTCTTAAAAACAAATTATTAAACAATTTGGCCCACTTGACAATGGGAGATGGTTTATTAAACATGCCTGACAAGCATTACAATACAACTATTATTGTAAGATCTTTTTTGCCTTCCCTTGCAGTTTCTTGGGAAAGTTTTTAAATGAAACTATTTGAGTTAAGAAGTTTCTAGGTAGAGAAAGTTCTGATAGCTGAGTAGCAGCCAGCCCCTGGTGTGAAGGCCATGAGAATAAGAAAAGTTCTTTCTTTGCTTAAGCTTTAGCTGATGGGAATGTTCTGGTGACTATCAATTGTGTTAGGTTATTGTTTAGCTGAAACAATGAATTTTAGTGTAAGACTTAGTTTTTTATTGCCTTCTTGCTGAGAGCACAAAAAAGAGATGCGCTAATTGTTTCTGCTTTGTTTCTATAAACTTGATAATGTAATCTCAATGCTTGCAAAAAACGTATAAATAAAGAACCTGCTGAGCCTTTCGGGCAGAAGATACTAACACCTCACAAAGTGTCGGTGTCTTCTCATTCCCCTCCCCCCAGTCCCTAAGTTTCAGATCATTCGTATTCGCTGACGCCGTCTCATTCTTTCAGGAACCCTGACACGACATTTTGCCGGAGGCTGGTCCCCGGCAGTTAACCAAGTTACACTGTGGTTGACCGGCCCGGAGTAACTTTGGTCACCATAAGTGCACTAGGTCTGCAGGACACGTGGAATACTCTGTCTCAAGTCTTGAGAAGTTTGCTTTTTCCTTGTGTATAGCTCTCTTTTGTGGGTGTGTTTTTGGCCCAAAAATGGCCTCAAACATGAGTTTAAGCAGTTTTATCCCTAGCTTGAGTTCTTTCAGTTTTCTTCCCGACTTGAGTTTAAGTACCCCTTTTCCTTTAAATATTGGCACCAGTTTTATAAACATAAATAATTTGGTAAAACCTGATATATAGCACATGATTTTGCTTTTATACACATATCCATGGGTGGCTTACAAGCCATCCCTACTTTACAATCTGTGCTTCTGTGCGTCTTTTTGGTAATGTGTTTAAGTGTCATTTGCTACATTCTTGGTTCTATAAGAGATGGATGTTCTACTTCACCTACTGAGAATGTGCAACGACAAACTCAGGCTCTTAATTTAGCTATTAAGAGTATGAGGGATGAGAATCCTACTGCTTTTGAGCCAGCTTTCAAAAGTATGCAGGACCAGATACAGGCCGCCCTCCATAAATTGGATATGGCAGAGGCTCAGCTGGTGGCACAGAGAAGGGATAAAATCTTCTCCTTTCCATGAGGACTGCAAGAGGGCAGAGTTAGAAGAGGAGGGTTATCATTTACTAGACACCTTAAACCCATCAAGACAAAAGCCTTCTCTGCGTGACACCAACTTAGTGGCAAAAGACAAGATTACTGGCACCAGCAGATGAGCCACCACTTCTGCTGCCAAAGGCACTGCTCATATGAGGGAAGGGAACCACTCAGGCATCTGCCATCATATGCCAGGAGCCATCGGGCTTCCTGGCCTTCTCTGGCTGTAGTGTAAGCCACAGCCACACACTGCATCCACCCCCAGGATGCATTCACCCTTGGATTGGCAATTCTGTACTCTTTGGGGGTAATCGCCCAATCCTCAGGGTTTTCTGTCTGCAGTCGCTCCAACACTCGGCTGTCATAGCCACCAATGCGACACGCAGACCCCTGCACTCAGGCCAACCCACTGCACAAGCACATGGGTTGGGGATCCATGGATATGAGCTTCACATGCGACCTCTCTTGGGTCCCCTCTTTGGCTTCCCTTCCAGTCCCCCAAGAATGGGCTCCTCAGATCCTCACCCTTACTTGACAATGAACAAGGCATCACCCACAGGTGATTTTAAGAGACTCACTGGCCTTCAACATATTTAAGCTGCTTAACAGCCACTCAGGACTTCACAATTTCAGCACCAGCTTTTGCCTTTCTAAGTTTGCTTTTTCCCTCTGCCTGGCTGCTAGGCAGTATACAGGCTGCTTTTGGCCATCAAGGCCCCCTGGCCACCTCCATATTCCCATCTCCTGGGGTGTACAAACAATACCATGCACCCTCAGTGTCCCCCAAATGTAACAACCTGCCAAGGTTCCTCTGCCTTCTGGTAGGATTGTCAGTCCAAGCCCATTAGTCCCAAGTCCATAGCTTCTTCCTTCTGTCAGCACTGGCAAGCTCCGAACCATGGTCCTTTCTTCCCCAACGATTCTGCTGCTTCAGGGGTCGTGCGCTGGTCCTTTTGGGCTGTCTCCTTCATGCGAAGTCTCGTCCTGTAACTCCCAGACCTTGTCCACCTTCTGTGCCACCATGACACCTCCAGCATTGTGACAGGCTCTCAGTCTGCTACCCTTCAGTCCCTCCAGAGGTCTTCAGAGGTCTCCACACCCATCTGCATTGGAATATCTTGCCAACTTATGCCAAATGTAGCGGCAGGAGGACACTGAGCAGGATCTCTATGACCCGAGCAGACAGGCTAAAGGAAGAGTCCTGGAGCTTTTCAGGCTTTTTTTAAAAAAATATTTTATTTTATATAATTCTTACATCATTTTTCATTTTTGCACAATGTATGCATTTTCATTTTGGTTATATTCCCCATACAATTGCAACCCCCCCCTTATTTTGACCTAATTCTTCCTCTCCCCGCCCCTCCCCATTCCTCACCCAAAGTGTGTCTCTGGTCCATGGTTGCTTGTTGATTTTGATTTTTACTTTGTATCAATTAGTCTTTTTCCTGGTCCCTTATTTAGGTTTTCTAAATTCCTGCTATGAGTGAGACCATCTGGTATTTTTCTTTTTCTTTCTGACTTATTTTGCTGAGCATGATCCCTTCCAGCTCCATCCATGTTGCTGCAAACTGCATGTGTTTATCTTTTATTATTGCTGAGTAATATTCCATTGTGTTTTCTACCATTTTTTCTTTGCGAGCCTGGCTAAAGGTTTGTCTAATTTGTTTATTTTTTCAAAGAGCCAGCTTTTGGTTTCATTGATCTTTTGGGTTGTTTTTTTAATTTCCAATTCATTAATTTCTGCTTTGATTTTTATTATTTCCTTTCTTCTACTGGCTTTAGGGGTTTTTTTTGTTGTTCGTTTTCTAGCTCTTTGAGAAGTGAGATTAGGTTGTTTGTTTCTTTCTTGTTTGTTAATGTGAGCCTGTGTTGCTATATTATTTCCTCTTATTGCTGCTTTTGCTGCATCCCATACATTCTGGAAAGTGGTGTCTTCCTTGTCATTCAACTCAAAGTATTTTTTAATTTCTTCTTTGATCCCCTCATTAGTCCAGTGGTCTTCCAATAGTGTGGATTTCAATCTCTGTGAAATGGGAGTGTTCCTTGTTTTCTTTTCATGATTTATTTCTAGCTTTATGCCTTTATGATCAGAGAAGATAGTTGGAATGATTTTGATCTTCATGTATCTGTTAATGTTTGTCTTGTGGCCCAGTATGTGATTGTTTCTGGAGCATGATCCATGCACACTTGAGAAAAATGTATACTCGAATTTTTTGGGGTTCAGTGTCCTATAGATGTCTGTTAAGTCCATGAGTTCTATGTCTTTATTTAGGGCTCTAGTGTCTTTGTTTATTTTTTGTCTCATTGATCTGTCCACTGGTGAGAGAGGGGTGTTGAAGTCTCCCACTATATATGTATTTTCTTTAATGTCTGTTTTCAGAGCTAATAATAATTGTCTAATATATTTTGGTGCCCCTTCATTTGATGAGTATATGTGATGAGTGTTATATCTTCCTGATGTATTGTCCCTTTGATCATAATGTAGTGTCCGTCTATGTCTCTTTTTACCTTTTTTAATTTGAAGTCTATTTCATCTGATATAAGTATGGCTGTTCCTGCCCTCTTTTTCGGTCCATTTGCTTGTAGGATTGTTTTCCAACCTTTTACTTTCAGTCTGTGTTTATCTTTTGTGGTTAAATGTGTTTCCTGGAGACAGCAGAAGTTTGGATTTTGTTTTTTAATCCAGCCTGCTACTCTGTGTCTTTTTATTGATGAGTTTAATCCATTTACATTTAGAGTTAATATTGATATGTTGGCATCTGTGTTTGCTATTTTGTTTGTCTTTTTTTGTGATTAATTCATTGCTTTATTCTGTTCTTGTTCATTCCTCTGTTGGCTTTGGCTTTAAGACTTCTTGTAGAATTTTTTGGAGTGGGGGTTTAGTTGTAATGAATTTCTGGAGTTTCTGTTTGTCTGAGAAGGTCCATATTTTTTCTTCGTAGAGGAAAGAGAGCTTTGCAGGGTAAAGTATTCTTGGTTGGCATTTGCTGTCTTGAAGTTTGCTGAATATGCTACTCCATTCTCTTCTTGCCCATAATGTTTCTTTGGAGAAGTCTGAAGTTAACCTGATTGGTTTTCCCTCATAAGTTATCTGTTTCTTCCCCTTGCCAATTTCATTATTTTGTCCTTGTTTTGGACTCTTGCAAGCTTTACAATTAGGTGTCTCACTGTAGTTTTCTTTTCATTGTGATAATTGGGAGTTCTTCTCACTTCTTGTATGTCTATATTCCTCTCCTTTTTCATGCTTGGGAAGTTTTCTTCAATTATCTCCTTGAATAATTTCTCAGTTCCTTTGTCTCTCTCCTCACCTTCTGGAATTCCTATAACTCTTACATTTCCTCTCTTCATGGAGTCTGATAATTGTCTACGAGTCTCCTCATACTGCCTCATTTGCACTTCTCTCTCCTTTTCTCTTTTGGCTCTTTTTATTTCTGTATCTTCAATAGTACTGATCCGTTCTTCCATTTCATCGATTCTGTTTTCATTGCTTTTCCCAGAGTTCTTTATCTCCTCTAGTAATCTTTTAATCTGTGTTTCTTTTCTTTCCTTTCTTAAGGTCTTAATTTCATTCTTCAGTTCAGTGATTATTTGTCTCAAATCATTTTTTTCCTTTTCATTTTCTTTCTGCTTTTTAATCATTATGACTATTAATTCTCTATCTGATAGGCCAAGAAGTTCTTCCATGTCATTTTTGAGCTCTGGTGACTGTATTTCTTTTTGTGGTGTGTCCTCCTGCTGGCTTGCTTGGTTATTTATATTTTTCTTCTCCCTGTTGTTTGCCTTCTAATTAGTTCTATGTGTTGGGACGTTGTGCCACTGGTATTGGCGGGCATCTCTTTGGAGTGCTGCTTTAGGGGTGTTGGAAACTGTTTACCAGACTGAGATCAGCACTGGTAGGCCAAAACTCCACCAGGGTGTTGATGCTGTATTGCTGGGCACTGTCCCTTATGGTTCCCTCCTTCTGTATTTACTCAGTTCCAGCAGGGAATCGACTAGTTGGTGATTTTGTTCTGGTCACGAGGTGGGGCCAGAGACCCATACTTGCTGACCTGTGCTTTTTCCCAGTGGCTCTCTCTGAGTAATGGAGGGGGGATTGGAGGGGAGCACCTGAACACAGGGACTCTTATTCAAGCTGGGTGCTGTGTCTGCCCCATGTTCACCGGATGCTGTGCCTGAAGCTATATGGTTTCCGTGCCCTGAATTCTGCACTCTAGGTCTCAGTTCCAGGGCTATCAGATCCAAGACGCTGGCTGTCACCCCATGCAGTGCCCGCTGCTATGGCGCATCCCACACCCCGGATCCTGCGCCTGGCTCTCAGTTCCAGGATGGGATCTTGCTCCATGCCTTATTTCCCTCCTTACCCCTGTTTGCGTGGCCCACCCTCTCTCAGAGACTGAGGGTGTTTTTGGGATCCCTGGCTTCCAACTATCAGGATATGGTGATTTTTTTCTCGGTCACTAGGTAGCGCCAGAGAGCTTTGTTAGTGTCCTTCCAGAACTGTTTCCCCCCTCCCCCCCACCCCCCATGGGTCCAGGGAAACAGAGTGGGAGTGGCGCGTAGAGTCTCAACGGCTTTGGGGTGCTGTGTCTGCCTTGTGCCCCACCATCGTGGGGATCCCACACCCTGAATTTCATGCCCTGGGTCTCAGTTCCAAAGCCCTCAGATCCAGGACATGGGCTGTAGCCTGTTCAGTGTCCACAGAACTGGCGCCTTTTGCACCCAGCTCCCAAATCCCTGCGCCTGGTTTCTGATTACTCAGTGAGGGACATTCACCTCAATGAGAGCTCCCACGCTTCTCCCCGCAAGCCTAGGTCACAGGTGCAGGGAACTGGGCAGCCGCGATCCAAGATCTGCGTATGATTTTCCAGCGCACTGCTTTTCAGCACAATTTACCGGCTGGCCTTGGGCTATTTGTAGGTCTCCAAGAGGCTTTGTTCTCCTCTAATGGCACCTGGTGCCCTTCGCTCACCTCCGCAGCAATTCCTGCACGGTTCTCCACCGTTCCAGTTCACAGGGTGCGGTGAATGAAATGGTTCCTTTCCACTCACAGTCCCACTTGAATGCAGTTTGTTCTTGTTGGTTATTTTAGTTTTGGTGTTGTTTTTGTTGTTGTTTTCCTCCTTTCTGTTGGTCGAAGAGTGCCGACTTTGTGGGAGGGGGAGGGTAGCAGGGTTCTGAACTTTCCTCCCTTCCAGTCCTCTTTTATGGAAACTTTCTTCTTCGGGCAGTTTGCCAGATTCGCCCTTTTATCTCCCGTGTCCCAGTTCTCGCAGGAACCTGCCGCTTTTCCTCCCTATTCACTTTTTTTTTTTAATGGGAGGTCTTACTCACAGTGTTTCCCCGCCACCATGTTGATTCCGTCCTTTAATATTCTATTGTGTATATGTACCACATATTCTTGATCCAGTCATCTATTTTTGGGCATTTACATAGCTTAGCTATTGTAAATAGTGCTGCTATAAACATAGGGGTGCAGGTGCCCCTTGTTCCTGAACCCCTTTGAACTGATGTATGGCAGACCTCTTCTTACTAACCATGAACTCCCAGTCCAACCTATACCATTGGCTGGATATTTCCCATACTTCTCTTTGCTCAGACAGCTGCTCTGAGAACACGCAGACCGCTATCTGCTGCAACCTGTGCCTATGCCACCTGACACACCCGTCAACCTGCTGTATCCTGGAGACCAGGTTCTTCTGAAAGCCATCTCTCCAAAACCACTTCAGCCAAGGTGGATGGGTCCACACACAATCATCCTGACTACACCAACGACTGTCAAGGTCTTGGGCAATACATCCAGGCATCACCTGACCAGGGTCAAACAGGTACCTGTTGACAAGCAGTATGTATACGAGCGCTTGGGCCCAACTCAGGTACGCATCACTGCGGCCTCCGGTCCAGGTTCCACTCAGCCTCAGAGTAGAGGCCCTCTGTTTCTAATCCCTCCTCTGTTTCTAATCCCATCTCTTAAAGCCACTTCCCATTCTTCTGTCTATGCCGGGCAATTCCAGATCAGCGCAGCCTTGGGCGAGGTATTACCACTAGTAGCGCCTCTGATCCTAATCTCCTTATTTTTTCTTTTTGCCCTATGCTTACTCCATTTCATCCAACACCAGATCCAAGAAATGTCCCGTACCACCTTTAACCAACTCCTTCTCCACCCATATTCTTGCGTCCCTGCAGAAGACTGTCATAATCAGGCCTGAGCCCCACCCTGGTCTTCACAACCTTCCGGCAAGAAGTAGCCAAAGAAAGACCCGTCGCCCCTCTTCCTATCAACAAAAGGCTGGTATGAAAAGTCGATGCAGGGGCCAGGAATGAGGAGCCCACATAGAAAAAACAAGATGGCCCTGACACTATTACCACTGATAGCATCAAACCGAAACTGAATCATCATAAACAGGAGAAAAACAACTCTGCTCCATGAAAAACAATTTTGTTCCGCCTAAACCTGTTCCCCTCTGCCCTCCACCCCCGCCAACCCAGTTTTCCTGCCTAACCTCTCCTCACCCTGTAAAAGGACATCACCCCCCCCCCCAACAGGCATGACTTCATGGATCCCCGCCTTGGGTCCAAGAAGCTCGCCCAGGGGTGCAATAAATTTTCCCTTCCTTTGAGAAAGTTTAGCCTGACTCCCCTTTTCCTTACTGTGCTGAACCTTTCATAACCAAGATCATGTAACTCTTTTGTAATTAATAAAAATTTTTCTTCCTGTTTCTAAAGTATTAGTTTTGAAGGATGACAATAGAAACCTGTGCTTTCTGCCAGCAACACTCCACTTTTTTTTTGAATTAAGATTTTTTCTGAGCCTGTGGTATAAAACTGCAGTTGTATGAGATATTCTGTTAAGGGGAAAGGATGTCCTGAGCAAACTCCATACAGGTTTTGTGGACCTCACTCCAGACCAAAGCAATCAAGACACCAGGAACTACAAGTCCCATCATCACTGAAGGGAGGGCTGCTGGGACCTGACATGTGGGTCTCAGGGGTCCCATTGGCCTCTTGGCTCTTGACTTCTTGACTCTTGGCTTTTTACCAGTTCTCAGCATGCCATTGGGATTCCAGGTCAGCAGAACTGGTAGGACACATTCACAAATTTATCTCCTCCTCTTTCTCCCTGAGTTATTTATTTCTTCATTTCCCCTTCTTTTGTAAATAAACCCTTTATTAATCTTTTTGTGTGCACCTGCAGTTGAGTATTATTATAAGTCCCTTTTAAGTACTGTGAGGACACAGTCAGGCAACCCATTTCATATTGGGCATGCCCTCCACATGGCATGCATGATAAATAAAACAACTCTGTGTCTATATGTTGTATGTCTGTATATCCTTCCCTTGTGTCTGTCTTGTCCTCTAGATGCTGTAAAGTTGGTATAGTTAATGCCTATAGACATTGTGGAAAAATGTAATGGCAAATGTACATGTGTTTTGAAAACATGTGATCTGGGGTAATTTTTCATTAATAGTAATTTGTGATCTATTAGATTGTTTTAAAACATGTACTTAGAAGGTTATATTGCATCTAATTTTATCTGTTGTCTAGGTTATTGATATTGGGTACATAATGTCTTTCAAGAGTCAGAAAAATGGGAGCATAAAAATTTCAGGTTTTTCAAAAAAAATAGAGGGCTCCAGTTGTGAGGTAAAAACTGAAGGTTATGGTTTGACCATCAACATTGTACTACTAAACTGAGCTGGAGCTTTCCTATAAATTAATTATTGTTGTTAACTGCTGTTTTCTAATATTTATAGCAAAGATTCCCAGAAATTTAATTTGGTTAACCTATTAAAGTAGAAGTGAAAGAAAAACGTTGTCACTTGGAAAAAAAGTAAAACTTTGGCATGTACAGAAATGTTTATATTGGTTTTCTAAAACTTTTATAAAGCCTTTCAAGCCTGATAAATATGTAAATTGTCAATTTTGATTGTTGTCCTGCCATATTGTATACTTCAATGATTTGATACCTACAGAAATTGTTTCTGTAAAATTAACGGAGAAAAGACCTCACCTGATTCCAACTGGTAGAACTGTAACAGGGTGGTCCCCAAGAAAAAGGGAGTTTCCAGGTTCCCTGCCCCAACCAAAGGAAAGTGGAGCTGAGTGGAGGTACGAGGAGTGGCAAAGAGGAGGAAGAAGCTGGAAAGGAAACTGCAGAAAAAAGGAAGGCGTATGGAGAGACAGAAGGAGACCTGGAGGCAGCATGTGGAACAGAGAGACATGTGAAGAAACAGCACTTACTTCTTTGTCCTCAACTAATTAGAACAGATGTGGGTGAGAAACCCATGGGATGTTAGCAATGGCAGCTTTTATCTTGATTTTGATTTTGCTCTTTTCCTCCCAGACTTGTCTGGCTGTTTCTGACCCTTTTTTATGGGTCCTTGCCAGAAGGTGGTTTAGACTTGTGGCAGACTTTTGGCTTTGCTTTGGGCCAATCCTGTTTGGCTGGACATTTACCCATGAGATGATGGGTAACTTTGGATGTTTCATTGAAAACTGTATTTTTTGTCTTGTCTGTATTGCACACTAATTGTGTTCAAGTTCCTTTCCTATAAAGGTCTTATATATTTTGTCTTGATGCAGCAAATGGCACACCCTATTTAGAGCCACCAGCTTTGGGGGCTCTATGGTGCCCTTCTCCCTGCCCTGTATCAGGGAAATTGTGACAGTAAAAATTTCCTACAAAGAACTGAATAGACTGTTGGCGATAAAGCTGATTTTTTTAATAATTTTGTTAAAAAATATTGGTGGGGCCTCCCCTGGTGGCGCAGCGGTTGAGCGCTGGGCTGCAAAACTGCCTGCAGCCTCTGCAGCACCAGTTTGATCCCCCACCACCAGCGAGGGTCCACATGGTGCACAGACCTCTCCTGCCGTGCCTGCTGCTCCCCTCAGCAGTGTATTTTGTCTGTCTGCCTGTTCTGTTCCCCCCACTGTGGCTCTGGTGAATTCTCCCGTGCTTCTGACTGTACCCAGTGCTTGTATAAATAAATAAATAAATCTTTAAAAATAATTTTAAAAAATACTGGTGATTTTTTGCATTTTGCTTTGACTCAAAGAAAGTTTTCATGATTTGGCTGACCAGGATTTGCAGCAACGTAGCACTTTTTGTAAACAGAACTAACTTATGTTTTCATTTTCTCTCCCCTTGATACCAATGTTGTATGGAAAAGAGTAGCAGTAATTTTAACTACTCATGGCAATGGGTCTTTTTTTTTTGCATAATTTCAATAGAAATTTTTTTAAATTTATTTTTATACAAGAATTGGGGTACAGGCCAGAGATGCGGGGGGTGAGAGGAGTCACCGGACACAGAATGGGGAACAGAACAGGCAGACAGACCGAAGTACACTGCTGAGGGGAGCAGCAGGCGAGACAGGAGAGGTCTGTCCCACCATGTGGGTTTCTTCCTGGCCAGCTGGGAATCGAATTCATGCAGCAGTGGCTGCAGATTACTTCATAGGTTGTGTCTTAACCCCTGCACCACCAGGGAGGCCCTTCAATAGAGAATTTTGTCTGCTTAAACCAGAGAATTAAAACACATTTCATTGTGTGGCTTTGATTGAAATTCAGGGTCTCAAGGCCACATACCTGACTCATGCATCCCAGATAACCACTTGGAAGTCTCTTGTCTTAGACTCCTACTAAAACAATAAATACTCTGTTACCTAATTGTTCAAAACTCAGACTTTGAAGAAAGCTCTCCTCTGGGCCTGCCAGCATAAATAAAGATCTTTTCTCCTCCACTCTGAGTGCTTCCTGGTTCCCAAATGGAATTCTGCTATCACAGACTCTTCAGCACTCTACAAAGGACCCACAGTCAAAGTCTTGCCGCAAATGAATACATTTGCACACACAGATCTGATCTCCGGTCTACAGAAGGAAAGCTCTCTGGGAAGATATCTGCTCTTTCATATGCCTTGTAACTAACTCCGATGGCTGTTGTTATAAATGTTATTATGCCCACAAATAGTAAACATATTCACATCTTGATTTCACCCTTCTTCTGAACCAGTTACCTCTGACATCCCCGCCATTGCTCTAAGTGCAAGATGTCTCAAATACAGAAGAGGACTTTTTATTATTTTTTAATATATTTTAAGAGCAGGTTTATTAGGGAAAGGGACAGAGGACTAAAGAATACTTGTATAGACACAGCAGGCAGGAAGAGCTGCCTTAAAAGGGATAGTTTTGCTGAGAGAGGCCTGCATGGTTGCAGGCAGGCGACCTTGACAGGTCACGGACAGTTAGGAGGCTGCTGCCCTGCAGATAGAGAGAGTTGGTGAAGAGGCACCTGCATAGTCACAGGTTGGCAGAGGGAGTGCTGCCAAAAGAGGACTTTTTAGATCACCTTTGATGACTCCACACAGTCAAATGGGGTTCCTTGGACCAATGAGTAATCCTAGAGCCACATAAATGCAAAAGAAGACAAAGAGGTGAAATTAGTGAGCTCCAAGTTTTTCATAGTGTGACTAAATACTAATTTTCAAGTCCAAATCATAGGCCAGTGTATGAAACCTCCACCATGAAAATGATTCATAAATAATCAGATTGGTCTTATTCAAATAAAGGTTTGTTTCTATGAAGGCTTAATAATGCATATGAGCAATTATTATATACATTCTAAATATATGAAAGGATTTATTTTCTCTTTAAATTGTGAGGAAATATACATGCAGAAAATGATATATTAAAGGTACAGAGATGACCTGGCATCCCAAATGACCCACCGAGACCAAGCACTGCCTGGCCAAGAGAGAGACCCCCCACTCACATGGCTGGTTAAATACACAAACAGAGAAAATGGCTATTTAGCTCTGCCCTCAGGTCCTTGCAGCCTCCCTTTGGGGATCATGGGATTTATAGTTCCCAGTGTCTTGATGGAATGGGGGTGGAGTCCACAAAGCCTGTGTAGAGTTTGCTCAGGACATCCTTTCCCCCTAACAGTTCCCCCCTTTCACTTTGTCACCATTTTCATGGTGATGAAGATCAAATGTGTGGATGCTGGGGTGTAGCCTCAGATGAAAATTTTCCAGGGTTCCAGTTTGAAAGAAAACCAGTCTCCCCAGGTATTGTCCATTGTGGAAAGCAAAAGTCCTCCATTCCTGGAAAATAGTTCATCAGTCAAAGCCAAAAAAATCTGGAGGCATTAGCCCAAACAAGACAGCAAATATATCAAAATCATGGGGGAAAAAAAATCTTTAAATTGGTTCAACTTGTCTAAAAACAAGTTCTCTCCACCTTAATCCCAAATTGTTTCAACAGCATAGCAAAAATTTACAAACTAAATCTACTTTTAAACCATATTACCTATTTTTGCATAAAATCACAGGACAGAATAACCAAACAGCAATTTTAGCTGCTTTGTTGGACATACCATATAGCATCAGAGCACACTCTTGACATCCAGTCCACGTGGGCTTCAAGAACAAAGTTGGTCTTATCAGACTCCATCTGGGCTTTCCTCTTCTCAAAAGTACCAGGACTTTTTTGTTCGCCGGGTTGTCCAGTCCTGCCCATGGAGGCAGCTTCCCCACCTTCCCTGGGGGGTCTCTTGAGCCTATGGACAAAGCAGCGGGTTTGCCTTTTCTTGGTCCAGCTCTATCTCACCTTCCTGTAAGAATTCCACTCACAGCCACACAATGAAACTCATGTCCAATTTTTTTTTAGTTTAATCAGATAAAATCCCCATGGAAGTTAAGCAAAAACAGACACTGACATGAGTAGTAAAAAATTACTACCACTATTTTCATGCTGTGTTGGTATCAAGGGGAGAGAAAATGCAAACACAAGTTAGCTCTACTGGAAAAAAAAAAATGCAACATTGCTGCAGGTCCTGGTCAGTCAAAACAAGAAAACTTTGTTGAATCAGAATAAAATGCAAAAAAAAAAAAAAATTACCAGTATTACATCAAACAAAACTTAGTAAAAAATCAGGTGTATTTCCAGGTCTATTCAGTCTTTTGTAGGAAAGTTTTAGTCTCAAAAGTTCCATCAATAGGAATCTGTTGAGGACTTTTCCCCCCCAGTTTCTCCAGAAACAAGTTCTGTAGTATACAATATTGCAAGGCAACAATCAACATTGACAATTTACATACATATTAGGTACTGAGAGGTTGTATACACATTTTAGAAAACCAATGTTAACATTTCTGTACATGCCAAAGTTTTACCATTTTCCGAGTAACAATGCTTCCATTTTAGTTTTACTTTACTAGGTGAGCCAAACAGGACAAATTCATCTAATGCCTTTCCCAGGAGGAAAGGGAGAAATTTTGTGGAGTGTCTCAGGAGCTCTTCAGAGGTTCCACAAAATTTCCTTCTATCATCCAAATGACAGGCTACCAAATTTTACTTCAATTTAGATTTCTGGGAAGCTTTGCCATAAATATTAGAAAACAGCAGCAACAAAAGTATTCAATGTCTATGAAGGCACCGGCTTAGTTCAGTAGTACAATGTTGACAATGAAACCATAGCCTTTAGGTTTTTTCCTCATAACTGGAGACTCTTTTGTTTCCTACTTCTATAGGCACCATGCATACCAATTTGTCAACCTCTAGAGGCCAAGACAAGGACACAAGGAAAGAACACACAGGCATACAACATATAGACACAAAGAGTTCTTTAGTTATCATCTGTCATGCATGGGATATCTTATACAACTGCAGTTTCATTCACAGGCCAAAATAAAGTTAAAAGGAAATACCAAAATCAAGATTGAAAGCCTTTCTGTGTAAGAAAAAAAAAAATACTACCATCATATGCGTGATTCTAGATGTTATTTCACATCTCCTACACTTTGAAAGGAAAAAGATTGGTTAGAGCATGTTAGTCATCTCAGGGTTTCTTCAGAAAACTGAATTCTTGGGTATCCTGCTGTAATAGTTGGAAAAGAAGTCAATAACATTTAAATTTTTGTCTTTACCTTAAATAAACATCTCAAGGCCTCAATGGGTTCACAAGACCAGTGGGATTTCATCTCTGGGTCAGTTTTTCCTGGGGCTTTCTTAACTCTGGAATGGTGTACCCAGGGTTTTATGCCTGCAAGTTTTAAAGAAATATGTGTACTCAGCAAAATGTCATAGGGACCAGTCCATTTTTCTCACAGTTGGGTTTGGGCATCCTCACTCTGCCAAGTTTTCAGTAAGACCTGATCTCCAGGTCTGAAGGAATGTAATGGTTGATCAGGAGGCATGGAGATTCTCAAGATTGCAAAGTTGTGGATTACTGCCAGTACATCCTGGATATGTTTTCACATATTGTGTGATCCGGCAATCCTGTGCTATTTCCAGACTGGTTTTCAGAACTGAGGCCTGGAAGGGTCTTCCAAACACAATTACAAAGGGGCTTAATTGTAGCCCACTTCTAGGCGCCACTCTTACCCAGAGGAGGGCAAGGGATAGTACCTGGTCCTAACACAGTTGTGTTTCTTGGCACAGTTTCATCAAGGTTTTCTTGAAGGTGTGATTCATTTTTTCAGTTTGTCCAGAAGACAGTGGTCGCCACGCAGCATGCAATTTCCAGTTGATCTATAACACACTGCTTACTGCATGAGTAATATTAGAGAAGAATGCTGGCCCATTATCACTCTGGATGGAGTCGGGCAACCCAAAGCAAGGGATTATCTTCTTCAGCAGCTGTTTTGCAACCTCAGAAGCTTTTTCTGTCTTGGTGGGAAATTCTTGCACTCATCCCAGGAACGTGTCCACAAAAACCAGTAGGTATTTGAAATTGCCTATTGTTCTAGGCATTTGTGTAAAGCCCACTTGCCAGTCCTCAAAAGGGCACTTGCCCCGATAATGAACCCCAATGGCTTTAGGGTGGGAGTCAGTCTTGGGGTTATTTCTGGCACATAGTTGACAACTTCGGGTGATTCGTTGTGCTATTTTATGAAAATATGGGCCCTTCAAATATGGGCGCACTGTTTCTAATAAGGCATCTCTCCCATAGTAAGATCCCTCTTGCAGATGTTTTAACACCGGATATACCAGGGCCTCCGGGAGGAGTATCGACCCTTGGGAGTTTACTCTCCAAGTAGAGCTGGTGTCAAACTCAGTAAATCCCCATGCACAAACTCTCTCCTCATCCTGCTCAGTGTATTCAGGAACATACCGAGTTAGGCCCACAGAGGGATGAGTGCACCCTGGAGAGCAGAACAGGCAGTGGCCTTAGCCACACAAACAGCTGCCTTGTTGCCCTTTGCCATGTCAGACCCACCCTTTTGGTGGCCAGGACAATGCATCATGGCAACGGCTGATGGCAAAGCTACTGCCTTTAGCAAGGCCAAGATTTCTAATTAGTGTTTAACATCATTGTTACTGGAGGTAAGGAGTCCTCACTCCTTCCAAATGGCCCCGTGCATGTAGAGAATCATGAAAGAGTACTTTGAGTCAGTGAATATATTGACTCTTTTACCTTTTGAGTGTTCCAAAGCATGGGTCAGGGCTGTTAATTCAGCTTTCTGTGCTGATGTACCTACCCGAAGAGCCTTGGCTTCTACAGTGTTCTGGAGTGTCACCACTTCGTATCCTGTGCAATGACGGCCTTGCTCCATGAAGCTGCTGCCATCTGTAAATAGTTCCCACTCTGGATCTGGCAAAGGCTGGTCAATCAGATCTGGCCAGCTGTCATACACTGTGTCGATGGTTTCTAAACAGTTATGGATTAAATTTTCATCCTCAGGTCTGTCTACATTGCTTGGGAGCAGTGTGGCAGAATTCAGGGAATTGGAAACCTGCAGTTTCACATTAAGATTGTCCAACAGAGCTGCTTGATATTTTCCCATTTGCCCAGCAGTCAACCAAAGTCTACCCTTCTGCTCCAGCAATGTCAAGACCTGATGTGGCACACACACAGTAATGGACTGACCCCATGTAAACTTCTCTGCCTCGTGTAGGTCACAAGTGGTAGCTACAGCATGCAAACATGGAGGCCATCCCTTAGTGATGTGGTCCAGTTGTTTGGGCAGATATGCAATGGGCTGCATTTCTGGTCCCAACAATTGGAATTGCACTCTTAGGCCAACCCCCTGTCTATGATGTACATAAAGTCAAAATGGCTTCCTAAGATTAGGAAGCCCCAATGCTGGTGCTGAGATCAACTTTACTTTTATTTCATCAAAGGCTTTTTGACATTCTGGAGTCTAAGACAAAGGTTCAGAGTCCAGGACTTTGAGAGCGTCATATAAGGGTTTTGCTATTAGTCCAAAGTTAGGAATCCAAATCCTGCAAAACCCAACCATATCCAAAAATCTGTGCAACTATCACCAGTTTCTAGGGACTTTAAGGGCTGAAATTACCTTTTTTCTTTTCATCATCAGGCTCCATTTGCCTTTCTTAATTTCAAACCCCAAATATGTCACTGTTTTTTACATATCTGTGCAATCTGTTCAAGACCTGAGACAAAGATTTTCACCACGTGTCCTGCAGATCTAGTGCACTTATGGTGACCAGCACAAGGAAAGCTACTTTAGGCTGGTCAACCATGGGTGTAACTTGGAAACCATGCTGGGCGCCAAGCTGTTATAGAGCAACCCCAATATAAAACGGGTTGCTGGACTGTGGGGCCTCACCCGTGCACTAAAAGGGTCTTAAATTGCAGGCACACACAAAAGGTTAATCTAAGTTTATTTACAAGCAAAGGGGAAATGAGGAAATAAACAATTCAGGGAGAAAAACAGGGAGATAAATTCTTAAAAGCGTCCTACCCGTTGCGCTGACCTGTTATCCCAAATGACCCGCGAGACCAAGCACTGCCTGGCCAAGAGAGAGACCCCCCACTCACATGGCTTGCTAAATACACAAACAGAGAAAATGGCTGTTTAGCTCTGCCCTCAGGTCCTTGCAACTTCCCTTTGGGGATCATGGGATTTACAGTTCCCAGTGTCTTGATGGAGTGGGGGTGGAGTCCACAAAGCCTATATGGAGTTTGCTCAGGACATCCTTTCCCCCTAACAGTTTCTTCACATGTCTCTCAGCCCCATGTGCCTCTTCCAGGTCTCCTCGCTCTCCATCCTGCTTCCTTTCTTCCTTTCTTCTCTTCTCCAACTTCTTTTCTTCTCTTTAGCTCCACTCTCCTTTGGGTGGGGCAGGGAACCTGGAATTTCCCCTTTTCCTAGGCACCACCCTGTTACAATAGGACAAAGAAACTATTGGCATCAGCAAGGGAGATTCTGCCATCTGGC
Organism: Talpa occidentalis; assembly: GCF_014898055.3. NCBI lineage: Eukaryota > Metazoa > Chordata > Mammalia > Eulipotyphla > Talpidae > Talpa > Talpa occidentalis. The sequence continues at coordinate 70,791,173 of NW_023605305.1, read as the reverse complement.
AGTATACAAGCCAATTTTTTGTCAGAGGATGACACCTTAACAGGCAACAGTGACCTTCCATGTTTTGTTGAGTAACATACATGCTTTGCCAGCAAAGAGGCATCAGAAGGCACTACATGTAAGAAGAGAGGAGAGCTCATAATAGACACAAAGTCAACACAAATGTTCCCTTTTGGATTGCCCTCTGATCTGCCACCCCAGGGCAGGTAACATGGGGTCTATTGCCCAGTTACCCATGATGTTATTTGTAGATCGGCCTCCAGGCCGCGTGCCCAAGGGGCTATCAGGGTTATCCAGCACAAGTGGGGAGGCTTTACTGTACAAGGCCATACCCAGTCCATAGTCTGCCCTGGGTCCAACTCAGTTAGAACTGGCAATAAAATACTGCTTTGCCGCCTGAAGTCAGGCTTTAGCAGAGTATCTGAAGTCTGTATTTGGATGGGAGCAGCCACACAATGCAGCGATGCTGTTAGGGGGAAAGAATGTCCTGAACTAGGTGCCAGGAATAACCCCAAGACTGACTCCCACCCTAAAGCCATTGGGGTTCAATATTGGGACAAGTGCCCTTTTGAGGACTGGCAGGTAGACTTTACACAATGCCTAGAACAACAGGCAATTTCAAATACCTATTAATTTTTGTGGACACGTTCTCGGGTGCAAGCATTTCCCACAAAGACGGAAAAAGCTTATGAGGTTGCAAAACAGCTGCTGAAGGAGATAATCCCTTGCTTTGGGTTGCCCGACTCCATCCAGAGTGATAATGGGCCTGCATTCGTCTCTGACGTTACTCATGCAGTAAGCAGTGCATTACAGATCAACTGGAAATTGCATGCTGCATGAAGACTGCAGTCTTCCGGACAAACGGAAAAATTGAACCACACCTTAAAGAAAACCTTGGCAAATCTGTGCCAAGAAACACAACTGTGTTAGGACCAGGCACTATCCCTTGCCCTCCTCTGGGTAAGAGTGGCACCTAGAAGTGGGCTACAATTAAGCCCCTTTGAAATTGTGTTTGGAAGACCCTTCCAGGCCTCAGTTCTGAAAGCCAGTCCGGAAATAGCACAAGATTGCTGGATCACACAATATGTGAAACACATCCAGGAGGTTCTGGCAGTAATTCATAACTTTGTAACCTTGAGGATCTCTATGCCTCCTGATCAACCATTACATCCCTTCAGACCTGGAGATCAGGTCTTACTGAAGACTTGGCAGAGTGGGGATGCCCAAAACCAGCTGTCAGAAAAATGGACTGGTCCCTATGACGTTTTGCTGATCACACATACTTCTCTGATACTTGCAGGCATAAAACCTTGGGTCCATCATTCCAGAGTTAAAAAAGCCCCTGCAGGAACTGACCCAGAGACAAAGTCCCACTGGTCTTGTGAACCCATTGAGGACTTGAGATATTTGTTTAAGAAACAGACAAAAACTTGAACGTTACTTCTTTTCCAGTTATTGTCACAGGATACCCAAGGATTCACTTTTCTGAAGAATCCCTGAGAAAACTAAGATGGTCTAACCAAACTTCTTCCTGTCAAAGTTTAGGAGACGTGAAATACCATCTAGGATCACGCGTATGCTGGCAGTATTTTTTTTTTTTTTAACACAGAAAGGCTTTCAGTCTTGATTTTGGTATTTCCTTTTACTTTTTTTTTTTTCTTTAACTTTGAGGTGTTTTTTTTTTTTTTCCTCTGCTTGTTTTTGTTACTTTGGCCTGTGAGTGAAACTGCAGTTGTATGAGATATACCGCGTGTGATAAATGGTAACTAAAGAGCTCTTTGTCTCAATATGTTGTATGTCTGTATGTCTTTTCCTTGTGTCTTTGTCTTGGCCTCTAGTGGTTGACAGGTTGGCATACATTGTGCCTATAGACATTGGGAAAAAAAAAAGAGTCTCCAGTTATGAGAAAAAACTAAAGGTTATGGTTTCATTGTCAACATTGCACTACTGAACTAAGCCGGTGCCTTCATAGAGATTGAATACTGTGTTTCTGCTGTTTTTCTGATATTTATGGCAAAGCTTCCCAGAAATCTAAATTGAAGTAAAAATTTGGTAGCCTGTCATTTGGCTGATGCAAGGAAATTTTATGGAAATGCAGAAGAGCTCCAGAGACTTTCCACAAAGTTTCTCCCTTTCCTCCTGGGAAAGGCATTAGATGAATTTGTTCTATTTGGCTTACCTAGTAGAGTAAAACTAGAATGGAAGCATTGTCACTTGGGAAAACGGGTAAACCTTGACCTGATATGTATGTAAATTGTCAATGGTGATTTTCGCCTTGTGATATTGTATACTTTAATTGTTTAATATCTAAAGAAATTGTTTCTGGAAAAATAAGGAGAAAAGTCCTCAACAGATTCCTATTGATGGAACTGTTGAGAGTAAAAATTTCTTACAAAGGACTGAATAGACCTGGAAATACACCTAATATTTACTGTTTTCTTTGACATAATACTGGGTGGTTTTTTTTTTCTTTGCATTTTGTTCTGAAACCACGAAGTTTTCTTGTTTTGGTGACCAGGATCTGCAGCAAGTTTGCATTTTTTTTTTCCCAGCAAAGCGAACTAGTGTTTGCATTTTCTCACCCCTTGATACCAACACAGCACAAAAATACTGGTAGTAATCTTTTACTAATTATCTCAGAGTCTGTTTTTGCATAACTTTCATAGGGATTTTGTCTGCTTAAACTAAAAAAAAAAAAAAAATTGACTTTAGTTTCATTGTGTGGCTTTTTTTTTTTAAAGAAGGACTGACTTTCTCTTGTAAACTTTTAATTATTTATTTTTTTAAAGATTGATTTATTTATTTATACAAGCACTGGGTACAGTCAGAAGCGTGGGAGGGTGAGAGAATTCACCAGAGCCAGAGCGGGGAGCAGAACAGGCAGACTGACAAAGTACACTGCTGAGGGGAGCAGCGGGTGCAGCAGGAGAGGTCTGCACACCATGTGGGACCCTCACCCAGCAGTCAGGGATCGAGCCGGAGCTGCAGAGGCTGTGGGCAGCTTCGCAGCCCAGTGCTCAACCGCTGTGCCACCGGGGAGGTCCCATTGTGTGGCTTTGAGTGGAGACTTTCCGGGAAGTTGAAACAGAGCTTAACTGAGAAGAGAAAAACCTGTTGCTTTGTTCATAGTGTTCCAGAGACCTCCAAAGAAGGTGAGGAAGCTTACCTCCATTGGCAGAACTGAACGACCCAGCAAACGAAAAAGTCCTGGTACCCTAGAGAAGAGGAAAGCCCAGGTGGAGTCTGATGAGACCAATTTTGTTCCTGAAGCCTACATGGACCAGATGTCAACAGTTCACTCTGATCCTCTATGAAGTATTCCAACAAAGCCAGCTAAAATTGCTGTTTAGGTATTCTGCTCTATGATTTTATGCAAAAATAGGTAATATGGTTTAAAAGTAGATTTAGTTAGCAAACTTTTGCTATGTTGTTAAAAAAGTTTGGGATCAAGTTTGAGAGAACTTGTTTTTTACATAAGTTGAACCAATTTTTAGATTTTTTCCCTGTGATTTTGACCTATTTGCTGTCTTGTTTTGGTTAATGCCTCCAGATGTTATTTTTGGCCTGGACTGATGAACTATTTTTCCAGGAATGGAGGACTTTTGCTTTCCACAATGGACAATACCTGGAGAGACTGGTTTTCTTTCACACTGGAATCCTGAAAAATTTTCATATGAGACTGTATCCCAGCATCCATGTATTTGATCTTCATCACCATGGAAATGGTGGGAAAAAAGTGAAAGGGGGGAATTGTTAGGGGGAAATGATGTCCTGAGCTAATTCCATACAGGCTTTGTGGGCTCCACCCCGACTCCAGACCAAAGCCATCAAGACATTGGGAAAGACAAATCCCATCACCACCAAAAGGAAGGTTGCTGGAACCTGAGGGTGGAGTTAAGCAGCCAGGTTTGGTATAAAAACCAGACCTGTGGGCCTTGGGGTCTCTCTCTCTCCTCTTGGCTCATGGCTCTCTGCCAGTTCTCAGAGTGCCATTGGGATTCCAGGGCAGCGGAAAGGGTAGGATTCATTTAAGACTTTATTTCCCTCTTTTCTCCCTGAGTTGTACATTTCCTCATTTCCCCTTCCCTTTTATTAATCTTTTGTGTGTGCCTGCAGTAGAGTATGAATAAGTCCTTTTAAGTGCATGGGTGAGGACCCACAGTCAGGCAATCCATTTTATATCGGGCTGCCCTGTAACAACGCCTCCACAGGAAACAGGCTGCCTTTCCTTCTCCTCCCATTCAGTGTCCGCAGCACTTTCCACAGACGTCCGCTCCGCCCAGCCAGTGTAGAGTGCAGCTGCAGCTCTCAGTCCTTGCTTCAGCAGACCACTGTAGTGCTCTAGGATCCCTGCAGCCTTGGGATTATAGGGCACATGGAACTTCTATTCAACGCCATGTCCTTGGCTCACTGTTGCACTTGGGTATTTGTCAAATGGGTTCCTTGGTCTCTCTCTGCTACCAGCAGACATCCACATGTGGATTCTAAATAAAACCAAATCACTGACTCCAAGAACAGATTGGAGGTTGCCCAGGAGGTGGGGTGGGGAGGGGGGAGAGAAATGGGTGAAGAGGGTAAAAGGTACAACTCAGTTTTAAAATAAGTCCAGAAGGTGTAATGCCCAGGAGGATGACAATATTTTAGTATGATGTATCACCCTCATCACAAGAAAAAGAATTTGTTACTGCAAGGTGATAGGTGTCAAAAATATCTTTGTGATTTTCTTGGCATTTAGTAGTCTTCAATTCTCTTGATTTAAAAATTAAGCCCATTGACTCTCTAACAAATGTAATTGGGAAAATCTTTGGTTTACTTAAAGCATGGAAATCATGCTTTAATTCTGAAGAAAAAGTCTCCAAAATTTGTTGACTGTTTAAGTAATCCACTTAAGTAATGAAGCCTATTTATTTCCTATTTATAGTTTTTAGCTTTTCATCAAGAGGCTTATGCAAACTGAGAAAAAGTAGTCACTGAAGCACTCTATTGTTTAAAGTTTATCCCATTAAGTATCATGACAATATCTTTTTTTTAAGAAAATATTTATTTATTTATGCATACAAGAGCTGGAGTACAGGCCAGACGTGTGGGGGGTGCAGGGATTCACCAGAGACAGAGTGGGGAACAGAACAGGCAGATTGACCAAAGTACACTGCTGAGGGGAGCAGCAGAATGAGTCAGGAGAGGTCTGCTGCGCCATGTGGGTTCCTCCCTGGCTGGCCAGGAATCAAACTTGTGCTGCAGTGGCTGTGGATATCTTCATAGGTTGCATCTCAACCCTTGCATCACCAGGGAGGCCCGACAATTCCTTTTTTAAAATTTTTTATTTGTTTGTTTATTAAGGTAATGACATGGGTTTACAATACTGTATGCTTTAAGAGCATAGATTCACACCTCTTCAAATGTGTGTTACCGTACCATACCCATCACCAAAGTACCAGGAACTCCACCACAGCTCATAGGACCCCCTCCACCCTGCACTCCCACCCTCCCCCACCCCTCTGGTAGCCTCAGTTCTGCAGTCAGGATCCAAGGGGTTGTTTGGTTTTGTTTTGTCTGTTCCTTTGCTCTGTTCCTTTATATTCCACATGTCGGTGAAATCATCTTGCTTTTGTCTTTCTTTTTCAGACTTAATTCACTTAGCATAATCCCCTTCAGTTCCATCCATATTGTCACAAAGAGCAAGATTTCATTTTTTTAAAAGTTGAGTGGTAGTCCAATGTCTATATAGATCTCTTTATCCAATCGCTTGGAAGTTGAGCAGGTAAGTTGTTTCATAGCTTGACTATTTACATAGTCATAGCTGCTGTGAATAGAAGAGTGCGTATATCCTTTTCAACAAATTCCCTTTTGTTCTTCAGATAGATACCTAAGAGTGAAGATGCTGGATCATATGGTAGGTCTAATGTTAATCTTTTGAGAAGTCTCGTACTGTCTTCCATAAAGGCTGCACCAGGTTACATTCCCACCGACAGTGTATGAGGGTTCCTTTTTCCCTACACCTTTGCCATTACTTGCTTCTGCTTCAAGACAGTTCTTAGTAAGGGTAAACTTACAAAAATGAAAAAGAAATTCTGATTTGAAGTGGGTAATTTTTATGACAATTGCCATGGCTATCTCTTGAAATGGTTTTCATTCCTTGAAGACGTTGATTCTTTGACATGGATATTGATGAAGAGCTGCAAGTGATGCAGAAGAATGGAAAAGATAGTTATGAAAGTTGGTATCACGTGCTTTCACAAATCTTACTGGAGGATCAGTTCTGAGAGTCATTAATCTTATGCCAATGCAGATTCAGTATCTTGGCTCTCAATGCTAATGCTGAGCGTATTTTTCCATTAGTAAATTTCAGTGAAGAGAAGAATGAATAGTTGTGACCACTGTAAGAGCTATGTAACAATGTGAATGGAATATCAATTATTAATGCAAAGAAATTTTATGTCCAAACTATAAAGAACCATGACAGAAATCCAAATCACAAGGGAAATATGAAAGAAGTGTAACTTAGATACTTAGAATTGATTTCAGATCACCAATGAATACTTTTTTAGTAGATGTCTCATGCAGTGTTTTTCTTTTTTTTTTTTATTTTATTTTTATATTCCCCATACAATTGCAACCCCCTTATTTTGACCCCAATCCCTCCTTTCCCCACCCCCCACCCCCCATAGAGTGTCTCTGGTTCATAGTTGTTTGTTGATTTTGATATTTTCTTTCTATAGTTGTTCTTTTTCCTGGTCCCTTATGTAAGTTTTCTAGATTCCTGCTATGAGTGAGACCATCGGGTATTTTTCTTTTTCTTTCTGGCTTATTTCGCTGAGCATGATTCCTTCCAGTTTTTCTTAATGTATGTAGTTGATTCTCAATATTTGCAGCACTCTGGTTCTATAAAGTTTCTGAGAACACAGAACTAGTGAGTACTTCATCATTGCCCCATGGTGGAACAAGGCTAGATTCTTGTGAGCCTCAGGTCACAAGAGTTTCATCCACTGATCAGTACATACTCTTTGAAATAAGTGTTTCTGTTTAATGACACCATATTTGACATAGATTGTTGAATCATTAACATTCAACTGATGACCAAAAGCATCACAACTCATGTCCAAATGAAGCTTATGTACTCTCCTATCTTGTCCATCAAGCACATCCCAGTCTTAGGAACACACCACGCATTTCAGAATACCTTAAACAGTGAAATCACCGCCAAAAACCACAAACATGGAAAAAACATGGCATGAAATAAAGTGAAAGGGCACTTGCTTACAGTGTGACTACTGGAACAAGAAGGCAGAGTGCTGCTTTGCTTTCCTTAAAGCATTGAGTGCCTTTTTTTTTTTTTTTTTTTTTTTTTTTTTTTTTGCTTTTCTGCTCATTTCCAGAGGTCAGGCCTGTAAAGCTTTGGTGCCAGAGGACAGAGATCAGTGTTACAGTTCTCTCTGCTGCCAGGAGAGAGTTGGGAGGAATCTAAAGTGGAAACTGGCTGGTGTCTGACTTAAATACTCTCCAGGTGCCCTCCTTTCAAATCTGATTGGTCCATTTTATTTGTTCGTGGGTTGCCAATGAATTGTAATGGGTAGAAGAATTTGTAAATACAGAATCCACCATTACTGAAGATTGGCTGTATAGAATATTTATTGGTATGAATATATTTCCATAATATATTGAGAAGAAAAATTACAATGTGAAATTTTAGAAACAGGAATAAGGCAAGGATATCCCTTGTCACTACTTCTAAGGGACACAAGATGGTGAACAAGAAAAAAGAATATAGAAAAAACTCTTACTGGAGGCTTGTTGAGATGAGATTCAAGTGGAGGGGAAGCAAAGGACTGTGTAGCAGCTATAATACTTGAATAGCATGGGAGCAAAAGAAATGATAAGAATTGATGAGTTGTCTGACTTTCCTTAAAACTCTGATTTTACTTTAAAAGCCTTGAAGAAAGAAAATGACAAACTCAGGTCAGCCAACTGCCAACTTAAAGCACATTGTAGAGTCAGTGGGCCCTTGCAGGCACACAGGGGAAAACATATTGAAAATCTGATCCAGGATACACTTTTTAACTTAATTGTGGCAAAGCTACCAAGGAAACTGAATGCATAACCTTAATGGTCTCCTATGGCAAAGCTCAGAAATCTGAGAAACGCATTTCTTGTGTATTTAATATGTTGTCTTTCCAATTTACCCTCAAGTTACTTATTTAAATATATATGCATCCTTGAAAATATATAGCTGTGGTTTTAAAAATTTACACAAACTATATTGGATTATAAATCACCTTTTCATTTTTATTCAATACTTTTTTAAAATTTTTATTTAACTATAAGCAGGATTAACACAGCATTCTGTAACTCCAGGTCAGCTTTTCTTAGACCAATGAAAAATGATAAATTTAACAGGCATGGGCTTAGGGATTTCTGATAACCTCTCACTCAATCCTGCCGCTCATCTAGAAGATGAAAAAGTCACCCTCCCTATTGCTTTTTCCAGTATTTCTCCTTTAAGAAGCCAGAGTGGGATGCTGACACTTAATAACCAGACTGAGATGTAGCATATTAGTGGTTAGCAGACATGGCAGCTGCTGGTTGTCTTCCTGACAGATGGGGCAACAAAAACTGATCTGACAGTGCCTCATACAGCATTCTGGACTTGGGCTCACTAAGGCAAATGCAAGGAATCTTTTTGCTTTTATAACCTCCTTTAAAGAATTTTTGGATTCTCTATTACTCTAGACGTGTGCTTTTTATCTGAATTTTCTCTTCTTTAAAATCTGGTTGCTGAGCCTCCCCGGCGGCGCAGCAGGTTGAGCAACGCACTGTGAAGCTGTGCGCAGCCTCTGCAGTGCAGGTTGAATTCCTGGCCGGCTAAGGAGATTCCCACCTGGCGCAGCAGACTTCTCCTGCCTCGCCCGCTATTCCCCTCAGCAGTGTCCTTGGTCCGTCTGCCTGGTCTGCACCACACTCTCATGAATTCTCTCATCCTCCCGTGCCTCTGACATGTACCCCAGCTCTTGTATAAATAGATAAATAAATCTTTAAAAAAAAAAAGGAAAAAAAGAAAACCTGAGTTGCCACTCTTAAAGTAACAATTTGATGATCCTATCATAATTTCAAAATATTCCTCAAAATAGAGTTTAAATTTGATCAACACATAAACCTGGTGAACGAACCTCTAGACTTATAAAAGATATAGACAAAAGGTAAAATCACCTAAACCACTCTCAGGGCTTGCCTGTTAGTGTGGGAGCAGGGAAGGGAAGAAATCTACATGCATTATTGAACTTGAGAACACTGGGGCTTCTGGGACTGTTTCCATTTCCAAGCTTCCCTCAACTTCCCAGGTAGCTGCTCATAGAGTTTGGGGACATTGTCATCCCACTCAGTCTTGTAATATGTGCCAATCATTGTGAGACCCAACTAGTGTTGTGCCCAAGATTGGCATAGCCTCCAAGAACCCAAAGACAGCTGGTGCAAACACAAAAGGGAGTTTAATCCAGACTCGAGTCCGGGCTCAAGGCACCTACCGACGCAGCAGCAGATATCGAGAGCCCTGAACAAAGGAAGCAGAAGTTTTTTATAGGGTTACAAGCCAGTTTAAAAATTAAATCATGCTGGCAGTTACTCATTGGCTACACGGATGCATTCTTCAACTTTGCGCGGCTATAAGCTGATTGGTCCAGCCGAGATGCAGCTCCAATTATGGCAAGTTCGCCCTCATTGGTGACTGGAGGGCGAGGGTGGAGTGAGAGTCGAAACTGTCTAAACTATCTCTGGAATGCAGTCGTCATTCCGGCACAGCAAAACCTAAAATTCTAAAATGGCAGTTACACGCAAAATAACAAGGCAATGGCTAAGAATACTTATGCCTGGTTCCACACTAGTACTTTTAGCAGAAAGATGCCACCTTGAATTCACCACTATGGTCTCCGGATCTATTGCTCAGAATGGGCTCATGCCACATCAGCAACCCCTTCTGGCATAAACCAACCAGATGTATGACTGAAAGCCTGTGCCCTTGGGAAGCCCAGAGTCGAACTAAAATGCAGTGTCTGCCAAAGAACTTTTTTTATCATCCTAACTGAAAAAGTTCCTCATCAGATGTTCTTTCAATTCCTATTTTGTCTTCTTCACATATAAAAAGTTGAACTCCTTTATTTTCATGTTTTTCTCCCCCACTAGAACCAATTCTTCCTGAGGACAATTTACCCATCTTGTATACTTTTCTGTCTTTAGCACTTGAGAGCATGTGGCATAAGTAGGTGCCCAATAAGTACTTTTTAAATGAAGGAATGGGTGAATAGCAAAGGAACTCTTGAAAGAATTTTAAGGATGGGCCCAGACAAGTAGACAGATTGAATCACGACAAAAGACCAGTTAAAAAATGATTGGTAATGGGAAATGACTGAGAATCTTAGGAATCATGAATTCTGATTCTAAATTTTAAGTTGTTTTTAATTCCTGTACCATACTTACCTCCTAAGAGTCTCAAAATTTTAAGCCTATTCCTCATGAAAGTTATGTGTTAGTGGGTGGGGAGACACAATGTCACAGTTGGTGGGTTCTCAGCTATGCACTTACAACTGCAATTGCAAGACACAACTCAGGCTTAGGCTTCAATAGCAATCCTTTATTTACAAAAAGGAGAAAGAGAGAGAGAGAGAAGTTAGGAGAGAGGGAAGAGCAATAAGCAGGCAGCAGTTTGAGGCAGAGAACAGATGAATAGGTCTCAAAGGTCTCTGGGAAGATCTCTCTACAGGTGGCACCACAGCAATCATCAACAGCAATCTGAAGACTGAATAAAGCAGGACTGGACACCAGACTAGTCAGCATCAAAGGCAACAGCACCAGGAGTTGGTGCCAGACATGTCGAAGCAGAGACCAGTGTTATTGCTCATAGAGATGTTCTGCATAAAGCCAATAGCAAACAGCTCTTTTGGCCCTAGCATAGGGCCAATAGTGTTTTTCAGCAGACAATGTCCGAGGCAGAGTCAGAAGTCAGGCCTGTGAAGCTGTGGTGCCCGAGGACAAGGATCAGTGTTACAGTTCTCTCTGCTGCCAGGAGAGAGTTGGGAGGAATCTAAAGTGGAAACTGGCTGGTGCCTGACTTAAATACTCTCCAGGTGCCCCTCTTTCAAATCTGATTGGTCCATTTTATTTGATTGGCACTTGTGGGAGCTTCAATCAGGTTGGTCTGTTTACAACCCCAGCTATTTTATTGGTCCCAGTAGAACTGCATCATTGTGCCCTACCTGACCTATCGTAAGGTTGGGCTTCAAAACTAAAACTGGATGTAGTGGGTAGGGAGCAAGAGGGCATCCAATCCTAGATGTTTCACTGGTGCTGGTCAAGCTCCAATCAAATTGGTTCATTTTTCTTTTTTATATATATAATTTATTTATTTATATATATTTTATTTTACATCATTGTTCATTTTTGTACAATATTTGCTTCCTCCTCTTAGGTGTAGTCCCCATAAATTCCCACTACCAATTCACCCTTGCACATTGCCATTGTCCCTTGTCCTCTTCCCTCCCATTTTGATCTCTTTCCCTCCCCTTCCCCTGCAAAATGCCTCTGATTTATAGTTGCCTGTTAAATTTGTTTGTTTTTTTGTTTTGTTATTATTATTGTTCCCTGGTTCCATATTTGGTTCTACTAAGTGAAACCATCCAATATTTTTCTTTTTCCTTCTGACATTTCACTGAGTATAATCCCTTCTAGCTCCATCCATGTTGCTGCAAATGGCATGAGTTTATCTTTTTTGATTGCTGAATAGTATTCCATTGTGCATATATATACCACATCTTCTTGATCTGATTCCACCATCTATTTTCAGGCATTTGGGTTGTTTCCATATTTACCTATTATAAATGGTGCTGCAATAAATGTAGGGGTGCAGATATCCTTTTGAATTCATGTTTTAAGGACACAAAAACATTAATTAAAATTGGTTCATTTTCAATCCCTTCTTCAATACCATGCTGGTCCATTTTCAGTCTCACACTGGTTGTTTCAAAACTGACACTGCACCATTGTGTCCAACCTAGCCTATACTGAGGTTGGGTTTCAAATCTTGTCACCAGGAGTCCCTTTGACACTGGTGCAAGCTTGAACTTGATTGGTGCCCACAGGAGCTTTAATCAGATTGGTCAGTTTTCCACCCATTTTCAATTTCATGCTGGTTTCATGGGTTCCTCTGACATTAGTAAGCTTTGAAGAAGAAAGAGGAAGAGATTTTTGTTGGTATAAAATATTATGAAGTATGGACAGCAAATACAGATGAGATGGTATAAGGGAGCAGAAGGATAATACCAAGAATGGGAATTTAGCGGGAGAGGTAACGGGAAACCATCAGAAAAGGTAACACTCTCCAGAAATCATCAGAATACTCTAAAGGATATTGTACTTCCTACAATTACATGAAATAGGAATTTGATATTTATACATTAAAAGAAAGGGTAACCCCTTCATTTTCCAGAGGATCTGGAAATACATATATTATATACTTGCATACTTTTATGTAGTGTTATATAATAATCACAAAAAAATTAAGAATTTAGAATATTTTCCCTTCAGGGCCTCCCTGGTGGCACAAGGGTTAAGTCTCAGTGCTATCAAGCTATCACCAGCCACTACTGCCTGAGTTCAATCCCAGGCCAGGGAACTACCCACATGGCACAGCAGACCTCTACTGTCACACCTCAGCAGTGTATTTCAGTCAATCCACCTGTTCTGTTCCCCACTCACTCTGGTGAATCCTCTCACCCCCTGCACCTCTGGCCTACACCCCAGTTCTTCTATGCATACATAATTTTTTTTTAAAAAAAGAATATTTTCCCAGGCCTCCCCTGGTGGTGCAGCTGTTGAGCGCTGGGCTGCGGGTGTGAGGCTGCCCCTGCAGCGCCAGTTCGGTCCCCAGCCACCGGCGAGGGTCCCACCCAAAAAAAAAAAAAAAAAAAATTTCCCTTCAGTGGTTTCATTGAATGGTTGATAGTTGAGGCTATTGGCAGTGAGGGTTGAGAAAGTCTAATTTACAAATGAGTCCGAAGCCCTTTCATTGGAGGCAATGGAAATCAACAAGATTGGAAAGTCCAGCCTAGTCTAACCTCTGAATTAAATCACTCCAGGCAGCCCTCTCCAAACTTTACATCCATATGCGCTGTGTATCAGGGAATGCATCTAGCAATGTTTGGTGGGACTGCTTAACAGTGTGTTGTGTGAGTCTCCTCACAACCAATGTCAGGAAACACCAAAAAAATCTGGAATGTAACTGATCTCAGAGAGCCAGGATGCCTGGGCGACCTTTGGTGACTTGCTGTTAAAGAGTGAATAAGGCGGGCCTCCCAGGTGGTTCAGTGGTTGAGTGCTGAGCGGTGAAGCTGCCCACAGCCTCTGCAGTGCCGGTTCGATCCCCGCCACCGGCGAGGGTCCCACATGGCTCGCAGACCTCTCCTGCTGCCTGCTGCTCCCCTCAGCAGTGTACTTTATCAGTCTGCCTGTTCTGTTCCCCACTCTGGCTCTGGTGAATTCTCTCACTCTCCAGCACTTCTAACTGTACCCCGGTTCTTGTATCAATAAATAAATAAATCTTTAAAAAAAAAAAAAGTGAATAAGGCACACCATGATACTTGCTCACCCTGGTGTGCTGGAGATAAACTGACCCATTGTTTCATCATGAGGAGCCTGTGATGATGCATCACCTTGTAAAATGGTTTTTAATGACAAAGTTTTTGGTCTTGCTGAAAGATGGAGTCAGCATGTTTTCCCCTAATAACTAAGTAAAGTAAGTTGCTATCTGCTTTTGCTGTATGAGTTGACACAGTTGGAAGGGTTGGTTAAAAGCAAGTGTTCTTGAGCAATTCAGATGGCAATTGAATTTTGGTTCTGATATTTGATAACTGAGATGTAGCCTAAGAAACCAATGATCAATTTATAGGGTTATTTAGATTATTAAATGAGTATCATAGGACATAAGTATTTAGTTGCTAACAAAACAATAGATTACAGATTATTAACAGGTTAATAATAAACTTATAGCAATGGTTATACTTCTGTAAAGGTTTATTTACAGCTTTATAAGAGTTGCTGTATAAAGATAATAACCCTTTGTCAACGTTAATTTAAACAATTTAGACTTACTCTGGAACTCTGCTTTAACAGATAATTGTTGATATGTTTAAGAATCTGTGTTAGATATGGTAAGAATATTTCTCTGGTTGCTCTTAAAAATAAGATTTTCTCTAAACACCATTTAACTGACAGTTTTGTGAATATACCTGTTCTCTCGTAGAGTTGGAGATACTGGACTAGGCAGTTTTTCTGGTGCTAGTGGATTCTCAGAAATTTAGACAGAACTTTTTAAGTCTTCTAATCAAATATGTTAATCTTCTAAACAACAGACTTAAAAGAGTTGAGACTGCCAAGTAAGATTGTTAAGCTAACTGGCACAGGGATTCTGGGAGTAAATGACTACCTTTGATTTAATCACTTTGGAATTTAAACCAACTGAGCAAAATGGCCCAAAGCAGCTTATGCAAACAACCTACATATATGTACTGGATTGTGAGCACTTAGATACCAAAGACAATATAAATTAGCTACATGTCTCTAGTCTCTGAGCCACAGAGAGCAATTAGGAGGACCACAGTGCTGTACTGCACATAACAGAAACGCTAATCTTAGTGTTTTGAGAACATACTTGTTCTAACTTCCTTCTGATGGTTACACTTTCAAATATTATTCCTCTTGGTGGCACATTTAAAATACTCAAAATAACAAGATAGCAGCAGTTCAGCTAGTTGAGGAACACTGTTTTATGATGTCTATAAATGTCCCTGTAAGTAGCCTTTTCACTTGGTTCTTTTAACTTTTTGCTGTTTGAGCAAACAGTACACAGTTCTGATTACATTCTCTTTATATCCTCATGAGACAAAACACTCTCATATGCCAGCAAAAAGGGAACATTTTTTTGGTGTCGTCTTGAATTTATGTATCTGTGTAGCAAGCTAAGGCCCATTTTACCTTGCAAGAAAGCGCAGTCCATTCTGCTTCGTATTCCATTGAATAGAGGTCCCTGAAATAATTGTAAAAATAATTTCACCCTAGGCAAAATTGGTTGGCATATCCAGGCACACCAGTATGCCTTGGCCAACTATTTGAAGACATTTCTAAATGCAGTATTCAAGGGCCAGGAGATGTATAGGAGCTACTGAGGTTGGGGTCAGCCTCTAAAACAGGATAAGTAAGACTGAGATTTCTAGATGCAGGAATGGTGGCTATCCCAGGTGAAGGGATTAACATTGTTTCATCCTGTAGCACTTTCAATTTACTAATTTTCGCTTTCAATTTTCTAATTGGTTTTCCGACTTCACTTCCTCACTTCTAGAAGCGGACACAATCTCCATAACAATGCAATTTATCCAAAGCAGGTGGCACAAGTTTCTGTGACCTTGGATTATTACATTACAGTGCCATCCTCTTACCTAACAGGGTATCAGAATTCAGGCTTCTCCCATGCTGTTGGGTATGAGGCCACACAATCCAACTTTGCTCTTCTAAATTTGATTTCTGCCTTGCTTTAATCCAGTAATCCTTATTAGAATACAGACATTTTTCAGCACCACCACCGTACCAGTCTCAGTATTTGGCACTGTCAACATTTCCCTCGTTTTAGCTCTTCCCTTCCTTTCTTTCTGACACCATACTCTTGGTTCTCCTCATCTCTTCTCAAGTTCTTTCCCTGTCCTTTTAACTGTTCCCCAAGCCTTTGACTCTCTTCTCAGTTTATGCGCTCACACTGAGTAATGTCTAGGGATTCCTAAAACTCTTAAGTCCCTTAATGGTGCTCACTAGCTCTCAGTCTGTCTTGAGTAAAAACCGATCTACACAAATAGTGAGTAGAACTGCGTTAGGAAAACTTCACTGCCTAGGAGTCAGGAACCATATTGAGAAAAAAACCCTTGTGAAGTCTTAATTTTAATTAATGAGGGAACTTGCTCATTTTGGGGGGTCAAGTTCAGTTAGAAGCAGAGGCCTTAAACAGATAAGCAACCCTGTTCTCATTTTCTGAGAAATCCTCTTATTTTTCCAAATCTATTTTAGGCTGGCAGTTCCAAGCGGTCTGAAGTACGCTTATCCTGTTCAGTGAACTGTCAGGGTCTGGCACCGGCGGCTGGGGGGAGTGGTGGGGATGGTATCTGCAGCTCCAGGAGTCTGGAGTTGAGGTCCTTTGCGGATGGTGGAAGGCCCGCAGCCTAAATGCCCTGGGAGCGTCCCACTTGAGGCAGAGATCAAGAAACGAAGCTACAGGCGGCTGCCGAGGTATTTCCACCTAACGTAGCAGACAACGTGCCACAGGCTTCGAGCAGGAAACAGAGGTTTGCGCCCAGGCTCTTCCACTAGAGCAGCCGTGGCCAGCCTCGACCTCCCCAAGGGCCAGAGTGGGCGGGGACTGCCGGGGCCGCGCAGCCGCTATGGGGAGGGGAGGGCCGCCCCTGACGTCAAACAAAGCTGCGCTCCTCCAGGAGAGGATCGGGGGCGCGCGAGGCTCTGTCAAGCGGGCGCGTTCGCGCGGCGTGGGTGGAGCTACAGGCCGCTTGGGGAGAGGTAGGGAGACGGCGCTGCCGCCATTTTGTGAGGTGTTTGTCGCAGCGGCTGGAGAGAGAAGACGGCGGTTTGGCGACATTTCTGGGCCCGAAGGCCTTTTGCTTTTGCGGAGGTAAGGTTTAGGGTAAGCTGGGCGATTTCCCAGTCTTTGAGGGCCGGAAGCCCCTTGTCGGAGAAACGACCGGGCCCCGGGCCTCAGCAACTGGGATTCCTTCGGGGGCACAGCTTCGACAGTGGCCTTTAATACCTACATTGCCCAGGTGCCTTAGTAGGTTTAAAGTCTTGGGGCGGAAGGGCGTCACTGAAGGCCTCAGCCGCTCGCTTCCCAGGGCTTGTCCGGCTGGCGTGAGCCGAGGACCTGTCGGGTTTGAGAGCCGCCCCTCGAGTTGGTGTCGTCGGCGGTCGAGAGCTGCCCGGGATTCTGGGCCTCGGCCGTTCACAGCATTTGGGGAGTCCGCTTGAGAGGGAGCCTGCCAGAACGGAACGCTTGCGCCTGTCACTGTGCGGAAGACCTTGGCGGGGTGCCAGGGCTGGGAGGGGGTTGGGTGGCGGGAGGAACTGCGAGTTCAGGTGCTGGAATTAAGTCTTGGTGAGGAAGAAAACGGAAAGCTTCATCCTCTGTGTGGCACTGTCTTTTCCCCTAAGGTGGAGCGCACCGCTTGTTAAGGCAGATCTGCATTTCTGATACTTTTCGTTGCATCATTTTACCTTTGGTTACTTTCTTCCTTTTTTGTTTGGCTTTTAAGGAGCTTCAATATGCTTACGCCCGCCTTGGTTGCCACCTGCTCTTGTTTCATAGCTGTCCTTGTTATGCTTGTGCCTCCTACGCATACCCACAGTGGTCTTGCTAGCCACCAAATGCAGTCCTTCTGAAGACATATAATCATAATTTTTACATTTTTAAGCCATTGGTAGGTGTTGAGAGCGGTGGCGAATCAGATTTCTAATACAGATATATACATAGGATAACCCACTCTGATATTTTTATTGAAAGACATCTGGCAATTCTAGCATGGAGGATTCTTTATTAATTAGTGGTAGTGTAATAATTCTAGGAGATATTATGTGTGTGAAGGACTCTTACGCGGACTATCTGGTACTCTTTTGCCTCCTGAGAAAATACTTCTGAATATTACTTGGGGGGAAATTTCCCTAATGGCTGGAGTAAATTTAAAGAACTAGAAAATCAAAGTTTTGGGCTCTCCCAAGGAATTTAATCTTATTTTAATATTTGCATAGCGATAATTGGCTGTTGTATTGTAGGATTCTTTTTTTTTTTTAAATATTTATTTGTTTGTTTATTTATACATA
The DNA here is from genome assembly GCF_014898055.3 of Talpa occidentalis. NCBI lineage: Eukaryota > Metazoa > Chordata > Mammalia > Eulipotyphla > Talpidae > Talpa > Talpa occidentalis. The sequence goes on along the minus strand of NW_023605305.1, from coordinate 70,773,263 downwards.
CATACATACACGCACGCACTGGGTACAGTCAGAAGCGCGGGAGGGTGAGAGAATTCACCAGAGCCAGAGCGGGGAGCAGAGCAGGCAGAAGGACCGAAGTACACTGCTGAGGGGAGCAGCGGGTGGCAGGAGAGGTCTGCGCGCCATGCGGGACCCTCCTCCCGTGGTCGGGGAGCAGCCGGGATCAAACCGGCGCTGCAGAGGCTGCGGGCAGCTTCGCTACCCAGTGCTCAACCGCTGCGCCACTGGGGAGGCCCAGGCCCGTATTGTAGAATTCTGCCTTGTTAGAGGTGAGCTGCCTGTGGCAGACTGACAGTAGAATCAGACTAAGCTAAGGTAGATTCTTTACAAAAACTTTTGTATAATGATGGTCATAGTAATCCTCAGTCATTGGTTGTTGCTATTTATGAATGCTTAACTAAGCTACTTTCAAGAGTTCCTAATATGTTTAAAATACAATTTTGGTAATTGAAGAGTCAAGAATTTCCCTAAAAATATATAACATTTTTTGATAGGTTGTCTAATGACCTTTTGGTCATGTTTATTTGTAATGTCATTCATTTCAGCTTCCCATATTGAAGCGACTCTTCAGAATCACTAATTAATTTCCAGTGAGAAAGTATTTAAGCTAATAAGTTATTTTTTAAATAGAAAATTAATAGTTATTTTAATAGTTATTTTTTAAATAAAAATTTTTAAATTTTTTAATAAGTTATTTATTAAATAGATAGGTATTCCAGAGTCAAACATTTGATCCAGGTAGTGTGCCAGACACCCTGGCAAGGTGCCCTGAGCGGGGAAGGTAACTTGGATGTCAGAGGACTCTGTATTAAATAATAAGTTTATTTATTAATTATTTCCAGTGAGAAGCCTAACAAGAGCTTTAGGATTTTTGTATTCTTGGCCATTGCCTTCTCTTTCTCTGTCACTAACTCATTTGGGCAAGTTGAAGGAGGTTATCTGAGTTCATTTTTCCTTTTTTTCCCCAGCATTTTTCTGAGTTGTGAAACATTTCATTCCTGGGATATAAGGGGACCAGGGAAGCAAACATACAAAATAAAAACAAACCCTTAGACTCTAACAACAGAATGGCAGTTACCAGAGAAGATGGGCCAGGAGTAGATAAGATAGGGGACCAGTTGGTGGGTGGTGAACGGTAGTTGGACATTTGGTAGTGGACTTGGTGTGATATGTACTGTTGCTTGGGTGAGAAGCTGTACACCTGAAACCCACACAGTGTTGTAAACTGTTCCCTCAACTTAAAAAAAAGACTTAAAATTTTAAAGAGGGGCCTCCCTGGTGGCTCAGGTGGTTGAGCGCAGCGCTGTGAAGCTGTCCACAGCCTTTGCAGTGCTGGTTGGATCCCTGCTGGCCTCAGAGCAACCTACATGGCGAGCAGACCTCTCCTGTCTTGCCCGCTGCTCCCCTCAGCAGTGTATTTCAGTAGATCTGACTTTTCTGTTCCCCACTCTGTCTCTGGTGAATCCTGTCACCCTCCCGCGCATCTGGCCTGTACCCAGGCTCTTGTGTAAATAAAAAATAAATCTTTAAAAAAAAATTTAAAGAGATAATCCTCAAACATAACTGCTTTGGAAAAGAATTAAGTTGTGGAGGGGCAGATAGGGATTATATTATTTGAAGGCAGGTGCTAAGCCTAGAAGGAAAGTTACAATGTTGTAGGTGGAGTCAGGAAATTGTCACCATTATCTGATTTCATTGTGGTCATGCTTCTGTTTTCATCCTTGTATGTTGGTTTCTTCAGAGTCACCCAAGATCTACAGCACGTTTTAATTTTTAATAAATGTAGGATGAGAGAAAATGAGCTCATAAAAGAATTCTTTCTTTACACTTCAGTTTCACTGTGGACTTCTGCATCTTATTCACCTCCTAGTTTTTGTTTCTTCTTGTTCAATACTTGAAGTTATTCTAAGATTTAAAGAAAGGAACTTGCCAGTGTTTGAGAAAAGGAAGTTTCAGTAATGGTTTTTTACCTTTAAAACAGCCTGTGACTATGCATGTGTTTCTTTTTACAAACCTTTTTTTCCCTTTGCAAAACGGTAGCGGCAGCTTTCCACACACCTATGACTATGCAGGTGCCTCTCGTTCTATTTTTCCTATTAAACCTGTCTTTTTAAAATGTAAAAAATATAAAAGTCATCTTTCATTTAGTATCCTTGTGTGTTTCTCTGACTTGTTACTTGTATTACAGTATTTTACTAAAGCTATATGGTATTATGGAAATTTCTCTTTAAATCAACTCACATTGTTAAATTTCTTTTTAAAAAGAAGTAGTAACTTAATCAGGATGTTAATTTTTACCATAGAAAAGAGTTACTGATAAAAAAATTAAAAATTTACCATTTTCTAGCTAGCTATTTTTGTCTACTGAACATTATAAGCTTGATTCTGGTTCTTTATTTTTAAAATGTCAGCGATGGGCCTCCCCGGTGGCGCAGCGGTTGAACGCTGGGTTGCGAAGCTGCCCGCAGCCTCTGCAGCGCCGATTCGCTCCGGCTGCTCCCCGGCCACCGGAGGAGGGTCCCACATGTCGCACAGACCTCTCCTGCCGCCCGCTGCTCCCCTCAGCAGTGTACTTCGGTCCTTCTGCCTGCTCTACACCCCGCTCTGGCTCTGGTGAATTCTCTCACCCTCCCGCGCTTCTGACTGTACCCAGTGCGTGTATAAATAAATAAATAAATCTTTAAAAAAAAAATAAAATGTCAGCGAGCATCACTTGAAGACAAGCACAAAGCTGAGAATTTATCCAGAAAACTTGAAGAAAATGTATTAAGGACTCAGTGTTTTTCTGGCATTTGGTATTTGATCCGTGTGCCACTGAAAATTAGCTGACCAGTAGAATAGTGCCTGTGGTCTGGGAAATATTGCCAACAAAGATTTTAGAACTTGTATGACCCTTTGTGCTGGTTGTTTATATTTAAATAGTGTTTTTTTTTTTTTTCCTCCTAAAGGTAACTCTGTAATGCCCACAACTCACTGCTCCTTTTTTCTTAACAGATGCGGCATTCCAAACGAACTCACTGCCCTGATTGGGATAGCAGAGAAAGCTGGGGACATGAAAGCTACAGTGGAAGTCACAAACGGAAGAGGAGATCTCACAGTAGCACGCAAGAGAACAGACATTGTAAACCACATCATCATTTTAAAGAATCTGATTGGTAAATTACTCTTGATCTAGTAGCATTTTAACGCTCATAGATTTCAGTAGCTTATAGCTTTCATCTGTCAAATTACTTTATAATTGAGTCAAATATTTAAACATAAAGGAAATATTTATTGAGTGCCTATTTTAGGCTGGACTTTAGGTTCTAAGGCTGCAGCCATGAATAAGACAAAGTTCCTGCCCCTTGTACATCTCTCTACTGGGAAGGGTGGGAGATAGTTCATTGAGTCCCAGATGCTAGTAATGTAGTTGGGGCGCTGAGACAACACTGTTAAATAATAGTGATGGTAGGATTCCCAGCGAGCACCTAGAAGTTGTATGTAAGAGGAAGATACAGATGTTGGGGTGCTCATTTAGTGTTCCATAAATGAGAGATAATGAGGAGGGGGGAGATTTACTCCAGCTAAGAAAAACAGCATGTGCTATTTGGGAATGATAAAGTATGTTGGGGATTAGTCATGCCATATTCCACAGGTTATAATTGAGATAAGGCTGTTGGATATATTTGGGATTTTTAGAACCTTGGTTATTGTAAAAACCATTCCTTTGCTGCTAATTTAGGAAAGAACTTCAATAAAAATTTCTAATAGTGTGTGTCCTGTTTTATTGTATTCTTACCAGTATAAAATTCTGAGGTAATACATTGATAAATAAAGGAATTTTAAAGTTCCTAAATGATTTTTTTTTTTTTTTAAAGTTAGGTGCATAGTTTCTTTCACTGTTTCCCATTAATTTCGCTTTCTCATTTGTTTTGTTGGTTCTATGTTTTCTCCTTGTTTTGTGCAGATGTTCCATTGGGACTGTTTGCCAGATTGCTTTCTAAATTAGCCAGCTGGGGTTACTTTAAAAAACAGTATGTAATTTTTTTCCTTCTCCATGCTAAACAGACTTGTTCTGCAGAAGAGAGAGCTTGTTGGTATTCATTGCAGAGTAATCATTCCTCATCATATACTGTTATACAGGGGAAAGGGGGAGGATTTATGCCAGGATTTCATTGACACCTGGGCTGATGAATGTACTGATGAAAAACATGTGATATTATTAGTAAATACAAAATAGTAAGGCTTAACATAGTACTAATCATTTCATAGTTTTATTATACTTTTTGTGTATAGAAAATAGTTCATTCATGTTTCATAATCACATGAACATGATACTAAGTAAGGCCAGTTGACCACCAAGCAATAGCTGCTTCTTTGACATTAGCACCAGAGATGTGTGGTGGTCATTGCTCCCCATTATCTGGAATATTCTAATTTTTTGAAGATTAAAAAGTACCAGATTGTTTTTTTTTTAAAATAAAAACATTGAAAAAAAATGAAAATTGCAGAAAAGTATAAAAAGGGTAATGTTGGTAGGATGCCAGTGCCTCATTATTAGGATATAAAGTTATTTCTAATTATTCTTAAAAGTATCTTTGTATACAAATCTTTGCCTTTGATTATTTCCTGAAAATAGATTCTGAGCTTAGACATTTATTTTCAAGGCAAAGGGTATAAACCTTGTAACTCTCTTGCTACATATTTACCTCATTCTCTAAACTTTATACCAAATAACACGCTCTCAGCAGTCTTGGTTATTTTGAAATTCTGAGAATCATGTTTTTTGTTTTAATTTTAAAATTGCAGTCATTTTTTATTGATCACTTGAACATTATTTTCATATTCTTAGCTTATTTTAAAGTGTGTTTTTCTTACTGATATATATGAGTTTTATTGTATGTCAGTTATTTTACTTTTTTTTATATATATTGCAGAGTATCTTCACTGCAGTCTAAATTGTCTTTTCTATAGGCTTAATTCTGCATAGTACATTAGGAAGGCTGATGTGACTATAAATACCACATATTGTGGTAAAAATTCTTAAATATCTTCCTATGACAAAATATCTAGTCTTAAACCAGTGGTTCTTAAATTTTAGTGTGAATAGAATTACCTCAGGGTATGTTTAATATGTTTTGGGCTGTCAAAAAAGTCATGTAGTATTTTTTCTTTGAAAACAGAAAAAAATGTGTCATCACTTTATGACAACCCTATTTATTACCACGGTTAAAGTCACTGTAACCTGGGGTCTAGGGATCTTTATTTTTAATGGTTCCATATTTTGATATTATTAATAAACCAACCACCCTTTAAGAAAAACTTTTTAGAACTCTTCAGCCTGGCATGCAAGACTTTGGATGATTGGTCCCAGCTTGTTTATTTGCCTGTGTTCCTCTATGAAAATTGCTCTTGCTGAAATTATCTACTTATTTCCTGAGTAATGCTTAGACAAACCCATCTCTAAGCCTTTGTGCTTAAAATGCTCTGTAGTGTGAGCTGGTAATATGCCGTTCTTCTCCACTTTGTCTCAATCCTGACTTCCTTTTAAGATGCAACTTTTTTTTTTTCATGGAGTCTTTCCTGACCGTTTTAAGCAGTTTTAATTTTTTACCTTCTATGACCCTTCTAAGCACTGCGTTGTTGAATTTTGTTTTATTTTTATGTGACTAATCTCAATTGTTCATTATTTGTTGGTAGGAATTTTGCCTTATATATTTTTTTATCTTCCACAGGACCTGTGTGGAAATAAAAACGAATGCACATACCCTCGTTAGTCTTGGCTATTTTGAAAGAACGACAGTGAAATATTCACTAATATTCAGTGAATATTTTTAGAAATTAAATCAATCTGTTCATTCTGTCTACTCTGTCCATAGCCTTGTAATTCTACAGATTTTGTTCATATACTCTCTAAGCTTGGTTGGTATAGGCTTAAGGGATCCTCATCTTTTTTAGTTTATCCTCATGGTATTCACCCCATGTTTGTTATTCTGTAGATTGTTTCATGGATTAACAGCAACTCTAATTTCATGCACTATTACAGCTAAAGATTACTAGTGTTAGTTTTTTCTAGTAGATTTTGGATTTTTTAAGGGAAGACTGTCTCACAGAATTAAACAGGATGCTCTTAAGAGAATGGTAATTTATAGTGTATATTTCCCCGACATTTCTAAGCCAGCTGATCAGATCCCTTACCTAGACTTACAGTCTTACCCTAATCTGAACTATTTCTCCAATAAGTAGGACTTAAGAGTGACACTAGGGAAAGGGAAAAGGGGGTTCCTTCATCTCCCAATCTCAATTTCATGACAGCCCTGTTGAGCAGCAGCTTTAGAGATGCTTCTCCTTTATTTCTATCTAAACTAGCCTCCTGGGAACAAGGGTAACAGCATATTCTGGGGCAAAGCAAGGGGTTGATGAGGGCATTCTAGTCAACATCTGTCACTCCATTGCTTGTCAGGATTCTTTTAGCTGATTTGTCTGACTGGGCAGGTGTCCCCTCTCTCCCTCAGTGCTCCATGTGCATCCCTCTTGAAGCTTCGCACTCTGTTGAAGAGGACACTCATCCCAGGTAGAAAGGGGGACGGGAAACTGGGCCAATTGAATCTATGTCCTTTTCTTTCCATCAGATCAAGATTACTGGGATCCATTGACTTCCTGAGGTCCGTGACCTCTATAAAATTACTTTCCAAGTTTTGTTTTTATGCATTTGCATTTCTTGGGGCAAGGGTCCATGTCTTTCATCAGGTTTTCAAAGGGATCTGTTGATTCAGAACTTAAGCACTATGGCACTAGATGATGCTGTTTTCCATGTAGAATTCTTGTGTATTTTGCAAGCAGGAATGACAGGAAATTAGCACTGTAGAGGGTAACAGGGTGGTGGGACTATTGTAATCCTAGGCAAGCTATTATAAGATCCCTTTCTCATTTGAAGGGGATGTATTTTAGATGTCTTTGGCACATGAGTCAACCTTCAAAAGTTATGTTGTCTATTTCTCGACGAGGAGAAAACAGGAAACTAGAAATACAAAGAGGAGAGGAATTGGGGTAGGTGATGTGTGTAACAAAATTGGCCCATATAATAGAAGTTAATTTGTGCTCTACCATCATGACATCATTTTCCTTCAAACTATCTTAATTTAGTCCTCGCAAATAAAAAGGCTGGAATGAATACAATCAAGATACCATCTAGCTTTAATATACCTTTCATGAAAGAATTCTTTGTGTGCCAGGGATATCTAAAATTGACTTACAGTAAAAGAGAAAGGAATCCTGTTTTGTCTGCCTCTGATTCTGTGTGGCTCTGTGAGAAAAGAAAGAAAATTTAGTTACAGGTGCTTGTCATAGGGCTAAGAACTTCAGAAAGAATGATTTTGTGAATTTTTGGTTTTTAACTTTCTCCAGAAGGTAAAGGACACTTAAATAAACACTGAACATAATTGAATGATTTGATTCAAGCTTTGTTCCTTGACGTGAAGGCTTGACAACTGTCTATATGATAGAGAAATATGAACCATTTGCTTGTTGGTTAAAGTAAAATTTTCTTAAGTTTTGTGAGATAAGTATTCTAATTCATCAATTTAAATTGTTTTCTTTTATTGGGTTAGCTGTCTAAACCACGAATTCTTAAGTGAATGTTTGGTTTGAGCCACATTATTCTATAATGAAAAGAATAATTTGAAATCCTTTAATGTGTTTGCAGTCATTATTTAGAAGCAAGGTCCTTGAACGAGAGAGATTATCGGGACCGGAGATACATTGATGAATACAGAAATGACTACTGTGAAGGATATGTCACTAGACATTATCACAGAGACATTGAAAACAGTTATCGAATCCACTGCAGTAAATCTTCAGTCCGAAGCAGAAGAAGCAGTCCTAAAAGGAAGCGTAATAGACATTGTTCAAGTCATCAGTCACATTCGGTATGATTGATTTTGTTTTGGGTGGATACTTACTTGTGTGTAAAAGCTCTTAATGAGCTGTTAAGTTTGGAAAAGTTTATATATACTATTTGGATGCATTATGATTGTGTTTACATAACTTGAATCCTTAAAGGAAACTTTCATATTCTTATAGCAGATCTGTATTAGCTAGCCCCCAATTGCCACATATACTAATTTTCTGCAGACCACATGATTTTAGTTTTGTTTGTTTGTAATATCTTTTGAAAAAATAAAGAACCTATCATACATCTTCAGCATATTTTTACTTAAAAGAATCCTTTCCTGATACTTGGAAACAAATGTAGAACGTTGCACTGAAGGCTAGTTAGTCTGTATATGGCATCGTCCCATAGCCTGGTGCATTGTTGTCTGCAACTATAGTTGCACTGAAGTTCTGAAAAAGGGTGCTGAATGGGAAACTATCCTAAGAGACCTGCCCCTTTTTTAATACCAGCTATCTTCACCTGTAATATCAGTAAATTCTGAATTGTTGTTTCCCCCCTAAATTTTTAGTAGAATTAGCTTTAATTAGATTGGACATTTGAAATTAACTAGCCTTTGTTTTCTTTTTATTTGAATTATGTATATTTTTAAATATTGCTAAATAAATTTCAACTAATTTTGACATTTTAAAACATTCTTCTGACAAACTAGACATCTCAACCCCCCAGCATAATGCTATTTTATAGCAGGAGTTACTAGATCATGACATTGCATTCCTTAAATTTCAGACTTCAATTAAATCAGTATTTTAAAGAGACAATTGTGTTGTTTTTTTCTATTGCCACTTTAAGTATCTTATCTGAAAATCTGTTCCTTGCCATGTTTTTCTTCTGTAACATAAACTGTGCCCTGTGAATTTCTGGGGACTGAATTTGAAATTGCTCCTGCCAACTGTTCGTGGCCTGGTGCTTATCTGAATGCCTGAATATCTCCCCGCTGAATGAATTGCGTATTCTGCCCTGAATTCACTCTGATATATTGATTGGCTGGACGATCTTGGTGCTGCCCACTTGCCGTTCCAGAAGAGCCACCGAAGGAAAAGATCGAGGAGTATAGAGGATGATGAGGAGGGTCACCTGATCTGTCAAAGTGGAGACGTTCTAAGAGCAAGATGTATAGAATATTTTTCAACACTTTTTAAACTTTGCAGACAGAATAATCTTTTACAGAATAGTTTGTCAGCGGGGGGCTAAAGAACTCTTCATTGCTTTTTTGTTTTGTTTTTTGTGGGTTTGTTTGTTGTTCTTTTGTATTTCTTCTTTTCTGTAGAATTTAAGTATTTCTAAAATTCCAAAATAATGGAATTTGAGATTAGAGCAAGAAAGATAGCTCTATCTAATTGTTTTTGTAGCAGCTGAAAATAAAATAATTTGAGTGCTGAAACTTTAGTTATGCTTTGATAGAGAATCATTTGGCAATATTCCACACTTAAGCATTCATGTTTGATTAACTATATAAATTGTACTCAAGTACTTACACCTCTTTCTCCCTCCCCTTCACTTTAGATGAAATCGTGGATACTTTGGGTGAAGGGGCCTTTGGCAAAGTTGTAGAATGCATTGATCATGGCATGTAAGTTTGTTGTCTTTGTTTTTTTTCTTATCCTTTTATGAACACTGGTATTTTGGGTAGAGAAGGAGCCATAAGTTAGAAGAAATGTTATTTTAAGTGGTAGCCACTTGGTTCCCGAGAGGTATAAATAATCAACACTTTTTGAATTGTGTCTAATTTTTTTTTTAAGATTTCCTTATTTATGCATACAAGAACTGGGGTATAGGCCAGAGGCATGGGGGGTGGGAAGATCCACCAGAGACAGAGTGGGGAACAGAACAGGCAGATTGACTGAAATACACTGCTGAGGGGAGCAGCAGGTGAGGTCTGCTGTGCCATGTGGGTTGCTCCCTGGCCGGGGATCGAACTCATGCTGCAGTGGCTGCAGATTGCTTCATAAGTCATGTCTAAACCCCTTGCACCACCAGGGAGGCCCTGTGTCTAATTTCTTTACTTAGAGTACAAATTTTGATCAGGTGGTGTTCAACTGTTTAAAGTGAGTGTTCAGGGCCTCCATGGTGGCATAAGGGGTTAAGATGCAACCTATGAAGCTATCTGCAGCCACTGCAGTACGAGTTCAATCCCCTACCAAGGAGGTGACCCACATGGTGCAGCAGACCTCTCCTGACTCACCCGCTGCTCCCCTCAGCAGTGTATTTCAGTCATTCCATCTGTTCTGTTCCCCAGCCTGTCTCTGGTGAATCCTCTCACCCACCAGACCTCTGGCCTGTACCCCAGTTCTTGTATGCGTAAATAAATAAATCTTTAAAAAAAAATAAAGTGGATGTTCTCATGAAGAAGTTTCACAAAATTTAGGCTATTATCCCTGTAAGAGAGTTGGAAAGACCTACAGGATAGAGTCAAGATTCTTTATAATTTGACTTCTCTGCCTGACTTTGACATTTTCCTCTAGGACCTCTATTTTGTGGTTTGCAGACCTTTGGTAACTGAACTTTTTAAAACAATTCAGTGAGCTATATTAGCTCTAAATTGACACCTAAAATCTTTCATCATAAAATAGTTGGGAGGATGTAATTTCCAGCTTAAAGTAAAAGCCTCTCTTTAAATGTCTTTGAGGGACTGTAAATATTATAGCTTCTTAGATTAACATCATCCAGGAACAAACTCTACTTGAATAATTAGAAATGTTTCATTCTAAAATTTGTTTTTGTTCCATTTTCCAGAGAGAATGTTATTCTAAGTATCTTTATCACCCTATCTTCTCTGCAGCAAAAATAGAAACATAAATTGGAATGTTAAAATAGTTAGAAATACTTTCAGACTTACAGCAAAGTTACTAAAATAGTTCAAATAATTCCAATTTACCCTTCACCCAGATTCCCCAAATACTAATATTTCATGGCATTCACTGTATCATTAACTATACATACATATGTTACATTTTCAAATTTTGCTAGCTAATCTGTGGAGCGTATTTGAATTTCATGAATTTTAAATGTATATCCTTTTAAAATTTCTTAAGATTCCAAGATCAAGTATTTAATCAAGATGTTTCAATTAGTGTTATTCAGTTAAATACAAATTACTACAAATTTTATATTTGTTAGACCTAAAATATAAAATTTAATTGAACATGTTATCTTTGATTGGGATGGTTGGGCTTTTAAAAAAATGAATACATGTATCCATAAGTAAATGCCTCTTAGTGCTTTAGCATTAAGTCTTTCTATTTTTTTTATTTTTATAGCTATACACAAGAACACTTTGTGTCATATAAGTAAATAGATGAAACTAGAAGGATTTTTGTCATAGCAATTTTAAAAGTTTTTTTTAAGTCAAACACTATAAGGTTGTCACTAAAACAAATCTTTAATGATTGATTATTTCCAGTGGTTGAGAGCAATGATTTGGAAAGCATCAGATTAGCAAAAAAGTTGCTCTTCAGCCACTAGAACAATTTGTTTGCTTCTTATTTATTAGCACCTGGAGCATAGTCTTGACATACTAATAGATGATATTTTCTTTCATAAAATGGGAGGACCATAGTAAAAAAAGAGGTTTGTATGCTGGCTTATCTTCAGGAAGATCAGATTTCAAAGAGGAGGACGGGAAGCTGAAGATTTGAAACCCACTGATTCAAAATCATTCATGGCGATGTATTTCCGAGGAAGTGTCACAGCTTCCCCAGCCCTTGGGTCATGGCTCCATGCCACATACAGTAGCTATTTATACCTACTTGCATCAGTGAATGTACTCAGCATTTTCTTAGCTTTATGACTTAATTGATGGTGTCTCCTATGCCTAAATGTTCCTCTTCCTCCCAAATCTGGCAAACTACAGCTGTTTTTCAGGACCTAATAGTTGTGTGTCACTTCTTTGAAGAAGTCTGAATTTCCATAACCCCCTAATGATTAGGCTTTCCCTCTCCTACTCCCTAGTACCTCACACCAAGCACTTCTGACCTTATTATAAGTTGTTCACTTTTCCATCAGGCTGAATACACAGGAATAAGCCCTATCTTTTTATCATTGACACCTCTGCTCTATCTGGCACAGGGTAGGTCTAGGGGTTATGTTGAAAATTTCAGCAATATTCTAGTCAAGGGTGTGTGTGTATTTTAACTTTTGTATAAAATCTAGTTAAATTTAAAATTCTGGAAAATAACATTAAAATTCATAAGTATTGGGCTTCCCTGGTGGCACAAGGGGTTAAGACGCAACCTATGAAGCTATCTGCAGCCACTGCTGCATGTGTTCGATCCCCGGCCAGGGAGCAACCTACATGGTACAACAGACCTCTCCTGACTCGCCTGCTGCTCCCTTCAGCAGTGTGTTTCAATTTTCCTGGTCCCCAGTCTTTCTCTGGTGAATCCTCTCACCCACCAGACCTCTGGCCTGTACCCCAGTTCTGGTATGCGTAAATAAATATTTTAAACAATTCATAAGTATTAAGGGAGCCATCACTTCATATAAAGTGTATTTTGTCAAAAGATTCTAGAAATAAATTATATGAATTTAGTATAATATATCCTAAAAGATTGTTTATATGAATTTATTATAATATACCCTAAAAGATTGTTTTAGAAAAATAGCGTAGAGTAATTGATAATTAATAAGATTATGTGTTAGGGCCTCCCCGGTGGCGCAGCGGTTGAGCACTGGGTTGCGAAGCTGCCCGCGGCCTCTGCGGTGCCGGTTCGATCCCCGGCTGCTCCCCGGCCACTGGAGGAGGTTCCCACATGGCGCGCAGACCTCTCCTGCCGCCCGCTGCTCCCCTCAGCAGTGTACTTCGGTCCTTCTGCCTGCTCTGCTCCCCGCTCTGGCTCTGGTGAATTCTCTCACCCTCCCGCGCTTCTGACTGTACCCAGTGCATGTATAAACAAAACAAAACAAACAAACAAACAAACAAATAAATAAATAAATAAACATGCCTCTATTTAAAAAAAAAAAAAAAAAAGATTATGTGTTAGAGGATAATCAGCTCCCTCCCTGTACATTTACCATTTTCACTTTAATTTTGTTTTTAAGGGATGGCATACATGTAGCAGTGAAAATTGTAAAAAATGTAGGGCGATACCGTGAAGCAGCTCGTTCAGAAATCCAAGTATTGGAGCACTTGAATAGTACTGACCCCAATAGTGTCTTGTAAGTATAAACTTGAACTATGATCCTTTCATGTTACATGAAATAATCTGAATTCTAGCAACTGAATTATTTTCATTTTGGTCTCTTTTAGTCGATGTGTCCAGATGCTTGAATGGTTTGATCATCATGGCCATGTTTGTATTGTGTTTGAACTGCTGGGACTTAGTACCTATGATTTCATTAAAGAAAATAGCTTTCTGCCATTTCAGATTGACCACATCAGGCAGATGGCATATCAGATCTGCCAGTCAATAAATTGTGAGTATACTTGATAACTTTAAACACACACAAAAAAGTTTTTATTATGCACGCAATATATTAGAATATTGTCCCTGAAAATAGAGCTAGAAGTGAAATTTCACTTGACCCCTATATCACTGCTAATCTTCCCTCCTCCTCCCCCAGTACAGATTAAAGTGAAACTAATAATTAGTGTTTTTGTTCTCTTGTAGTTTTGCATCATAATAAATTAACCCATACAGATCTGAAGCCTGAAAATATTTTATTTGTGAAGTCTGACTATGTAGTCAAATATAATTCTAAAATGGTAAGTTACATACTTATTTTAGTTTTGGCAGTTGTCTTTAAAATTAATTTAGGTTAATGATCCTTGGATGAGGACTGTCATTCTGAGGTTCATTGTATCCTGCTGTTTAACCAAAAAAAAGATAACCACCTTTCCTTACTTGTGGGGTTATGTTGAAAATTAGAAAGGTAATTCTGTGCAAACCTTTTTGAATAGTGCTATAAATTATTTATCTTTATTCACCTTTATTTTTACCCAACCATGCCTCTGTAGAAACGTGATGAACGAACGCTGAAAAACACAGACATCAAAGTTGTTGACTTTGGAAGTGCAACATACGATGATGAACATCATAGCACTTTAGTGTCTACACGGCATTATAGAGCTCCAGAGGTCATTTTGGGTCAGTAGACACCAGACTTCCTGATACTGTGATTGAAGAAAAGATTTTATTCTCTACAACTTTTTGGGGGGTGGGGAGAGCTTGAGGGTATGTGGCAAGACGGGTGTGATTTTCTTAGTGGACAGAAAGTATTTTCTACTTTCATTAAAACTAGATGTATCTGTAAATACTTGAGTAGGAAAAATGTGATACCATCTGTAAAGATATTCTAGGTGGTGATGTTTGAACAAACTAATCTTATAAAATCATAAGAGTGACTAAGGACATCACAGCAATGAGATTTTGAAGTGGCATGTATTTCTATTTTTGTGTCATCACAAAAGCAGTGGTACTTGTGAAAGATGTAAAGGTTTAGTTGTCAGATATCTAAATACAGGGTGGATGGAGGTGAATAGAAGAAAGGCTAGTCTAAAAGGAACACTTTGATAATCCTTCACGTGAGAAAGACTGGAAAAGAAAGTAAGTTAAATAATCTCACATTCTTGAAATGTGAGAACTCAGTAAGGTGGTATGCATTTTATCTCAAAATTTAAAAGTTGAGTGGTCATGTTATTAAAGCAGGGAAGTTAGGCTGGAACTGGGGGTTTGGCAATAGTGGGAAAATTTCAGGTGAGATGCAGCTGGGATATAGTTTAAAAAAATAAACAATCAGGGCCTCCCTGGTGGCACAGCGGTTGAGCGCTGGGTTGCAAAGCTGCCTGTAGCCTCTGCGGTGCCGGTTCGATCCCCGGCCGCCGGCAAGGGTCCCACATGGCGCACAGACCTCTCCTGCCACCCTCTGCTCCCCTGAGCAGTGTACTTCGTCACTCTGCCTGTTCTACTCTTCACTCTGGCTCTGGTGAATTCTCTCACCCTCCCACACCTCTGACTGTACCCAGTGCATGTATAAATAAATAAATAAATCTTTTTAAAAAGTAAATAAACAATCAAAAGTAAGTTCCAACTAATGTTGGATAGTAAAACATTTTTAAGGAATTAGTTTCTATCTTCTACCATTATTTTTGTCCAGTGGCACTTAGTAATTCAGAATAAATGTGAAAGCAAACTAAAGATGTCTGCGTAGAGTAGTAGATGATTTATAAAAGGGTAAGGAAATCAAGTAGAATTTTCTGTGATGATGGAAATGTTCTACGTACTGTCCACTGTGGTTGCCATTAGCCACATGCCATACTGTGCACTTGGAATGTAGTTAGTGTGACTGAGGAACTGAATTTTAAAATTTTTATTAAATAAAACTTTAGATTGAAATAACTGCATGTGCTAGAGGCTACATACTGGGCTACAAAGAACTTGTCTTTGAAGTGATCATACAGGATTTCTATGTAGTGTGGTCTGAAAGGAGCTGCTGTGTTTTAGTAGCTTAGCGTGCTACTCTTAAGTAATATTTAGAGTATATTCATAGTTGCAGACTGAAGGCTGCAATGAAGTACAAGAAAGGAATATAGTAAGAGGTTGTGGGCAAGTATTTTTAGAACTTGAAAGGAGGTAACTTCCTGTGTTGCATCCGTGTTAACATGCAGATTTCCCCCTATGCTATAACATGAAGACATAGTACAAGACAATTAGCCTTTTTTCTTTGTTATTTTACATAGGACAGTGGCACATCTTATGGTTAATTACCTTTTAAATTGGGTAAAGTATAATAAAGTTCCAAGTGTGGCCAGTCTTGGGATAGTTGATATGAATCTGAAATTGGGGTTGCTGGTCTTGTGGAAAAGAAACTAGATTAGGAGGGTCCCTTGTTCATGGAATATTCCTAAGGACTAAGGCAGAACTAGGATGTGAGGAACATGCCAGGTGCAATAGTTGGGGAGAGGGTATGTTGAAAGGGATTGATGTAAAGTCTTTACTATGAACATGAAAATTGACTCATCAGAAAATGTGATGTATTTAGAATGGTGTGCTGTAGATGGTTTCAGTCACCTGAGGACAAAGCTAGACTGGGGGGTTCAAGTGGAAATTTCAAGCAAAACCCTTACCATTTGCACATTTTGTGTATGTTACTGTAAGTAAAAACTGGGCTCCATTTGTTGAAATGATAGACACTGTAAAGCCTAACAAAGGATTAAATCAGAGTCAAGGCTATTGAGTATATTGTTTCTGCCTTTGAATTTAGTGACATTAGTGAAGTAATTGAGTAATTGAAAGTAATTAGTGAAAGTAATTTAGAGTAGGTTTTATTTATGCATTATCGCTCTACTAAACATTTACTCTTAAAATTTACAGATTAAAATATCACGTTTATTCTTTGCCTTTCCAGTGAGTAGAGTTTTAAGGCTAGTTGTTTAGTTTTGTCCTGAATAATGTTGCCATTGAGAATTCTGAAGGAGACAGTCTAAGTGATTGCATGTAGACAGCCTGAAAATGGGAGAGCTAGAACCCTCTCTGTGTGAACTTTAAATGACTCCAAAAATTCTAGTTATAGGTGCTTAATATCCATTAATTCTTAAATAATTTATGTAAGACTATAGTATTTTTCTTTTGGAAATAGTAAAACTCAGTCATCAAGCTGATGATAATTGGTAAAGGGCTAGTAATTGCATTCTGAGGCTAATTGTTAGTTCATATTTGCACTAACAAAATGTAAAATTTGCTGGAACAACCTTAAAGTGGGTTATAACAGTATTTCCCATTGTGCAAGTTTAGACTGTAATATTTGGTGGTTATACTTAGAAAGTATTTGGTAGGGCCTCTCTTATTTTGTGTAAAATGTACCCTTCTCCAAGTTAAAACACTAATTTGATACCAGTGTCTGAAGGACTATGACAGCATACTCATTAACTTTTGATATTCAATTGAAAATGTGCACATTGAATTTACTGCTGTATTCTCATAAATGGGCACTTTAAAGAGAACACTCATAGGCAATAACTTGGTTCTTAGTAATTAAAAATTGGTGTATAATAAGTGTTTTTGTTTTTGAATAGCTTTAGGTTGGTCTCAACCATGTGATGTGTGGAGCATAGGTTGTATTCTTATCGAATATTACCTTGGTTTCACAGTCTTTCAGGTATGTATTTAGTAAATAACATTTAATAATTCTTAATGAACTTCAAATGTTCCAGGCGTGTTAATTTTTTGGCTTCCATGTTGGAAAGTGGCCACAGTGTTGTGGTCATTATTTTCTAAAACCATAGTTGAATGAAGTTACTCAGTGAATAGTCACTGTTCATTTTGCATGTGTGTCGCTCTCATGTTTCCATTTCTTATTTTGGAGCTCCTTCATAAATTTACATTAGGATTTCTGTGGCCAGTTCTAGTTATTTTGACTGTCACTCCCTTTTATAAAAGAATTTAAGAAAAATAACTTGTATCTTACTCTGAAACATCTGTGATCCCCTAGGCACATTTCTAAGCACTAAGTATCTAAAGATGAAAAGATAACATCTTCATCCTCAAGAATGTCATGCAAAAGAAAAACATGGGAACAGTATTATAGTATAATGTGGTATTTGCTATAATGGAATAAAATAGAAAGTTTAGAGAGGAGCCAGGAAGGGTAAACAGGAGGAGTTAGGTTTAAACCATTGCTGGAAGGAAGAGTAGCAGTTTCTCAGAAAACTAGAGAGCACGATGGTCACATCAGATTGAAGAAATCATATTGGTAAAGGCATAAAAGTGTAAAACAATGTACAGAATAGAGCATAAATGGAAAAATTGCAGCAATACACAAGGACTTGTTTGTTAAAGAAAAGTATTTGTTTTGTCAAATCAGTGGTTTCCAAATGTAGACTGGTCTACAATGAAAATTATTTTTGTACAGTTGCCATTCTGACTTTAAGTAGAGATTGTCCTTCCTGTTTTGGGGGGAATAATAATATCCCTTTCTTGGGGTTTTTAAATAAAAGCCCTTATTTAACAAAACAAAAAGTAGGAAATCTTATTTAAGTCTCCAATTTTTCATAATTTTACTTCCACCTGAAAACAAAGTCTAGAAAGCTTTCGGTAGTGCCACCATTGAAGGACTTTTCATTAGGATTATTTGATATGATCAAGGTTTTGTGGTTGGGGAGAGGGTGGGATTCTGGAGATCCTTGCTTATACTGTTGAGGTGGATTTGAGGTTACAGCAATGCTGGATGGGGAGGAAGCTACAGTGTGCCAAAAGTCATTAAGATCGCTGTTGCAGAATGTATGTGTTCATTACTTGTGGGGCACTTTCACCAGACTTCTGCTTCTATCTAATCTCTAGCAATCCTGTTCAAAATACTAAGTATTTTGGGCCTCCTTGGTGGCCTAGGGGTTAAGTCTCACCACTACGGCATGAGTTGGATCCCTAGCCAGGGAGCTAACCCACATCCACAGCAGACCTCTCCTCTTGCCCGCTGCTCCCCTTAGCAGTGTATTTTAGTAGATCCTTCTGCCTTCTGTTCTGCTTCCACTCTATCTCTAGTGAATCCTCTCACCCTACCCTCCCCCCACACCTCTGGCCTACACCCCAGTTCTTCCATGCAAGCAATAAATAAATAAATAAATAAATAAATTCTTCTGCTAAGGAACTGTTTAAATGTGGGCTAGTATTATTCTTGTTATAAATTTTGACAGCACAGTAGTTGATAAAAGTAAACACATAGCCTTTCCTCTCCAGAACAAGGATTGGCAAACTACCCTACCTGACACATCACTTAAAAAAATGACCATGACAGGCAGCAGTCCTTCTGCCCACCTGTGACTATGCCGGTGCTTTTCACCAACCTTTTCCTTTTCTAGAGTAGGAGCAGTGCACCTTCTCCCTGCCTATGACCTGTGACTTAGCCGGTATGTCTCTTCACTGACCTCTTTGCAAAGCAGCAGAGGCAGCTCTCCTCCCAAGCCTGCTCACCTGTGACTTTGCAGGCCTCTCTTTTAGCAAAACCTGTCCCTTTTGGAGCAGCTCTTTCTGCTGCTTGTGTTTATGCCACTGTCCTTTATCCTTCTCTACCTTTTTCATAATAAACCTGCCCTTTTGGATATATATGTTAAAAAAACATGACACAGAAAGTACTTGTGACCAGCCAAACCTAAATAAACCATTTACTATCTGATCCTTTACAGAAAAAGCTTGCTAACCTCTGCTCTAGGAGTGTAGCATTTCTAGTGTAAGTTTTGACAGTTTTTCTCTGTTCTCTGTTAGCCAAAGGTCTCTATTATGATACAGTTTTAGAGTGTAAGTTTTGACTAGGGTTCAAAGCTCAGCTTTTCCTCATTAATGAGCTATATGACCTTAAGCTATGAAACTCCTGTTCCCACTTAATTCATTTAGGATTAATGTGAGAATTACTGGAAGTGTATTGCCTAGGGTTAGTAAATGTTACTGTATTGTTACTCATTGGGTAATTGAAATTAATTTTGGTTAAAAATGAGGAAAACGTTTTTTCTGGTAACCTTCCCCATTCTTTCCTAGGTTAAACAGTGCAAGAACTACAAAATAAACACTTCATTTTTCAATTAAATATATGTGTTACCTCATCTGCTAAGAACCTTTTTGATCATTTTTAGAAAGACTTTTAGGTTTATTGGGTTTGTACAAGACAATGTAAGCTCACTCAGTAATTGTTTGATCTTTGAAGTGGAGTGTAATATAAGTTGTGTTGCTGTCCTTTTTGTCAGTATATTGTACATGTAGAGAAATGTAATGTGTTAAATTTCCTTTTCCTGTTTCTTAGACCCATGATAGTAAAGAGCACCTGGCAATGATGGAACGAATATTAGGACCCATACCAACACACATGATTCAGAAAACAAGGTATGCCTTAAGAATAAAGCCCTTTGTTATTACAGACATACAGTGCCCTATATTCAAATGACAGAAAACCCAACTTCATTATTTCTTGTTTGAAAGGCTGCATATTTGAAAGTAATGTAATACTTGCCTTGTAATCTAGTAAACAGTATTTTTTTTTTTTTTTTTTACTTTCAAGTGAAATGTTTTTCAAAGGAATTTGATTTGGACTCTAAATGTAAATTTGAATTTCATACTATTGCTGACCAGTTATATGTATGTCGTTGAACAAGGTAACTATAGTGATTTCCGAAGAGATTCACCACAAAAGCCAGTAGGGAGTTACTTCTTTAAATATTCCATAAATTTCCAACTGCCCCATCTGGTGAAATCAGAATTTACTGGAATGGTTCCAGGAGCCTCTCTTTGCAGCTGGCATTGTTTCATATATGGTATTTGGGGACAACTTAAATGGGATATGCTGCCTCAGAGTGTGTAAGATTAAGGAAGATAATATAGAATGTGTCTGATATATAATTGTTGCTGAGATTTTTTAAAATTCTATGTATGTTTATATGTCTATCTAGAGATACTTATGCTTCTATCTGGTGGGAGCAGGGTAAACGTGGGTGTTATTTATACTAACCTAAACTTCTTTTTCCTATAGAAAACGCAAGTATTTTCACCATAACCAGCTAGATTGGGATGAACATAGTTCTGCTGGTAGATATGTTAGAAGGCGCTGCAAACCATTAAAGGTAAAAAAAAAGTTTTAAAGATTTAAAAAGCACTTTCAATGCTTTTTTTTGCATAGAAGAGCTGGGGTGTAGGGTAGAGGTACTTGGGGTGAGAGGATTCACCAGAGACAGAGTGAGGAGCAGAACAGGTGGATTTACTTAAATATATTGCTGAGTGGAGCGGTGGGCGAGACAGGTCTGCTGCTGGGGATCCAGCTCAGGCCATAGCAGTGATAGTGCTGAGACATAACCCTAGGTCACCATGGAGGCCTTTTAACTATTTTTTAAATTCTCAAAACAAAAACATTTTTCCCCCAGGAATTTATGCTTTGTCATGATGAAGAACATGAGAAACTATTTGACCTGGTACGAAGAATGTTAGAATATGATCCAGTGAAAAGAATTACTTTGGATGAAGCATTGCAGCATCCTTTCTTTGATTTATTAAAACAGAAATGAAATGGAAATCAGTGGTCTATATATATATATATATATACACACACACACACACACACACACACTTCTATAAAGAGATTTTACTTAAGACTGCGTCAGTCAACTCTAAACATTCTAATATTTTTGTAAACATTAAATTATTTTGTACAGTTAAGTGTACATATTGTATGTTTTGTATCTATCATAATTATCTTGTTGAGCAAGTATGTTCCTGATAATGAAATATAAAAGTTAAAAGTTGTTAATTTTCCTTTTTGAGATTAATTACCATTTTTAAAGACCTTTGGAATATTCTGTGTGTCCAGTGATAAATGTAATTGATCTTGTCTTTTGTACATGGAGGTCAACTCTTTGAAGTAATTTGAGTAAAAGGAAATCTTGACTACTTTATTCTTAAGTGAATATTCTTTATATGCCCTCAAGTTCAAAATTTTTTAACTTTAAAAAAATTTTTTAATCATTGTTGAGCAGGTAGTATTATTAACTGTAGGTAGGCAGATATTAGTAACTAAAACACATAGGAAATGTTTATTGTTGGAATTTCATTAAATCAAGTGTTGTATACTCATTGGGTTGATGTAAACGGCAACAAGTATTCATCAAAAGACATCTAGTTTGTCTGTTGTGATAGCTGTTTAATCAAACCACGTATACACTTCATTTAAGAATAAAATCTAATTGGAAAGTCATATTTTCCAAGAGCTACTTTATGTGGTAGGTCACATAGAAAGAGGAATTTGTTGTTTCTTGGAGACACTTAGCTTTTTAGTTTTTGATGTCAAATCTGGAGTCCTGAAATTGTCTAATGCTATTTCCTTAGCAAATGAAGGAAATACTTAAACCTCAGCCTATGAGAATTAAATTACTAAAACAGTTTATATTTGTGTTAATCTTTCCCGAAGAGTGATTTGATTAGGATATACTTTGTGGGGAAAAAACCTGCAGAAATTTCCAAACATTGATTGGTTGGCTGGACATTTTTCTTTGCCTGTATTTTTTTCTTACTGTTACCTGTTTTCACATTAAAAACTACATGGTAAATGTTATTTTATTTACGTAAGAAACAAAAACTCTTGATAGCTGCCAGGTAGAGATATTTTTTGTCATAGAATTCATAATTGTTTATTCAAGTGCAGATACTTTTGTTTAAAAAGTATCCCCAGTTTTAAAATGAATTTCACAAATGATTTGAGTTTTATCTGTGTATTGTAAACAAAATGTATGGGACTTTTTTGTATGACATGATGAAACCAGGGTTGATTTCCTACATTATTCACTGGCGGCATTTGCCAGTGAATACTGTATTTGAAAAGTTGACTAGGAATTTAAGAAAGCTGAACTTTTACCATAGAATCACTGCATAAAATATGCTTAGACCTTTAAGCATCCACATGTAGTGAATTTACTTTCAGAATAGATGAACTATATTAATGTAATGAGGATTTTTTGGAAAGCATTTGATGTAAAGAAAAGGTTGTCAATAGATTTAGCAATGTTGCTATCAGATTAAAATGTCTGGCATCCTTTATTTTCTCCTCCATTTCCATTCTACAGGTTACTACTGTATTACCTAAACTTCCCATCCTTTCCCTACAAGTCTATCAAGTTCCCAAATTGATTATTTTTTCCCCTAGAGGAGAAATTCATTACCTGAGTAGCTGCTCTCAGGATATAGGAAGAAAGGCAAATACCCACATTTCTAAGCAGTTAATGATTGCTCACATCCTTTTCCTTTCTAAAAAGTATTTACATTCTTCACAAAGGTATTTGCTAATTACTAGACCTAATTCATGGAATTTTAGGAATTAAAAAGAAACTTCAATAATAAGGCAGGAAATGTTTAGTGGGTTTTAGTGACCTTCCTCCTTTGCACACTGCCTTTTTCCTTGTACTTCTGAACTTAACTTTATGAAAGTGCCAGGTTTTTACTTGACAATGCCAGGAGCTTCAGCACTGAGTGAGAAAGTTATAAATATTGGTAATTTGTAATTGGGTATTTTTCTTAATAATTTGATGCCTTATAATATTTTCTGGAAATTCCTTTACAAAGTTGGTTTTTATGAGGCATTTTTAAACATGATCTTAGGTTATTTCTAGTACTTTCTTGCTCCTACTTATTAGCTATTCTCATTCTTCATGCATTCATCAAAGTTTTCAGAGTACATAAAATTGAATCCTGCAATCTTATTACTTGGGTGATAGTTGTCAACTACCCTATGAAGTTTTATACAGGCATGTATGGCCTAGTGAGGTTTTGATCAAAGGCAGATCGCATATACAATGGTTTTCCCAATAGACTATACCATTGTAGGTTTGTGTAATTGCTGCTGACATTCACACAAGGAGAAATTGCCTAACGTGTTTCTCAGAACATGTTCCATCATCAGGTGATGCATGATCAGTTTTTAAAAATTGAAAACTTCCTCTGAGTAATCTTGGAAGGATTAGATGGTAGAGAAATTGGAAATGACTTGTCCACTTCTCCCAATAATTGTGACTTAACTGTTACTTAAGTTTCCTAGATTCTAGCATTGTGCTTTCCTGTAATAATGTACCTCTTTGAGTCAAAAACCACTTTGCTGTGAAGTGGGATGAAGTGGAAAGTAATGGCTAATAGTGTTATTACATGAATTCTATTTATTCACACTTCACTACTCTTAATTGAACTGTAGTTGCAATCATTAAATGGTATGGTCGTTCAGAACATTAAGTAGGCAGACAGGTACTAATACTTAAAATGACATTCTGGAATAAAGTGTCAGGTGACTTGAGTTTCTAATTCTTCAGATTGGGATTTCTGATTCCCTCAAAATTTGATGGAAGTTAAATATTTTAAATTTATCCAGTGCTAATTAGCAAGCTACATTTTCAAATTTCATTGTGAATCAGTAATTGTTCGATTATTAGGTTATGTGTTTGCAAATAGAAATTCCTTTGCATTTTAAAATAAGGAAGAATTCCTTTTTATTGAAGTAACATTGCATTATATGTCTCAAATGTTCATTGATGAGACTCAATGTGTATGTACTACATTACTTTTAACTGCCAGAAGTTCAATTCTATCCATCATACCATTGCCCTCTTTGTCCCAATTTACCCACCCTTCTTTCCTCTTACTTTCTGGTAATCACTAATAGAACTAGTCCAAAAGTTTATTTTTGTTTTATTTATTTCATCTGTTTGTTTTATCTAGATACCACACTAGAGTGAAGTCATTCCATACTTAGAACACCTTCTAGAGAAATTCGTGTTAAATGTATATACAAGTTCTCTTTACAACATTGTTTTCAATAAAAAATCAACATAAAGGGTCATTGATAAGAAAAAGGATAAAATATTGTGTATTTTAAATAGTGAAATAGAACATAACAGAAAATGAAATAAAGCTACACTGGAAAAATTCAATTTTAAAAAGTTATACTGAGTGAATAAAAACAAACTGCTAGACAGTCTTTAATATGTTACCATTTTTATAAACCTTCAAGGCAAAAAAAAGTTAAAAGTATATATTACTTTCAAAAACAGGAGTAAATGCACTATTCAGGGTGATGGTTATCTTCATGGGATGTAGGCTTAAGCAGATGCAGATAATAAAATGAGGGCGGTCCATGGAGTGAAGATGAAACCTTTTTTTCTCTTAATATTTATAAATATAATTTACATCATTGTTCATTTTTGTGCAATTTTATGATTTCTCCTCTCAGGTGTAATCCCCATAAAATTCCCACCACCATCACCATAGTTTCTTGTGCTCTTCCCTTCCCTGTTTTGATCCTTCTGCTTCCCCCTCCCTTGCAGAATGTCTCTGATTTATAGTTATAGTTACCTGCTAATTCTTTTTTTTTTTTTTCCTGATCCCTTATATGGTTCCTCTACATTCCTCCTACATTCCATTCATTATTTTTCTTTTTCCTTCGGGCTTATTTCACTGAGCATAATCCCTTCCAGCTCCATCCATGTTGCTGCAAATGGCATGAGTTTATCTTTTTGATTGCTAAATAGTATTCTATCGTGTATATATACCACATCTTGATCCAGTCATCTATATTTGGGCATTTGGGTTCCGGATCTTACCTATTGTAAATAATGCAAAAACCTGTAAAACCAGGTTTTTATGTTTTTTTGGGTAGAGTCCGAGGAGTAGAATTGTCCAGCTAAATTCTTAAGGTAAAGTTTTATTTGGTTGGTTGCTTTTGTTTTTTGTCTTTTTTAAGGTAGAAGGAATGTAAAGTTCAAAAGTCCTGTTTTACACTTCAATCAGTTCAGTCTTTTGAGATATATATGTAAAAGAAGAAATCTTTGGAAGCTGGCTAATTCTGTATGAATGATCTGTTCTAAAAAGTACAATGAAAAGTAAAATAGAACAATGAAACTCTAAATACATTAATCCAGTTTCAAAAATTAATATTTTGCAAGTTTTATTTCATCTAGTCTTCAACTTATTTTCTTGTATTTAAATACAAATTTAAATTTGCCATTTGAATACAAATGGCCCTTAAATTTATTTAAATAAAAATGGGCCTTACCACACCTGACAATGATATCTATTATTGAGTCCACATTTAAAATTTCGTAATTGTCTCGAAATGTCATTTTGTAGTTGGTTTATTTTGAGTCTCAACCTTACCGGGGTCCACACAATGCTAATACATGAATATCATGTCTTAAACACTGGGTCATTTGTGTTAAACTTTCCCATGTTAAAAATTGATAGTTAAGAACGGTGTCCATATCTCATAGTCCCCCTTTTATCCTGTAAACTGATTGTTAATGAAGGGACTTTTTAATACCTTCTAATAATATACAGAGAGGATATTAAAAATATACTATGTTGCAACTCTTTAATAGTGGTTACAGGCACCAGTGGCTTATTTCACTGATCCCAGCCATTGATGGAGGACTTTATAAGGTAGGCATCAGGTTAATAATATCAAAACCTCAGATTGACAACCAGGTGATGTCCTGATGTGCTTCTGAGGTGATGCAAGAGGAAATACACAGCACCGTGACAAAATACTGACTTTGGGAGAAAAAAAACAATTCTGGACCTAATCAAGCCTCTAGTGTGAAATCGTTCATTTTTTACCTATCATCTCATTCCTTGGGTAGCAGTTCAGTGAATTGAAGGAATTCACATTTATAAGAATAATTTCAACTTTAGTCCTAGGTCTTCTCTCTGTTCAGGGGAGTGTTATTTTCAAGTGACTTGTTGCTTGGTTTCTTAGGTGTAACATCTACATTACAGAGTGATTTAAAGCATCTAGCAGATAACCTGGGGCTTATAGTATTACTACTAATAGCATTTACTTTGTCTTCTATAACTGCTTTAACCCTGATGACTACTTCACACTATTGTTTATGACAGCAAGAATTACTAAATTCAGTTGTTTTTGACTAATGTAGTTTTTATTTCACTGAAACTAGAAACTGGTTTACAATTAAATTCTACTATTCAGCTCTGTTTTCTTCTATCTACTCCTTCCCTGGTTTTAGTTTGCTTTTATAATAATTCTTGAGAGAGACACAATTAAAATATATAGATTTTGTTATGATGACTTAAAACCACTTTAAATAGCCTTGGAGGAAGGCATCTCATAGGTCTAATTCTTTCAGATACTATTATCACATGTAATGAATTAAAGAGTAATTGTAGATGGGGGCCAAGGGATTATTGTCTCCCAGCACCCCCCTGCACAGTAACCTAAAATGTGTGTTCTCAAAATTGCACACATTATAACAAAATTCCTTGTGCAGATGAACAAGTTTCTGGTCTCATCTATGAGTAGAAATAATTTCCCAAGGATTGTTGTGAGGATTAAGTTATATTATAAAATGCTAATAAATGGTAGCTATTCTCACTGTTTCTTGATACAGTCCCTATATTCCTTATATAGTGTTCTATAGTCTACAACTTACGTTTCTGTACTTTTGGTTTTAATCCTATAGGAACCCTGTGAAGTGAGCAGAAATATCTCCATTCTAATGATAGAATATCTTTTTCCAATGTTTTGATTTTTTTTTTGATCTGTAAAGTTTTATGTAGAAAGTATATAGTTTAGTCTTGCTTTTATTAATCTATTTTGACAATCTGCCTATTGTGTGTTTAAATCACTTAGATTTAATGTGATTATTGGTAGGGCTTGGTTTAAATCTACAGTCTTCCTATATCCTGTATCTTTTGTCCTTATTCCTATTTTCCTTTGGTTTGGATTTTTTTATACTATTAGATCACTTGATGACTTCATCTATAACTGTACTTACGTGAGAGAAACAGAATGTGTGGCAGTTGCTTTAGAGTTAGTAGTAAACATCTTTATCACAGTAAGTCTTTAAGTGACATTATACTTCTTCAAATGTGGTGAATGAATCTTAAAGACTACCATTTCTCCCATTTGGACTTTGTAGTAGTATATGTTAAAATCCCATAAAACATTGTTATTTGTGCTTTAAATTAATTATCTTTTAAAGAGATGTAAATAATATGAAATCTTATTTTTACCCACATAGTTATTGTTTCCATTGCTCTTCAATCCTTTATTCAAATCCTTATTTCTATCTGGTGTGGAACACTACACAAATTTGTGTGGCATCCTTGCACAGAAGCCGTGCTGATCTCTGTGTAGTTCCAAGTTTAATATATGTGCTTCCAAAGAAACACTTGGATAGTTCCTATTTTCAAAGTCATTTATCTTCCGCAGTTTCTAACCTGTCTTTAATCTCACCCAGTGTGTTTTTAACCTCAAACATTGTCATTTTTAATTCTGGTATTTTGGTTTAGATTTTTTGTTTTTGTTTTTAAACTTCCATGTCTCTACTTAACACGTTCAGTCTTTCCTCTTAGTTCCTTGAATGTATGGGGATACAGTCACAGCTTTTATTATCCTTGTCTGTTGATATTATCTCATCTCTTGGTGGGTTTTAGTCACTTTTTCTCATAGTCATCTTTTCTTGCTTTGTTTTACCTTTTTTGTATACTAGATATTTTTATATTCCTATATACTTGAATTTTAGTATGGGACATGATTAAATTACTTGAAATCAATTCAGTCTTTTCAGATTTGGGTTTTAAGCTTTGTTTGGACTAAAACAACATTGTATCTAAGGATTAGTTTTTCCTCACTACTGAGACAAAATCTTGTGAGTACTCTAGCCAGTGCCCACTGAACTATCAGGTTTTCCACGCTGGTTGGTGGGAAAGACTATCTCTGTCCTCTTGTGAGTTGTGGGGATTGTTTCCTCTAATGATTTAGAATCTCATCCCATTGGGTTGTTCTTTCCTCACTACAGTGATGGTCTCAGGTGAAGAATTCTCTCTGCAGCTCTCTCCCCTCCAGTTCTACCTTGAAAATTCTCATTACCTTGGTCTCTTAGAAAAGACAACTTTCTGATCATCTCAGAGGTGGTTCTGCTGGCTTCTCCTCCCTGCATTGTACCCTGGGAAACTCCAGCACATAAAGTGGGAACTCCTTGGGCTCACTTATATTTGTTTCCCATCTCCCAAGGACCACTGTCCTTAACTGCCTGATAACCAGTGTCTTGAAAACTGCCATATCATAAAGTTTATCTCATTTTCTGTCATTTCAGATAAGAAAGTAAATCTAGTCCTTGTCTATATATCTCCATTTTAGAAACTAAACAACTGGGGGTCTGAAATAGTAAGCTATTAGCGGTAGCTGGACTGGAGTGTAGGCATGACAAGACCTGGTGCTTTCCCCACCATATCCCACTGTCTTTTCCAGGTAAGTTTTCTCAGGTAACTGAAGCTCATCCCGTTAAGCCTCAAATTAAACTATTTTTGCTGGAAATAAAAATTATTTCCCTGACACCTTAAACAGCATTTTGAACATATCTCAACCTTTCATTATCAATATTACTTATGATCTTCTGCAGTGGTTATTAATATTATCTGACTCAATCCCTCCTTTCATAAAATATAATGTCCCTTTTATCCTGAACAGTCCTTATCAGGCATCATCCTCGGGCCAATTGCTAAACATTTCTGTTCACAGAATGAGGCAAAGCAGTATCACATGGTTCCTTGGATATTTGTCCCTGACCCTACCATATCAGCTAACTCTTCCTACTGATCCGGTCAGTACTCTGGGTGGCAGTCATAGCTTATCGCTATCTCCAGGCAAGAGTGTAAGCCCCTGGGGAACTAGGACCTCCAACCCTGCAGAGCCCAGTGTTGTGGGGACAGCAAGACCCAAATCTTCCAAGAGAGTCACAGGGGAGCAATAATAAGTGGAGTTCCCTCTGGTTTCTACTGGACCTATGTATTACTGGGAACACAGCATCATGTAGCAGCTCCTGATTTAATGCATATACACTCTGAGAGATGGCACTGCTGTCTTTCAGAGTATAACTGAATATCCAGGCTGATGCTTCACTGTGCCTTCAAATTGTTATAGGACAGGGAGAGGGGCAGCCCAAACCCCGCAAACCTGCCTATTCTAAATGGGTTCTGCCATCCGCCGCATCAACACAAAACATATGACACTTTAATGGGAAGGAACTTTAATAAAAACTAGGAAACAATACAGGTAAGGCAAAGAGTCTAGTTTCTAAATGAAGCACCCAAAGTTACCCGTCCCCTCGTGGGTAAAACTCCATCCATATGGGATCGGCCCAGAGCAAGGCCCCAAAGCCTGCTACAAGTCTAAAGCATCTTCCAGTGGGGACCCACAGAAAAGGGTCACAAACAACTGGACAAGCCTGGAAGGAAAAGAGCAAAATCAACATCAAGATAAAAGCTGCCATTGTTACCTCCCCACGGGTCTCACCCACATCTGTGTCACCCAGTCCACGACCAAAAGACAAGCGCAGTTTCTTCACGTGTCTCTAGGCTCCATGCGCCTCCTCCAGGTCTCCTGGCTCCATCCTGCTTCCTTCCTCCGTCTCTTCTTCTGCTTCTCCTCTTCCTGCTCAGCTCCACCCTCCCTTGGGTAGGGCAGGGAACCTCCCCCTTTCTTGGGGACCACCCTGTTACAAAATGGCACCTCCAGTATTCTGAGACAGGCTGCTTCTGGTTGCTGCCAGTGAAGTCCATGACATTAGGCTCACCTCCTTTGCTAAAGAGTGGGCCTCTTGCCTGGCTGCTATGTTGTACAGGAGTCCAGACCTGTGGACTGGGCACTCTGTAAGGATAGTGTTGTTGGCTGAGACTTCGCAGACAGGAAAAAGCCCAGGCCTCAAGTACCTATACCTGGCTAAACCGCTGGTCCTTCCTCCAGGCTGGGGGGAATCCACCAGGTGGCCAGCTGGTCTCCCAGAGGATTAGTGCCTATTGTTGACAGGTTAGCCATTTCGAGGCAGCAGCAGCTAGATTGACCTTAGTAAATTCTATGTGCTTGTTATGTAGGTAATACAATGAGTATTCTTTTTCTCCCCTTCTCCAGATTTGTTCTTCACTCCTCTCATTGAACCCTTAGGAGGCTGACCTCTTTGCACCAACATCATCCAGGCTTCTTTGCCCTGTGGGTTTGGTCAGTGGGAGGCCCCAGCAGGAGGTCAGAGAGCAGAAGGAGGTCAGAGAGGTTCAGGTTTTGTAGAACCAAAGGTCACAACTCCTGTTGAGCAGAGCTTTTTACCACCCCAAGCATTCATTCTCATAGTTCCCATGAAAGTTCTTCCCCTCACCCCTTCAGCCTGGGATGGTGGGACACCCCAGGTGCTTCTTTAGCATGCCCTGTTGCCTTGCCTTAATCTGCCCCACTTTGTAAAGAACCTCTACATTGAAACAAACCTCAGCATGAGGATGTCATCTGCTCCTGCCAGAAATCCAAATGACATGAGATACAGTATCTCCTTTGGCTTTTAAAATGAATTGTAAAAAGTAAACATTTTCACCTTTCCTAATTCACTTGACAAATAATTATTGAACACCAGTTATGTGCCAGATACTGTTCTGTTCTTTAGAAAAGTGGCAAATAAGACAAGGGATTAGTTGTAAGGTACTTCAAATAATAATTAGCCTGATACCCTGAATAATCTGGAGGAGGCTATGAGTGGGATCACCTTAGTTGGGACAATCTGGGAGGCAGTGAGGTTTGATGACCTGGGGGACCTTGACTTGAAGGATAAGGAAGAACTTGCTGTTCAAAGATCTGAGTACATAGTATTCCAGATAGTGAGGTAGTAGTCAAGGGCAAAGGCTTAAGGGGTAAATGAGCTTGGCTTGTTCAATTTACCGACGCTTCAGGGACACAATGAACCACACATGAGGTAACAGGTTGGTCATGGACAATTTCAAATTTAAGGTAAGAAGGAAGTGATATCTTGTAATATGGTGTCCTTTTTTCAAAGTAGACAATCACTTTGTCTTAGCAAGTACATTTGCTTAGCAAGTACATTTGTTCCTCCAATACACTTAACTGCAGATTTTCTTGTTAACAGAGGATGTAAACTGATGTATTGATAAATCTAGTACAGTGCTATAAATGTATTTTCTCTTATGGTTTTCTTAACATTTTTTTCTCTAGCTTTATTGTAAGAATACTGTATATAAAATGTGTATCAGCTCTTTGTTATCTAACAAGCTATTGGTCAGCAGCTCTGTTATCTAACAAGCTATTGGTCAGCAGTAAGCTACTGGTAGTTTCTGGGGAATTAAAGTTTTATATGGATTTTTGATGTTCCAGAGTCAGCACCCTTAACTCCCCACTTACTCAAGGATCAAACTACTTTTCAGACTATGTCTCGGGCATACCCTAGATCTTAGCACAGCACCAAGCCTCATCACCTAATCCTAACACTGATTTACTTAAGCTCACAGCTACACAATGGCAGAGGGGAGAATGCCAATGTTCTGTTTTATTCCACTTTCTGAGGTATTTTCCCCAGCTGAAGCAGCAGGTACAGGCTCCTGTACATGTCAGCTGAAGAGTCTGAACAGCTTTAAGAGAGAACCTAGCCTCAGAAGATAATCCAAAAATAGACAGTGAGAGGGAAGATATCAGGTCTTTTTCTCAAAAACGGTGGTGGGGGGCCTTCCTGGTGCCTCAAGGGGTGAAGCCTCAGCACTAGGAGGCTGTAGGCAACTAATGCAGTGCAAATTCGAACCCAGGCCAAGGAGGTGACCCACATGGCACAGCAGACCTCTCTGTCTCAACCCGCTGTTCCCCTCAGCAGTGTATTTCAGTCAATCTGCCTGTTCTGTTCCCCACTCTGTTTCTGGTGAATCCTCTTACCCCCGCCCCCAACCCTTGCCTCTGTTCTGTATCCCAGTTCTTGTACGCATAAGTAAATAAATCTTTTTTAAAAAAAAGGTAGTGGGGATGCCCAAATTATAACGATTTAAGCTAGCGTAATCTTTTATCTATTACAGGAACAGGTGGAAACTCTTGCACAGTATCCTTTTTCGGTAGGACAAAAATATGCCTGCAAGGAATCTGTGAGCAGTAGAAAAACCCATTGACTGCCGGTCTTCTCCCCTTTCTTGCCAAGACTGTTAGAGCCGCTTCACTCACAATTTTCCCACCTTAACCCCGTGGTGGGAAGCTAAAGAAGAAACACAGTACAGCTTAAATTTGGTGCATAACGGTTTTTTAATTTTGGCCAAGTTGTGTTTCTACTACAGAATTAAGCTATCAACAAAATCTGGCATTCTTTCCCCCATGATTTCCATTTGTTATAGTTAATTTTCCGCAACGAAAGCCCTCTCTAGGTCAGGAACAAGTTCTTACAATTTCTGTTTGCCAGCACCGTATGTCTGGCACATACTAAACAATTAAGATTCTAAGAGGCATGCTGGCGTGCACATTCCAGGGGTATCTGGGTAAACCTCTGAGCGCACCTGTCCCGCAGCCCCACGGGCCCCCAAATCCTTCCTCCAGCTCTGGAGGGTGCAGGGCCTAAGGAGTTGCAGTGGTGCCTCAGGGCCTGGTGTTTTCTTCATAGCAACTGTGCAGCCAGAACGGCGTCTCCAGAGCTCACCTGCATGTTTTCTTAAACCGAACAGCATTATTTATTTTGAATATATTTGGTCGCAAATAAAGACAAAATGAAAAAACAAAAAAGAGGCATCTTTCTGCTTGGTTCAATCTCTACGCAGATTATCGTTCTAAACGTGATGCGCAGAGGTCGCTTTCGGCCACCAAGTGGCGCTAAGGCACCATCTATCTCGGATTTACTAAATTCCACAGCGTTGGGAGTTCTCAACTTTTTAAGAAGTGACAGAAAAGTTAATTCACACATTTAGGGGAACTTTCCCGTGGCTCGAATGATGCTCGACCCAGGGCTGGGCTGCAGGAGGCGCTTAGAATCCTTGGGCTTGCCTCGGACCTTTTTGGGTTGCAGTGGGTACGGGGACTGGGGAGTCGCAGGGGTGCGCGCGGTGCTGCGTGCAGCCGCGCGCAGGGGGCAGGTGAGGGCGAGGTGTGCGCTGCGCTCGGGGCCGCTGGGCGCTCGCTGGTGCTTGGAGGAGCCGATGCCTTTCCCGACCCGCCCCCTTGCCGCGCGGGGCCGGCCGGGCCGCTCCTCCCCTGGGTGGGTCCCGGCTCCTTTTCTGGTAGGGTCTATTTGCATAGAGGAAACTGCCCAAAGTGGCCGCGGCGGCGGAGCTGCCTGCGGCGGAGGGGGCGTGCGCCGCAATCCGCTACTGCCCGGAGGCCAAACCTCGCGCCCGCCTGACCGCGCGCCCCGGGCTCTGCCTTCGGCTCCTCGCGCTCTCAGTCTGCGGCCCCAGCTGGGTACCGCCCCCTCGGAGAACCCACGCGCGACGAGCGCGCCATGAGCCGGGGAGAGCTGGCGGGAGGCGACGCGCGCAAAGGCGGCTCGGCGGCGGGCGGCAGCCAGGAGCGCCCCGCGACGGCGCCCGGGGCCTGGGCCGTGAGCGCGCTGTGCCTGCTGCTCTCCGTGGGCTCGGCGGTCGCCTGCCTGCTGCTGGGCGCCCAGGCGGCCGCGCTGCGGGGCCGGGTGGCGGCGCTCGAGGAGGAGCGGGAGCTGCTGCGGCGCGCGGGGCCGCCGGACGCCCTGGCCGCCTGGGCCGAGCCGCACCTGGAGCGCCTGCTGCGTGAGGTGAGGCGCGGGCGGCTCCCGGGCGGAGAGGGCGGCGAGTTGGGGGTCGTCGGGCGCGAAGAGCCGGGGCAGTGAGGCCCTGCCTTTGAGACGGGGTCGCCCGCCGGCTCTGCGCGCGCGAGCCCTTCCCCGCGGCCTGCCCAGGAGGTGGAGGCGGCGGGTCAGCCTCCGGGAGTGTCCAGCAGTCCCGCCCCACCCTTGGGGTCGCGTTCCAAAGCCGTCGGCCGCGGGAGACGCCAGTTTAAAAAGGCCGTCTCTGGAACGAACTCGGGGAGGGAGAGGGGAGATTTCAGACTTAGAAATAACAGCTTCAGAGGCCAACTGCCCCGGGTGTGTGCCCTGACCGGCCGCTTCGCGCCTGCGGTGCGCTCCCGGCGCTCCATCAGTGCCGTGCCGGGATCCCGACGAGGTTCCTGCGGGAAGCGGCTGGTGATTCGCCAGCGGGTATACCTGGGGAGGCCGAGGGCCCCCGGAGGCGGCTAGGTTGGAGGGAAACCTCTTACAGATCGGTGGGCCAAGGCCCCAGGATGGATCTGTTTAACCTCTACCCTAGAACATTCGTTTCAGAGCAGCGCCGTCCTGGAGATAATGTACTCTAGGGCTGCTGCCCAGTGACCGAGACCCGAACCTGAGGGGATCCTCGCAGAGCCTGGGGAAGCTGAGGGGGAGAAAGCACAGCCGGATCAAAAACCCGGATTTTGTTTTCAGGATGTGCAGACATCCTGACTTTTCTTGTGCTTGTTGCAAGTGTTATTTGAGACTGACACTTCTTTTAAGTTGCTTCTGTGTCTTCGAAGCAGGCGCCGCCTTTAGGACCTCAAAGCCTTCAAGTGTGTGCTCCTTCCCATTGAACTAAAACAGAGCTTCCCTTGCTGTGGGCCTCCCTAGCCCAGCAATCCTTCTCACCTGCTGGGAAAGGTGACTTTCCAGCCTCACCTGCTGTATTGGAAAGTGCCAGTGCTTTGAGGCAGAGGAGAAGGAGGGCAGACCTGGTACCATCAGTTCTCCAAAATTGTGCCAAGCTGTGATGTTTATCAATATTTTGTGTTGTGGGTCCATTGTTGAGTTACCCTGGAATCTTTTGGGGAATGAGAAGAGAGACTGCATCATGCCTTCTTGTTCCCCAGACCTATTTTTTAGTCACTTTAATTTAAACCAGCATTACATCTCTTTTTGTGTCTCGCTTTGGGTTTAATTACGGCTTCATTTTCCCCATGAAAGTGCCTATGGACTTCAGAAATTTCTCCAAAAACCTGCTGGCACCTGGTGGTGATGGTTTGTTTGGTAATTGTGGCCCATTATCTTTTGGCAAGTGCCTAGAGACCAGGATGTTGAATTGATTTATGGAAGGGCAGTAAAATTTCTACCTGTTTGTGCTTTAACTGTGGGTGTTCTTTTTAATAGGAGGCCCCTATTACTTAGTAAAAATAAACCACAGGCCTTGATTGAGTAAATCAGGAATCCATGTAAAACCTTTTACAAGGAACTTAGAAATTGTCTCCATTCTATTAGGTGGAGTGGAGGTGGGCTAGGATGGTGGGGGTTGAGGAAGCAGTGCTGGGCAAGCAGCTATTGCTGATAAGTATTGATCCTCAAGTCCTGAGGCAGACACTACTGTGGCTTTATCATGCCTTTTCCTGTGGTTCTGACTTGACTTGGGTGATTTGTGGTGCTTCAGTGAGTTTTTGGGGCTGTGTTCTCTCTCTCTCTGTCTCTCTCTGTCTCTCTCTGTCTCTCTCTGTCTCTCTCTGTCTCTCTCTGTCTCTCTCTGTCTCTCTCTGTCTCTCTCTCTCTCTCTCCCTCCCTCCCTCCCTCCCCTACCCTCTTATTCTCTCCCTCTTTCCTTCCCCCACTCTCTCCTACTGTTCTCTCTCCCTCCCTTAGCTACAAAGGCAAAGGGGACATTTAGAATCCTGGGAGTCACACTTGAAATCCTGTATACCAGTCAGCAGGCAGCTGTTAGCACAGGACACAGGTGCTACTAACTAACCAAGTGCAGTGTGCGGAGCCTGAACTGGAGCTCTCATAGCCCCTTTTCCCTGTGAGCGGACCCACCTAGCTGCAAGGGCATGAGTGGGATGAACGCAGTTGGGGTTGAGCTGGCTGTTTGGGTTAACCTGGTGAGAAGGCGTCTCTCCTCTCCCCTGGGGCACCAGTCTGTTCCTGCTTGTAGCTATTCTTCTCCAGGATGTCACTGGATGGGAAATGCCAGCCTGGCTAGTAGCACTGAGAACTGGCTGGGAGGAAGGAGGCTGCTGTGAGAAGTGTGGAGAGGAGCGCAGGTAAATCGGCTTTAGATAGATAGGAAAATACTTTCTTTTTTTTATTGAAATTTTATTTTTATATTCCCCATACAATTACAACCCCCTTATTTTGACCCCAATCCCTCCTCTCCCCCCCACCCCCCCATAGAGTGTCTCTGATTCATAGTTGTTTGTTGATTTTGATTTTCACTTTCTTATAGTTATTCTTTTTCCTGGTCCCTTATTTAAGTTTTCTAGAGTCCTGCTATGAGTGAGACCATCCGGTATTTTTCTTTTTCTTTCTGGCTTATTTAGCTGAGCATGATCCCTTCCAGCGCCATCCATGTTGCTGCAAATTGCATGTGTTTATCTTTTTTGAATACTGAGTAATATTCCATGATGTATATGTACCACATCTTCTTGATCCAGTCATCTATTTTTGGGCATTTGGGCTATTTCCAAAGCTTAGCTATTGTAAACAGTGCTGCTATAAACATAGGGGTGCAGGTGCTTTTTGGAATTGATGTTTCTGTGTCCTTTGGGTAAATACCTAGGAGTGGAATTGCTGGATCCTATGGAAGCTCTATGTTTAGTAGGTCAAGAAATCTCCACACAGCTCTCCATAGTGGTGGAACCATTTTGCACTCCCACCAGCAGTGCAGAAGAGTTCCTTTTTCTCCACAACCTCACCAACATTTGTTGTTGCTAGTTTTTTTAATATGTGCCAGTCTCACTGGTGTAAGATAGTATCTCATGGTAGTTTTGATTTGCATTTCCCTGATTACAAGTGATGTTGAACATTTTTTCATATGCCTGTTGGCCATTTGCATTTTTCCTCTTCAGAGAAGTTTCTTTTTAGCTCTTCTGCCCATTTTTTGACTGGATTATTTTCTTTGTTGTTGTTGAGTCTCATCAGCTCTTTGCAGATTTTTGTGATCAGTCCTTTATCATTAGTGTTGGGTGCAAAAATGTTCTCCCAGTTGGTGGGGTTTCTCTTTGTTTTTGTTATTGTCTCTTTTGCTGTGCAGAAGCTCTTTAATTTGATGTACTCCCGGCTGTTTATCTTTGCCTTCACTATCACTGCTTTGGGTGATGTGTATGTAAAGATGTTTTGAGGTGCATGTCATGTAGTGTTTCGCCTATATTTCCTTCTACGTATTTTATGGTTTCAGTTCTTATGTCTAGTTCTTTAATCCATTTTGAGTTGTTTTTTGTGCATGTTGTGAGGTAGTAGTCAAGCTTCATTTTTTTGCATGTAGTGACCCAGTTTTCCCAGCACCATTTATTGAACAAACTTTCTTTGCTCCAATGCATATTCTTTGCTCCTTTGTCAAAGATTAGTTGACCATAAATCTGTGGGTTTATTTCTGGATTTTCTATTCGATTCCATTGGTCCGTGTGTCTGTTCTTGTTCCAATACCATGCAGTTTTGATGATTATGGCTTTGAAGTATAGTTTGAAGTCTGGGAGTGTGATGCCTCCATTCCCTTCTTTTTTTTTTCAGGAGAGCTTTGGCTATTCAGGGTTTTTGGTGATTCCATATGAATTTCATCAATAATTGTTCTATTTCTTTGAAGAATGACATTGAAATTTTGATTGGAATAGCATTGAATCTGTAAATTGCTTTTGGTAGGATCACCATTTTAATAATGTTTATTCTTCCAATCCATGAGCAGGGCATGTCTTTCCATTTCTTTGTGTTTTCTTCTATTTCTTTTAACAGTGTTTTATAGTTTTCTTTGTATAGGTCCTTTACCTCTTTTGTTATATTTATTCCCAAGTATTTGATTTTTTTGTTTCGATAATAAAAGGGATGGTTGTTTTGATTTCTTCTTCTTCAGATTTATTGTTTGTGTATAGGAAGGCTACTGACTTTTGCGTGTTGATTTTGTATCCTGCCACTTTACTGAATTGATTGATTAGTTGAATTAGTTTTTCTGTGGAGTTTTAGGGGTTCTTTATGTATATTATCCTATCATCTGCAAATAGTGATAGTTTGACCTCTTCTTTTCCTATTTGGATTCCTTGTATGTCTTTCTCTTGTCTTATTGCTCTGGCTAGGACTTCAGTATTATATTGAAAAGCAGTGGTGAGAGTGGACATCGATAGGAAGATACTTTCTAAAAACTATTAGGTAAGAAGGACAGATATTGAATTGAAGATCTCTTAAAGAAAGAACACAAGTGGGCCTCCCCGGTGGCACAGCGGTTGAGCGCTGGGTTGCGAAGCTGCCCGTGGCCTCTGCGGCGCCGGTTCGATCCCCTGCTGCTCCCCGGCCACCTGAGGAGGGTCCCACATGGCGCGCAGACCTCTCCTGCCGCCCGCTGCTCCCCTCAGCAGTGTACTTCGATCCTTCTGCCTGCTCTGCTCCCCGCTCTGGCTCTGGTGAATTCTCTCACCCTTCCGTGCTTCTGACTGTACCCAGTGCATGTGTAAACAGAACAAACAAACAAAACAAATAAATAAAGAAATAAACATGCCTCTATAAAAAAAAAAATTAAAAAAAAAAAAAGAAAGAACACAAGTACTCAAATGTCTTTTTTTCAGTTCTAATTTGTTCTCAGTGATGGGTTTTTAAATTCAGAGTTGAAGGAGTTATGTGAGGGTGCCTGTAGCTTGTACTTTTACCAACAAGCTTGTTTTCAAGTTTTGGAGGCAGAAACCACATCCAAATTGAAGAAGAGAAATTCTTGCCAACTACACATAGCATTAATGTCAGAAATAAATTTTTAAAAAAAAGTCTTTTTAAAAACCAACAAAAGCCACTGTTAATGTGGAGCCCACTGTCTTTGTTCCCTTGGGAACAGAACTGTGAAATAACTTTTTTGGGACTGGTAGATCTGCCTGATAATGTAGATACAGAGGCTACAAAAAAGGAATATTCATGTTAACTTGTGATTATTAAAGACCCTTCCTAAAGTACAAAATGAAAGAAGTAGTTTTCTAAACATAAAAACAAGAGTTCTGAACCAGTCATTAAAGATAGTATCTTCAATATTATTTGAAACTGTAAAAGACAAATATGCATCTGATGTTATGCTTTAATTAAGTGTTTTTAATAGGTGGTCTCAGTGTTCATTAGCCCCTGATTAGTTACAGTACTGATTACAAATACCTGTAGTTATACTATTACAAAAGCTTACATTTTACAGTATATAGTTTTCTTAGTACAGTAAAAAAATAATGTAAGGATTAAAGAAATGTTTAATTGTATTCAGAGACCATTTCCAGTGTACAGAGGGTTTATTGTTGGCTGTTGGTCTTCCATTGCCCAGACCAATCAGTTTGAAAACAAGAAGAGCCCAGAGACGGTAAGTTTCAAGCTCTTCTCTCCTCTTCTGTCAACTCTGTGTAATGGTTAAGTTACTCTAAAACCTAGAATCAAACGTAGCCTTTTCGACCTCTGTGATAGTCTGTCATTTGTCAGGACTGAGCAATGGTGTCCATTTTAATGAAGATGCCAGTTGTTGAGTCCTGAGGCATACCCGAGAGAGAGTGTGGATCCTAACTACATCTTAACTTGACATTCTTGGCTCCCAAACCAAAAACTTTCTTTCCACTTACTTCCTGGCACACTCCTTTTCTCTCTACTCTTTCTGATGAGAGTTAGGGAAAGCACTGTAATAATAGCAGAACTAGGGCCTCCCCTGGTGGCGCAGTGGTTGAGCACTGGACTGCAAAGCTGCCTGCAGCCTCTGCAGCACCGGTTCAATCCCCGGCCACCGGGTGAGAGTCCCACTTGGTGTGCATACCTGCCGCGCCCTCTGTTCCCCTCAGCAGTGTGTTTCGTCAGTCTGCCTGTTCTGTTCTCCCTGCTCTGGCTCTGGTGAATTCTCTCACCCTCCTGCGCTTCTGACTGTACCCAGTGCTCGTATAAATAAATAAATCTAAAAGAAAAAAAAATAATAGCAGAACTAGCCAGCAATCGGGTGTTCCTTTCACAAACATATTTTGGAATTGTTGAGTTGGATTTTTTACATTATTGGCTTTGCAGATTTACAACCCTGCTCCTGAAGTTGAGGAATCTGTGAATGGAATGAATTTATACCAGAAAAGCGTAGATGAAGCCTGGGGCTTTGGCCCACCACTTACTAGCCCTGTCACCTGACCTCCTCAGTGTCCACTTCTCTTCCCTCATGGGGTGGTCACAGCCACCCATGTGGTGACGAGCAAATAATATAATGTATTGATTGGTCAGTAAGTGTGCTTTGGATGGCAAGTAACGGAATTCCTGAGTGTGGTCACTTGAACAATATACAGTCACTGCTGCTGTGAATTGCTGCTGAGTTGTTGCTGTTTACAATGACCATGAACATTACAGTCATTGGTGGAACAGTGGACCAAGAAGATGTGGTTGATCCACAGTGTGGAATACTCTTTAGCCATTTACAGCAAAGGAAAGATGAAATGCAGTCATTTACAGCAAAATGGAAGGAGTTTGAGGAAGGTATATGTAATAAAGCAAGTCAGAATGACAAAGACAAACATTGGATATTTACATAGTGGAGGATTTGACAAAGTAAATTGCTTATAAAACTACAGAAATGAATACACGAAGTAAGATTTTAAGAGAGAGGGGCAAGAGAGAACGGATTAAGGGAAGACAAGGGATGATGTTTAGAGGGAAAAAAAACCTTTAAAATGTTTTTAAAATCAAGAGACGCTGTCTTAAAATCTCAAAAAAAAAAAATAGACATGTTAAAAGACACACCAAAAAACACAATACAGTCATTGAATTAGCTTGTATAACCAGAGAAGCCTGGAAGCCAGGCAGCAGGTCCTGGGTTAGTTCAGTGACTTGGTCACAAGTGGGACAGTGTCAGCCATTCTCTTGGCCTTTCCTCAAGATGGCTGCCACAGCTCCAAATATGTATCTTCGTATAAGAGTTGTCAACGTAGAAGGGAAGAGCCATTGTCTTGAGAAATTTTGTTGTTTCAGACAAGGGGAAACTCCTACCACTTCTTAGGAGACTTCCCTTGTAGCCACCAACCAGACCCAGGGCCACTGTCACCATCACCCTGTCTCTGGCAAGACTTATGGGGTTGCCACAGGAGGCTCTGGCAAATCTTAATTCATCCTTAGAGGTTGGGTATGTTGCCACTGCAACAGAACTGTGGCTTTGAGGGGAAGGAAGCCTGGAAGCCTGTAGTCAGCAACCACAGTGTCAGCCAGGTGCTCTAAGAATGTTATCCCAGGGAATAACAGGCATTGACCTTCCACAGCCTTCATCCCCATACCTCTTTCCATTGTAGGGTTTCCCAGCCCCATGCTGTGGGGACGTTTTCAGCCACAACATTTGTGTTCCCTTCATGGTCGTGCTCTTCAGCACTGCACCCAGCCTCAGTCAAAGGCAAGATTGATGTGTTTGGGATTCTCTCTGGCACAGTTCCATTCTCTGCAGTTTATGGTCTTTGACCCTTTAGATGCTGTTTTGATCATGAAGTGATTGGCTGCTGTGGCCTCCATGCTGGGGATGGCACTCAAGGGCCCTGCTTTCAAATTTTCCCATGCTGCAGTGTGCAT
This sequence comes from Talpa occidentalis, assembly GCF_014898055.3. Lineage (NCBI taxonomy): Eukaryota > Metazoa > Chordata > Mammalia > Eulipotyphla > Talpidae > Talpa > Talpa occidentalis. Next base: position 70,731,549 of record NW_023605305.1, on the reverse strand, counting down.
AGGGAGTCATAGCAGTTATTCATCCTGCTCCAGCACATGGAAGAGGCTGCTGGGCTATAGGCAGCTGGCCCAGCTGTTCCGAGGACCAAGGAGATCATTACTCCAAAAATTGTGTGCAGTGGTCTGGAACCCATAGGTGTGCCCAGGTGTTCTGCTCTCCCTTGTCACCCTTCCTCCCAGCCATAGGCCCTCTTGTCTTTCTCAGCAACCACCTTTCACTTGGCCTTCAAGTCCCCTTCCAGGGCATGCAGTTAGAACACAGTCCTCAGAATGAGACAACCCTTCAAACCTCACCAAGAATCAGCTCATTAGAGCCAGCCTTTCTATATGCCATTAATAATGTGATAGGACCCCTACTCAGATTAGCCTAAACTAAAGAGAATGGCTTGGCTTGAGTAACCAAGAACTCCAGGGAAATGTGTCCTGGGAGCAGCTGGAGGTGCCGGGGCTGTGTGTTTCTTGGTATTGGCTCCATATTTCTCAAGGTTGCCGTCATTCTTCCATGAAATGGCATGGTGACTGCCAGCAGTTCTCAGCTCACAACCTCAGCTTTAGAGTTGCTTGGTCACAGCAATCTGAGCTGAAGCACCCTGATTCACTCTGACCAACAATATAGGTTATTTGCCCAGGTCAATATGGAATACCCTAACCAACCATTCTGGATTAGCTGCTGTGGTCAGTATGGATTACCTGCGCCAACCTCTGTCACTGAGACAATGGAGCAGCCTCTCCAGTGGGCCGGGCTCAGGTGTATGTATGTGTGCCCATGTATAGGGTCAACCCCCCAGCATAGAAATAGCCAAGAGTGGAGGGTGGTTCCCAAAGGTTATCTAAAGAAGGTGAGAGGACACAAGGACAGTAAAACCCAGTAGAGGATCATCCCAGGGATAATGAGAGAGGGCTGAGTCAAGTTCTAGAGAGATCATTGGTGGCTCGGGATCCAGCTAAAGGATTTTTGGCCCTATGGGATGGGCAGGAGGTCGGAGGCACTTGTTCTATAGGCATTTATGTATGTATATTGATAAATTAGGATCATCTGAGGCAGTATCAAGATCTGTATTTCTCTCTGAATATAGTGAACTTATAAAATGTGAACTTCACAGGGTCTAGGATAAGTTAAAAAAAAAATTTTAAAGATTTATTTATTTATTTATACAAGCGCTGGGTACAGTCAGAAGCGCAGGAGGGTGAGAGAATTCACCAGAGCCAGAGGGGAGAGCAGAGCAGGCAGACTGACAAAGTACACTGCTGAGGGGAGCAGCAGGCGGCAGGAGAGGTCTGCGCGCCATGTGGGACCCTCCCCGACAGCCGGGGATCGAACCGGCGCTGCAGAGGCTGTGGGCAGCTTTGCAACCCAGCGCTCAACCGCTGCAGCACTGGGGAGGCCCTAAAATTTTATAACTTTTCCACAGCAACCTCACATTATATGGCAGGTGGCAGTTATTGCCTTTGTTTTATAGAGATGGACAGAAATGTTACTGAGATGGAGGCAAAGACCTGCTTGGATCACATAGAATCAGGCCTGGGCTCTCCTGGGTTTGCAGGATACCACAGAAGAGAGGAGTGAGAAGGATGGGCATGTCCTCTCCCCCCTTGTATGTGTTTAGCCAGTCTCAGGCAGTATGGACATAACCCTGGGTCAGGACCACCTCCAGCTGGGGCCCATGATCCACTGCCTGCCTTCATCAACTCTCCCAGGAATGTTCTCATGAGGAAGAGTCTGGTTAAAGAGTCTGTGGGGTACCCTGAGTTCCTTTTAGCTGGAGCAGTGAGGTGTATATGTCGTGGCTTTGGGGGAATCTAAGTTTGGAAGAAGAAAATGCTCAGGGTGGAGGGGAAATGCTCTGAGAATTGGAAAAACCCAGTTCTTCAGATCAATATCAATATCAGAGGCTGCTGTCTTAGTCCATTTCAGCTGCTATATCAAAATACCTTAGATGGGTGACTTCAGTAACAGAAATTTGTTTCTCACAATCTGGACACTGGGAAGTCCAAAATGAAGATGCCAGCAGACCTGGAGTGTGGTGAGGACCCTCTTTCTGGTTCATAGATAGCCATCTTTCTTACCCTGTCCTCATGTGAGAGTTCTCTCTGGGGCCTCTTACAAGGGCACTGATCCCACTCATGAGGGCTCCACCCTACTCACCTCCCAAAAGCCTACCTCTAGAACCATCACATAGGGGATTAGATACCATTTCAACACATGAATTTGGGGGGACACAACATCAGTACATGACAGCCAGCCTGTTCATACAGCCCACAAAGCCTCCTGGCCTTCTGGACGTGAGGTGGTCTAGGACTACTGTCAGGCTTGTTGGAAGGAGTTGAGTAGCAGGTTAGAAATGGTAAGTCTAGATGCAATAGCCTGTGCAGTGAAGGAACAGTGCTGGGCACTGGGTCCTGATGTCCTTCAGTTTCAGGGTCCTCCAGAATGTAGGCATAACCCTTCACCCTCAGAGATAACCTTTCTTTCACACATTTCTCCCTTTTTTCTAAATAATTCTAATCCCCTATCACCAGGCATTGACAGATGATAATGTCAGACCCACTTTTTGTAGGGCCAGTGTAGATGCTTAACATCTCTGCCACTTAACACACTCATCTCTCCAGTTCCCATTGCTGCTGAGGTGTGGCCAGTTCCCATGTCTGGGATTTCAGACCCAGTTTGAGATTCTTCCCCTTCTTGCTTTTTTTTAAAAAGTTACCACCATGGGGCCTCCTTGGTGGCGCAAGGGGTTAAGCACCACACTATGAAGCAATCCGAAGCCTCTGCAGCACAAGTTCAATCCCCTGCAGGCCAGGGAGCAACCCACATGGCGCAGCAGACCTCTTCTATCTTGCCCATTGCTCCCCTCAGCAGTGTATTTCACTCGGTCTGCCTGTTCTGTTCCCCACTGTCTTCGGTGAATCCTTTCGCCCCCGCCCCACCACTGTACCTTTGGCCTGTACCCCAGCTCTTGTATGCATAAATAAATAAATCTTTAAAAAAAAAAAAAGTTACCACCTTAAAACAAGGACTATTTAATGGTTTCCCTAATCCTTTCCAATCCTTAACCCATGCAGAGATTTATGGCATGGAGTGCACATGTGCAGGCTTGCATATAGAATTTCAACCTTACATAAAAAGTGTCTTTCCAGATGCTGCAGTCTTTGTGCTCATGTTCATGACTGCATAGGATCCCATCAATGGCATCTGCCTCCCTTTGTCAACAGTTAGGCCTCCACCACATTTTTGTTAGCACATAATGGTGCAGCCAGTGATTTTGTAGGGCAAGTTTCTTCTTGTAAAGGAAAAACTTTTCCCTTTTTTCAGCTTTTCCTTCTGTGCAGGGAAAAACCCAATTCTTCCCTACTGTGGGTTTCTTTACACCCTACCTACATATCTCCTTTTCCTCCACCCAGGACACCTATTGCTGGTCAGCAAATATGTGGAGATTTTTCACCCACACACCAAGCAATTCTCTGTGACATTAACTGGGTGTCCTACAAATTAACCCAATTCTGGCATTGTCTTTCTGGAGTGCCTCAGATCCTCAACACACATGCATACACACTTCAGATGTGTGTATGGGCTTCTAAAGCCCATGTTGTCTCTCATATTGTCAGCCCATATTGTCATTTTTTTAATTGAAATTTTTTTAAATATAATTTTTACATCATTGTTCATTTTTAAACAATGTTTGCTTCCCCCAAATCCCTTTCAGGTGTAGTCCCTGTAGAATTTCCTTCACCAATGCACCCGTGCACCATCACCTCAGTCCCCTGTGCTCTTCCCTCCCTCCCTCTGATCCCTCTTCCCTGCAGGATGTCTTTGATTTATAATTGTCTGTTTGTTTTCGTGTTGTTGTGTTTTGCACTGTTATTATTTTTTTCACTTGATGTCTTATTTGGGTCCCCTATATTCCTCCTATAAGTGAAACCATCCGATATTTTTCTTTTTCCTTCTGACTTATTTCTCTGAGTATGATTCCTTCTAGTTCCATCCATATTTCTGTGAATAGCATGAGTTTATCTTTTTTGATTGCTGAATAGTATTTCATATGTGTATACCCACATCTTCTTGATCCAGTCATCTATTTTTGGGCATTTGGGTTGTTTCCAGGTTTTACTATTTATAAATAGTGCTGCAATAAACATAGAGCTACAGGTATTTTTTTTGAATCAGTGTTTCTGTGTCCTTTGGGTAGATCCCTAGGAGTGGAATTGCTGGGTCATTTGGTAGCTCCATTTTTAGTAGACTGAGGAAACTCCAGACAGATTTCCAAAGTGGCTGGACCAGTTTGCACTCCCACCAGCAATGTAGGAGAGTTCCTTTTCCACCACATCCTTGCCAACATTAGTTGTTGCTAAATTTTTTTTTTTTTAAAGTTTTTTATTTATTTATTTATTTGTTTGTTTGTTTGTTTATACATGCACTGGGTACAGTCAGAAGCGCGGGAGGGTGAGAGAATTCACCAGAGCCAGAGTGGGGAGCAGAGCAGGCAGAAGGACCGAAGGACACTGCTGAGGGGAGCAGCGGGCGGCAGGAGAGGTCTGCGCGCCATGTGGGACCCTCCTCCGGTGGCCGGGGAGCAGCCGGGGATCGAACCGGCGTTGCAGAGGCCGCGGGCAGCTTCGCAACCCGGCGCTCAACCGCTGCGCCACCGGGGAGGCCCGTTGCTAATTTTTTTTTATATGAGCCATTCTTACTAGTGTAAGATGGTATCTCAGTGTGGTTTTGATTTGCATTTCCCTGATGATAAGGGATGTTAAACATTTTTTCATATGCCTGTTGGCCATTTGAATTTCCTCTTTGGAGAAGTGTCTTTTAAGTTCTTCTGCCCATTTCTTCACTGGATTGTTTACTTTGTTTTTGTTGAGTTGTATGAGTTCCTTATATATCTTTAAGATCAGTCCTTTGTTGGTTGTATGGAATGCAAAGATTTTTTTTCCCAATCAGTGGGGCGTTTCTTTGTTTTGCTAATGTCTCTTTTGTCTCTTTGTTTTGGTTAATGTCTCTTTTGCTTCTCAGTTTAATGTAATCCCATCACATGTATTTCCAACCAACCAACTATAAATGGAAAATTCCAGTGAATTAAACCCTTTTTGGCTTCAACTAACTTGCTAGAGTGTCTCACAGAACTCAGGGAAGTGCTTATTGAAGGTTTATTAGTTTATTATAACAGGAGATGATAAGAATACAGATCAATATTAAGGTGGAAGAGATGACTAGGACATGGTAGGTGGGAAGAGGCATAAAACTTCATTGTCTGCTCAGGAGCACCAGCCTCCCCAAACCTTCACTTGTTCACTAACCCAGAAACTCTTGGAATCCTATATTTTTGGTATTTTTTTATGGAGGCTTTATCACATAGGCATGATTGATCATTATCTCCACTTTAAGCACTTCTCCCTTCTCAAGATAATGGGGGGTGGAATGAAAATTCCAAGATTCTGATCATGACTTGATCTTTTTGGTGATGAGCCCCCATTCAGGAACCCACCCAGAGTCACCATATTAGGGCTAAAGATTTGCCCATCACCCAGGAAGTGAAAAGGTTTTCCGAAGCCTGTATTAGAAGCAGGGGTCAAAGATCAATTATTACAATAAAATATGGTCCTAGTGCTCTCATCATTTAGGAAATCACCATGGTGTCAGGAACCCAGAGCACAGACTAATATTCATTTTCTGTTCTTTCATACTTCTGTTATTTTTTTAGGATGTAGAGTCACTGCTTAAAGAGGAGCATCTTGAGGGCCTTGTTTTTGGTCTTGAGCTTAGTACACCCAAGTGTGTCCATGATGTATGTCTTTCCTCCTGTGCTACTCCAGAACTGTTGCAGGTTGTGAAGTCAAGCTTTGAGTTTTATGATGGGCAAAGTGGATTCAGTTTATCTTTTAGTTAATTTTTAAAATTTCAATTGTATTTGTTGTTATTGTTGAAAACAAAATGCTACTGATAATAAGGAAAGCCTTAAATGAAGATTTGGAAAAACTCTGAAGTCTTCACCTCAGAATGAGGCCCTCTTGTTGGTTGAATGCCGGTAGTCCACACTGGGACTTCCAGTTCAGAAGGAACTCACTTCTGGAGCATTCTCTGGAAGCCACACATGGCCCAGGCTCCTTCCCCATTCAGTTGTCTCCATGTGTAGGATCAGGATTAATCTTTAATTGTTGGCACCGGCATTCAGAAAACATCCCTCCACCATGTCCAGAAGCATATTTCATGACTAAGCACAAATCATTGGGGGAAACAAAGGAGTTTGCAGATGTAGTTTTGCAGAAAGGCCTGTCAGTGTACTCCTGGAGGCCATGGGGAGACCTTGGAGGGCCTCCCTGGTGCTGCCCTGGGCCGAAGGGCTCACATGTGTGTCCTTGAGCTTCCTCACAGCCTCCACCCCAGTCACCTCGAGATGGGCAGCCTGTACTTGAACTGAGTGACCTGATTCCGGTCACCTGGGTCTTCCTACAGCATCGCGGCCCACCCCATGGAAGCAACAATTTAGCTTAAGCAACAGCAGCAATTTTTTTTAAGATTTATTTTTATTTACTTATTTACTTTATTTACTTTTTATTTACTGCGGTGTATGCCAGAGGTACAGAGGTGGAAGGTTGAGAGGAATCACCAGAGATAGAGTGGGGAGCAGAACAGGCAGATCTACTGAAATATACTGCTGAGGGGAGCAGTGGGTGAGACAGGAGAGGTCTGTTGAGCCATATAGGTCAGCTCCCTGGCTGGGGATCGAACTCATGTTGCCATGTGGGTCAGCTCCTACCCAAGTATTGAACTCATGCCACAGTGGCTGGTGATAGATTGATAGTGTTGAGACTTTAAACCCTGTACCACCAGAGAGGCCCAAACAACAGCAGCTTTTCCTTGCAGTGGGGTATCATTGGTAGGTGGTGGTTGTGGAGAGAGTAGTAAGACGTGAGCCTGAGAGCAGACCCAAGTTCACACCCTGACTGCCATGTCCCAGCTCCAGTAGTGACTGCATTTCCCACTTTGTTTGCCCATCTGTTACACGGCATTACAGTACTTGCTTCCTATGGTTTCTGTGGAGATTAAACAAGTTATGATGGCCAATGAGCTCATAAAGATGTAGCCATCCTGAAAGTGGTTGTTACTGGAACGCTTTCTTCTCTTTTTTTTTTAAAGATTTATTTTTATTTATTTATTTATACAAGCACTGGGTACAGTCAGAAGCGCGGGAGGGTGAGAGAATTCACCAGAGCCAGAGCGGGGAGCAGAGCAGGCAGAAGGACCGAAGTACACTGCTGAGGGGAGCAGCGGGCGGCAGGAGAGGTCTGCACGCCATGCGGGACCCTCCTCCGGTGGCCGGGGAGTAACCGGGGATCGAACCGGCACTGCAGAGGCTGCAGGCAGCTTTGCAACCCAGCGCTCAACCGCTGCGCCACCAGGGAGGCCCTGGAACGCTTTCTTAATTGAACTCAAAGGAATATCTGTATCTGTTTGCTCACTGGAGAGGAGGTTCTATGGTTCTGTGGCTGACTTTAAGATCCTTTTAACAATGGGATCCCACCATCCTATTAAGGCCATATAGAAGCAAAAATGGTATTAACACATGTTCTGTCTCTGGGTCAGTGATGGAGAAATGTGACTTGGTGGTTGAAGAAAAGCAGAGACTCGAATTAGTTTCATAACTCCATTTTTGTCCATCTCTCATTTGAGCAGAATGAGATTTTTCCACTTAAAAAATTGCACATATATGACCAAAATGAAAATCTGATTATATTTGAAAATCATTCTAGGATTTTTTCTTTGTGAAAGGGCACCCAAACACCTAATAAATTTGCTTTAATAAATAAGCTGGTCTGTTTTGGTGGTCATGAAATAGGGTATAAACACCCCCAAATGTTCTTGATTAACCTGATGAATTGGAGAACTCATAAACATCTGCTTCAACTCACAATGGGAAATGAGAAGATCTTTGTTTTTTGAAGTAGCCTCAAAATCTCAGGTTGGGGAGGGAAGTACTTTCAAATGGGTAGTGTTAACTTCTAAAATGGAATTTGCTCCCAACTCTGAATTGTGAAACAAATCATAAAGCAATTAGAATGCGTTCTGGTGTTTTTAAAAGACAATTTAAATAAAATCTACTCAACTTTGGGCCTCTATGGAGGACTATCACACCAAAAAACAGATCCTGTCCATTTATTTAATGGTGCTTTTTTGTGGGACCTATGAGCTAGTACTTTTTTTTCCTCTTTTTCATCTTTCCTCTTTTTTCAATTTTTTAATTTCATATATTTTATTTAATTCTTACATCATTTTTCATTTTTGCACAATGTATGCATTTTCATTTTGGTTATATTCCCCATACAATTCCACCCCCCTTATTTTGACCCTAATCCTTCCTATTCTCTCCCCTTCATCCCATAGTATGTTTATACTTGATTGTTGATTTTGATTTTTACTTTATTATAATTAGTCTTTTTCCTGGTCCCTTATTTAGGTTTTCTAAATTCCTGCTATGAGTGAGAAACCACCCAGTATTTTTCTTTTTCTTTATGACTTATTTTGCTGAGCATGATACCTTCCAGCTCCATCCATGTTGCTATAAATCGCATGAGTTATCTTTTTTAATTGCTGAGTAATATTCCATTGTGTATATGTACCACATCTTCTTGATCCAGTCATCTATTTTTGGGCACTTGGGTTGTTTCCATAGCTTACCTATTGTAAATAGTGCTGCTATAAACATAGGGGTGCAGGTGTCCTTTTGAATTACTGTTCTTGTGTCCTTTGGGTAAATACCTAGAAGTGAAATGGCTGGATCATATGGAAGCTCTATCTTTAGTAGGTTGAGGAATCTCCACACAGCTTTCCATAGTTTGGACCAGTTTGCACTCCCACCAGCAGTGCAGGAGAGTTCCTTTTTTTCCATGTCCTCGCCAACATTTGTTGTTGCTAATTTTTTTTAGTATGTGCCAGTCTCACTGGTGTAAGATGGTATCTCATGGTAGTTTTGATTTGCATTTCCCTGATTACAAGTGATGTTGAACATTTTTTCATATGTCTGTTGGCCATTTGCATTCCCTCTTCAGACAAGTTTCTTTTTAGCTCTTCTGCCCATTTTTGATTGGATTATTTTCTTTGTTTCTGTTGAATCTCATCAGCTTTTAGTAGATTTTTGTGATCAGTCCTTTATCGTTAGTGTTGTGTGCAAAAATGTTCTCCCAGTTGGTGGGTTTCTCTTTGTTTTTGTTATTGTCTCTTTTGCTTTGCAGAAGCTCTTTGAGGTAGTCCCAGTTGTTTATCTTTGCCTTCACTATCACTGCTTTGGGTGATGTGTATGTAAAGATGTTTTGAGGTGCATGTCATGTAGTGTTTCGCCTATATTTCCTTCTATGTATTTTATGGTTTCAGGTCTTATGTCTAGTTCTTTAATCCATTTTGAGTTGGTTTTTGTGCATGGTGTGAGGTAGTAGTCAAGCTTCATTCTTTTGTATGTAGCGACCGAGTTTTCCCAGCTCCATTTATTAAACTTTCTTTGCTCCATTGCATACTCTTTCCTCCTTTATCAAAGATTAGTTGACTGTAAATCTGTGCATTTATTTCTGGGTTTTCTGTTTGGTTCCATTGGTCCATGTGTCTGTTCTTGTTCCAATACCATGCAGTTTTGATTATTATGGCTTTGTAGTACAGTTTGGAATCCAGGAGTGTGATGCCTCAATTCCCTTCTTTTTTTTTTTTCAGGAGCGCTTAGGCTATTCAGGGTTTTTTGTGGCTCCATGTGAATTTCATCAGTATTTGTTCTATTTCTTTGAGGAATGTCATTGAAATTTTTATTGGAATAGCTTTGAATCTGTAAATTGCTTTTGATAGGATGGCCATTTTGATAATTTTAATTCTTCCAATCCATGAGCAGGGAATGTCTTTCCATTTCTTTGTGTCTTCTTCTATTTCTTTTAACAGTGTTTTATAGTTTTCTTTGTATAGGTTCTTTACCTCTTTTGTTAGGTTTATTCCCAAGTATTTGATTTTTTTTGTTTCAATAATAAAAGGGATGATTTTTCTTGATTTCTTCTTCAGATTTATTGTTTGTGTATAGGAAGGCTACTGATTTTTTGTGTATTGATTTTGTATCCTGCCACTTTAATAAACTGATTGATTAATTGATTAATTTGATTAGTTTTTCTGTGGAGTTTTTGGAGTTCTCTATGTATATTATCATCTGCAAATAGTGATAGTTTGACTCCTTCCTTGCCTATTTGGATTCCTTGTATGACTTTCTCTTGTCTTATTGCTCTGGCTAGGACTTCCAGTATTATATTGAAAAGCAGTGGTGAGACTGGACATCCTTGTCTTCTTCCAGATCTTAATGGAAATGCTTTCAGCTTTTCACCATTTAGAATGATATTGGCTGTGGGCTTGTCATATATGGCCTTAATGATGTTGAGGTATGTTCTTTGTATCCTGAGAATTTCAAGGGCCTTTATCATAAATGGGTGTTGTACTTTGTTGAAAGCTTTCTCAGCATCTATTGATATTATCATATGGGTCTTTTTTATATTTCTTTTTTGTTGATGTGTTGGATTACATTGATTGATTTTCAGATGTTGGACCATCTTTGTGTCCCTGGAATAAATTCTACCTGGTTGTGGTGAATTATGTTATGGATACATTGTTGGATTCTGATAGCTAAAATTTTATTGAGGATTTTTTTTTTTTTGTGGGACCCTTGCCGCTGGCTGGGGAACGAACGGTGCTACAGAGGCTGCGGGCAGCCTTGCAGCCCAGCGCTCAACTGCTGTGCCACCAAGGAGGCCCTTATTGAGGATTTTTGCATCAGTGTTCATTAGAGAGACTGGCCTGTAGTTTTCTTTTTTTGTGTTGTCCTTGTTCGGTGTTGGTTTTAGTGTAATGTTGGCTTCATAGAACATGTTTGGTATCATCCCTTCCTTCTCAATTTTTTGAAAGAGTTTGTGAAGGATAGGCACTAATTCATTTCTGAAAGTTTGGTAGAATTCATTTGTAAATCCATTGGGTCCTGGGCTTTTGTTTTTGGGGAGGGTTTTAATTAGCATTTCAGTTTCACTGCTTGTAATTGGTCTGTTTAGGTGTTCCATTTCTTTATCTAGCTTTGGGTGATTGTAGAGTTGTAGGAGTTTTTCCATCTCTTGTATATCGTTTGGCTTATTTACATATAATTGTTCATAGTAGTTTCTGATTATTCTTTTGATTTCTGCTGTGTCTGTTGTGATTTCTCCTCTTTCATTTGTGATCCTATTTATTTGTGCTTTCTCCAATTTTTCCTTTGTGAACCTAGCTGGGGGTTGGTCTATTTTATTTATTTTTTTGAACAACTAACTTTTGGTTTCATTGATCTTTTGGATTTTTTTTTTAGCTTCTATTTCATTTATTTCTGCTTTGGTTTTTATTATTTCCTTTCTTCTACTGGTTTTAGGGTTTTTTGGTTGTATGTTCTTTTTCTAGTTCTTGAGCTGTGAGATTAGGTTGTTTCTTGATGTGAGCCTGTATGTCTATATATTTTCCTCTCACTACTGCTTTTGCTGCATCCCATACATTTAGGAAATTGGTTTCCTCCTTGTCATTCAATTGAAAGAATTTCTTCTTTGATCTCCTCATTAGTCCTGTGGTCTTCCAGTAGTGTGCATTTCAATCTCCATGAAGTGGGAGGGTTCCTTGCCTTCTTTTTAGGTTCATTTCTTGTTTGATGCCTGCATGGTTAGAGAAGATGGTTGGTATGATTTCAAACTTGTTGTATCTGCTGACATTTGTGTTGTTTCCCCTTGATCATGATGTAGTGACCGTCTGGGTGTCTTTTTACCTTTTTGAGTTTGAAATATGTTTTATCTGATATAAGTATAGCTGTTCCTGCTTTCTTTTTTGGTCCATTTGCTTGTAGGATTGTTTTCCATCCTTTTACTTTCAGTCTGTTTTCATCTTTTGTAGTTAAGTGAGTTTCCTGGAGACAACAAAAGGTTAGGTTTTGTTTCTTAATCCGGCCTGTGACCCTGTGTCTTTTTATTGAAGAGTTTAGTCCATTTACATTTAGAGTTAATATTGATATGTTAGTGCCTGTATTTGCCATTTTGTCTGTCTTTTCTCTCATTTATTTAATTTTTTTTTTTTTTGGTCTTGTTTCGTTGTTATTCATCCCTCTGTTGGTTCTGGCTTTAGGACTCCTTGTAGTATTTTTGGAGTGGGGGTTTAGTCGTAATGTAATTCCAGAGTTTCTGTTTGTCTGGGAAGGTCCTTATTCTTTCTTCATAGAGGAAGGAAAGCTTTGTGGGATAGAGTATTCTTGGTTGGCATTTGTTGTCATCGAGTCTGTTGACTATGTCCCTCCATTCTCTCCTTGCCCGTAGTGTTTCTTCAGAGAAATCTAATGTCAGCCTGATTGGTTTTCCTCTGTGTGTTATCTGTTTCTTCCCTCTTGTGATCTTCATTATTTTTTCCTTGTCTTGGATTTTTGGGAGCTTTACTATTATGTGTCTTGCTGTATTTTTCCTTTCATCATGGAAGTTTCGTGTTCTTGCTTCTTGTATGTCTATTTTCAGCTCCTTCTCCATGTTTGGGAAGTTCTCTCCAATTATTTCCTTGAAAATTTCTCTGTTCCTATGTCTCCCTCCTATCCTTCTGGGATTCCGATAACTCTTATATTTCCTTTCCTCATGGAGTCAGATAGTTTCAGAAGTCTTTCTTCATTCTTTTTCATTCATACTTCTCTGTTTTTGGTTCTTTTTATTTCTGTGACTTTGAGAGTACTTATTCGTTCTTCCATTTCATCTATTTTGCTGTCACTGCTTTTCCCAGAGTTCTTTAGCTCCTCATTAATCCTTTGATCTCCTGCATTTCTTTCACTTCCCTCTTGAGGAACTCAATTTCATTCTTCTGATCCATTGATTATTTTCCCCTTCTCATTGTTTTCCTTTATGACTTCTGTCAGTTGTTTAATTATGGTAGTTTTAAGTTCTCTTTCTGGAAGGCTCAGAAGTTGTTCCAAATTACTGATGTTGCAATCTGGTGGGTGATTTTCATTTTTGGTGTGTCTTTTCCCTGAGGATTTGCTTGGTTGTTTGTAGTTTTTCTTCTCCCTGCTGCTTGTTTTCTAATTTGTCCTATGCATTGGGACATTGCGTCACTGGTACTGGCCGGCATCTTTTTAGTGTGCTCTTTCTGGGATGTCGTAAACTGGTGGTCCAATCAAGTCAAATACTGTTATGTCAGAAGTCCAGTAGGGCAGTTGTACTATGAATATGTTAATGGTCACTGTCACAGAATATCTCCTCCTTCTGTATTTGTTTAATTCCAAAGATGTGTCTTGAAATCCCACAGACTGCCCTGGAGGTGGGGTGGCTAGATTGCTCACTGAGCACCAAATCACTGGATCCCCCTCTGAGCTCAAACTCCCTGCCAGGTGGGGCCTGGCTTGTAGGGCCTTCAGCTCACCTCTGGCTGTGGGGGCAGCCCTCTCCCAGTTCCAAGCAGTCTTGGTTGAAGATCCCTATTCTAAAATTGCAAGTTGGAAGGGCACTTCAGTGCGCCCTCCTTCTGCTCTGGTGGCAGCCTGATCCCCCTCTGGGTTCCAACTGGTGGTGAGGGGGCTTCCCAGCTCACCTCTGGCTCTGGGCGCAGCCCTCTCCCAATTCCAAGCAGTCTTCATATGAGCTAGTATTGTTTATGGCATCTGATTTCAGACTTGTGCTGTGGGCCAGTCAAATGAAGGACAGTTTCACTTAGTAATACAATGAGGGAAAAAAACATGTGAGGAAGAGTTGGTATATGGGCTGGAAGGATGTGAGAAAGCATTTGTGTGAATGTGCATGCATGAGAGAATGTGTGTTTGTGTTAGAGCAAGTGTGTCCATCATGTAAGTGTGCATGTGAGATTGTGTCCAAGCATGTGAGTATGCATGTGTGTGAGTGGAGAATGTGCATGGAAATGTGTGCAAATGTGTGTGTACAAGTGAATGTATGTGAGTGTGGGTGTGTGAGTATGTGAAAGGGAGTGCAAATACATGTATGCATTTATGTGAGTACATGGATGTGAAAGTGGATGTATGAGTGTACATACACATAGATGTATGAAAGTGTTGGGTACATGAGTATGTATGAATGTATGAATGTGAAAGCAAATGCATGTGTGTCCATAAGAGTATCTGCATGTGTGTGTGCACATGTAGTGTGTGCACAGCATGAATCTATGTGCTGGAGTGTTCATTCATGTGTGCACATATGTAAAAGTGTGTATATGAGTGTGAGTGCCTACATGTTTGGGAGCTAGTATGTGTACCCGTGTGAGTGTATGTGCTTGGCTGTGCAGACATGTGTGAGCACTTATGTGTATGTGAGTACATATGTATGGGAGGAATGCTCACCCATGTGAGTGCATGTTCTTAAGTATATTCATAGGTGTGTACGTGCGCACAGGGAGCTATTAAGGAAGTGGGAAGGGGGAAGCCAGCCTGGCCTTGTGACCTCACCATGGAAGCTGTCCACTCCCATCCTCCCTTGAGCCCCTCTACCTGCAGCTCCTGCCTGGACTCTAGAATTGGGAAGCCGGGGTTTGAGTTTGGGGCTGCCTGTAAACATGCTCTAGTATCCTGGGACAAATTAGTCAACTTTTCCAAGCCTCAACTTCTTTGGAAAGAAGGTGACAGTATCTGCTTCTCTGTTTCTCTGAAGATGAAGTGACACTTATTTCCCAGGTCAGCTGGGTAATGAGGGAGAAAGACTCCTGGTTACCCACTTCCCATTTGGCTAACATCAGCTCCAGGGTAGTTTCTCCTCCTCTGCTCCTGTGATCTGCCACCTTACGCTTGGCTTTGAATGAGATGGGCTGGAAAGAGGGATTTCCTTTCCCAGCCACCTGTCCTCCTGCATGATTTATTTATGGGCTTTCTTATTCCACTCCCATTAGCACAGTCCTTGAAATTGTGATTTCTTTGCCTTCCTGAGTCCTTCCTTTTCATGCCCCAGGCATGGCTGGCCATTGTTCTTTCTTCTCATTCATCTTCCTAAATATTCTCAATGGTGTCTCCTTCTCCTTGGCCCCATCACTGCTCAATTCTTCCCATGACCAGTGGGCCAGTAAGGGGAAAATGCGGCCTCCACCCCAGCATCCAAGGCTGCAGGCCCCTCAGCCTCCTGACTCCCTCCTCTCACTTCAGTCCCCAAAGGGACCACTGGGGAATCTGAATGAGGCACAATATAGGTGTGGGATAGAGTGTCTGGGATCCCTCTTCCATGTTAGTTTGCTCAAACTGTCATAATGTAACCAGTAGCTGAAGCCAAAGACTGTTACAGGTGGTGCCCCCTGGAGGAGGGTGCTGGTGAAAATGGATAGCCCGGGGGAAATGTGAACAAAGTATTGCATTTGGGGTGGAGACTGATAAGAGATCTAAGGGACTGCAGAAGCAGCCCCCAGCATTTGGTATTTGGGATTCAGTATTTTGGGATGTTAAGCAATTCTAGGGTCAGAGATTTCTGCCCCTTCCATGTTGATCTTCCAGAAGGCTGTTGGGGGCCTCTGAAGGATGTAGAGAGGCTACTAGAAGCCAATCTTAGAGAGGAAAATTTCTGCGGCTTTGCAAGTAACCGAGCTGATACAGGGCAGCAGGGGGCACTAAAACTGGCCAAGGACACTGCCCAAGTAGTTTGTCACTGTCTTAAGTTCTTCACTGGTATGCGTAATTGCAAGAGTGCTCAGGTTCAGAGAAAAACAGTAATGGGATTTATTTAACAAACCAGGGAAAAACAAAGGGTTACTGAGGCCAAAAATGGCCATATACCTCACTCAAAGCAGTGTTCAGTGTTTTAAAGTCCTAAACACAAGTGCTCCCAAGATGACATCTTCCTGCCACTGTGGACCTTAAGTATGCAGCAGCCAGACTATAGGCTGGGGTCTGACTCATGAAGGCAATAGAAGACACAATAGGAGATGCTCCCTGGAGCTGCAGAGATGCCCCAGCACAGCACCAGACAAGCAACACTCAAAACAGCAGTTGCAGCAACTGAACCACCTGACAAACGGGCACATTCTCACAGGGCGGCAAGGCACCCACCTCCGGGTCTTCACCTTCCCTGCCAGGCTGTAACAGCATCAAAGCTGGGAACAGTTTCAGTCATTTGGCTACTTGCAAAGCCTCCGAACTTTTTCTCTCTGAGGTTGGCTTCTGGATGCCTCTCCATGTCCTTTAGAGGTCCGCAACAGCCTTCTAGAGGGCTTCAATAATTTCAACAATTTCGGCCTTCTGGTGGGGGCAGAAATTGCTGACTCTGGAATTGCTGAAGATCCAAAAATGCTGAATCCTCAACACCAAATGCTAGGGGCTGCTTCTGCAGTCCCTTAGATCTCTTATCAGAGTCTCCACCCCAAATGCAATACTTTGTTCATGTTTCTGCTGGGGCTAGCCATCATCCCCAGCACCCCCCTCCAGGGGGCACCACCTGTAACAGTCTTTGGCTTCAGCCACTGGTTACAGAGTAACTGAAACTGTTCCTGGTTTTGCTGCTGTTACAGCCTGGCAGAGAAGGTGAAGACCTGGAGCCAGGCATCTCACTGAGCTGCGTGTGTGGCCCCTTGTAGGGTCGTACAGTTGCTGCAGCTGCTGTTTTGAGTGTCACCTGTCTGGTGCTGTGCTGGGGCATCTTGGCAGCTCTGGGGAGCATGCCCTGTTGTGTCTTCTGTTGTTTTCATGAATTGGATCCTAACCTATAGTCTGGCTGCCATGTGCTCCAGGTCCTCAGTGGTAGGAAGATGGTATCTGGGAGCATTTATGTTTAGGACTTTAAAACACTGGACAGGGCCTCCCTGGTGGTGCAAGGGGTTAATTCTCAGCACTATGAAGAAGTCTGTAGCCACCAAAGCATGAGTTCAATCTCCTGCCAGGGAGCTGGCCCCATGTCACCGCAGACCTCTCCTGTCTCACCCGCTGCTCCCCTCAGCAATGTATTTCATTCAATCTGCCTGTTCTGCTCCCCACTCTGTCTCTGGTGAATCCCGCCAACATACACACCTCTGCCTACACCCCAGCTCTTGTATGCATAAATAAAATAAATCTTTTAAAAAAAAATAAAACACTGGACTCTGTTTGGGTGAGGTAAATGGTCATTTTTTTTTTTTGCTTTAGTAACTCTTTGTTTTTCCTGGTTTGTTAAATAAATCCCATTACTGTTGTTCTTTGAACCTGAGTGGTTTTGCTTTTGTGCGCATGGGTAAAAAACTCTGACTGACAAACTATTTGGGCAGTGTATTTGGTCAATTTTAGTGCCCCCTGCTACCCTGTATCAATAACAAAGTGCTGCAGGCTGGTGGCTTAGTACTTTCTTTCCTCACAGTTGTGCAGGGTAGAGGTGGAAGATCAAGGTGTTGACCGGGTGGGTTTCTTCTGAGGTTTCTCTCCTTTGCCTACAGATGGCCACTTCGTCCTGTGTCCTCATGTGATCTTTCTACTGTTTGTATCTGTGTCCTAATCACCTCTTCTTATAAGGATACCAGTCAGATTGAATAAAGCCCACCTAAATGACCCCATTTTAACTTAATTTCTCCTTTAATGACCCTATTTCCAATTATAATCACATTATGAAACACTGGAGGTTAGCACTTCAACCTTTGAATTTGGGGGCAGGGAGATACATGATTCAGCCCATAACACCATCTATTCACACTTGACACATGAGGGGAAACTCTAGTCCATGTTCACCATGACAGGATCAAGAGGACTGGGGTCAGCAGGCAGCTGGAGGAGCTCCGAGGGAGGGGGGCAGGATTTAAACAGGGATTGATATGGCCACTGGACCCCTGAAGATTCTGGCCATGGTGTGGAGAAGGATGGGAGACTGTACACCCAAGCAGGTGGAAGGCTCTCTTTAACATGTCATGGAAACTGTCCATCCCCTGCAATGGGCTGTGGATGGAATTTCTTTCTGTCGGGTCAGTGTGGTGAACTGTAAAAGGCAGGTTCTGACTGGAAGTGATGTGTGTCTGAAAAAATAATGAATGGGAACACAAATTAAGGATTACTGAAGAATCGCATTTGTTTGCAGACCAAACCTTTCAAAACATGCTAATGTATTTTGGGACTGAGCTGGGACCCTTAAGGAAATGTTTGCAATGTGGTTTTGAAAGAGTCATTCAGCTTGCCAATGGGAGTCACTGATAAAACCCACATTCCTGAGAGAAAAGTTCCAAGCTCCTGCCAAATGCCAAGCTTGGCTCTCACTGTTTGTCTTTGTTGGGGAAGTTTACCCTGGCACCGAGGTGGAACCTAAGGCTTGCTGTGGTGAACCAATGTCTTCTGATCCCGGGACACCTGCTCCTTACCCCTGTGAGCCTGTGGGAGCCAAGGCTGAGTGATTCTCTTATTTTCTTTTTTCAGGTA
The DNA here is from genome assembly GCF_014898055.3 of Talpa occidentalis. Classification (NCBI taxonomy): domain Eukaryota; kingdom Metazoa; phylum Chordata; class Mammalia; order Eulipotyphla; family Talpidae; genus Talpa; species Talpa occidentalis. The sequence goes on along the minus strand of NW_023605305.1, from coordinate 70,713,199 downwards.
ATATTTAACATACAGTGAGTTCCACATATTTTACATGTACAATTTGATATATTTTGGCATATGTCTGTATCTCTGAAACCATTTCCCCGTTTGACATAGTGAATACATCCATAACCTCAAAATATCATCCAAACTCCTTGACTCCTCTTCCTTCCAGCCCTACTCACCTGCTACCCAGGAATCACTGATTCTGTAACTATTGATTAATTTTCTTTGTTTTTTAAAAAAGATTTATTTATTTATGCATATGGAAACTGGGGTACAGGCCAGAGGTACAGGGGATGAGAGGATTCACCAGAGACAGAGTGGGGAACAGAACAGGCAAATTGACTGAAATACACTGCTGAGGGGAATAGAAGATGAGACCGGAGAGGTTTGCTGCACCATTTGGGTCAGCTCCCTGGCCAGAGGTTAAACTCCGTGCTGCAGTGGCTGATTCGTAGTGCTGACTTGCGCCACCCTTGCGCCACCACAGAGGTCCGAGTTTTCTTTTTTCTTTTTTAATAAATTTTATTTTGATATTCCCCATACAATTGCAACCCCCTTATTTTGACCCCAATCCCTCCCCTCCCTGCCCCCCCACCTCCCATAGAGTGTCTCTGGTTCATAGTTGTTTCTTGATTTTGATTTTCACTTTTTTATAGTTATTCATTTTCCTGGTCCCTTATTTAAGTTTTCTAGATTCCTGCTATGAGTGAGACCATCCGGTATTTTTCTTTTTCTTTTTGGCTTATTTCGTTGAGCATGATCCCTTCCAGCTCCATCCATGTTGCTGCAAATTGCATGTGTTTATCTTTTTTGAATGCTGAGTAATATTCCATGGTGTATATGTACCACATCTTCTTGATCCAGTCATCTATTTTTGGGCATTTGGGTTGTTTCCAAAGCTTAGCTATTGTAAATAGTGCTGCTATAAACATAGCGGTGCAGGTGCTCTTTGGAATTGATGTTTCTGTGTCCTTTGGGTAAATATCTAGGAGTGGAATTGCTGGATCCTATGGAAGCTCTATGTTTAGTAGGTCCAGAAATCTCCACACAGCTCTCCATAGTGGTTGGACCAGTTTGCACTCCCACCAGCAGTGCAGGAGAGTTACTTTGTCTCCACATCCTCACCAATATTTGTTGTTGCTAGTTTTTTTAATATGTGCCAGTCTCACTGGTGTAAGATGGTATCTCATGGTAGTTTTGATTTGCATTTCCCTCATTACAAGTGATGTTGAACATTTTTTCATATGCCTGTTGGCCATTTGCATTTCCTCTTCAGACAAGTTTCTTTTTAGCTCTTCTGCCCATTTTTTTGACAGGATTATTTTCTTTGTTGTTATTGAGTCTCATCAGCTCTTTGCAGATTTTTGTGATCAGTACTTTATCATTTGTGTTGTGTGCAAAAATGTTCTCCCATTTGGTGGGGTTTCTCTTTGTTTTTGTTATTGTCTCTTTTGCTGTGCAGAAGCTCTTTAATTTGATGTCGTCCCAGATGTTAATCATTGCCTTCACTATCACTGCTTTGGGTGATGTGTCTGTAAAGATGTCTTTGATGTGCAAATCATGTAGTGTTTCGCCTGTATTTCCTTCTATGTATTTTATGGTTTCAGGTCTTATGTCTAGTTCTTTAATCCATTTTGAGTTGTTTTTTGTGCATGATGTTAAGTAGTAGTCAAGCTTCATTCTTTTGCATGTAGCGACCTAGTTTTCCCAGCACCATTTGTTGAACAAACTTTCTTTGCTCCAATGCATACTCTTTGCTCCTTTGTCAAAGATTAGTTGACCATAAATCTGTGGGTTTATTTCTGGATTTTCTATTCAATTCCATTGGTCTGTGTGTCTGTTCTTGTTCCAATACCATGCCGTTTTGATGATTATGGCTTTGTAGTATAGTTTGAAGTCTGGGAGTGTGATGCCTCCATTCCCTTCTTTTTTTTTTCAGGAGAGCTTTGGCTATTCGGGTTTTTTGGTGATTTCATATGAATTTCATCAATAATTGTTCTATTTCTTTGAAGAATGACATTGAAATTTTGATTGGAATAGCATTGAATCTGTAAATTGCTTTTGGTAGGTTAGCCATTTTGATAATGTTTATTCTTCCAATCCATGAGCAGGGCATGTCTTTCCATTTTTTTTGCGTTTTCTTCTATTTCTTTTAACAGTGTTTTATAGTTTTCTTTGTATAGGTCCTTTACCTCTTTTGTTAGATTTATTCCCAAGTATTTGATTTTTTTTGTTTCGATAATAAAAGGGATGTTTCTTTTGATTTCTTCTTCTTCAGATTTTTTGTTTGTGTATAGGAAGGCTACTGACTTTTGCGTGTTGATTTTGTATCCTGCCACTTTACTGAACTGATTGATGAGTTGAATTAGTTTTTCTATGGAGTTTTTGGGGTTCTCTATGTATATTATCATATCATCTGCAAATAGTGATAGTTTGACTTCTTCTTTTCCTATTTGGATTCCTTGGATGTCTTTCTCTTGTCTTATTGCTCTGGCTAGGACTTCCAGTATTATATTGAAAAGCAGTGGTGAGAGTGGACATCCTTGTCTTGTTCCAGATCTTAATGGAAATGCTTCAGCTTTTCACCATTGAGAATGATACTGGCTTTTGGCTTATCATATATGACCTTTATGATGTTGAGGTTTGTTCCTTGTATCCCAAGAATTTCAAGGGTTTTTATCATGAATGGATGTTGCACTTTGTCAAAAGCTTTCTCAGCATCTATTGATATTATCATATGGTTTTTATATTTCTTTTTGTTGATGTGTTGGATGATTTGATTGATTTTCGGATGTTGAACCATTCTTGTGTCCCTGGCATGAATCCTACTTGGTCGTGGTGAATTATCTTATGGATACATTGTTGGATTCTGATAGCTAAAATTTTATTGAGGATTTTTGCATCAGTGTTCATTAGGGAGATTGGCCTGTAGTTTTCTTTTTTGGTGTTGTCTTGTCCTTGTTCGGTTTTGGTGTTAACGTAATGTTGGCTTCATAGAACGTGTTTGGTATTATCCCTTCCTTCTTAATTTTTTGGAAGAGTTTGTGAAGGATAGGCACTAATTCATCTCTGAATGTTTGGTAGAATTCATTTGTAAATCCATCAGGTCCTGGGCTTTTGTTTTTGGGGAGATTTTTGATTACCATTTCAATTTTGCTGCTTGTAATTTGTCTGTTTAGATGTGCTATTTCTTCTTTATCTAGCTTTGGGTGATTGTAGAGTTGTAGGAATTTGTCCATCTCTTTTAGATTGTTGAACTTGTTTCCATATAACTGTTCATAGTAGTTACTCATTATTCTTTTGATTTCTGCTGTGTCCGTTGTGATTTCTCCTCTTTCATTTATTATCCTGTTTATTTATGCTTTCTCCCTTTTTTCTTTGTGAGCCTGGTTAGGGGTTTGCCTATTTTATTTATTTTTTCAAAGAACCAGCTCTTGGTTTCATTGATCTTTTGGATTGTTTTTTTAGTTTCTATTTCATTTATTTCTGCTTTGGTTTTTATTATTTCTTTTCTTCTACTGGTTTTGGGGTTTTTTTGTTGTTCTTTTTCTAGATCTTTGAGCTTTGAGATTAGGTTGTTTCTTTGAGTTCTTTCTTGTTTCTTGATGTGAGCCTCTATTGCTATATATTTCCTCTTATTACTTCTTTTGCTGCATCCCATACTTTTAGGAAATTGGTGTCCTCCTTGTCATTCAATTCAAAGAATTTTTTAATTTCTTCTTTGATCTCATTAGTCCAGTGTTCTTCCAGAAGTGTGGTTTTCAATCTCCACAAGGTAGAAGAGTTCCTTGCCTTCTTTTTATGGTTTATATCTAGTTTGATGCCTCCATGGTCAGAAAAGATGGTTGGTATGATTTCAATCTTGGTTTATCTGTTGATGTTTGTCTTGTGTCCCAGTATGTGATCGATCCTGGAGAATGATCCATGTGTGCTTGAGAAAAATGTTTACTCAGATTTTTTGGGGTTTAGTGTTCTATAGATGTCTGTTAAGCCCAAGCTCTCTAGATCCTTATTTAGAGCTTTAGTGTCTTTACTTATTTTTTGTCTCATTGATCTATCCATTGTTGATTGTGGTGTGTTGAAATCTCCCACTACTTACGTGTTTTCTCTGTTGTCTGTTTTCAGAGATGACAATAGTTGTCTGATATGTTTTGGTGCTCCTTCGTTTGGTGAATATATGTTAATGAATGTTATTTCTTCTTGAAGTATTGCCCCCTTGATCATAATGTAGTGATCATTGGGGTCTCTTTTTATCTTTTGAGTTTGAAATCTGTTTTATCTGATATAAGTATAGCTTTTCCTTCTTTCTTTTTTGGTCCATTTGCTTGTAGGATTGTTTTCCATCCTTTAAATTTGAGTCTATTTTTATCTTTTGTAGCTAAATGTGTTTCCTGGAGACAGCAAAAGGTTAGGTTTTGTTTTTTTTTTTTTTTTTTTTAAATTTTCTAGAGGCATGTCTTATTTATTTATTTATTTATTTATTTATTATTTGTTTGTTTGTTTGGTTTATACATGCACTGGGTACAGTCAGAAGCGCGGGAGGGTGAGAGAATTCACCAGAGCCAGAGCGGGGAGCAGAGCAGGCAGAAGGACCGAAGTACACTGCTGAGGGGAGCAGCGGGCGGCAGGAGAGGTCTGCTCGCCATGTGGGACCCTCCTCCGGTGGCCGGGGAGCAGCCGGGGATCGAACCGGCTGCAGAGGCTGCAGGCAGCTTTGCAACCCAGCGCTCAACCGCTGCGCCACCGGGGAGGCCCTAGGTTTTGTTTCTTAATCCAGCCTGCCACTCTGTGTCTTTTTATTGAAGAGTTTAGTCCATTTATATTTAGAGTTAATACTGATATGTTAGCATCTGTATTTGCCATTGTGTTTGTCTTTCCTTTGATTTTATTTATTCTTTTAATAATTTTTTTTGTCCTTCTTTTGTTGTTATTCACCCCTCTGAGGTTCTGCTTTAGGACACCTTGTAGTATTTTTTGGAGTGGGGGTTTAGTCGTAATGAAATTCCGGAGTTTCTGTTTGTCTGGAAAGGTCCTTATTCTTTCTTCATAGAGGAAAGAGAGCTTTGCGGGAGAGAGTATTCTTGGTTGGCATCTGTTTTCTTGGAGTCTGTTGACTATGTCCCTCCACTCTCTCCTTGCCCGTAGTGTTTCTTCGGAGAAGTCCGATGTCAGCCTGATTGGTTTTCCTTTGAATGTTATCTGTTTCTTCCCTCTTGTCAGCTTCATTATTTTTTCCTTGTCTTGGATTCTTGGGAGCTTTACTATTAAATGTCTTGCTGTATTTTTCCTTTTGTCATGGAAGTTTGGTGTTCTTCTTGCTTCTTGTATATCAATTTTCAGCTCCTTCTTCATGTTTGGGAAGTTCTCTTCAATTATCTCCTTGAATATTTTCTCTGTTCCCACATCTCTCTCCTCTCCTTCTGGGATTCCTATAACTCTTATATTTCCTTTCCTCATGGAGTCAGATAATTCCCGAAGTCTTTCTTCGGTCTTTTTCCTTCGTACTTCTCTTTCCTTTTCTGATTTGGTTCTTTTTATTTCTGTCTCCTCAAGAGTACTTATTCGTTCTTCCATTTCATCTATTCTGCTTTCATTGCTTTTCACAGAGTTTTTAGCACCTCCATTAATTCTTTGATCTCCTGCATTTCTTTTACTTCCCTCTTTAGGGGCTCACTTTCATTCTCCTGATCATTGATTTTTTTTCCCCTTGTCATTGTTTTCCTTTATGACTTCTGTCAGTTTTTTAATCATGGCAATTTTAAATTCTCTTTCTGGAAGGCTCAGAAGTTCTTCCAAATTACTGTCGTTGCAATTTGGTAGGTGGTTTTCTTTTTGTGGTGTGCTTTTTTCCTGAGGAGTTGTTGGGTTGCGTGTGGTTTTTCTACTCCCTACTGTCTGTTTTCCAATTTGCCATATGCATTGGGACACTGTGTTGCTGGTACTGGCTGGCATCTTGGGCGAACTTCTCTGCTCACCTCTGGCTCTTCCCGGAGCCATCTGCCATTTCCAGCAGGCTTTACTGAAGAAAAGTCCCTGTTCTAAAAAGGCGATGTGGGTTCGCTCTCCTCTGCGTGCCCGGTCTGCCCTGGTCTTGGGTACCTGCTCCCCTTCTGGGCTCGGACTGCAGGCCAGAAGGGGCCTGGCATGGGCGAACTTCCCAGCTCACCTCTGGCTCCTCCAGTAGCCTTCTGCTGATTTCAAGCAGTCTTTACTGAAGAAAGGGCCCTGTTCTAAAATGGCGATGCAGGGACACACTCCCTGTGCACCCAGTCTGCCCCGGCAGTGGGTTCCTGCTCCCCCTCTGGGCTGGGACTGCAGGCCAGAAGGGGCCTGGCGTGGGCGAACTTCCCAGCTCACCTCTGGCTCCTCCGGGAGCCTTCTGCCATTTTCAAGCAGTCTTTACTGAAGAAATGTCCCTGTTCTAAAATGGCGATGCAACATCAAAGACATCTTTACAGACACATCACCCAAAGCAGTGATAGTGAAGGCAAAGATAAACAGCTGGGACTACATCAAATTAAAGAGCTTCTGCACAGCAAAAGAGACAATAACAAAAACAAAGAGAATCCCCACCGACTGGGAGAACATATTTGCACACAACACAAATGATAAAGGACTGATCACAAAAATCTGCAAAGAGCTGATGAGACTTAACAACAGCAAAGAAAATAATCCTGTCAAAAAAATGGGCAGAAGAGCTAAAAAGAAACTTCTCTGAAGAGGAAATGCAAATGGCCAACAGGCATATGAAAAAATGTTCAACATCACTTGTAATGAGGGAAATGCAAATCAAAACTACCATGAGATACCATCTTACACCAGTGAGACTGGCACATGTTAAAAAAACTAGCAACAACAAATGTTGGCAAGGATGTGGGGACAGAGGAACTCTCCTGCACTGTTGGTGGGAGTGCAAACTGGTCCAACCACTATGGAGAGCTGTGTGGAGATTTCTGGACCTACTAAACATAGAGCTTCCATAGGATCCAGCAATTCCACTCCTAGGTATTTACCCAAAGGACACAGAAACATCAATTCCAAAGAGCACCTGCACCGCTATGTTTATAGCAGCACTGTTTACAATAGCTAAGCTTTGGAAACAACCCAAATGCCCAAAAATAGATGACTGGATCAAGAAGATGTGGTACATATACACCATGGAATATTACTCAGCATTCAAAAAAGATAAGCACATGCAATTTGCAGCAACATGGATGGTGCTGGAAGGGATCATGCTCAACGAAAAAAGCCAGAAAGAAAAAGAAAAATACCGGATGGTCTCACTCATAGCAGGAATCTAGAAAACTGTAAGGCACCAGGAAAATGAATAACTATAAGAAAGTGAAAATCAAAATCAACAAACAACTATGAACCAGAGACACTATTGGGGGTGGGGGTGGGGAGGGGAGGGATTGGGGTCAAAATAAGGGGGTCGCAATTGTATGGGGAATATAAAAATAAAAAAATTATATTAAAAAAAGAATAAAAGTGAAATGTTTGTTCGCAAAAAAGAAAAGAATAGATCTGTGAAATGAGAAAATATTCATAAATCATATATGTGATGATGTAGTGTCCAGAAAAAAAACAAAAACTCTTACAACTCAACAACAAAAAAGACAAACAATCCAATTTAAACATGGTCGAGGGACTTGGACAGGCATTTCTTCAAACAGGATATGCAAATAGCAAATACTTGAAGAGATGCTTGACATCATTACAGAGCTGCAAATCAAAACTATAATGAGATACAACTTCATGCCCTATAGGATCTGTTGGTAAAGATGTGGAGAAACTGGAGTCTTTGGACATCGTTGGTGGCAATATAAATGGCTCATGCACTGTGGAAAACAATTTGTTGGTCCTCAGAAAGTTAAATATGGAATTATCATATAACCCAGCAATTCCACTCCTAGTTATATACCCCCAAAATATTGAAAACAGGTCCTCAGACAAATACATGAACAGACACTCATGTTCACAACAGCTCCATACATTAACCAAAATATGTTGATGATAATCAATGTATTTATGGATCATCAAATCAAATTGTTGATAGGCGTTCAGTTAATGCTAGTCACAAAGAGGAATGAAGTACTGATATATGCTACAAAGTAGTTGAATCTCAAAAGGCTTTGTGCTGAGTGAAAGAAATCAGACACAAAAGGTCACATGTTGTGTGGTTCTTTTTTATATAAAATGTCCAGACTAGGTCAATCCATAGAGACAGAAAGCAGATTAGAGGTTGCTACCAGACTGCTGGCTAGGAGGAAGGAGGAATAAGAAACAACTGCTTAATGGGTACAGGATTTCCTTTGGGGATAGTGGTAATGTTTTGGACCTAGATAGGGGTAACTAGATAAAGAAGGTGGTTACATAGCATTATAAATGAATTCTGTTCACAGCAGCACTGTGAATTTTATCTTGATTTTTTAAAAAAGAATAGATATGTTTTAGAAAATAAGTTTTTTGTCAGTTGGTGGTAAGCAACTTTGTCATCCTGTTACCCATTTTTTTTAAAGTGAACTAGACTTTTTCCTCCTTTGCCTTTTCTATTCCAGGATCCCACATTGCATTTAGTTGTGACATCTCCTCAGACCTCTAATACTTTCTCAGCCTTTTCCTTGCTTTTATGACCATGACAATTTTAACACACACTGGTCAGATATTGGGAATGTCCCTCAGTCTGATGATTCTCATCATTAGGCTGGTTATGAGTGTTTGGGAGAAATACCATTAAGGTGAATGCCATCATCATGCTGTCATGTCAGGACTCCATGATGTCAACATGACCTGTCACTGGTGACATTAACCTTGGTCACTTGGTTAAAGTGGTGTCTGCCAGATTCTTCCACAACAAAGATACTCCCTCCCTTTTGTAAGTGAGTCACTAAATCCAGCCTACACTCAAGGAGAGAAGAACTTAGTTTCAACCCTGGAGAGGGAAGCAGCTACACATATTATTTGGACTTCTTCTGTAAGGAAGATTTATCTCTTCTCCCATTTACTTATTTGTTCAATCATTTATATGAATATAGTATAGAGAATAATTATTTGCATTATAATCCAACACTAAATTTTTATTTTGTTACTTAAATTGTTTCATCTTGGGCTATTCTGAGCTCTTTCAGGCCAGTTTTCTATTTTTTTAATACCCGTCCCCTTTTTGCAGCACTTGCTTTATTTCACGACAAGATACTCTAGGCTTATTGTGTATTTTTGCTACACTGACCCTAGAATCAGGCATTTCCCCAAGGAATCCTAGTTTCTTTTTATTGGAGAATGATATTTAGAAATCAAGATCTGGGTAGCTGGGTGTACTTACTGTAACTCAGGTGTCACTGGCTGTAAGTGGCCTTCTCTGCAGACAGCTACAATGCCTATGCATGTATTGTTACCCCTCTGTGCATACCTATAATCATTTCTGTATGCCTCTAAACAGGACCTCATAGGGATGCCTCTGACTATTCCAGCCCTGCAGGGTAATTCTAGTTGCTCCCCTTTGCCTATTTATAATGTCTTTCTTATACAGTGAGAAACTTGGTTATCATTACCCATAGTTTATTATGACTATGTTCAACCCTAGTTGAACATAGTTGAACTATGTTCAACTACTATTTATGCATAGTAGTTTCAAAATTTCTAATCTGTATCTGTATGACAAACAACTTTACTTATAACACTCATATACAGTTCTTTTGGTCTTCAGCCTTACATTTCTCAATTGAAACACTATTTTACAATGTCACTTATGTCAGCTACATTATTTCCCCCACCACTTTCAATGAGGTTGTATCATATAATTTTATTTATACTGCAATTTCATTTATTTAGTTAGTTTTTATTGAGACAACATTGGTTTACAACACCGTATGTCATTCATAAGTACAGATACATGTCACCATACCACACTCATCACCTATGTTCCCATAGTCCTCCACCATAGTCCACTGGGGACCCTGCACACTTTGTTTTCCACCCTCCCTCTTCCCCTCCGGTTACCTCAATTCTATAGAAAAATTTCTAAAGTTTATTATTAGTTTGGATTTGTAGGACCCTTTGTTTTGTTTCTCTATATTCCATACAGAAGTCAAACCATCTGTTATTTGTCTTTCTTCTTCTGACTTACTTTGTTTAATATTATCTGCAGCAGTTCTATCCATATTGTTGTACGTGGCAACCATTTATCTTCTTTATAGTTGAGTATTCTTTTTTTTTTTTTTTGTGGGACCCTCACCGGTGGCTGCGGAACGAACCGGCCCTGCAGAGGCTGTGAGCAGCCGAGCAGCCCAGCGCTCAACCGCTGCGCCACCAGGGGAGGCCCTAGTTGAGTAGTATTCTATTATGCATGTATACTATATCATCTTAATGCACTCATCTGTTCTTGGGCATTTTGGTTCCCATAACTTGGCTATTGTAAATAGCAGTGCAATGAACAAGGGAGTGTATATATGCCTTCTAATTAGTGTTTTTGCATTATTTGGGTAGATACCTAGGAGTGGAATTGCTGGATCTATTTTTAATATTTGAGAAGCCTCCATATTTTTTCCATCCACAAGGGCAGAAATTTCCACAAAGTTCACATTCCCACCAACAGTGTAAGAGGGTTCCTTTTTGTCCACACCATCACTAATATTTGTTGTTTCTGTGTGCGATGGTATCTTATTATGGTTTTGATTTGCATTTCCCTGATGATAAGTGATGAGCTTATCATTTCCCTGATGATAAGTGAGATGCTTGTTGGGCATCTGTATGTCATTTTTGGAGGAGTGTCTATTTTAGCTCTTCTGCCTGTTTGTTGATTGGACTATTTGTTTTCTTTTTTGTTAAGTTGTATGAGTTCTTTATAGATCTTGGATATCAGTCCCTCAACAGATGCATGATGTACATCTATTATTTTCTCCAATTCAGTAGGGTCTCTGTTTTACTAATAATTTCTTTTGCTGTGAAAAAGCTTTTTAGTTGAATAGTCCCATATGTTTTTATTTTTCTTGTCATTGGATATGAGTAGTATATCTTCCTAATGTATTGATCCCTTGTTATATATAATATCCATCATTGTCTCTTGTTACCCTGTTGTTAGCTGGAAGTCTATTTATAAAAGTATGTCCTCCCTGCTTTTTTTTGAATTACATTTGTTGTAGGATTATTTTCCAAACTTTTACTTTGAGACTATGTTCATCTTTGGATTTTAGATGGGTCTTCTGGATACAGGAGAAAGTTGGGGTCTGGTTTCTAATCCAACTGACTACTCTTTGCCTTTTGAGTGATGTGTTGAGTCCATTTACATTTAGGGTGATAATTGATATGTAAGAATTTGCTACTGCCATTTTGCCTTTAGTTTTCTGGTTCTATTTCTTGTTCAGCTTATAATGAGTTTTCTTCTCTTTGACTTAGATAGAAGTGCCCCCATTTCTTACAGGGGATTCTAGTGTTGGCAAACTTACTCAAATTCTGCTTATCTGGGAGGGCCTTTATTTCTCCCTTATATCTCAAGGAAAAGCTTTCAGGATATAATATTCTTGACTGGTAATTTTTGTCTTTAAGTATTTCAAATATGTCATTCTATTCTCCCCTTGCCTATAGAGTTTTCTCAGAGAAACACATTATAAGCCTGATGGAACACCTTTATAAGTTATCTTGCCACTTTCAGTATTCTTTGTTTATCTTGACATCTTGGAAGTTTCATGACTTTGTGTTCTGGTCTCCATGACATTTAGATAACCAGATGTTCTTTTTTTTAATGATTTATTTTTATTTATTTATGCATACAAGAACTGGGATGTAGGCCAGAGGAGTAGGGGATGAGAGGATTCACCAGAGACAGAGTAGGGAGCAGAATAGGCAGATCTACTGAAGTACACTGCTGAGGGGAGGAACGGGCAAGACAAGAGAGGTCTGCTGCACCATGTGGGCTAACTCCCTAGCTGGGGATTGAACCCATGCTTCTGTGGCTACTGATAGCTTGATGGTACTAAGACTCAACTCCTGCACCACCAGGGAGGCCCATCAGGTGTTCTTTTAACTTCATAGGCTTGTATGTTTAGTACCTTCCATAATTTGGCAAATTTTCTTCTATTATTTCTTTGAATATGTTCTCTGTTTTACTTAATTCTCTAGTCCTCTACTGGGATACCCATAATCCTTATGTTGCCTTTTTTAAAGCAGTTGCACAGTTTTTGAAATGTTTCTTCTTTTAAAAAAAAAAATCTTTCTCTTCCTTCTTCCATCTATGTCTTTTGTGCATTATTATCAAGATCACTGATTTAATCCTCCAGTCTAGTCTGCTTTCATAGTTATTCTGTGGAATTTTTAAATTTCTTCTACTGATCTCTTTATATCCTGCAACTCTCTTGTTACCTTATTTAAATCTTCAATTCCTATTTTCTGCTGAATTATATTTCTCATTACATTTATTTTTCTGAGTTTTGTTATATCTCTTTGATTAGCTTTTCAGTGTTCTCTTGTATCACTCTAACTTGCTTTTCTGCATTTTCTTCCAACTCTTTGAATTTCTTTATTATGGGAATTTTGAACTTTGGTAGGAAGTTCTAAAGACCTGATATTTTGGAGAGTTGTTTTCTCCTTGTGGTTTTATATTCCCTTCAGGTCTCAAGTTGCCGTGTGCTGTATTTTGTTTGTTTGTTTGTTTTTGTTTGCCCATTTTGCTGTTTTAGATTTTCTCCCTAGGACACCTGCAAGAACACACTGGGAAGAGACACGTACCTTTTCTGACTCCCTGCACTAGCTATAAGCAACCTGGATGCCCTTTTGTCAGCTGGCTCTGCTGGATTAGATGTTGTGCAGGGGGAGGGTCAAATGCCTTAACTGCTCTCCAAAGCTAGTCCAGGAGCCTCTTGTTCAGGAGATTGAGAAGTACCCAGGGGCCTACATTCTCCAGTTATTGTAGGGAATGCTGGAGATAATATTGAGGGTAGGCAGGCATCTTTTGCAACTCCCCAGACCAAGCACAGATAACCCTTAGAGCTTAGAGATTGCCGGAAAAGGGGTGGATAGGCAAGTTGTTCTTCCTATGCACAGGCCACCAGGCCCTTTTCTGAGCAAGCTATGCTTTCTCCAAGAAATGTGCACTCTTTGGCCCCACCTGGGGCCACAGGAAAGCCTGGGGACCTGCTGAGGGAAGAGCAGGACTCTCTCCTGGTATACTGGCACAGTTCCTGACTGCTATGTCTCAGTCCTACCCTTTCCAGTGATCTCTGTCTCTCCTTCCTAATGGGGCCACTAGTACTTACTTCCTCAGCTCTACTTCAGATATAGCTGCTCCCTCCAGAAGATGACCCATCATGTCCCTCAAGAAGGGGGCAATGACTCAAGGATTCTGTCTGTCCACCATCTTGCTCTGTCCCTCATACAATTTTAATATAGTTAGACTCATTTGTCTCAACCTATGTTCATCAGATTTCCCTAACATTCTGGTTGGCTTTTCAAAAAATTTCTGTTCATCAGTGTTCATTCTTTGTGATATACAGTCCAATAGTTTATGAAGACTATAGGTAGTCATGTATCTACCACCCCAATACCATACAGATCTGTTCCATCACCCTCAAATTTCTTCCAGGCATCTCCCTATACTTCATTTGTTCTTGTAGTCCCCTAACCTTTTGCAACCAATGATTTGATTTCTGACTGTATAGTTTTTTTAATGACCTCACTTTTCATAGCAGCTTTCTCTGTTTATAGACATGAAAATTCCTTGTATGCAGAGGTTGTCTTGCTTTGCAATTGGAGTTAGTTTAAGTTAGTTTATACCAAGATTCAAGTCCTGACCTGGCATTTATATTACCCTCTCAGAGGGTCATTTATATTACCCTCTCATCTGTTAAGGGATATCATAATAGTTCCAGCTTCATGGGAGCTTTTAGGAAGACTTCATGAGATAACAGCTCTTGGTACAGTGCCAACACATAGTAAGTAGTAAATAATCTTGATAATACTCCTTTATATTTGCATGATCATCATCACTGTGGTGGGGTAGTTAAAAGAATGTTAAGAGAGGCCAGGAAAGTCTACCCTCCTGGCTTGCTGGTGGCAGCGAGAATGCATACACAGGCCCCTCTCTGAAGGAGGAGGGTAGAGGGGATGTGAATGGAGCAGAGAGGGTTAGATTTCTGCAAACCTTTCCTCATTTTTGTGGTGCACATGTGTGCAGGATTAGTCCTGGAATTGGATCTTTCTGAGGAGACAGACTCATCAGTTCAAAATTCTAAAATTGTCCTTGCAGGGAGATTTCGGGACCTTATTCAGGCTCTTCACCTTCCAGGATTTTTTTTTTTAACTGAGTTGATAATACAACACAGAAAGTACTTTTAAAGAAGTAAATCAGCATAATTCCAGCACCCAAGTGGATTGATATTTTGATAATTTGCTGCCCCCCCCATGCCTGAATTTTTATATAGGTATAGACCATTTATTTAGTGTATTGTAAACACTTCTCCTTGTTGCTACATAGTCTTCATAATGATATTTCTCAGCCAAAAAGAAAAAAAAGATGAAATCTTGTTATTTGTAATAACCTAGGAGAGGATTATGTTAAGCAAAATTAGTCAGAGAGGCAAAGACAAATACAAGAATTTAAAAGCACATTTGAGAAAACAGTGTTGGCTAGGATGGGGAGGGAAAAGAACCCTCACACATTGTTATCACACATTTGGTTTTATTTGTAGCATTTTACAGAAATAAATCATTTTTATGTTTTTTTTAAAGATTTATTTTTTATTTATTTATACAAGAACCAGGGTACAGGCCAGATGCAGGGGAAGGTGAGAGGATTCACCAGAGACAGAGCAGGGAACAGAACAGGCAGACTGATGAAACACTGCTGAGGGGAGCAGTGGGCGCAACAAGAAAGGTCTGCCATTCCATGTGGGACCCTTGCCAGCCGGCCGGGATTGAACCGGTGCTGCAGAGGCTGCGGACAGCTTCACAGCACTGCGTTCAACTGCCTGTGCCACCAGGGGAGGCCCCATTTTTATGTTTTATATCTACATACTTTTGAAATGCAACTGTTCAAGGATGTGATCAAACATTTGATAAAATGTTTGAGATTAATGCCGCATCAATGTAAATTGATACAGCCATTAAGGAAAACAATATGGAGGTTTCTCAAACAATTAAAAATAGAAATACCATATGATCCAGCAATTCCACTTCTAGGCATTTATCTAAAAAAATAAGGAAACACTAATTTGAAAATATAATGCACCCTATGTTCATTGTGTCATCATTTACAATAGCGAAGCTATGGAAACAACCTAAATGTCCATCAAAGGATGAGTGGATAAAGAAGATGTGGTATGTGTACACAATGGAGTACTGTGTAGATATAAAAAAAGATGAAATTTTGCCATTTCTTATGATAATGATGTGGTTTGAGTTAGTGCGGGGTCCTTGGGTTCACTCTGGGAAAAGTTTCACCAGAGCTTCCCTTTCAGCGGCACGCGGCCAGTTTCTCCACGAGACGGAGACGGTCATTATATTTAAAGGGCAGGTTTATTAGGAAAAGGGTCAGGAAATTAAAGTATACCTGCATAGACACAAGGGTGCAGGAAGAGCTGCCCCTCTGTGAGGGCTGCATTAGGTTTTATGGGCTTCTTTTGGTAGGGAGGGGCTCACTCCTTGTGAGCTGTCAGTTGGTTACTAATTTTGGTTAACTATGTAGAATTTGAATGGGACTGGAGATTCTACAATGGGCTAAGTCTCCTTATCTATAGACTGCACCTAAGGATATTAGTGTTATCTGAGCCTTAGGATACTGGTTTGCCTCTGGATACTAGTTTCCACAACTGTGTTGATGGTTATGCTAATCTCTTCTGCCCCTACCTTCTTGTGGGAGCCAGGTTTCTGGTCTCCTCCTTTTTTAGTTTTTTTCTATTCCAGTCCTCCATCAATAACTTGCATAGACCTTGAGGGGATTGATTATGCTAAATAAAAGGTCAGAAGGAGAAAGACAAATGTCTTATGATTTCATTCATTTGTGGAAGATAAATCATCAAAGCAAATATGGGCAGAGGGAATCAGTTGTTATAATGTTATATATACAGAAATCAAAGTGTGAAGCTGTATGCTTGAAACAGAGTGTTGTAAACTGATGTTGCCTTCAAAAAATAGTCCAAAAAAACAGTATTTTATGGAGATATGGCAGTTTTATCAAATAAATTCAGTCTTTAATTAAATCATTTCTACTGTTTTATGGTGCAGCTTCTTCATGAATTTAATTTTTTGCTTCTGTTGATTTATTTCCTTGGGATATGTTCCTAACGTAGAATGTTCTGTCAAAGAATAGGAATGTCATTGTGTTACAGGGCAGGGAGAGGGGTAGCCCAGTCCCCACAAACCTGTCAGCCCTAAATAGGTTCTGCCATCCGCTGCATCAGCACAAAACATGTGAGACTTTAATGGGAAGGAACTTTAATCAATTAGAAAAACAATACAGAAAAGGCAAAGAATATAGTTTCTAAATCAATCACCCAAAGTTACCCGTCCCCTAGTGGGTAAAAGTCCACCCAGGCAGGATTGGCCCAGAGCAAGGCCCCAAAGCCTGCCACAAGCCTTAAGCATCTTCCAGTGGGGACCCACAGAAAAGGATCAGAAACAACCAGACAAGTCTGGAAGGAAAAGAGCAAAATAAAAATCAAGACAAAAACCACCATTGTCACCTCCCCGCGGGTCTCACCCACATCTGTGTCACCCAGTCCATGACCAAAAGGCAAGTATAGTTTCTTCACGTGTCTCTCAGTTCCATGTGCATCCTCCAGGTCTCCTTCTGGCTCCATCCTGCTTCCTTCCTTCCTCAGTCTCCTCTGCAGCCTCTTCTCCTCCCTGCTCAGCTCCACCCTCCTTTTGGATGGGGCAGGAAACCTGGAACCTCTCCTCTTCCTGGGTACCAACCTGTTACAATTGTGGTTTTATTTTTTATTTTTTTTTAAATAATAAATTTTATTTTTATATTCCCCCATACAATTGCAAACCCCCCATTCTGACCCAATCCCTCCCTCCCGCCCCCAACCCCCCAAAAAGTGTCTCTGGTTCATAGTTTTTTGTTGATTTTGATTTTCACTTTCTTATAGTTATTCATTTTCCTGGTCCCTTATTTAAGTATTCTAGATTCCTGCTATGAGTGAGACCATCCGGTATTTTTCTTTTTCTTTTTGGCTTATTTCGCTGAGCATGATCCCTTCCAGCGCCATCCATGTTGCTGCAAATTGCATGTATTTATCTTTTTTGAATGCTGAGTAATATTCCATGGTATATATGTACCACATCTTCTTGATCCAGCCATCTATTTTTGGGCATTTGGGCTGTTTCCAAAGCTTAGCTATTGTAAACAGTGCTGCTATAAACATAGGGGTGCAGGTGTTCTTTGGAATTGATGTTTCTGTGTCCTTTGGGTAAATACCTAGGAGTGGAATTGCTGGATCCTATGGAAGCTCTATGTTTAGTAGGTCCAGAAATCTCCACGCAGCTCTCCAAAGTGGTTGGACCAGTTTGCACTCCCACCAACAGTGTAGAAGAGTTCCTTTTTCTCCACAACCTCGCCAACATTTGCTGTTGCTAGTTTTTTTAATATGTGCCATTCTCACTGGTGTAAGATGGTATCTCATGGTAGTTTTGATTTGCATTTCCCTGATGACAAGTGATGTTGAACATTTTTTCATATGCCTGTTGGCCATTTGCATTTCCTCTTCAGAGAAGTTTCTTTTTAGCTCTTCTGCCCATTTTTTGACTGGATTATTTTCTTTGTTGTTGTTGAGTCTCATCAGCTCTTTGCAGATTTTTGTGATCAGTCCTTTATCATTAGTGTTGTGTGCAAAAATGTTCTCCCAGTTGGTGGGGTTTCTCTTTGTTTTTGTTATTGTCTCTTTTGCTGTGCAGAAGCTCTTTAATTTGATGTAGTCCCAGCTGTTGATCTTTGCCTTCACTATCACTGCTTTGGGTGATGTGTCTGTAAAGATGTCTTTGATATGCAAATCACGTAGTGTTTCGCCTATATTTCCTTCTATGTATTTTATGGTTTCAGGTCTTATGTCTAGTTCTTTAACCCATTTTGAGTTGATTTTTGTGTATGGTGTGAGGTAGTGGTCAAGCTTCATTCTTTTGCATGTAGCAACCCAGTTTTCCCAGCACCATTACAATTGTGGTTTTAATTTGTAGCATTTTACAGGATAAATCATTTTTACATGTTAATCTATATACTTTTAAAACACAACTGTTCAAACATTTGATAAAGTGTTTGAGATTAATGCCCCAGTAGACCATTAATAAATTTATCATCTAACCATATAAAGCTTTTTTGAAAACCATGATTTTCTCTGGTTAGTTTTCCCTTGGTTTTTGTCACCCCCTCCCTCCAAATTTCAAGTTCTCCTCCTCAGTACTTCTGGAAGGAACACTCTCCCTGCTTTTGAGAAAGCTTGGCTTGGCTCTTCTTTACCATGCTGAACCTTTCAACTCCCAAAGTCTCCCTCCCAGAGTTGCATCCTTTATTCATTTTTGGAGTCAGGACTTGTTTGCATATGTAAGACCAGGGCCATATTGTTTGCAGATGTGAGGGGTGCTGCCAGATAATTGAAAGTAAAAAATTAAGGCATTTAAGTCATTTTTACAAACCTGACGTAGAAAATTATTTTCTTAGAATTAAAAAAAAAAGCATGGAAATAAAGATTGTGGGATTGGGTTTCCAATTCCAACATTTCACTTGGTGTTCATAGTATTGATGTCACAAACCCAGAGAGTTTAGGGGTCTGATGGTGGGGGAGGATAGAGGATTGGGAGATAAACCCCTGCAGATTCACCACCTAATCTAGAAAAACAAATGCATAAAAGGAGTTAGGATGAATGACAAAACAAAAACTCTGTCTCAGTAATTTATGATCTGATTTACTAGCATTAACAGTAAGTTTTTTCCCTTCTCATCAATAGTTGACTATTTAGCTTTTATTTTAAGATAAGAGTAGCTCAGAAGTAATTGTGTTTCCTATCAGTATTTGATAAACTCCCTCCCTTTTTAGGACAGTGGCCCAGATGTGATAGCAGTTGTTAAAAGAGATTGCTTTTTAGCATTCAATGCTTTTGTTAAAAAAAGGAAATTAGTGTTGCTTCCAACCTGTCTAGCAATGATAAAAACAGATGAAAGCATCTCACAAATTGACTGGCCTAAACTAGAAGACTGAATTCTTTTTCCAAGTAAATTTTGAAATCTGTAGTAGTATCTGCAAATACAATGGTGAGTGCCCAGGTCCCACTCATGCCTGCATCTGCAGGCAGTTTTTGCAGCATTCTGGTTCAGCGAGGGTGGGCTTGGCTGTTATGCTCTAGGCCTCAGCAGCCCTGGTTTGAGCCAGCCCTGTTTGGCTGGGCATTTACCCACAAGGGAATGGGTAACTTTTGGGTGTTTCATGTAAAAACTATTTCATCTGTTTCTTTCCCTTTTCTTCCTTATTGCACATTGATTTTATTATTGCACACTAATTTATTATTGCACACTAATTATATTAAAGTTCCTTGCATACTAATTATATTAAAGTTCCTTTCCATTAAAAGTGTTACACACAAGAGTATGTTTTGTCTTGATACAGCAGATGGCAGAACCTTATTAAAGCAGGCTGATTGGGGATCCTGATGTACCCCTCTCCCTGAAGGGTAAAAGATACACAAGGCTAGCCAGCTGGGAGTGGTGTCTGCTGCTGTCTTGTGGAGTTGGTGTCATCCAGCTAGTGGGGACCTGTAGCAGCTGCAGGTGGCACCAGCCTGTGCTGCTCAAAGCTTCACTCTAGACTAGGTGGGAAGCTCTGAGCCAGGTGGGAGCTCTAAGGAGTGCACTGCAGACCTGAGGAGTCAGGCAGATGGAGGTCCAGCTGGGTGATGAGAGGCTGGTCTAGCCAGTTCTCTATCTCTTGGGCAAGTCAAGACCTCATGGGGCTGGAGAAGTGCAGTGAAGATGAAGTCCGTGCACCCAAAGGCATCAGCACCCTTATGCCCTCAGTGTGTCATGGTGTTACAGGGCAGCCCTGATATGAAACAGGTTGCCTGGCTGTGGGTCCTCACCTGCTCGCTTATAAGGGACTTATTAATACTCCTCTGCAGGCACACACAAAAGGTTAATAAAAGGTTTATTTACAAGGGAAGGGAAAATGAGGAAATGTACAACTCAGGGAGAAAAGAGGGAGATAAAGTCTTAAATGCATCCTGCCCCTTCCGCCAACCTGGAAACCCAATGGCACTCTGAGAGCTGGCCGCGAGCCAAGAGCCATGAAGTCAAAAAATGTGCAAGACCCATATGTCTGGTTTTATACCAAACCTGGCTGCTTAACTCCACCCTCAGGTCCCAGCAACCTTCGCTTTGGTGATGATGGGATTTGTTTTTCCCAATATCCTGATGGCTTTGGTCTGGAGTAGGGGTAGAGTCCACAAAGCCTGTATGGAATTAGCTCAGGACATCCTTTTCCCCCTAACAATGGTACTTCTTTTACCACCTTTAGCACTGCACATCTGCACCTTCTCTCAAAACTTGGCCTTAATTCTATCTGTTGCTGGTTGCTGATCTACAAGATGAGATTGGGGTAGAAGTTGAAGTGCTTTGCAGGTGACCTGAGCTACCCTTGTTCTCTCCTCTCCTCCCCCTTCTCCTTCCTTTGGTCTCAGACTCCGGATCCTGTGCTGCTTTAGCCAAGGGCAGAAAGGGCTTGGCTGCAGGCCTGTCTTCTGTGAGAATTCCAGCTTGGTGGTCCAGGGGTCAAGTTGGGGGTGGTGGAGGGGTGCTCTTGTTCCTCTAAAGCTGTGCTTTAGAAATATTTTTAATATTTGAAACAGAAGTACCACTTCCGGTGATACTATTGCATTTTTCACTCAAGTTAGCACACTCAGAGTTTGCTTTGTTTTGCTTCTAAGTAAGGGTTTTTGTTTTTTAGAGAAAGATTAAATGTATATTCTTGTCAGGATTCAAGTCTTGGCTAGTTTGGTAATTATGAGCCAATCACTTCACTCCACTGAACCTAGATTTGAGATTTGGAGTCAGTTTCTTCCCCCTTTTCAAGCTTATGTTCTCTATCTGTGATGCAGGCACAGTAATTGGGGGCCTAGAGGTTACCCTGAGGGTCAAGTCAGGTGATGGTTGTACCAGAGCTGTACCATGGATTATGCTCATCAGCTCTGTGACTTTGGACTCTATTTCTGTGGTAATTATTTTCCCTTTCACCCAAATTCAGCACAGGGCTGGGCATGTGCAGAGATTATTGTCAATCTGTACTTGAACCAAAATTCCTAGGTCAAGGGTCCCCATTGGGAAGATGAAAGGAAAATATCAGGGTGATTGAGTCCTGGGCTCTTGCAGTATGAGGCAATCAGGGAGAGGCCGCAACCAGGGTGCCGTGGGACTTCCGGGGTTCGAATGGGGGGTGAGCTGCCCTCTGCCCTGTCTTCTTCCGAGTGAGGGTGGCCACGCAGGCCCTTTGACTCTTCTAGATTTGTGTTTGAAAGTGTTACAACCCCGCAGACACCTGCCACCTTCTTTTCAGGTACTCCCAAGTAATTAATTACTCAATGTTTAATTTTCTCTCTAAAACTGCTTGTAGAACTTAATGACCCTTTAAAAAATGTTCTCGAAGGGCCTCCCCTGGTGGCGCAGCGATTGAGCGCTGGGTTGCAAAGCTGCTCGCAGCCTCTGCAGCGCCAGTTCAATCCCCGGGCGATGGGCAAGGGACCCACATAGTGCACAGACCTCTCCTGCCGCCCGCTGCTCCCCTCAGCAGTGTACTTCGGTCCTTCTGCCTGTTCTGCTCCCCACTCTGGCTCTGGTGAATTCTCTCACCCTTCCGCGCTTCTGACTGTACCTGGTGCTTGTATAAATAAATAAATAAATAAATAAATAAATAAATAAATAAATAAATAAATAAATCTTTAAAAAAATGTTCTCGAAACCACCACCACCATTGTAGATCTTTTCCATATATTAGTTTTTGCTGATTTATCCACTTTTACCTCTCTCTGCTGTCAAACTCATCTTCATTTTTTGTTTTCTTCTTCCTGGTTCAGAAGTTAGATGGACTCGTCAAACTGCGGACAGTTCGAGAAGCACCAGCTGAGTGCGTCTGCCCCCCAGGTAAGTGGACATTGGATGCTTGACAACTATAGGCCTGACCTTCTCTCACCTGTCTGCTCAAAACTGCCGATGACCTGGTGAAGAGGATCGCCTAGGTTTCCAGCTATTGGCGCCTTGTCGACTTTCCTCAGCCTCTCCTCTTACATATTCCCTGGCAAGCTTATTAGTCAAAGATTCCAGCAAAACTAACTCACTGACTTGGTTTGGTGAGGATGGTAGTATTGGTGAGGAGCTACAATGACTTATAATAAAGGTTTAGATCCTCGGGAAATAGCAGCCATCTCATTCTAAAGACCGGAAAAGAGGGGTGGATGGGTGCTCGCAACATTAATGTTGTCATTGTCACCCTAGCTCTATTTCAAACATGGTGCGAGAGATAAATAATGTGCTGATATAGTTTGCTGTTGTTGTTTTTATTTCTTTTGGTGGAGGGAGAGAAAGGATGAAAGAAACATGATCTGAATTTTTCAAATAATTGTGTGTCTCTGGGTGTTGGTGGTATAGATGGGATGACCGTGAACCAGGACATGTTGCTTCCTAATCCATGTGCTTCAGGTCTAACAGTTGTCCTCATGTGCACAGACCATGGTTGAGAATACAGGTGTGCTGCCTCAGCCCTGGTATTTCCCAAGTTAAACTGATGTTTGGATAGAATGGTATGTCATACCAGTGAATGAGTGGAAGGCTGTAAAACTTCTCAGACGTCCCACTATGGCAGACAGGGTGAGAGGAAACCAGAGCCGAACCCAGTGGCTCTGTCCTGGCTTCCACTAGCCAATTTGTTCGGCATATCCCAATACATTTCAGCTGGTTCAGAAACCAAGCTCACTGAGAATGAACATCTCAGTGCTAGGAGGTGCCTAACAAAGATTTTCTGCAAAGGTGCACCTCATGTGAAAATTCAGTCTGTGAATGGCCAGTGGGAGAGAATTTTATGGTCAAGCTTGAGTGAGCCTTTCCAAGGTTTTAATAGGAGGAACAAGGACATGACAAGTAATGACATCATCAACAGATTAGCAAATCAGAAATTTCCATTCAGTGGGGGAAAATCTTCTGACCCACAAGTGAAATTTTGGATTATCTGCAAAATGTATGAAGCGAGAATAATTTCCCCTACTGAGTGTTGTGTGGATGTAATTTGTGTGAGTTATGTAGATAAAGTGTTTTTTAAGCCAGGGGTCACCATGCATTCATGAGATTGGAAATCTGTTCAGTGGGTTGCAGAGCATTTTGAAATTTCGAATTAGCATAGATTAGAATAAAAAATATTGGCATAAAGTTTTTGTTTAGGCTATTTATATTTGTAGTGTGATCTACATAGTGAGATGAAATGGGTTTCTTACTGTAGGTTTGCTGACCGAACATTTCAAAGTCTCCAAATCGATGATACATGGGAAGTGAGGTGAGGTGGCATGGAGCTCCTGAATTATTCTGAACCAGGTCCAAGTCTTGTTCTACCACCTACTAAGTATGAGGAACTTTAACAATAAATAATAATAATGTTGGGGTACACTCTGTAGGATTTTTTGAGGGCATGGAGGAAGTACAGGTCAAGGTCCAGGAACTGGAGACAGTCCTGTGCCTACCTTCCCCTGGGGGTCCTGAACCTCTGAGAGAGGTATCAAGAGTGTTTCAGAGAAGACAATGGAGGCAGAAAGACTGGTAAAACTCCCAGAACCCTTAACAAGAAGGCAGTGATCTGCCCTGTTCTCTGGGGGTGCCCAGCAATCAAGTGCAGTGTTGTTGTCTGAAGGGCTTGTGTCAACCATCAGGCTATCCCTGCAGTTGTGACCAGGGGTGCAGCAGGATGGCTTCTGCCAGGCCCCAACACACATCTGTACCCACAGGCTTTTCTCTCCTGTCACCTGGAGCTGGAGAAATCTCTCCAACCCTGTGGACCAGAGCCCTTTGGTGATAAAAACCCTCTTGTCTGGCACATTCTCCCTTATCATAAAAAGGACAGATGCCTTTGCCTCCAACATGAGAAGCCTTGATTCATTCCTTCTTCCCAGTTCTGATCTTCCCTGCAGACTTTTGGATTCTGTACACACAGACCACCCTATGTAGCTTGGATCCCTGTCTGATTGAATACCTTCAGATCCCCCTAGCCCGGTTCTTCCCATGTCTAGGGGACAGTGTAATCTTTTGTTAGATCCTAGGGTACAGCAGAGAGAAAAGTGAAGCCTGAAAAGGGGAGACTTCTGTACATGTCACCCATTGTGAAATGGGTACTCAATGGGAGCTAGGTACTCAAAGGAGGGTGGGCTTTGAACTGGAAGGTCAAGATTCTTCTTTTGCCCCAATCAGGAGAGCAAGACTGGCAGGTCTGTTACTTAAGCTATCACTGTAACCTCAGTTTACAGGTGAGTGAGGGAACCTCATCCTTGCACCTCTTGTCTATAAAATGGTATAGTAGGTTGAATTGTGTCCCAGTTCTGACTGCCCTCACCTCCATGTTTGTAAACAAGATCTTTTGGAAGCAAGATCTTTTGCAGGTATAATTAAGGATCTCAAGATGAGATAACCCAGGATTTAGAATGGGTCCTAAACCCAATGATGAGTGTCCTTAGAAAAGACCCACCAGGGAAGATAGAGGGAAAGATCAGAATGACATGTCCACAAACCCAGGAACGCCAGATTGCGAGTAGCCACCAGAAGCAGGAGGGGGGCATGAACTGGATAATCCCTCACAGCCTCCAGAAGGAACCAGCCCTACTGGCAACTATATTTTGCAACTAGACTCTCCAGAATAGAGAGAATAAATTTCTGTCACTGTAAGGTTACCTTTGTGGGAGTTTGTTGCAGCAGCCTCAAGAGTCCAAAGCAAATGAGAACATAACTCCAAGGACCTCTTAGAAGGTTGTTGAGACTCTGGAAATATGGGGGACATAGGAGTTGCCTGTGCCACAAAGGGTGACTCAGATGTTCGGGGTTGCTGTCTGAGGCTTCCTCACATACCTGCCCCCCAAAAGATATCTGTTCTCCAGTGCTAATATGGGCTTCCCACACATGCAGCTAATCCATATTCCTCTGTTCTCAGGTTACTGTTCACAGTTTACAAATGTTTGTTTTTGAATTGGAAATAATGTATGATGTGATAGAAAAAAATTTAAGTGCTATATATTACACATAAAAAATAAATTCTTGCCCTTCTTCTGTTCCCCCTTCCAGAGGGCGCCTTTCCTAGTTTGCCAATGTCTTTCTAGAGTATGCTGGTTGATAGAACGTTCTGTGATGATGAAAATGTTCGTTGTCTATGCTAATAGTGCTGCCACTACCAGCTGCTATGGCTGAGGAGCCCTTGTGTGGCTGTGTGACTGAGGAACTAGGTTTTACATTTGTATTTAATTTTAAATCACCACTTGTGGCTATGTTATCAGACAGCCCCGTCTGGAGGCAGTTTGAATACATTTCAGGAAGCAACTCCCCTCTTGTTTTACACAAATGGTATCTTATATTGTCCTTATGTGACTTTTGTTTGTTTGTTTGTTTGCCTTTGAGATGGATTGAATCAGCCTGTGTGCCAGAGAGCAGGTGCGCCTCCTCGTTTTGGGGGTGATATAGGAATACTGTCAAGCTGTTGGAGTATCCTGTGAGGTAGCCAGCCTACCCCTC
This sequence comes from Talpa occidentalis, assembly GCF_014898055.3. Taxonomy (NCBI): domain Eukaryota; kingdom Metazoa; phylum Chordata; class Mammalia; order Eulipotyphla; family Talpidae; genus Talpa; species Talpa occidentalis. The sequence goes on along the minus strand of NW_023605305.1, from coordinate 70,687,482 downwards.
CAAAGGACATCTTTTACCTTGTTTACTATCCTCTTTATTCTACCCCTCCCCCTTTCTATAGGCATCACATGTACAGCTTTACATTTCCAGATTTTTATATATTACATCATGATCACCACCAAGCATCTAGTACCATCCATACAGTTGACCCCCTACCTGTTCTTCTCACCTCTCGCCCCCCTTCTGGTAACCACCATTTTGTTGTCAGAATCTAAGGGTTTGTTTTTAGTTTTGTTTTGTTTTTTCATTTGTTTTCTTTATCTTCTATATCTGTATGAGTGAAATCATACATTGCTTGTCTTTTCTCCTGAGTGAATGATCTGTTAGCACAGTTCTTTTAGGTCCATCCATGTTGTCACAAAAGGCAAGATGTCACCTTTTTTTGGTTTTGCAACTGAGTAGTATGCCATTGTGTATGTAGACCACATCTTCTTTAGCCACTGGTCTGTTGGTAGTCACTTAAGCTGTTTCCATACCTTGGCTGCACTGATTCTCATTCCTACCAGCAGTATACAGGCGTTTTCTTTTCTCCATATCCTTGCCAACACTTGTGGTTTCTTGGGTTTTGTTGAAACAGGTAAGAGGTGAGCTCTCATTCTGGTTTTGATTTGTATTTCCCTAATACCAAGTGACGATGAACATGTTTTCATGTGTCTGTTGGCCATCTGTGTGTCTTGTGAAGTGTCTGTTTAGATCTTCTGCCCATTTTTTAATCACATTGTATTTTTTGTTGTTGTTGAGTTTCCATCCTGTGTTCTCAGAGCATGCTTTAGGGCAGCGTCAGAGGGAAGGAGGCCTGCTACCTTGGTCAGCTCTCTGCCTTCTTGTGCTTTGTGCTGAAACCTCTCTGATCCAGACACTGCTGCAGAGCCTGTGACCACTGGGCTGGAAAGACGGGAACTCTCGATCTATTGGGCGAGGTTGACCACAGACTAGTAATTCTAGAATGTTGCAGGAAGAACTCTGACAGGGCTTGGCCCCAAAGCCTGCACTCTTGGAGATGCCAGCACAATACGGCCCTCACTGTACCAACAACTCATTAGTCAGACGGTCCTGAGGGACTCAAGAACCCCGAGGCCAGGATTTGAACTTGACTCTGCCACTTGAGCAGTCACTGTGTGGTCCCGTGCTGTATGTCCTGAGATGTGGGCCATCTGGTGTGAAAAGTCCTTGTGTTCACTCTTTTAGCTATATTAATAAAGCACAAAAAGGAAAGTTACTAGCACATGTAACTGGAAATGGAAAGGTCTGGGGTAGAGTTGGAATCAGGTCTGACTGGGCTCAGAGGCTCTCTGTCCATCTCTCAGCTCTTGTCTGCGTAATCTGAGACCTTCTCTCCTTGAGCTGGTAATGTGGCCACCAGCATCTCCAGTGATGGGTCATGCCTTCTCAGCAACCTCAGGAAAAGTCCCGGGGAGTGTTATGGGCTGAACTGTGTCTCCTTTACCCCAGTTTTTACGTTGAAGTCCTTACCTTCAGTACCTCAGAATGTGACTGAACTTGAAGATAGGGTCTCTAAAGAGGTAATTAAGATAAAACAAGGCTCTTGGAGTGGGGTCCTAATATATTCCAATTGGAGATTTGTCTGGCTTGGGGCAGGTGCCCTTGCCTGGACAATGGTGAAATGTCTGTTTAGACCTTCTGCCCATTTTTTAATCACTTTGTATTTTCTGCTGTTGTTGAGTTTCCATCCTGTGTTCTCAGATTGTGCCAGGTCTGGATCATGATTGGCCATGACCAAACCTGACCTGATTGGCCAGGTCTGGGTCATGTGACCTTGGGACTCAGGGAGGATTGATGCTACCAGAACCAGGTGGGTTAAGAATGGTAAAGAATGGTTATCCCAAGGAAAATTAGGGTGCCTGTCTCAGAAGAAGAGAGAATGAATGTAGATACTGAAACAGGGGCAAAGAAAGGGCAACAGGGCAGGAGGCCGGGTAAAAGGATGGAACTGCCACCCACCTGCCCAGGCTCTGAGACAAGAGAGCCACCAGAAAGCCCCAAAAGGCCAAAAGCCAAAACCAAGAGCCATAGACTAACAAAGGACAGTGCCTGATAAGAAGAAGATAGGTCACTGTGGGTTCTCACCCGCGCACACAATTGCAAGAGACCCTGGACTCCAAGAACAATAACCATGGGGTTTATTTTACAAACAGGGGAAACAAGGAGCTCACGGTATCCACAAGTGGTGATTGCCTTACCCAGATAGCGTCAGTGATGGTCGCCACCGGTCACCAGGAGTGCTGGATAGCAGTGGCCAGTAGTGATGGCCACTACTGGTCCTTCAGAGGCAGCAGCAGAAACACCCAATGTTAACAGCTCCTTGTGAGTTGTTGGGTTATACCAACAACAAATGGCTCTTTGAGACTCCAGGCCCATGGCCTTTGGTGCTCCTCTAAGACAATGTCAGAGACAGGACCAAGACCCAGTATGTGGCAGAGTCCCTTGGCTTCTCTTCCCTTCTCAGAGGTTGGCTGCTGATGCTTCTTTTCTTTCTTTGGAGGCTGAAACTGTCTTCTTTTCTTTGGTGCTGGCATCTTCTCTCCTCTGGGGGCTGGTGTCCTCACTCTCTCCAGGGGCTGACTTTGTCTCTCCCTCAGCTCCCTTCAACCCTGGCTTATATCCTCTTTCAGGGTGCCCCACCCACAAGTCTGATTGGACCATTTTTCAATCCTGTGGCTGATTGGACCATTTACCAATCAGCCTATAGCACCTGATTGGTTCTTTCCACAATCTAGGAAGTGGGCTTTACATAAAAGGGCTCTGAGGAGCAACCGCCACAACTGACAGATAGGCAGTTACTGGGCTCTGAGGAGCAACTGCCATAACCGACTTGTGGTAGAGCAGCAGGTTGAAAATATCACTGCTCTTCCCAGCTCCTACCACTGAGACAGCTGGGTTCCAGTAACAGATGGGCTGATTCAAATAGTAGATGACCCCTTTAGGCCTGCTCCAGGGACAACTGGCCTGTCACATCTAGGCAGTCCTTAACTGGGGACTGTAGATGGAGTTTAGTTTGACCATGTTTTGTCTCACTTTAAGCACATAAGGGCAGTCTTTTCTCTCTGCTAAACTTATCCAACAAGTGTTGTGGTCAGTGATAAAACATGTGGACTCTGGGTCCACACTGCTTGATTCAGTCTCTGTCATTTCCCAACTTCATGATCTCAGATGAGTACTGAGACTCCCTGACCCTCAGTTTCTCATCAGTAAATGGAGTTTCTAATGGCTCCTACTTCCTAGGATTGTTGGAGGATTAAATAAGTTAATACACAGAGTTTAGAGCATGGCCTGGTACTGCTTCCTTCCTGACAGTCTGGTTACATTCACTCACCCATTACTCCAAGCCAGTCCATACCCACTTGCACTGGCAGAGAGGTAGAAAGAAGAGATTCAGAGTTGGTGAGTGGCTGGGAATATTCCGGAGGGAAAGAACAATGATTTGGCAGTCTTTATTGGCATGTTCTTTCGGGAAATGGGTGAGAAAATGCTGGCAACAGAGTCCACAAGTTAGAAAACTGGAAAGGCTTGGGTTGAGCTTGGGTGCTTTTGTCAGGCACTAATGGCATCCAGAAGTCTTGGTGCAAAGCTTGGAGCCTCTGCCCCTTCACACAGTTCACACTGGTTTCTAACTGGGCTCTACTGGCTCTGGAAATTACTATTAACTTTTCAGAAAACTGGTCATACTTTTCATTTCCTTTTTATGCCTTTTTTGTTTCCTTGCATAATGTTCTAGTGGCATTGCATGTGGTTTCCAAAGGATGTGAACTATGCTTGCAGTGTAGAATGACTTTCCAGAAATTAATAAACAGATTAATCAGTGTTAGAAATTTTCTGCTCTGTGAAAATGTTTGGAAGTTTGAGCAGGGGAGTGAAACTTTACAGAGAAGAGCATGGAGCGCAGTGCGGAAATGATACAGAACCTGATACATTTCATCCATAGTTTATGGGAAATGTTACAGGGTGGAATAGAAGTGGTAAAAGTTACCATATTCAGCTTGTCTACTGTATTTGTTGGCCCAGAAAAGAGCTTAGTGAAAAGGGGGGCTTCTTGTACTTTAAAATCAGAAACTGTTGCCCTTTTGAATTATTTGTAGAATTTTAGTTCTAGTTGTCTTGGTAAAATTAAGTAATGTAATGTTTGTGGTAAAATTAAGTAATGTAATTAATGGCAGTTTGTATCAGACTATACAAAGTAGAAGGAGATAATCTGTCTGATTTATTTTTTTGGCCATACTTGTCTGCAAAATTAATTAATTCATTCATTTACTCATTCATTCATCTCTCCCTGACCTCTCTTATGCTTGTTCTGTGGGCAATAGTGCCTAGAACTGTTAGAGGTAATGCAGAGCCAGTGATTGGAAGATGATGGCACAGGTCCAAGAACCCTGATATACTGAGACTGAGAAAAGAGTCCTAAGAAAAAGTTGTACAGAAATTTAGAGGAGGAGGGTTAAGAGGACCTGGACAGGGAGAGGTAATAGTTTAATATCTGGGTAGGGTTTTGAAGACTGATTGGCATTTTTGCCAGCTGAGTTGGAGACTTAATCCATGAAACCAGCGTCCTGAGTAGAGGCAAAGGGGGTAGTTCCAGGTGTGATGAGGTACACTGGTTGAAAGGCAGTAATGGGATGTTAGGAGAGTGTTAGTTAGGGAGGGGTGTGGACTGTATTCCATAGCAACCAGTTGAAGGAGTCTGAATAGAACTTATCTTTAAGAGGAATACTGTAGAAACAACTCAGAAGATAGACTGGATCTGGTTCTGTCACAGAAACCCACTGAGAGGGTGCTCTGGGCCAGGATGGTCTTTTTTTTTTTTTTTTTGTTTTTTTTTTTGTTTTTCACTGACTTTTTATTTTTTTATTTTTTTTTATTAGATAATAAATTTTATTGTTATATTCCCCATACAATTGCAGAGCCCCCATTCTGACCCCAATCCCTCCCCTCCCGCCCCTGCCCCCCTAAAAGTGTCTCTGGTTCATAGTTTTTTGTTGATTTTGATTTTCACTTTCTTATAGTTATTCATTCTCCTGGTCCCTTATTTAAGTTTTCTAGATTCCTGCTATGAGTGAGACCATCCGGTATTTTTCTTTTTCTTTTTGGCTTATTTCGCTGAGCATGATCCCTTCCAGCGCCATCCATGTTGCTGCAAATTGCATGTGTTTATCTTTTTTGAATGCTGTGTAATATTCCATGGTATATATGTACCACATCTTCTTGATCCAGTCATCTATTTTTGGGCATTTGGGCTGTTTCCAAAGCTTAGCTATTGTAAACAGTGCTGCTATAAACATAGGGGTGCAGGTGTTCTTTGGAATTGATGTTTCTGTGTCCTTTGGGTAAATACCTAGGAGTGGAATTGCTGGATCATATGGAAGCTCTATGTTTAGTAGGTCCAGAAATCTCCACACAGCTTTCCACAGTGGTTGGACCAGTTTGCACTCCCACCAACAGTGCAGAAGAGTTCCTTTTTCTCCACACCCTCGCCAACATTTGTTGTTGCTAGTTTTTTTAATATGTGCCATTCTCACTGGTGTAAGATGGTATCTCATGGTAGTTTTGATTTGCATTTCCCTGATGACAAGTGATGTTGAACATTTTTTCATATGCCTGTTGGCCATTTGCATTTCCTCTTCAGAGAAGTTTCTTTTTAGCTCTTCTGCCCATTTTTTGACTGGATTATTTTCTTTGTTGTTGTTGAGTCTCATCAGCTCTTTGCAGATTTTGTGATCAGTCCTTTATCATTAGTGTTGGGTGCAAAAATGTTCTCCCAGTTGGTGGGGTTTCTCTTTGTTTTTGTTATTGTCTCTTTTGCTGTGCAGAAGCTCTTTAATTTGATGTAGTCCCAGCTGTTTATCTTCGCCTTCACTATCACTGCTTTGGGTGATGTGTCTGTAAAGATGTCTTTGATGTGCAAATCACGTAGTGTTTCGCCTATATTTCCTTCTATGTATTTTATGGTTTCAGGTCTTATGTCTAGTTCTTTAATCCATTTTGAGTTGATTTTTGTGTATGGTGTGAGGTAGTGGTCAAGCTTCATTCTTTTGCATGTAGCGACCCAGTTTTCCCAGCACCATTTATTGAACAAACTTTCTTTGCTCCAATGCATAGTCTTTGCTCCTTTGTCGAAGATTAGTTGACCATAAATCTGTGGGTTTATCTCTGGATTTTCTATTCGATTCCATTGGTCTGTATGTCTGTTCTTGTTCCAATACCATGCAGTTTTGATGATTATGGCTTTGTAGTATAGTTTGAAGTCTGGGAGTGTGATGCCTCCATTCCCTTCTTTTTTTTTCAGGAGAGCTTTGGCTATTCGGGGTTTTTTGTGATTCCATATGAATTTCATCAATAATTGTTCTATTTCTTTGAAGAATGACATTGAAATTTTGATTGGAATAGCATTGAATCTGTATATTGCTTTTGGAAGGATGGCCATTTTAATAATGTTTATTCTTCCAATCCATGAGCAGGGGATATCTCTCCATTTCTTTGTGTCTTCTTCTATTTCTTTTAACAGTGTTTTATAGTTTTCTTTGTATAGGTCCTTTACCTCTTTTGTTAGATTTATTCCCAAATATTTGATTTTTTTTGCTTCAATAACGAAAGGGATGGTTTTTTTGATTTCTTCTTCTTCAGATTTATTGTTTGTGTATAGGAAGGCTACTGACTTTTGCGTGTTGATTTTGTATCCTGCCACTTTACTGAACTGATTGATGAGTTGAATTAGCTTTTCTGTGGAGTTTTTGGGGTTCTCTATGTATAATATCATATCGTCTGCAAATAGTGATAGTTTGACTTCTTCTTTTCCTATTTGGATTCCTTGGATGTCTTTCTCTTGTCTTATTGCCCTGGCTAGGACTTCCAGTATTATATTGAAAAGCAGTGGTGAGAGTGGACATCCTTGTCTTGTTCCAGATCTTAATGGAATTGCTTTCAGCTTTTCACCATTGAGAATGATACTGGCTGTTGGCTTGTCATAGATGGCCTTTATGATGTTAAGGTATGTTCCTTGTATCCCAAGAATTTCAAGGGCTTTTATCATGAATAGGTGTTGCACTTTGTCGAAAGCTTTCTCAGCATCTATTGATATTATCATATGGTTTTTATATTTCTTTTTGTTGATGTGTTGGATAACGTTGATTGACTTTCGGATGTTAAACCATCCTTGTGTCCCTGGAATGAATCCTACTTGGTCGTGGTGAATTATCTTATGGATACATTGTTGGATTCTGATGGCTAAAATTTTATTGAGGATTTTTGCATCAGTGTTCATTAGGGACATTGGCCTGTAGTTTTCCTTTTTTGTGTTGTCCTTGTTCGGTTTTGGTATTAGTGTAATGTTGGCTTCATAGAACGTGTTTGGTATTGTCCCTTCCTTCTCAATTTTTTGGAAGAGTTTGTGAAGGATAGGCACTAATTCGTCTCTGAATGTTTGGTAGAATTCATTTGTAAATCCATCAGGTCCTGGGCTTTTGTTTTTGGGGAGGTTTTTGATTACCATTTCAATTTCGCTAATTGTAATTGGTCTGTTTAGGTGTTCTATTTCTTCTTTATCTAGCTTTGGGTGATTGTAGAGTTGTAGGAATTTGTCCATCTCCTCTAGATTGTTAAACTTGTTTCCATATAACTGTTCATAGTAGTTACTGATTATTCTTTTGATTTCTGCTGTGTCCGTTGTGATTTCTCCTCTTTCATTGATGATCCTGTTTATTTGTGCTTTCTCCCTTTTTCTTTTGTGAGCCTGGCTAGGGGTTTGTCTATTTTATTGATTTTTTCAAAGAACCAGCTCTTGGTTTCATTGATCTTTTGGATTGTTTTTTTAGTTTCAATTTCATTTATTTCTGCTTTGGTTTTTATTATTTCTTTCTTCTGCTGGTTTTGGGTTTTTTTGTTGTTCTTTTTCTAGATCTTTGAGCTTCGAGATTAGGTTGTTTCTTTGAGTTCTTTCTTGTTTCTTGATGTGAGCTTCTATTGCTATATATTTTCCTCTTATTACTGCTTTTGCTGCATCCCATACATTTAGGATATTGGTGTCCTCCTTGTCGTTCAATTCAAAAAATTTTTTAATTTCTTCTTTGATCTCCTCATTAGTCCAATGGTCTTCCAGTAGTGTGGTTTTTAATCTCCATGAGGTAGGAAAGTTCCTTGCCTTCTTTTTATGGTTTATTTCTAGTTTGATGCCTTCATGGTCAGAAAAGATGGTTGATATGATTTCAATCTTGGTGTATCTGTTGATGTTTGTCTTGTGCCCCAGTATGTGATCGATCCTGGAGAATGATCCGTGTGCGCTTGAGAAAAATGTGTACTCCGTTTTTTTGGGGTTTAGTGTTCTATAGATGTCTGTTAAGCCCAATTGCTCTAGGTCCTTATTTAGAGCTTTGGTTTCTTTACTTATTTTTTGTCTTGTTGATCTATCCATTGTTGATAGTGGTGTGTTGAAGTCTCCCACTACGTATGTGTTTTCTCTGATGTCTGTTTTCAGAGAGGACAACAGTTGTCTGATATATTTTGGTGCTCCTTCGTTTGGTGAGTATATGTTAATGAGTGTTATTTCTTCTTGAAGTATTGTCCCCTTGATCATAATGTAGTGACCATTGGGGTCTCTTTTTATCTTTTTGAGTTTGAAGTCTGTTTTATCTGATATAAGTATAGCTGTTCCTGCTTTCTTTTTTGGTCCATTTGCTTGTAGGATTGTTTTCCATCCTTTAACGTTGAGCCTATTTTTATCTTTTGTAGCTAAATGTGTTTCCTGGAGACAGCAAAAGGTTGGGTTTTGTTTCTTAATCCAGGCTGCAACTCTGTGTCTTTTTATTGAAGAGTTTAGTCCATTTACATTTAGAGTTAATATTGATATGTTAGCATCTGTATTTGCCATTGTGTTTGTCTTTCCTTTGATTTTATTTATTTATTCTTTTAATAACTTTTTTTTTTTTTGGCCTTCTTTCATTGTTATTCGTCCCTCTGAGGTTCTGGCTTTAGGACTCCTTGTAGTATTTTTTGGAGTGGGGGTTTAGTTGCAATGAAATTCCGGAGTTTCTGTTTGTCTGGGAAAGTCCATATTCTTTCTTCAAAGAGGAAGGAGAGCTTTGCAGGATAGAGTATTCTTGGTTGGCATCTGTTTTCTTGGAGTCTGTTGACTATGTCCCTCCACTCTCTCCTTGCCCGTAGTGTTTCTTCGGAGAAGTCTGATGTCAGCCTGATTGGCTTTCCTTTGAATGTTATCTGTTTCTTCCCTCTTGCCAGCTTCATTATTTTTTCCTTGTCCTGGATTCTTGGGAGCTTTACTATTATGTGTCTTGCTGTATTTTTCCTTTCGTCGTGGAAGTTTGGTGTTCTTCTTGCTTCTTGTATATCAATTTTCAGCTCCTCCTTCACATTTGGGAAGTTCTCTTCAATTATCTCTTTGAATATTTTCTCTGTTCCTACTTCTCTCTCCTCTCCTTCTGGTATTCCTATAACTCTTATATTTCCTTTCCTCATGGAGTCAGATAGTTCCCGAAGTCTTTCTTCATTCTTTTTCCTTCGTACTTCTCTTTCCTTTTCTGTTTTGGTTCTTTTTATTTCTGTGTCTTCAAGAGTACTTATTCGTTCTTCCATTTCATCAATTCTGCTTTCATTGCTTTTCCCAGAATTCTTTAGTTCTTCCATTAATTCTTTGATCTCCTGCATTTCTTTTACTTCCCTCTTTAGGGACTCAATTTCATTCTTCTGATCGTTGATTATTTTTCCCTTATCATTGTTTTCCTTTATGACTTCTGTCAGTTTTTTAATCACGGCAATTTTAAATTCTCTTTCTGGAAGGCTCAGAAGTTCTTCCAAGTTACTGTCGTTGCCATCTGGGGGCTGGTTTTCTTTTTGTGGTGTGCTTTTTCTCTGGAGAGTTGCTAGGTTGCGTGTGGTTCTTCTCCTCCCTACAGTCTGTTTTCTAATTTGCCGTATGCGTTGGGACACTGTGTAGTTGGGACTGGCCGGCATCTTGGGTGGGCTTCTCTGCTCCCCCCTGGTTCCTCCAGGAGTCATCTGTCAGTTTCAAGCAGTCTTTATTGGAGAAAGGTCCCTGTTCTAAAATGCCGATGTGGGGACACACTCCCCTGTGCGCCTGGTCTGCCCCGGCGGTGGGTTCCTGCTCCCCCTCTGGGCTTGGACTGCAGGCCAGAGGGGGTCTGGCATGGGCGAACTTCCCCCGCTCACCTCTGGCTCCTGAGGAAGCCTTCTGCAGGTAGTCTTTACTGAAGAAATGTCCCTGTTCTAAAATGGTGATGTGGGACACACTCCCTGCGCGTACGGTGTCAGGCACACTCTTCTGCGTGCCTGGTCTGCCCCGGCTGTGGGTGCTCGCTCCCCCTGTGGGCTCAGACTACTGGTCGGAAGGGGCCCGGCGTGGGCTAACTCCCCAGCTGGCCACTATCTCCTTCAGGAGCCTCTGCTGGCTTCAAGTCGCTAGGTGGCGCCAGAGATCTCTCCTAGAGCCCTTGGGGAGCTGATTTTCCACCCCGTGGGACAGGGAGCAGAGCGGGGATGGTAGGGTACACCTCAACGGCTTTGGGGTGCTGTGTCTGCCTTGTGCCCCACCGTCGTGGGGAACCCACGCCCCTAATTTCGTGCCCCGGGTCTCGGTTCCAAAGCCCTCAGTTCCAGGACGAGGGCTGTAGCCCAGATCAGTGGCGCGGGAATGGCGCCTTTTGAATCCTGCTCCCCTGCCTGGGCGCCTGGTTCCTGCTCACTCCGGGAGGGCCTCCGCGCGTCTCCCCGCAAGCCTAGGTCGTCTCCCCGCAAGCCTAGGTCGCAGGCGCGGGGACCTGGGCAGCTGCGATCCAATCCGCGCAATCCGCGCCGCTTTCCCCGCGCAATCCCGCTCCGCGTCTGTTTTTCCGGCGCGCTGCTTCTGCGCAGGCTTACCGGGCGGCCGGGGCTGTGTGCTGGGGCTGGTCTCCTCCTGGGCGGGGCTCTCTTCAATGGCGCCCAGAGCTCACCTCCGCAGTGGATCCTGCAGGGTTCTCCACAGCTCCCGTTCACGGGGTGTGGTGGCTGCAATAGTTCCTTTCCACTCACAGTCCCGCTTGCTGCGTCCTTTGTTCTTGTTGGCAGTTTTAGTTTGTTTTTCTCCTCTCTGCCAGTCGGAGAGTGCCGCCTCTGTGGGTGGGGGAGGGGAGCAGGGTTCTGCGCTTCCCTCCCTTCTGGTCCTCTTTTATGGCCACTTTCTTCTTCGGGCAGTTTGCTGGAGTCGTCCGTTTATCTTCCGTGTCCCGGTTCTCACTGGGACCTGCCGCTTTTCCTCCCTATTAACTTTTGTTAATGGGAGATCTTACTCGCAGCGTCTCCTCGCCGCCATGTTGCTCCGCCCCTCTTTCCTGGGCCAGGATGGTCTTATAATGCCCCCTGCTAGGTCCCCTGAGCCTAGAATAGTGCAGGACATGTGGAGGAGAGTTGATGAATATCTGCTGAATGACTACGCTGGAATACAGGTCATAAGAACTTGAATGAGGCCATGAGAAGTGATAGCAGGGAACAGCTGTGAGAGGCAGTGGGCCATGTGGTGGACAAAGCTCACAAACAGGATGGATGAGCACTGGAGGGGACAGAGGTGCCCAAAGTTGCAAGCTAGGGGAAGAGTGATACCTGAACAGAAACAGGAAATCCCCAAAAAGAGATTTGGAAGGAAAGATGGTGAGTGTGGTTTTGGACAGTGGCTTTACAAATGAATTTGTAGACTTGCTTATGGCTGGAAGAAAATAATTAGAAGTCTTCTCTTAAGGTATACTCTAGCCACTCTGAATCTATCAATTATAAAATTTAGTATGTCCTATAAATAAAGGTCTTGAGGTTTAACTGACCTCTAGAGATTTGGAGATTTTCTTGTGACCACCAGAGGGAGCCCACTATATTCATTAAATTCCATAGAAATGTAACAGGAATTTAAAAGGGTAATTAATATATTTTTATTTATTTTTATTTTTTTAAAGATTTATTTATTTATACAAGCACTGGGTACAGTCAGAAGCACAGGAGGGTGAGAGAATTCACCAGAGCCAGAGCTGGGAGCAGAGCAGGCAGAAGGACCGAAGTACACTGCTGAGGGGAGCAGCGGGTGGCAGGACAGGTCTGCGCGCCATGTGGGACCCTCAGCGGGGGATCGAACTCGTGCTGCAGAGGCTGCGGGCAGCTTCTCAACACAGCGCTCAACCGCTGCGCCACCAGGGAAGCCCAATTAATATATTTTTAAAATTTACTAGAAAGCAGCAAAACACATTTTAACCACCCACCCTGGTGTATTTTTCTACTAAAATGGAATGTCCTTCAGATTTTTCTACAGAATGTGGGGCTGGGGGGAGCTTCCTGTGCATTGAATCAAGTGGTATGCTGTTGGTTTGGGAAGGTCATGATGATCATATGAAAACAAGTAAAACATCTACCAGCAAACACATTTTCTAGAACATCTTCCCACTCACCCAACAGTTACTGAGCACTGTCTGGTTTAGTCCCAGCAGAGGAGTCCCAAAGCTGTGGGGAAATTAGACTAGCATATCTTGACCCCAGCTTGTCCAACTCGGTGCCAGCTATTAGCAACAAGTGCAACTATTCATTCCATGAGGTGTCGTGTAACTTTGTACATTTGGATTATTAAATGTTCCACATACCAGGGGCTTCTCCCACAGTGGGTTGTCTTTTCTCAGAGGCAAGTTCAGTGAAGTCATAATAAGGGCTTCTTCCTTTACTGCTTATGCTAAAGTATATGTGGATTGGAGGTTCAAATGTGAAAAATAATACTATGGAGGGCAAGACAAAAAGATCACTTTTCAAAATTAAGAGATAGAGATAAACTTTAGAGGCTTGGCACTCAAGTCAGAAACCATGAAGCATCACATCTCAATCAAGGGCAATTTGCTCCCATAGGCTAGTTGGCAGTTTTTGGATACTTTTTTTTGGTTTGTCTCATCTTAGGAGTGGGGGGGGGGTGCTATCAGCCAGTGGATAGAGGGCAGGGATCTGCTAAACATCCTACAATGCACATCATGGCTTGCCCCAGTGTCACTGGTGCCGAGGCTGAGAAACCCTGCCTTAGAAGAAAATGTTTTCTTAAATATGATTGACTAAAGCTTAAATTTCTGTAGTAGAAAGAAAATCTTAATAAACTTTAAAGATAAATGACAAACAAAAAAATTTTAACACATATAGAAAATACATGGTTAATATTAATGAGCTAAAAAGTGTTTTTGCAAAAAAAAAAAAAAATAAGAAAAAGTAAAATCCTTTAGTGAAAGTAGGGGCAGAGGATATGGGCATGGAGTCCCCAGTATGAAAAATACAAAAGGTGACACTTTCCTTCCGTGACTACTTTAGGAGCTCTCATTCTGTGCCAGTATGCTCTAGGCACTTGAAGAGGTATTCTACCTGTGACCAACTGAGATACATACTACAACTGGGATACCAGTTTCCAGCAGTCAGATAGAGTGTCAGTCATTTTAGTCTTTCTGGAGAGCAGTTTGACATATAAACAAACTTTTTAAAAGTACAATCTTTCTCCCTGCATTTCCACTCCTAGGTTCAGTATATAATCTGACAACTGTGCAAAAGTGTATGTGATGTTCATCAGAGCATCATTTATTATAGCAGAAATGTAGAGAATAACATTGACAGCCCTTTGTAAGGGAAGATAGCCACAATATTTCAATACTGGGAGAAAACTGATAATAGCAAATTGTGAGAAATGTTTATCCCCAAATGATTAGATTATAAATACCCTTCATTTTTTACTTTTTTTTTTTTCGCATTTTCTGAGTTTGTTTATAGTGAATAGGCATTGCCAGCCTAATCAGGAATAACAGCAAAATGGCTAAAAGGTATGTAGTGGAAAAATAAAAGAGAGAGTTTCTGTTTCTGGACCTGGATGGCCACAGACCTGTCCAAGTGTTCTTTTGGATGACATACCCATACCATCCACCTCAGACTGTGGTGGGTAGCATCATCCAACTTGATGTCCACTGTCTTCTCAACAGGACACCTGAGCCTGAGCACATTACAGGTGTCTCCCCCTCCTCCACATTTGTATATAATATATACTGTGCTTCTACATGATCTTTTAAAGCTGAAAAGTACACAGCAGATGTTGGTTAATATAAAAGTACATGGGGAATGATAGAAAATATGTCTTATGGAATAAGACAGGACTTGAGTCCTAGATCTTCACTTTAGAGCTGTATAATTTGGGTATGTTACTTGACCTCTCTGGGCTTCAATTAATTACCCTTTATGAATGGAATCATAATCCCAAACTTAAGAGGTTTTAAATTCATTATTTTTCATTCAAAAACATTTATCATTAGTTTCTGGGGTACAATGATGAACAAGACAGCTTTTGCCCTCATGGGATTTACATCTCAGGTGTTGGGGGTAGGGTAAAGGAGAAGAACTAAAACAGATAAACCAACAAATGAATGAAATAAGTCTGAAATGTGATGAGAAGCTGTGGAGGTACAGAGAGGGTTCTTTGGCAGAGGGTGAGGTGCGGGGAGGTATAGGTGTTGAGATTTACTACCTTTTTTTTTAAGATTTATTTATTTATACAAGAACAGGGGTACAGGCCAGAGGTGCGGGAGGGTGAGAGAATTCACCAGAGACAGAGCGGGGAACAGATCAGGCAGACTGACGAAATACACTGCCGAGGGGAGCAGCGGGTGAGACAGGAGAGGTCTGCTTCGCCATGTGGGACCCTCACTGGCTGGCCGGAATCGAACCCACACTGCAGAGGCTGCGGACAGCTTCAAAGTGCGGCGCTCAACTGCCTGTGGTGCTCAACTGCTTGCGCCACCAGGTAGGCCCGAGATGTACTACTTTAGAAAAGGAGGTGAGGGGATTCTCTGAGGGCTGATATATTGATGTCAAGATAGGTATGATGAGGAGCCAGGCATCCCAAAATATTCCGGGGCCCCAAGAACAGCAAGTTGGTTCTTAGGCAGCAAGAGGTTGGAGCATCTTCTGTGCCCTGGGAGGGCTCAATGTCTAAAGCAAGCAGTGTGGGGCATGATGAGACAATGCGGGAAAGGAGATGTGTCCACCTGGCTCAGTCCTTTCAGCTATGAAGAATTTGTATTTCATTCAGAAAGCAGTGGGAAAAAATTTCTGGGTTGAAAATAGAAAAGTAACATTGTCAGGTTTGTGTTTTTAAAAATACAGGCTGGGACCTCCCTGGTGGTACAAGGGTTTAAGTCTCAGCACTGTGAAGCTATCCGCAGCCATTTCAGCACAGAGTTCGATCTCCGGCCAGGGACCTAACCCACATGGCACAGCAGACCTCTCCTATCTCGCCTGCTGTTCCCCTCAGCAGTGTATTTCAGTCAGTCTCCCTGTTCTGCTCCCCATTCTATCTCTGATGAGTCATTTCACCCCTTGCACCTCTGGCCTATACCCCAGTTCTTGTATAAATAAATAAGTAAATCTTTAAAAAATAATAAAATTAAAAATACAGGGTGATGCAGGATGGAGAATGGACTTGGAGGTATTTCCGGGAAGGAAAGTATGGGAAAAGAAGTGAGGAATCCAGTTAGGAGGTTATCACAGTGGTCTACCAGATGTTACAGGAGCTTGGACTGGAGGCACAGACAGGTTGATAAGTTTTTTAGAGATTGCGCTGATGGAACTTGGGGTGATTGCAGATTTAAAGCAGGATGAAGGAGCAAGAATATTGGATGATGGCCAGTTTTTGGATGACACCCAAATATTTGATTTGGGCAACTCAGGGGTGCCTTTTGCCGTGTTGGAAGTGGAGGACAGGATGGGGAGTTTGCACCTGTTTGATTTGCAATGACTTTGAAACACCTAAAAGGAAATACCCAGTCTAGACTAAATGAGACAACAAAGGTGGAGGCAGCAACATAGGGTCTGGCCTGTGTTAACTCTGAATACATGTATGTTGGTGGTAGTGGTGGGAAGACAGCAGTGGGCTATGGTGGTGTCTTCTTCCTTAGTGTGGAGCCTGGCACACCTCTATATTCCTAATTGTATTAATCAAGGCTTCTGAGAAAAACAAAACCAATAGGGTGTGCACATATATACAGAGATTTAAGTATTTGATACACATGATTACAGAATCTAGCAAATCCCAAGTCTTCAGAGTAAGTCAGCAAACCAGACACCCAGGAGAAGCACTGTCCCATCTTGAGTTCTAAGGCCACTTGCTGAAAGCCAGGAAGAGACTGTGGTATAGATGTAGTTCAAGGACAGTCTGCTGGAGAATCTCTCTTGTTCTGGAATTTTCTCTTTTTTATCTTAAACTGATTGGATGAAACCCACCCATAATATGGAGGGCGATCTGTTTACTCCTGTTTGAATGCCTTACTCCATATACCTGCACACAGTGGCCCAGTCAAATAGACACATGAAATTAACTATCAAACTTACTGTCTTCTGTTTCTGCCTTTATGATTCTCCTTATGCTTCCTTATCCCTCCAGTCCCTTCTTTTACTTTGCTTTCCATGTGTTGACTGAAGTCATTCCTACCCAATCCCCACTACCACAATATTCTTCTGACCTTTTCCCCTTTGCCCCTTCCAAACCTTTCTCAGGATCTTCACTTAGGGCAAAGTTATGTTAGGTTTAAAATAAAAGCCCATGATCTTTAGGATGAAGTATGCAGTGTGTTAACTGGCATTCTCAACCTGATTCCTGCCCCCTCTCTGGACCCATCTCTCAAATCCTTTCACCCTCTTGTGCCCTGTGGAATGGAATGACTTTGTTCCTCAATCATACCATCCACACAGAAACTGCATGTCATTCCTTTGCTTAAAATGACCCTTCCCCATCCCACTCCATATTTACTTGAAGAATCTGTGTTTATTCTTCAAGGCCCAGCTTAAACCCCACCTCTTCTAAGGACCTTCCTCTTTTTCCAGGCAGAATTAATTTTCCCTCCTCTGACCTGACCCCACCACACTTTGCATACCAACAGCAGTTCCATATTGTACTTGTAATATTGTTAATTCTCTTGTTTATCACCACCCCTGCCACCTCCTGAAACCCTGAAAGACAGGCGCCATGTTTCCTAACTGCTTGTGTAGGGGCTGGCTCATCACAGGCCCCCAGTGGGTGTCAGATGGGGAGAATGGGGGCAGAAAGGACATGTTTATACATTACTAAAGGAGCACATGGAAGTCAGCTCATTTAATAATTACATTTGGGTGATTTGTAGAGTGATGGTGACAAGTCTGTTAGAGGATTGTTATACAGGAGTTATAAAGTCTTTAAATAAATCTGCCATGGCTGACATTGTCCTTGAATTCCACACTTTCCATAAACTGGTCTGGCCTGTACAAGGCGGCTTCTCAAATTCATGGAGCATCAGCCACTTTTTGATTTTAGACTTTATCCTGACACAGTTCTTTCCAATGTTTTCTCCATTTGTATTTTTTTTTCTCTTTGCTCATCTTATACTTAACTCTGATTGGGGCTTGGCTCTGCTACCTTCTGAGTTGGCCCTAGGGGTTGATGATTGGACGTCATTTGCATTTGGTTTGTGACTGGCCATGGTCCGTCCCTGTGAATCATACCCATCAGATCCGGTCTTGCCAGCTTGCCTTGGGGGTACTTGCCTCTCTGTTGGGAAATGTATTCCCTACTAGGAACAGTTTAGAAATAGTCTTACTGAAAAGGATACCTTTTGCAGTTAACATTTCCTGTGTGTTTGTTCTATTCTAACTTCCAAATTGCCTAAATGGAGCAGAGTTTGACAGCTGTGTAGACCCAGGCACTCCCTGGGTTAGAAGGCCTTGCCTCTGCACACAGGTCTCCCTCTGTGCCATCTCTGTCCTCTCCCTTTTCCTCCTTTAGTCTTGCCCAGGGTCTATTTAAACCCTCACCACTGGGCTGTCTGCAGCCTGACAGAGGTTGTGCAGGCAATCACATTTGCATGAACCTACTGAGACCTCATCCTTGGTATGGGGTGACCTCCACTTGCCTTCCATCCATGTGGGACTGATTGAAGTGGATGACACTGACAGAAAGAGTCGCCCTTGCTTAGTTGTACAGATGGGATTACTTGGGGCAGGAACACACTCAGAAATGCCTTCCCTTTCCCCTTTGTCTGTTCATTGGCTTGCTTTGTCCCACTCTGCCCTCCCAAATCCTCATTTCTCTCACTTTATTATCCGGGATGTGTTTAACAACATGTCACAGGAGCCAGGGTCAGGGGTGAGCCCCTAGACCTGTGGAAGAAGCAGCTTTAGGGCAAATACCCATCCTTGAAGGCTTGGTGCTGTTGTTCTGGGGAGCAAAGAGGAGGAAGGGAATCTACTTAAGAAGGGCGTCTTGATGAATGGTGAATGAGTTAGAAATCCTTGGTCACTAGTGACAGATATCAACATAGGCAGATTGAGACAAAAAGGGGAGAAATGCAGTAGTCACAAAATCAAAATGCATAATGAAGAAGAGGGTTGGCAAAGACAGGGACCTAGGCGGCAGGATGGATGGGCAGGCCCCCCAGGAGTCAAGACCTCTTAAATGTGTCCACACACCCCCTTTTTTAAAAAGATTTATTTTATTTATTTATGCATACAAGAACTGAGGTGTAGGCTAGAGGTGTGTGGGGTTTATGTGTGTGAGAGGATTCACCAGAGACAGAGTGGGGAGCAGAACAGGCGGATCGACTGAAATACACTGCTGAGGGGAGCAGAGGGCAAGACAGGAAAGGTCTGCTGCACCATGTGGGTCAGCTCCCTGGCCAGAGATCGAACTGGTGCTGCAATGGCTGCTAATACCTTCATAGTGCTGAGACTTAGCCTCTTGCTCCACCAGAGAGACCCACACCCACTGTTTTTTATAAGTATGCCACTCTGCTTGAGATTTGGGGTCTCAGGAGACAGCCCAATGAGGCAGACCTAGATTCTATGTCCGTATCTCCACCAGGGACTCCCAGAGCTGAGAGGCAGGGGGCGCACCTTCACCAGGCTGCCCAGATGTCCAGTGGTTTGGGGAGGGGTAGTCTATGTTTGCATGTAGGTGGACACTGCAGTGAATCAGCTCTGTGATGATAAGCAAATTATCTTGCTCTTTATACTCTTACCTTCCTGTGCTTAAAATGAGATGACATCATGTGCCTCAAGGGTTTGAGGATTCAGTTGGTTCTGATATATGATGGTTCAACTTAAGATTTTTCAACTTTAGGATAACGCAAAAGCAATACACATTCAAGAGAAATACTGTTTTTGAATTTTTATGTTTTCTAAGGCCTGAGATATGTAGTGCTATATTCTGGGATGCTGAGCAGAGGCAGCAAGTCCCAGGTCACAATCTTCCCTGTGATCACGAGGTAAATATCTGATACGCTGCAGTGTACAGTATTCAATAAATTATATGATATAATCTACACTATATTATAAAATAGGCTTTGTGTTGGATGATTTTGCCCAACTGCAGACTAATGCAAGGGTCATGAGCAAGTCTAAGGCAGGCAAGGCGAGATTGTAATGTTTCCTAAGGTAGGTGTGGTCAATGTATTTTCAACTTACACTGGTTTATAGGGACTAACCCCTTTACAAGTCAAGGAAGATCTGTATGCTGAGGCAAAGTGCATGTAGAAGTGCTTGGCAGACAGTAGTGATCTAATGATGTCTGCTCTTTTATCCCTCAAGAATGGGAAGAGAGCTGGACACAGATCATTATTACAGTGCATGTGTGTGTGGGGGGTGAACTTAGGGAGAAAACTTGGGGGGGTACTTTTGTTGCCTTATCTGCAAAAAAGAATGTCCTTTCTGCTTAGACTCTTGGTTCCTTTGGTGTCAGAATCCCTTAGTGAATGTTTTGCTCAAAGATGGGGAAAGAGCCACTCCTGGCTCCCTGGGGAGCCCTTGAATTTGCAATTCCTGCTGCTGCCTTGTGGATTCTCAGTAGGCAGAGTTTTAAGACCCTTTTCTTTTGGGTGGCACAGGGTTTCCTTCCAGATCCACCAGATCCAGATCCCTACCCCCTCTGTTCTTTTTTTCAGCCCTGTCTTTAGAAATGGTACTGAATGCCAGCAGAGCTGCTTTCCCTGTGAGGTCGTGATTTTCCTGACACAAATGGGCTTGAAGTGCCCTGTTGTTTGGCTATTTCTTTAGATGTAACCCCTTATGGCCCACTTACAGGCCAGCACAGAAAGAAGTTCAAAGCATTGGAGGCTGAGGCTCTGGAGGGAATGGGGACTCATTAGGCAAGAAAAGTCCAGTGAACAAAGGATAACTGGCTGTGCCATGTGGAGGACGGCCTCGGCCATCTGTCTTTGCAGTGCCTTCTGGAAAGTGCATCTAAAGATATAGAGACATTTCATGTGTGCCCGTGGGTGGGTGAGGGCAACAGGCAATGGAGGCATAACAGGCAGTGCCCCTGAGCTGTGCCACCTATGGGAAGACTGCATAGTGACATTACACCCCAAGTGACACTGCTTGTCACACAGGTGGGAATAAAGTCTGTCTGTGCTGGCTGAAGTACTTGCTAAAAGCTCAGAAGCGGCATACGTATCAGCGTGACTATGTAATGAGCAGTGTTGAGGGATGTCTGCTGCTGGTCTCAGCAGTTTTGGTCCGGGGCATGTGTGGAGTCAGGGCTCTGAGATGACACGGGGCCACATGCCGAGGCAGGCCAGGAGCAGCTGCCCAGAACCAGCCTGTGTGCTCCCTAAAGTCTATACCCTTCCCTCTGGCCTCCTCCGCCCTTGGGATCCATCATTGGCTGCAGGTGGTGGAGGGCTGTGTGAGGGTCAAGTTCTGCCACCTGGGCACTGGGCCTTTTACTGTGGGGAGGAGGGGTTAAGAGGGGAGGGAAGGTATATGTGTATTTTGGTGAAAGAAGGGTGAGTAGGGGTGAGGGAGTGATACAGAAATCTAGGAGTATCTGCCCTGTCCCCTCTGGGCCTGCTCTAAGCCCCTCAGGCCTGCTGTGGGAGGGATTTTAAACCCTCTGACCGGATTGGGAGGTGGGTAGGGGAAGCTGACTCAACTGGTCTCCAGGGCCTCACTTAGGATTATCTCTGTCTGCTTGTTTCCTACTAGCACAGGCCATTTTCTTCTTCCTGAAGGTTCCCAGCTTCCAGGGCCCCCTTTCCAACTGTCTTGGCAGGCTGTATGCCTTTCATTTTTATAAAATTGTTATATGAGATCCAACTGTGCTTTTGAAAATTAGCCTATAGTCTCCCTTGTCAAACAACAAACTAGCTCTGAAGTTAAAAAAGTCTCCCTGAATCCTTCTCTCACCACCATATCCAACCGCATGCCTAGCTGCAACTATTTTATCCATTAGTTTGCATTTTGCCAAACCTTTTTCTGTGCTTAAACAAACACACATTTACAATCTTAGATTAAATATGGTTGTCCCTCAGGATCCACTGTGGATTCACTCCGGGCACCCCCACCCCTGCACCAGAGTCTTTGAATGGTCCATAGTTGGGCCTCCATATCCACAGTTGTGTATTCGCAAACTAAACCAATGGACCCATTTGCAGTCCTGGGCTGGTTGAATGTGAGGATGCAGACCTCAGGGATATGGAGGACCAATTGTTATAATGTGGTATTCTGCACTTTATTTTTCTGAATAGAAGGGTATGTTCTCTTGGACTCAACCTGAAATGACTCCAGAGACCATTGGCCATGCTTTCATGGATACCCTCAAGTAAACACCAGAATGTGACTCCAGTCTGTCAGCAGGAGTGGTTTCTAAAGCACTTCAGCCCACTCTCCCCACTCTTCTCATGGAGAGTTCTCGCCTTGCTCTCCCCTTGCCTTCCTGGACCGAATATTCCCATGTCTCCCTCCACACCAGTGGTGGTTTTCATGCTGTCCAGTCCAAGTCTCCTGGTTTGTTCCCAGTTCTGATTGATTCTGGTCTTTCAGTTCTTTCTCCTAGTCTGCCTTTCTGAGAGCAAAGCGCTGTGTGGGCAAGCACAATCATTTCCTTAGGAAGGGAGAGAAAGGTAGCACATACACCTTTAATATTCTGTTCTCTGCAGCCATTAATACCTTTTGTCTCTATGGCTTCAACTCATCGGTACCTCTGATATCCACCTCATTATTTAACTTTTTGTCAAAATAGATCTTAGGGGCAAGAGTGCCTGGAGATAGATCACACCTCTGTCCAGGTCAAGAAACAGCACCTGACATGCTCCCCAGAGATCACTCACACTGCCTCAAGGGTAACCACTGTCCACCCTTTCTCACCCACTACACTAGCTCCACTGGCTTTTGGGATTTCCATAAATGGAATCACAAACTAGATTTCTTTGTGTCCTTTAGTTCAGCATTATGAGATTTTATCCATGTGGTTCCATGTGGTTGCGGATTATTCATTTACTTATTAATTTTACTATTGTTAGGCCTATGGTTAATTTCCAGGTTTGGGACTATTATGAGTGGTGCTACTATGAGCAGTCTTGTATGCATTTTGGTGAACATGTGTATGCATTTCTGTTGTGTTTATACCACATACCATACCATGTGGAATTGCGGGACATAAGGAATACAGATGTTCAGTTGTAGTAAATAGTGCCAAGCTGTTTTCCAGAGGTGATAGAGAATCCCAGTTCCAGCTGTATGAGAATCCCAGGATTCTAAGTGCTCCACATCCTCCCCAACATTTTCTTTTTCCTTTTTTAAAGATTTATTTATCTATTTATACAAGAACCGGGGTACAGGCCAGATGCGTGGGAGGGTGAGAGGATTCACCAGAGACAAAGTGGGGAACAGAACAGGCAGATTGATGAAATACACTGCTCAGGGGAGCAGCGGGAGCGACAGGAGAGGTCTGCTGTGCCATGTGGGACCCTTACTGGCCTGCCGGGATGGAACCGGCGCTGCAGAGGCTGCGGACAGCTTCACAGTGCTGCGTTCAACCGCCTGCACCACCAGGGGAGGCCCCCCATCATTTTCTGTTTTATTTTTTTCTGCCTTTCTGGTGGCTGTGCAGGTCTGTCTGCATGTTTGACCCTCTTTTTTGTTCTCTTGTTCTGTTTGCCACTGGGCCATTACCACATTATTTTAATTTCCAGAGCTGTAATGTTGATATCAGGTTATGTCTTGTTCTCTGGACTTGCCCTAGCTATTCTTGGGCATTTGCTTTTCCAGGTAAGTTTTGCAATTAGTTTGCCCATTTCTGTTTAAAAAAAAGTTTGCTGATATTTTGAATTAGATTCATTGAATATAGTTTAATTTACGGGAAAGTGACATTTTTACAACATTAAGACCTTAATTTATGAACTTGGTGTACTACATCATGTATTTGGGTCCTATTTAATTTTATTTGATAATAGTTTATAGTTTTGAGTGTAGAGATCATGCACATATTTTATTATATTTATTCCTAAGAATCTAGTGAGTTTTGATATTGTCTTTAAAATTTGCTTTTCTGTTTATGGCTGATGATTTTGTTGTCCTCTTCTTCATTTTCATAGTTTATTAGTTTTCTAGATATTCTGGGAATTTTCTGCTATAACCTACAGATAAAGTTTTGCTTCCTATCTTATGCCTTTTATTTATTTTATAGGCTTATCAGGGATATATTGTGAGTTTGGTTTCAGAACACCACAATACAGCAAATATCTCAATAAAGCAAATGTCACACTAAACTGAGCCACAGATTTTTTATTTCCTGGTTGATATAAAAGTTGTGTTTGTGCTATATTGTGGTCTATTAAATGTGCAATAACATTATATCTGAAAAAAAATTGTACACACCCTACTTAGATGTGACAGAGACATGAAGTGAACACAGAATGTTGGAAAAATGGTGCCTGTAGACTTGCATGATGTAGCGTTTCCCTAAACCTTCAATATGTGAAAAACACAGTATCTGCAAAATAGAGTAAAACAGAGCACAATAAAGTGAGGTATGTCTGTACTTGACACATTACTTTGGCTTGGACCTTCTATAGTGTTAAATAGAATTGGTGACAGTCTGCAATTGGTTTCGTAAATGAATTCAGAGTTTTATAAATATTAGCTAGTTAAAGAAGTTCTCTTTCCACAGGTTTGAAATGTTTTCTAATTTTATGATTGCATATAAATGCAATCAATGTCAAATGATTCTGTATGATAATTTTCCATTGTTCTGCCAAAACACTCACCGATTTTAGGATGATAACCACTGTTGCATTTCTGAAATAAACTACACTCAAATGGCACATATTATTTTAATACGTTGCTGGTATCTATTAGCTATCCTTTATTTAAGGGATTTCACATTTGTCTTCATGTAGAGATGGCCTGAGATTTTCCTTTATTCTATAGTCACATTTTGGCATCAAGGTTGTGCTAGTCTCATAAAATGAGTTGCGCAAAGTACCTCCATTTCTGTCCCTGGAAGAATTTGTGTAAGATTTAGTGCTGCTTCTTTCTTAAGTGTTTGGAAAATTCACTGGTGAAAACATCTAGACCTCAGATTTCTTTTATTTACTTATTTATTTAAATAAATTTTATTTTTATATTCCCCATAAAATTGCGACCCCCTTATTTTGACCCCAACCCCTCCTCTCCCCACCCCCAACCCCCATAGAGTGTCTCTGGTTCATAGTTGTTTGTTGATTTTGATTGTCACTTTCTTATAGTTATTCATTTTCCTGGTCCCTTATTTAAGTTTTCTAGATTCCTGCTATGAGTGAGACCATCCGGTATTTTTCTTTTTCTTTTTGGCTTATTTCGCTGAGCATGATCCCTTCCAGCGCCATCCATGTTGCTGCAAATTGCATGTGTTTATCTTTTTTGAATGCTGAGTAATATTCCATGGTATATATGTACCACATCTTCTTGATCCAGTCATCTATTTTTGGGCATTTGGGTTGTTTCCAAAGCTTAGCTATTGTAAACAGTGCTGCTATAAACATAGGTGTGCAGGTGTTCTTTGGAATGGATGTTTCTGTGTCCTTTGGGTAAATACCTAGGAGTGGAATTGCTGGATCCTATGGAAGCTCTATGTTTAGTAGGTCCAGAAATCTCCACACAGCTCTCCATAGTGGTTGGACCAGTTTGCACTCCCACCAACAGTGCAGAAGAGTTCCTTTTTCTCCACACCCTCGCCAACATTTGTTGTTGCTAGTTTTTTTTAATATGTGCCATTCTCACTGGTGTGAGATGGTATCTCATGGTAGTTTTGATTTGCATTTCCCTGATTACAAGTGATGTTGAACATTTTTTCATATGTCTGTTGGCCATTTGCATTTCCTCTTCAAAGAAGTTTCTTTTTAGCTCTTCTGCCCATTTTTTGACTGGATTATTTTCTTTGTTGTTGCTGAGTCTCATCAGCTCTTTGCAGATTTTTGTGATCAGTCCTTTATCATTAGTGTTGGGTGCAAAAATGTTCTCCCAGTTGGTGGGGTTTCTCTTTGTTTTTGTTATTGTCTCTTTTGCTGTGCAGAAGCTCTTTAATTTGATGTAGTCCCAGCTGTTGATCTTTGCCTTCATTATCACTGCTTTGGGTGATGTGTCTGTAAAGATGTCTTTGATGTGCAAATCCCGTAGTGTTTCGCCTATATTTTCTTCTATGTATTTTATGGTTTCAGGTCTTATGTCTAGTTCTTTAATCCATTTTGAGTTGATTTTTGTGTATGGTGTGAGGTAGTGGTCAAGCTTCATTCTTTTGCATGTAGCGACCCAGTTTTCCCAGCACCATTTATTGAACAAACTTTCTTTGCTCCAATGCATAGTCTTTGCTCCTTTGTCAAAGATTAGTTGACCATAAATCTGTGGGTTTATTTCTGGATTTTCTATTCGATTCCATTGGTCTGTATGTCTGTTCTTGTTCCAATACCATGCAATTTTGATGATTATGGCTTTGTAGTATAGTTTGAAGTCTGGGAGTGTGATGCCTCCATTTCCTTCTTTTTTTTTTTCAGTAGAGCTTTGGCTATTCGGGGTTTTTGGTGATTCCATATGAATTTCATCAATAATTGTTCTATTTCTTTGAAGAATGACATTGAAATTTTGATTGGAATAGCATTGAATCTGTATATTGCTTTTGGTAGGATGGCCATTTTAATAATGTTTATTCTTCCAGTCCATGAGCAGGGGATGTCTTTCCATTTCTTTGTGTCTTCTTCTATTTCTTTTAACAGTGTTTTATAGTTTTCTTTGTATAGGCCCTTTACCTCTTTTGTTAGATTTATTCCCAAATATTTGATTTTTTTTGTTTCGATAATAAAAGGGATGGTTTTTTTTGATTTCTTCTTCTTCAGATTTGTTGTTTGTGTATAGGAAGGCTACTGACTTTTGCGTGTTGATTTTGTATCCTGCCACTTTACTGAATTGATTGATGAGTTGAATTAGTTTTTCTGTGGAGATTTTGGGGTTCTCTATGTATATTATCATATCATCTGCAAATAGTGATAGTTTGACTTCTTCTTTTCCTATTTGGATTCCTTGGATGTCTTTCTCTTGTCTTATTGCTCTGGCTAGGACTTCCAGTATTATATTGAAAATTAGTGGTGAGAGTGGACATCCTTGTCTTGTTCCAGATCTTAATGGAATTGCTTTCAGCTTTTCACCATTGAGAATGATACTGGCTGTTGGCTTGTCATAGATGGCCTTTATGATGTGGAGGTATGTTCCTTGTATCCCAAGAATTTCAAGGGCTTTTATCATGAATGGGTGTTGCACTTTGTCGAAAGCTTTCTCAGCATCTATTGATATTATCATATGGTTTTTATATTTCTTTTTGTTGATGTGTTGGATAACGTTGATTGATTTTCAGATGTTAAACCATCCTTGTGTCCCTGGAATGAATCCAACTTGGTCGTGGTGAATTATCTTATGGATACATTGTTGGATTCTGATAGCTAAAATTTTATTGAGGATTTTTGCATCAGTGTTCATTAGGGAGATTGGCCTGTAGTTTTCCTTTTTTGTGTTGTCCTTGTTCGGTTTTGGTATTAGTGTAATATTGGCTTCATAGAACGTGTTTGGTATTGTCCCTTCCTTCTCAATTTTTTGGAAGAGTTTGTGAAGGATAGGCACTAATTTGTCTCTGAATGTTTGGTAGAATTCATTTGTAAATCCATCAGGTCCTGGGCTTTTGTTTTTGGGGAGGTTTTTGATTACCATTTCAATTTCGCTAATTGTAATTGGTCTGTTTAGGTGTTCTATTTCTTCTTTATCTAGCTTTGGGTGATTGTAGAGTTGTAGGAATTTGTCCATCTCCTCTAGATTGTTAAACTTGTTTCCATATAACTGTTCATAGTAGTTACTGATTATTCTTTTGATTTCTGCTGTGTCCGTTGTGATTTCTCCTCTTTCATTTATGATCCTGTGTATTTGTGCTTTCTCCCTTTTTTCTTTTGTGAGCCTGGCTAGGGGTTTGTCTATTTTATTGATTTTTTCAAAGAACCAGCTCTTGGTTTCATTGATCTTTTGGATTGTTTTTTAGTTTCAATTTCATTTATTTCTGCTTTGGTTTTTATTATTTCTTTTCTTCTGCTGGTTTTGGGGGTTTTTTGTTGTTCTTTTTCTAGACCTTTGAGCTTCGAGATTAGGTTGTTTCTTTGAGTTCTTTCTTGTTTTTTGATGTGAGCTTCTATTGCTATATATTTTCCTCTTATTACTGCTTTTGCTGCATCCCATACATTTAGGATATTGGTGTCCTCCTTGTCATTCAATTCAAAGAATTTTTTAATTTCTTCTTTGATCTCCTCGTTAGTCCAGTGGTCTTCCAGTAGTGTGGTTTTTAATCTCCATGAGGTAGGATAGTTCCTTGCCTTCTTTTTATGGTTTATATCTAGTTTTATGCCTTCGTGATCATAAAAGATGGTTGGTATGATTTCAATCTTGGTGTATCTGTTGATGTTTGTCTTGTGCCCCAGTATGTGATCGATCCTGGAGAATGATCCGTGTGCGCTTGAGAAAAATGTGTACTCCGGTTTTTTTGGGGTTTAGTGTTCTATAGATGTCTGTTAAGCCCAAATGCTCTAGGTCCTTATTTAGAGCTTTAGTTTCTTTACTTATTTTTTTGTCTTGTTGATCTATCCATTGTTGATAGTGGTGTGTTGAAGTCTCCCACTACGTATGTGTTTTCTCTGATGTCTGTTTTCAGAGAGGACAACAGTTGTCTGATATATTTTGGTGCTCTTTCGTTTGGTGAGTATATGTTAATGAGTGTTATTTCTTCTTGAAGTATAGTCCCCTTGATCATAATGTAGTGACCATTGGGGTCTCTTTTTATTTTTTTGAGTTTGAAGTCTGTTTTATCTGATATAAGTATAGCTGTTCCTGCTTTCTTTTTTGGCCCATTTGCTTGTAGGATTGTTTTCCATCCTTTGACTTTGAGCCTATTTTTATCTTTTGTAGCTAAAAGTGTTTCCTGGAGACAGCAAAAGGTTGGGTTTTGTTTCTTAATCCAGGCTGCAACTCTGTGTCTTTTTATTGAAGAGTTTAGTCCATTTACATTTAGAGTTAATATTGATATGTTAGCATCTGTATTTGCCATTGTGTTTGTCTTTCCTTTGATTTTATTTATTTATTCTTTTAATAACTTTTTTTTTTGGTCTTCTTTCGTTGTTATTCGTCCCTCTGAGGTTCTGGCTTTAGGATTCCTTGTAGTATTTTTTGGAGTGGGGGTTTAGTCGTAATGAAATTCCGGAGTTTCTCTTTGTCTGGGAAGGTCCATATTCTTTCTTCATGGAGGAAAGAGAGCTTTGCGGGATAGAGTATTCTTGGTTGGCATCTGTTTTCTTGGAGTCTGTTGACTATGTCCCTCCACTCTCTCCTTGCCCGTAGTGTTTCTTCAGAGAAGTCTGATGTCAGCCTGATTGGTTTTCCTTTGAATGTTATCTGTTTCTTCCCTCTTGGCAGCTTCATTTTTTTTTTCCTTGTCCTGGATTCTTAGGAGCTTTACTATTTTTTTACTGTGTTTTTCCTTTCGTCATGGAAGTTTGGTGTTCTTCTTGCTTCTTGTATATCAATTTTCAGCTCCTTCTTCGCATTTGGGAAGTTCTCTTCAATTATCTCCTGGAATATTTTCTCTGTTCCTACATCTCTCTCCTCTCCTTCTGGAATTCCTATAACTCTTATATTTCCTTTCCTCATGGAGTCAGATAGTTCCCGAAGTCTTTCTTCATTCTTTTTCCTTCGTACTTCTCTTTCCTTTTCTTTTTTGGTTCTTTTTATTTCTGTCTCCTCAAGAGTACTTATTCGTTCTTCCATTTCATCTATTCTGCTTTCATTGCTTTTCCCAGAGTTCATTAGTTCCTCCATTAATTCTTTGATCTCCTGCATTTCTTTTACTTCCCTCTTTAGGGACTCAATTTCATTCTTCTGACCATTGGTTTCCCTCTTTAGGGACTCAATTTCCTTCTTCTGATCTATCACTTTTTTAATCATGGCAATTTTAAATTGTCTTTCTGAAAGGCTCAGAAGTTCTTCCAATTTGCTGTCGTTGCAATCTGGGGAGTGGTTTTCTTTTTGTGGTGTGCTTCTTTCCTGAAGAGTTGTTAGGTTGCGTGTGGTTCTTCTACTCCCTACTGTCTGTTTTCTAATTTGTCGTATGCATTGGGACACTGTGTTGCTCGGACTGGGTGGCATCTTGGGTGAACTTCTCCGCTCCCCTCTGGCTCCTCCAGGAGCCATCTCTGGCTTCTGGGGGAGCTTTCTGCTGGTTTTAGGCAGTTTTTACTGAAGAAATGTCCCTGTTCTAAAATGGCGAAGCGGGATGCAGTCCCTGCGCCTCCGGTTTCAGGCACACTCTTCTGCGTACCCGGTCTGCCCCGGACGTGGGTGCCTGCTCCCTCTGTGGGCTCAGACTGCTGGTCGGAAGGGGCCTGGCATGGGCTAACTTCCCGGCTGGCCACTGGGTCCTCCAGAAGCCTTCTGCCCTTTTCAAGCAGTCTTAAGAAATTTCCTGTTCTATGGGGTGTTAGTGACTTTTTTTTTCTGGTCGCTAGGTGGCGCCAGAGATCTCTCCTATTGTCCTTGGGGGGCTGTTTTTCGCCTCCCCCCACCCCGTGGGACAGGGAACAGAGCGGGAATGGTAGGGTAAACCTCAACAGCTTTGGGGTGCTGTGTCTGCCTTGTGCCCCACCGTCGTGGAGTACCCACGCCCCAAATTTCGTGCCCCGGGTCTCAGTTCCAAAGCCCTCAGGTCCAGGACGCGGGCTGTAGCCCAGTTCAGTGGTGCGGGAATGGCGCCTTTTGCACCCCGCTCCCGTGCCTGGGCGCCTGGTTCCTGCTCACTCAGTGAGGGACTTTCACCTCAGTGAGGAGGGCCTCCACGCGTCTCCCCGCAAGCCTAGGTCGCAGCAAGCCTAGGTCGCAGGCGTGGGGACCTGGGCAGCGGTGATCCCGGTCTGCATTTGCTTTTCAAGCGCTCCGCCAAGAGCCCCGCTTTCCAGTGCAAGCTTACCGGCAGCCCGGGCTGTGTGCGCGTCTCCTGGGGTCTTTGTTCTTCTCTAATGGCGCCCGGAGCCGTTCGCTCACCGCCGCGGTGAATCCTGCAGGGTTCTCCACAGCTCCCGTTCACAGGGTGTGGTGGCTGCAATAGTTCCTTTCCACTCACAGTCCTGCTTGCTGCGTAGTTTGTTCTTGTTGGCCGTTTTGGTTTGTTGTTTCCTCCTCTCTGCCGGTCGGAGAGTGCCGCCTCTGTGGGTGGGGGAGGGGAGCAGGGTTCTGCGCTTTCCTCCCTTCTAGTCCTCTTTTATGGCAACTTTCTTCTTCGGGTAGTTTGCTGGAGTCGTCCGTTTATCTTCCGTGTCCCAGTTCTCACTGGGACCTGCCGCTTTTCCTCCCTATTAACTTTTTTTAATGGGAGATCTTACTCGCAGCGTCTCCTCGCCACCATGTTGCTCCGCCCCCCCCAATCACGGCAATTTTAAATTCTCTTTCTGGAAGGCTCAGAAGTTCTTCCAAGTTACTGTCGTTGCAATCTGGGGGGTGGTTTTCTTTTTGTGGTGTGCTTTTTTCCTGAGGAGTTGCTGGGTTGCATGTGGTTTCTTTACTCCCTACTGCCTGTTTTCTAATTTGCCATATCCTTGGGACACTATGTTGCTGGTACTGGCCGTCATCTTGGGTGAACTTCCCAGCTCACCTCTGGCTCCTCTGGGAGACTTCTGCCAGTTTCAAGCAGTCTCTACTGAAGAAAGGTCCCTGTTCTAAAATGGCAATGTGGGGAATGTGCTCCCCTGCACACCCGGTCTGCCCCGGGGGTGGGTGCTGCTCCTCTCTGGGCTTGGACTGCAGGTCAGAAGGGGCCTGGCATGGGCGAACTTCCCAGCTTACCTCTGGCTCCTCCGGTAGCCTTCTGCCAGTTTCAAGCAGTCTTTACTGAAGAAAGGGCCCTGTTCTAAAATGCCGATGCAGGACACGCTCCCCTGCGTGCCTGGTCTGCCCTGGCGGTGGTTGTCATTTCCCTCCGGGCTCGGACTGCATGCCAGAAAGGGCCTGGCATGGGCAAGCCTCCTCCTCCGGGAGCCTTTCTAGACCTCAGATTTTTAAAAAGTTTTTAATAATTGCTTTAATAGCTATAGGACTGTATCTTTTTTTTCCAATAACAGCTTTATTAAGATAGAATCCATGGGCCTCCCTGGTGGCACAAGGGCTTACGCACAACACTGTGAAGCTATCCATAGCCTCTACAGTACAAGTTTGATCCCTAGCCGGCCAGCGAGCTACCCACATGGCACAGCAGACATCTCCTGTCTCGCCCGCTGCTCCCCTTAGCAGTGTATTTCAGTCAGTCTGCCTGTTCTGTTCCCCACTGTCTCTGGTGAACCCTCTCATCCCCCACACCTCTGGCCTGTACCCCAGTTCTTGTATGCATAAATAAATAAATCTTTAAAAAAGATAGAATTCATTTTTTACAATTCAAGGATTATTCTGTAAACACAGAATTATACAACCATCGCCATAGTCATTTTTTGAACATTTTCATCAACCTACACAGAGACCCTCAGCCTTTTAACCACCATCTCAACCCCCTCTATAAAACTCCCAGTCCTTAGCAATTACTAGTCTACTTTTGTCTCTCTAGATTTTCCTATTCAAGGAATTTAATATAAATGGAAGCAATTCATGTTACCTTTTGTGTCTGGATTTTTCACTTTGCGTAATGTGTTCGAGGTTCATCCTTGTTGGAGCATGTACCATTACTTTATTCCTTTTTATGGCTGAATGATATTCCATTGGGCATATATGCCACATTTTGCTTATTCATCCATTGATCAGCATTTGGGTTTTCACTGTTTGGCAATTATAAAAAAAAAAGTAGCCGTGAACATTCATGTGTAAGTTTTGTGGGAACATGTTTTTGTTTCTCTTGGGTATATACTTAGGAGTGGAATTGCTGACTCATACACTTCATTATTTTTTATTACTAACCCATAACATTGATATGCCAAAGTGTGTGTGTTTAACAACTTCATTATTGGTGGTCATTTAGATGTTTTCATTTTTGCTGTGAAATCTGCTCCAGGCTGGGCTACTCAAAATGTGGTTTGTGAATGGATGCTGGCTCTCCAGCTGTCTGTTACAGTTCTGTAGCAAGATTAGAAAAGAAACTAAATGAATTTGGAAACTTTTCTAGCATTTTAACTCATAATTTTGTCTGTTGAAAAAACAGACTAATACTTTCATAGTTTTTATCCATCTTCTGTTGCATTTTATTGCATTTCACAGAAACATTGACCTCTGAAAGACAGGAAGTAAAAAATTTCCACCATAGATAGTAGTGTACCTACTTGTTCATATATCTTTCTGTAGGAATTTTTTTTAAAGATTTATTTATTTATTTATACAAGCACAGGGTACAGTCAGAAGCGCGGGAGGGTGAGAGAATTCACCAGAGCCAGAGTAGGGAACAGAACAGACAGAAGGACCGAAGTACACTGCTGAGGGGAGCAGTGGGCATGGCAGAAGAGGTCTGCATGCCATGTGGGATGCTCGCTGGCGGCTGGGTATCAACCTGTGCTGCAGAGGCTGCGGGCAGCTTTGCAGCCCAGCGCTCAACAACTGTGCCACCGGGGAGGCCCTGTAGGAATTGTTCTTAGAGGAGTACTTGGTGGAAGGTGAACAAGCTATTCGGGACTGGTTTGTGAGGAGAAAGGAACTTGTCACCTTTAGTTCTTCTGCACCAATGATAATCATAAATTCTAACACAAATGAATGGACAAGCAAAAGGTGGTCTAGACAAATGATGGAATACTATTCAACCTTTAAAAGGAAGGAAATCCTGACACATGCTATGATGGGGATGAGCCTTGAGGACGTAATGAGATCAACCAGTCCCCACAGAACAAATAGGAGATGAGGGGGTAGGCTGCTTATCTCAGAACAGACAGATGGCAAAGCAGAAAAGGCCAAGGTCAGGAGGTTGAGAGGGGTTGGTTTTTGTAAAAACATTTAGACAGCTGTCTGGCACAGGCTTTCTCCTGAAGGATACTTCTCCTGCTCCTTCAGTCTGGCACAGGACATGCTCCTGGAATGGGTGCGATTCAGGGTTCAGACCAGCCCCAGGCCTTGCACAGCATCCTCTGGATGGCTCATTGCCCAACTTACCTTCTTTTCTCTGTTGTCCCCTTCCAGACCCTGCTTGTCCACACCCCTGCTTGTCCACACATACCTTCAGTCAGTCTGCCTATGCAATGTTTGCGTATTACCTCAGACTGTTCACATCTTCAAGGTTCCTGGGAACCTTGTACACTTAATCTTTTTCCATTTTACACTGATTTTTTTTTTTTTAGGCAAAGCCTTAGGGTCCTAGAGGCCCTACAGAGTGTAGATTAGCTTCTGGACTCTGTCCCTCCCTCCCCTGCCTGGCTCTAAATGGCTGAGACCACCTCTGGCCTACAACTGCATCCTGGGGACTAGGACGAATGACTTACTCATGCTTTAACCTTCAAAATGTGATTGTAGGCCCAGATGTCTGGGCAACAGACGTATGTGACTGAGGGGCTGCAGCTCTGCATCTGAAGCCATATTTCAGAGGTTCAAGCCCTTTGTGACATTCCCTGATTCCCCTGTGTATCATTGACTGTCAAGCTCAGGAATGAAAACACCCCACTGCATGCCCGCTGGCATGCCCCTCACTGCCTGGCAAAAGCTCAACACCTGACAAGACTCCTTGGATTGCAAGTGACAGAACACAACTCAAACTGCTTAAGCATCAAAGGAAATGTGTTAGACTCCGGGGAATTCTAGATTTGGGACAGTTGACATCCTCCTGGTGGTGTACCTGTTTCTTCTCTGCTTTCCTCTGTTGGCTACATTCTCAGGCAGTCTCTTCCCATGTGAGGGCAGTGACAGGCCCCACCACCTCCCACCCACTTCTCATCAGCTGTGCAACCCCAGTGGTCCCAGCAGGGTTCTGCAAAGAGCTTCCACTAGTCCAGCCACAACTACATGTCCCCCAGACCTGTTAGGCAGCTGAGTAGATGTGGAGCTTTGGTTGGCCAGGCTAGGTTTGAGTCTCATATCCGGCGGCTGCCAGGACATAGGATCAACCCCACCCAAACCCAAGTGGGCTGAGCATGGCAAAGTGGTAACTTTCCTACAGAACTTAGAATAGTAGTAAAAGAATGGGGAGGGGCTCTGGAAAGGTGAAACTCACAGTTATTGACTCCAATGCCCACATACAATTACATGCCTTTCTGTCTCTTCCCCCAGCTCAGAATCAACATCTGTCCTCTAACCCAAGCTCATTTATTCCAGAGACCATCTCTGATAACTTCAATTCTCTGTGCTTTCTCTCTACTTCCCTCCCTCACCCCCACCCCACACCAAACTCCCTGGATACCCACCTTCATTCAGTCTGCCTATTCAATGCTTGCATGTTACCTCAGACTTTTAGTGTCTTCAAGGTTTCTGGGAAACTTGGACACTTTCTCCATTTTGTGCTGATTTGTTTTTGGGCAAAGCCTTAAACAAACCTTAAACCTTAGGGTTTTTACCATTGTTGTACCTGTCCTTACTCATAATGTGAGCTTAGCCAAGTTATTCAATCTCCTGTTGCTTGAGCCTGAGGCTCCCAATCTAGAACATTTGAGTCTGAGCCATGTAGGGGGAGAACCAGGTTGGATCAACCTGTGTCAACTCATAGAAGAGGCTACTTGTAGCTTGAACCTGTGATATGCGAAATACCTGTCTTACCCCACCCAGGGCAAAAATCAAGGCAACCACTGAATGCTCTCATTAACAAGAGCTTAAGCACCTAGATCTTAACAACAGCAACAAGGCTCTGTACTCCAAAAGCAAAGAGAATAATTCCCATTTGTGGCCCTGTCTTAACTATAATCCTCATCCAGTGCTACATCTAGTGCCCAACCACAGTGTAGAGTTTGAGGCTGGCATGGGACTATATAAGATATTTTTGCCAAGTAGTTGGTCTAAGTTGATCCATCAGTGTGGATCCCCACCACACAACGCAGGTACACAAAGCATAGTAGGAAGCTTGAACACTTGATTCCCACTAGAGGTGACCTTTAAGTGTCCTACTATACCCATCTACTTTGCCCATTGTAGGCACAGTGTTTTAGCCATCTAAACAGGTGCAAAGGCAGAGTTTATGAAATAATAGACACCTGAAGTTCCTGAGTAAAAACCTATGGTTAGGGCCTTCCTGGTGGTACAGCGAGTTGAGCACAGCGCTGTGAAGCTGTCTGCAGCCTCTGCAGTGCAGTTTTTATTTCCGGTCAGCCAGGGAGATACCCACATGGCATGGCAGACCTCTCCTTTCTCACCCACTACTCCCCTCAGCAGTGTTTTCAGTCCAGTGTTTCGGTTCATCTGTTCTTGCTCCCTGCTCTGTCTCTGGTGAATTCTCTTACTTCCCGTGCCTCTGGCCTGTACCCCAGTTCTCATATAAAAATAAATCTTAAAAAAAAAAAACCCTAGGATTGTACCCATATTCTTGTAGGAGAGGTGTAACACAAATTTACTAAGAAAATGTAATAGGGAGTTTTAATAGTCCCTATTACACCCTTAAAAGCTAAAAATTAAGAGACAGAACATATCACAAATGATGGAGCAAATAAACCCTAAGAGAAGTCTCAATCCAGCAGAGCTGCAGACTATGCCTGAAGAGGAGTTTAAGGTAACAGTTATAACCATGCTTGCTGAATTAAGAAAAACTATAGATGATGTAAAATAGGATCACAACAAAGATGGAGAAAATATGAGACTGCTACAACTAGAACTAATGGATCTAAAAAATACTACAACCAAATTAAAAAATACAATAGAGACCCTCAACAATAGGCATATGCAAGTAATAGAATTAGTGAGCTCAAAAGCACAGTGGCAGAGAACACATAAACAGAACAACAAAGAAAAAAAAATGAAAAAATGCAAGCAGTGTAAGAGCTCTTTGGGACAACCTAAAGAGAAATAAAATCCATATCTTTGAATTCCAGGAAGGAGAAGAGAGAGAGAAAGGCATAGAAAGTTTATTTAAAGAAATAATTGCTGGGACCTCCCTGGTGGTGCAAGGGGTTGAGACGCAGCACTGTGAAGCAATCCACAGCCACTGCAGCACAAGTTTGATCCCCAGCCAGGGAGGTGACCCAAATGATGCAGTGGACCTCCCGTCTCGTCCACTGCTCCCCTCAGCAGTGTATTTCAGTAGATCTGCCTGTTCTGCTCCCCACTCTATCTCTGTTGAATCCTCTCACCCGCATACCTCTGGCCTATACCCCAGTTCTTGTATGCACAAATAAATAAATCTTTAAAAAAAAAGAAAGAAAGAATTGCTGAGAACCCTCTCAGTCTAGGAGTTGAACCAGACATTCTGATCCAAGAAGCCAAAAGAGTTCTAGACAAAATAATGTCAGCCTGATACTTTATGATGCATTTTAATAAAACAGTTGAAAATCAGAGAACATTAAAAGAATTGAGAATAAAAGTAACCTATAGACTGTCCATAGACTTCTCAGTAGAAATTCTATAGGCAAGAAGGGAATGGTAGGAAATAGTTACTCAAAAAATTTCTAGGTGAGAATCTTTTACCCTACAAGATTATCATTCGAGACAGAAGGAAGAATAAGGATGTAACTGAAAGGTAAAAATTAAAATAATTTATCAATACCAAGCCAGACATGAAAGAGTACTAAAGAATTATTTTAAAGCAACAGAAAAACAAATTCAGAGGTAACAGACACCTACATTATACAACAGGAAAAAGAGTAAAATGTTGCCCATCAGAATGTTTTGCAATCTGACCATCTAACAGGACACAAAAATAATCCATTATATACTAACCTCAGCAGAACCTTCCAGCAAAAGTTAATAGAAATAATACATAAGAAAATGGAAATGGAACCTAAACAAAATACAAAAGGAAAACCTAAAAAATTAAAAGAGAAAAACAAACTAACAAAATGGCAAATAAGTACTCTGTCTCAATAATCACCTTCAGTGTAAATGTGAATTCAGTTAAAAGGTATAGAGTGGGTTTCAAAACAAAATTCCAACTCTCCGCTGTCTATCGAAAACCCATTTTACCAACAAAGACAAGCATAGACTTAGAATTAAAGGCTGGAAAATAATCCTACAACCAAATGGTAGTCAGAAAAATGTTAGGAACAACTATACTTATATCAGATAAGGTAGATTTCCAATTATTGAAAAGGGAATAGGACTATTACATTATGATTAAGGGCCTAATACAGCATGAACAAATAATTATATAAGCACCATATAATGGTGCACCAAGATATGGAGGACAGTTATTAATACAACTAAAGAGGGATATTGAAAATAATAACACAGGGGAGATTTTAATATTCCACTTACAACTATGGACAGAGCAACAAGACAGAAAATGAATAAGGAAACAATAACCTCAAATTGGGGAGCTACCCCAAATAGACTTAACATGTATCTACAGAACACTATACCCAAAAATTGCTGCATACAATTTTTTTTCAAAGTTTTGGAACATTTTCAGGAGTAGACCATATGTTGGGACACAAAGCAACTGTCAATAAAACTACAAAGATCAAAATAATACCAAGTACTCTTTTTAAAAAAAAAAAAAAGATTATTTATGCCTACCAGAGCTGGGGTACAGGCCAGAGATGGAGGGTGAGAGGATTCATCAGAGACAGAATGGGGAACAGAACAGGCAGATTGACCGACGTACACTGCTGAGGGGAGCAGCAGGTGAGTTAGGAGAGGTCTGCTGCTCCATGTGGGTAGCTCCCTGGCCGGCCACTGATCGAACTTGTGCTGCAGAGTCTGCGGACTGCTTCATAGTGAGGTGCTTAACCTCTTGTGCCACCCCCCAAGTACTCTTTTTTACTGTAATGCCATAAAGCTAGAAATAAGCTATAATAACAACAAAAAAGAAAAACTATAATTAAATGGATACTAAACAACATTCTGTTTAGCAGCTATTAGATAAGAGAGGAAATTAAAACAGAAGTCCAAAAAATTAATGAGCAAAATTTGAAATGAAAGCAGGAAAATTAAGCAGCTATAATCATATAATGGGGAAAAGATATTCTCTAACAAACGGTGCTGGGGTAATTTGAAAACATCTAAAAGAATGAAGTTGGGTCACTCTCTAACTCTATGCACAAATATAAACTCAAAATAATATATAGGTGACAATATAATATATTGTCAATATATTATATAAGTGAAACAATATAATATATAGGTGAAAATATTGGCAATCTATTTCATGACATCAATGATAAAGATGCTTTTGAAGACTTAATAAAGCTACTTTTTTAATTGGAGAGATAAATAATAAAATGGGAAGAAATAAAGAGTTATAGGCTGTGTATATGTAAATGGAGTCTAGCCATGCACTAGACTCACAAAGAACTGTTGGTTGAATGAAGGGATGAATCAGTCAGTCAGTTTTGAATCACGTGGCCTGTATGACTCTAGATAAGGAACTCTATGAAAACAAAGCCTGTGTCATGGAGTGGAAGAGACCTCAGCATATACAGTAGAGCATGAGCCGGCCTTTATGCCAGGCTGGTCTAGAATCTGGGGCAAGACTGCAGATAATCATCAGGTATGGTCAGGCAGCCCCATCTGGCAGGAGGAGGAGGCCAGTAAAGACTAGGAGCTGGTCAGTTCATGACCCAAGTATTACTGGGATGTTTGCATATTATACTGGACATATTCCCCATCCCTTTGATGACAGCACCCTAATTTTCCTTTGGGTAAACCTTCTCCCCTAGGCTATTACCTGGGGTTGACTGATCCCATCATCATGATAAACACATGATCCAGTCCCCCAAAGAGGCAGATTTTAGGCTTTTCCTGGAATTTTTGAAATAGAAAAGATATTGGGATAGCAGATCTGATCAAATGTAGGCCTTGAGCTGCTGGGTGCCACAGTATGGATGCTATGGATGAAGCCAACACAAAAACCAGATCTGGGAGATAAGAAGAGTCCTGATGATATTATTGGAGTGCCTGGATCCAGCTGTACCTGATTGTATCAGGCTTTTTTTAGTCAAGAGAGGCAATGCATTCTTTGTTTTTAAAGTTAATTTGACCTGGTTCTGACCATTGAAGATAAAAGTCCACTAGGCAGTTTCAATATACTGTTTTCTCCAGAGATTCTAATCATATGACACAAAATCAATTTCCTTATTGATGCTCATTCCCATGGGTGTTTGCATTTTTGAGGCTCTTGTTGGAGGTCACATTGATGAACTGCCCTGTTGGAGGGGTTCTCAGGAACTCATTATCACAGTGAGTGGCATCTGTGTTCAAAGTCCATTTTTTGGAACTTGTCTCACCCTTTATAACAGCATATTGTTATGTTATAGCTCAGTCCTAGGGATGTAAGAATCTAGAACGTGTGTTGACCAAATTGAGAATTTTCTTCCCATTGTTCAGCATTCAAGGTTTCATTTATTTTCTCTGAGCGTGTCAGTTCACATTTCACACACACTATTGATTTGGTAATGGAAATAATTACATGCACTGACAAATCATGGCGATAAATGAAA
Source organism: Talpa occidentalis (assembly GCF_014898055.3). Classification (NCBI taxonomy): domain Eukaryota; kingdom Metazoa; phylum Chordata; class Mammalia; order Eulipotyphla; family Talpidae; genus Talpa; species Talpa occidentalis. The sequence continues at coordinate 70,647,586 of NW_023605305.1, read as the reverse complement.
GAAAATGTTATAAAAGTACCCACCCTACTGCTTCCATGGACCCAGAGGAGGAACATTTCTGTCCATGGTTAAACAGGAATTGGTGGGTTCCTGTGACACATCTTTAACTCCGGGTCTCTTGGATTGCTCAGAATTTGTCCATATCATGGAGTTTTTCAAATTCAGTTCTAGTCCAGGGTAGGAGGTGTAGGGATATATAATCTAGGGTAGGAGGTGCACAGAATTAGTCTGTGAAAACCACTTGGTGTTCAAGGGCTCAAAATGGACTCTCTCATTCTTAGACAGGCAGGAAATTACAAAATAAGTGGGAAGATGCAGAAATCTCAGCCCCTGCAAACTGACTTAGATCCCTGAACAGTTCCCATGTCTGGATTCTCGGTGTCTGCCAAGATAACAATTTATAGTGTTGGCCATACCCTATCAGCAGACTGCCCAAAGATCACAGCACCCATCCTGCTTGCCAGCATGGCCCTGTTGTCCTCAAATGAAACTTGTCACCTGCCCTAGGGTGTAATCTTTCTCAAAAGACTTGTAGACCCAGCTTGTGGCCTGAAAAAGGCTGGGAGTGGCCTCAGTGTCCCTTGCTGACCCCTGGGGCAGGGTTTGTGCAGCTTTCAGTCTCCCGGCTGCAGAGGAAAGGTAACCAGACCTTTCCTAGCCTGGGTAGACTGCTGAGGCCAAGCTATTGTCCCTGTTAAAATATGTCCTACTGGAATTCTTTGGGCTAAATAAATATATCTTAATTTGAGAAGTGAACAAACCTATTCCATGGTTGGTTGTCTTCCAGAGGCAGTAACTTGCCTGGTTAGTTTTTCTATTTCTCCTCTCTCCTACCCCCAAATTACAGAAAGCAAAACATCCAGGTCATGTTTCCAAATTTCATTTCATAAACTGAAAACATATTTTAGGTCTCAAAGGGAAAAAGACACCTTCATCTAGTTAACTCTGAACATTTTTAATGTTTATAAAACAGGAAGTCATGTTGCTCTTTCCTTTTCTAGGCAAAGTAGAATTGTAACTTTGTGAAGACTTCCTCTTTATTAAAAAATCTTTTATTGCGGTAAAATATATTTTCATGTTAACCGTTTTTTAAGTGTACAATTCACTGGCATTAATTATAGTCATAATATTGTGCAACCATCACCAGCTAGTCCCAAGTAGTTTGGTAATCTTTGTAATCATAAAGCAATCACTCCCCATTTTCCCCCAACCCCCAGCCCTGGTAACTACTAAGCTACTTTTTCTCTCTGACTTTGTCTAGTTTAGACATTTCATATAAATGGAATCATGTATGTGAATCAGGTATGTGGCCTTTGTGAGTAGTTTATTTTACTTAGTGCAACGTTTCCAAGGTTCATTCTTGGAATGATATAGAGTACAAATCAGTACTTCATTCTTTGTGGCTGAATAATATTCCATTGTATATATGTATCCCATTCTATATAACCATTTATCAGTTGATGGACGTTGGAACCTCTCCACTCATGAATTTTGGTCTTGAAGAGTTTAGTTGGAATAAACTTTATTCCTATAAAGTCTTCATTTCATAATTTGTCTGGCCTCACTCTCTGCCCGCAGCCCAAGGTCTCGCCTTGTTCTAACATGTTCTGCCCCAGGTTTGCAGTTTCCTCAGCTGCAAGGAGGGATGGGGATGGATGACAAAGTAGCTGAAAAAGATCTGCAGAGTATAGTGTGCTGCTCAAAAGGAGGGACTGCTATTGCTGAGAGCCCAAGCCACTGGTGGGGGGAATGGGGAGAGGGGCAGCGGGGAGAGTTTTTTGAAAGCCTGGGTTTAGGATGCAGCTAGTAGCTCTTCTGTTAGTTGGGTGAGCCACTCATTGGCATCCATTCTGCACTATGCTTAATGTTGGGCACTTGGGCCTGTATCTCCTGCCAGTGCCCTTGTATAGACTGACTCAGGAAATGTTCTGACCCCTCCTTCAGTGTCTTTGATGCTGGGATGTTGGCATTTTTCACTCCTCCCCCACCATTTAGGGGTACAGGTTTAATTTTATCATTCATCTATACAACAAATGTCTATGAAGCACCTATTTGCCAATGTTCTAGACATTGGGGATACAATAGTGGAATAAGACTGATAGCTATGAAGGGACTTACCTTTCCCCAGGCAAGTATGACTATGTATGGATATTTCAGCTTTGAGTGAAAAACTGCTTCCCCACTTACTTGTAGTGCACACGGTGCATCACATGCTCTCCTTTTATTTTACTGCTAATTTTCCAGCATTTGGATAAATCGAGGGTGCAAGGATGTCATGGTTTGGTGAGGCAGACACAATCCTTACCCTCATGGAGCATCTGGAGGAGATTGGGAGGGACACCCATTTCAGGCCTGAGGAATCAGGTACTTCTGAAGGGAAGTGACACCCAAGCTAAGGAGAGGTAGCATCTGGGGAGAGGAGGAGCAAAGTCTTTTGTAGTCAGAGAAAGCTGGGTGGGAAGAGGGACCTGGAGCCTAGAGCTTAGACACTATGATTAGAAAGTAGCATTTGTCCGTGAAAGTGTGGGGGACAGAGAGAAGCTGGAGGCAGGAGCAGTGATGCTGGAAAGGAATGAGATTGGAATGTGGAATGATGGGCATGTAGATCATTTAGTTCTTATATACCATGAGGAAATTTGAACTTACCCTAAAAGCCAGGAAGATCCTTTGGGGGAGGGAGGGCATTTGAGTCAGGAGTGTTGAGCACTTTGGCATTTAGTTGGACAAAGGGTGGATTTGAGGGACCATACACAGGGGCTTAGGGGTGAGTTAGGAGGCTGCTGAGCAGTCAGGGGTGAGAGGAGTATGTGTTGGCTAATTCTTCTATAGGTATTTAGGGGTCAAATTGCTTAGGGCTTGGACTTCATCTGCTATGAGGATGGAGAGCAGGAAGGGAATAGGAGGTCTCTAGACTTTCTGTTCTGGGTGGGGTGGTGGTAAGGAACAGCAGAGGCAGGTCAGGAGGACAGTCAAAGTAGAGCATCACAGTGAGGGATGCAACCCAGGTATATGGTTTGAAGGCCAGGATCAACAGTGTGCGAAGCCAGGAAGAAGGTCTCTCAAGAGGGTTCAGCAGAGAGAGAGAGAGAAAAAGACATGAACACATGTGCACACACACACAAAGGGAACCACATTTAAGGAAAGGTACAGGAAGAAGGGCCCACAGAGGGAAATCGTCCATGTCAGTGGGATGGAGGCCCTGGTGAGGGAGTCAGCAGGGTCAGGTGACACCAAGCACTGAAACATGTTCTCTGGATTTGGCAGCAGAGAGGTCACCTTAAAACTCAGTGAATATTATTTGGGAGGAGTGGGTTGAGAAATGGTAGAAAATGTGGAAGAGATGAAACCGAGTGGGCATCCCCTGAATGGGTGTGGGGTGATGGGAGGTGTGAGGTGTGTGATAGCTGCACAGTGTGCAGCCCGAGGGCAGGAAAGAGGGGATCTTGAAGAGGTACCAGGAGGTGGTATCCAATCCCTCAGGAAAGGACAGGTGGATGTTGGGAGACTGAGAAAGTTGCCCCTGTGGCTTCTGCTTACTGAGTGAAGGGGGAGGCGCGATGAGGGCCTCAAAGCATCAGGGCTTTGAGGAGACTGAAGCTAAATGGACAAGAGGAGGAGGGATTCCTGGTGGTAGAGGACACACAGGGTCTGTGGACCTGGCCTTTCCTCCCCTTGCCAACACCCTATTCGCTCTGACTGGTTAGCACCCCCCAAACTGGATATTCTGCACTGATTTGGGACCTGGCCCACTCCTGGGCTGGCCCTGCCCAACTCGGGGACAGGCTCACAGCAGTTACTTGGTAGTTTCAGTCCTTGGCCTTCTATTGATTTGCTCCCACCCCGAACTTACCAAGGTGGACAGATTACAGAAGGAGCCTGTGTGGCCTGTGTGAGCCAGGAGGCTGGATGGATGGGGTTGCTATGGATAGGGCCAACAGGAGCAGAAGAGTCCCCCTCCTTACCAGACGTCCTAGGAGGGCTGGGTGAGAGCTGTGTCTGGTCCACCCTCCTCACTGCTGCTCCAAGAAGCTGGCCCAGCACATGGCTTTTAGGTGTCCTTTAGAACAGCCAGCAACTTTCTTCTATATGGAAAAGTTCTGCTTCAGAGAGAGTGGTTTTATTTTTATTGGACCCAGGTGGGGGGTGGTGGGGGTGAATAGCTCTAAAAATGAGAACTCTCCATAGAAAATCCTAATGGGACTGGACTCTTTACCCAGATTTGTTCCTAATTATTAAACCGAGCTCTAAATGTTGTGTCATAATCTGAATTGACAGGCAGTGTTATGCATTTGTGGGTGAAAGTAATCTGTGCCCTATGAGGTATTGGGGTTCTGAAGCTGGAAAATGTGACCAGTTTCTCTGGACAGGTACAGTTTTACTCTCATACATGTCAGTTACAAACACTGATGTTCCTCTGCTGGCCCTCGTCCCTGAATTCCCAAAGCATCCCCTTGGCTAGTTACGGGGCAGCAGGTTGTTGTGTCAGGAGTGTCATTCAGATCAATTCATATCTGTAGTCCCAGCCCTGGTCCCAGGATGTGGTACCAAGCATAGTGATGGGATCCATGGACTGCTGGTTAAACTAAGGAACTCATGAAGAGGTAGTCTCTCAGCTCCTCACAGAACTCTGGGCTGCAGGGAACATTTCATACCAACTCACCCTCTCAATCCAAGCCATGTGTGAGGACCAGAACAATCTTCTCAGTGAAACTCCGTTTTCAAGACATCCTCTTCCCCTGCCTTTTCTCAGAACCTTCAGTGGTTCTTTTTCTTGAGCATCTAGTCTAAGTGCCTCTTCCTGGCACACCCCTGGGGCCTTCATTGCTCCAAACATACTTGATCACCCTGCTTCTACACCTTTACTCCTTGGTCCTTGTACCTACAGCACCTTCCCCAAACAGCATAGAATTAGAAGCACAGCTGGGTTCACAATGTTAAATGGTACAGATGTTATGGAAAGCGGTATGTAGCTCCTCAAAAAACTGAAAATTGAATTCCACGTAATCCAGTAATTCTACTTCTGGGTACAAACTTGAAATCAAAAGCAGGGTCTGGAAGAAATATTTGTTCACAGCAGCATTATTGACAATAGCCAAAAGGTGGAAGGTAGAAGCAATCCAAGTAGCCAATCAGTGGATGAATAGATGTGTTCTGTCTGTATAATGAAATATTACTCAGCCTTAAAAAGGAAGGTAATTCTGACACATCACAGCATGGATGAACCTTGAAGACATTATACTAAGTAGAATAAGCCCATTGCTAAAGAACAAATATTGTATGATTCCATTTATATGAGGTTCCTGGAATTATCACATTTATAGAGACAGAAAATAGAATAGGAGTTGCTAGGGGCTGGGCCTTAGTTTTTGATTCAAATGTCAGACCCCACACATAATAGCATTAGGGGTAGACCTACAAAGATAATGGACTTTGATCTGTCCCTAAGTTATCATCCAAAGGTAATGTCCAAATTTACTTTTGGTGTCCATAATAAAAGGTGTTTTTGTTTTAATTTAATGACAAGTTGGCAAAATGAAACATTTTGGAAAAATATGACTACAGGAAGACTTTTGTTCTTTCCTTTTTAGTTCTTATTTACATATATTAGTTATGATAAATAGCATATGTTATGTATATTCTGGTTTCTTAATATTGAATAAACATTTTTCTATGTTTGAATACAGTCTCCCTAATTACTTTAAATGTTTCCATGGTACATCAAATGGATATACCCCAGTTCATTGTTTAGCATTTAGATTATGTCCAAATGTCCAAATTTTTGCTCTTTCATATATGTACAGATATAGAATTAGGATAATATAGATACAGCTATAGCTCCTCATACAAATCATCTCTTGCTTTTTGCTAAATTAAGATAGTGTTGCAGGAGTGGATTTTCTGGGAGAACTGTTTGGTCCATATTGTGTATTGACAATATGTTTTACAAATAAGTTTGTGAATTTACACTGCAGTAAGTATCAGTTTTAGGACAATCTCTCCAGCATTGGATATTGTCATTAAGAAGAAAAAAATGCTTTTTAATATCTCAGTGAACACAATACATAGATTTGCTGATCCTCATTTTATTTTTATTTTATTTTATGTTATGTTATGTTGTTTTTTATTTTTATACATACAAGAACGAGGTTACAGGTCAGATGTGCAGGAGAGTGAGAGGATTCACCAGAGACAGAGTGGGAAACAGAACAGGCAGACTGACTGAAATACACTGGTGAGGGGAGCAGCGGGCAAGACAGGAGAGGTCTGCCATGCCATGTGGGTATCTCCGCAGCTGGCCAGGATCGAACCCACACTGCAGAGGCTGTGGACAGCTGCACAGTGCTGCGTTTAACTGCCTGCGCCACCAGGGAGGCCCTGATGCTGATTTTAAAGGTTCATAACCAAAGCATTTTCTCTATTAATTGCAGAAACTTGAAAACTTGTGTTTAAACATGTCAGTGTAAATGACTATGTATCTGAGTGTCTCCTATGCATAGGGAACCAAATGGTGATCATTAAGGCAAGTGGAGGTCTTGGTCTCCGCTCCCCAAGAATTTTCCAGGAGCTGTCTACATTCTCTGATAAGCTGTTGAAGGTTTAATAGGAATACATGATAAATGGTTTAAATAGTAGCACAAGATAAAACAAACAAGCTGTCACTAAGTATGTGATCATTCATCTGATTAATGGTCTTTTAAGAAACCTAGAGCATCACTTCAGGACAGGTGGTCAGGTCTGGGGCCATGTAGGTGGGATTGTCCTGAGCTCTAATTGGTGGTTAGCACAATGGGCTAGATGGAAAGACCAGGGCATCTTGACAGTGGTGTGGAGGTGGGAAGGCCCAAGTTAGGTGACATCAGAGCTGGACATGGCCTTAGAGATCACCTACAGCATCTCTTCTTGAACTTCACTGTGCCAAAAGCAGCTGCAGGTGTTGTTAAAATGCAAGTTCAGATCCAGTAGGTGTGGTGTAGTGTCTACGATTCTGCATTTTTTCTTTTTCTTTTTTTTTAATGTTTTCTTGGACCAGTGAATAAAAACTTTTTTTAAAAAATCTGTTTCTTTTCTTACAATGTTTGCTTTCTTTTCTCAGGTGTAGTCCCCATAGAATTTCTATCACCATTTTACCCGTGCACCATCACCATATTCCCCTGTGCTCTTCCTGTCCTCATTTTGATCCCTTTCCCCCCTTCCCTGCAGAATATCTCTGATTTAGAGTTGTCTGTTTATTTTTGTTTTGTTGTGGTTTTGTTGTTATTATTTTTTTTCCTTGAGCCCCTATATTCCCGCTATAAGTGAAACCATCCGTATTTTTCTTTTTCTTTTCTTTTTTAAAGATTTGTTTATTTATGCATTCAGGAGCTGGGGTGCAGGCCAGAGATGCGATGGGTGAGCGGATTCACCAGAGACAGAGTGGGGAGCAGAACAGGCAGATGTACTGAAAAGCAGTTCTGAGGGGAGCAGTGGGCAAGACAGGAGAGGTCTGCTACACATGTCGGTCACCTCCCTGGCCCTAGGCTGGGGAATTGAACTTGAACTCATGCTGCAGTGGCTACAGGTAGCTTAACCCTTTGTGCCACCAGGGAGGCTCCTATATTTCTTTTTCCTTCTGATTTATTTCACTGAGCATAATCCCTTCAAGCTCCACCCATGTTGCTGCAAATGGCATGAGTTTATCTTTTTTGAATGCTGAATAGTTTCCATTGTGTATATATACCACATCTTCTTGATCCAGTCATCTATTTTTGGGCATTTGGGTTGATTCCAAGTCTTTCCTATTATAAGTAGTGCTGCAATAAATATAAGGGTGCATGTATTCTTTAGAATTAATGTTTTTGTGTCCTTTGGGTAGGAGTGGAATTGCTGGGTCATATGGTAGCTCCATTTTTAGTAGACTAAGGAACCTCCATACAGCTTTCCATAGTGGTTGGACCAGTTTGCATTCTAACAGCAGTGTAGGAGAGTTCCTTTTTCACCACATCCCTGCCAACATTTGTAGTAGGTAGTTTTTTTTAATATGTGCCATTCTCACTGTTCTGAGGTGGCATTTCATTGTGATTTTAATTTGCATTTCCCTGATTATGAAGGATGTTGAACATTTTTTCATATGCCTGTTGGCGATTTGCATTTCCTCTTTGGAGAAGTGTCTTTTAAGTTCTTCTGCTCATGTTTTGACTGGATTGTTTACTTTGTTTTTGTTGAGTTGTGTGAGTTCTTTGTAATCTTTGTGATCAGTCCCTTATCAGTCAACTGGAGTGCAAAGATTTTCTCCCAGTCAGTGGGGTGTCTCTTTGTTTGGGTTAATGTCTCTTTTGCTGTACAGAAGCTCTTTAATTTGATGTAGTCCCAGCTGTTTATCTTTCCCTTCACTTTCTTTGCTTTAGGTGATGTGTCTTTAAAGATGTTACTGAGATGTATGTCATGTAGTGTTTTGCCTGTATTTTCTTATGTATTTTATGATTTCGGGTCTTATGTCTAATTCTTTGATCCATTTTGAATTTGTTTTTGTGCATGTGTGAGGTAGTAGTCTAGCTTCTTTCTTTTGCATGTAACAGTCCAGTTGCCCCAGCACCTTTTATTGAACAAACTGTCTTTGTTCCATTGCATATTTTTTGTTCCTTTGTCAAAAATTAGTTATCCATAAATCTGTGGGCTTATTTCTGGGTTTTCTATTTATTCCATTGGTCTTTGTGTCTATTTTTGTTCCAGTACCATGCAGTTTTAATTATTATGGTTTTGTGTTATCATTTGAAGTCCAGGATTGTAATACCTCCATTCCCCTTCTTTTTAGTCAGGAGAGCTTTGGCTATTTGAGGTTTTTTTGTGTCTCCATATGAATTTCATCAATATCTGTTCTATTTCTTTGAAGAATGTCATTGAAATTTTTATTGGAATAACACTGGGATTCTGCATTTCTAACATATCTCAGCCCACCATTGAGTAACAGTGATCTTGGCCAATCCTCTCCTGTTAAAGTCACAGCAAGGGAAGGTTACTCATGCAATGACATGGAGCTTGGCAGGATTATAAACAACAATTCAGGGTTTATTTAGTACATATTAGAATATAAGGTTGGAACTCTTTGAGGAAAGTAATTTTTATGATGTGCATTCCCAGGTACTTGATGTACTTCATATCACTTATTCCTCAGGACACCCATATAGGGTAAGTGGTTTGGTTTTTTATTTTCCAGAAAAATTGATCCTCTGATGGCCAAAGCAGCTTACCCAAGGTTAAGTCCATATTGCCTCTAAGGTAATTCCAACACGACACTCTGCCTTTTCACCACATGACCCCTACTACCGTCAGTGCCACCTAAGATGTTAAAGTATTTGTCTCAAGCACTCTGACATTGTCATTGGACACATATTTGTGTCTGAAACATACTTTTAAACTCCAAATAACCTCTTGAAAGATGGAAGAGAGATACTGTTCCCTATTCCTCCTGCTCAACAGAACTGAAAGCATGGCCATTATATATAAAACAAATATTAGAGGACTCTTATGATGGAATGAAGACACAGACTACCGAGGGACCTCAAGACCCAAGGAAAGACCCAATGGAGGTTGATTCCTCTAGCCAGAGGGCCAATAAAGGAAATCCAGCAAGACTTTTAGATAATACCCACTTTACTGCAGTCAAACACCCACCCTCTACCATGGTATCAGTGGAGACCAACCAAAGAGCAGCCCCTCCTAGCCAGGACTGGATCAGTATGGAGGCCTAGTGGGAAGACAGGCCTCCCAGCAGCACTATTGAGGAGTGTGTCACTTAAGGTATTAGTAGAGTGGATTAGAAAAATAATGACCCAACTATAAACTTTGTAAAAAAACCTCAAATATAAGAATGTTGGTAGGTTGAACATAAAACGATGAGAAAAGATTTATCATACAAACATTGGTCAAACAAAAGCAGGTATGGCTTTATTACTATCAGATAAAGTAGAGTTCAGAACCAAGAAAATTACTAGGGACAGAGAGGAATATTATGTAATGATGAGAGGGTCTGTCCATCAAGAAGAGATAAAAATCCTAAATTTGTGTACTCCAAACAATATAGCTGCAAAATATATAAAGCAAAAACCAAAAGAACTGAAGGAGAGCTAGACAAACCCTCAATTACTGTTGTTGAAGGATGGCATAGGAATATCTGTGGTGATGCAGTAGTTCTGTATTGTGATTGCGATAGTGGTTAATTTACATCTGTGATAAAGTTATAAAGAAGTGTACACAACACAGCGTGCCAGTGTCAAGTTCGTGGTTTTGATATTGTGCTGCAATTAGATATGATGCAACCATGGGAGAAACTGTGCAAAGGATACCAGAGACATCTCTATATGATCTGTAACTTCCTGTGAACCTGTAATTTCAAAATAAAAAGTTAAGAAAAAGACTCCAGGTAGTAACTCCCTCCCCCACCAACCCACCCATCACCAGCTCTTAACCAAAGGCACAGAGAGCCTGGCACTTTTGCCCTCCTCAGCACAATTTGTTATATGGTACATTTAATGTCAATTCTGACATCCAATAAAACTTTATTAACTGATTCTTCATGAAAAGTGTCATTGAGCAAAATATGGGAACATGAACGTCTTTCAGAGCATGGGAATCTTCAAAAACCAAAGGGATGGTTACAGCCGGAACCATGGAGAGAAGTAGAGGCCCCTGGGGTAATATGCAGATGCTGGTTAAGGCTGTACATGAAGGTAGAGAAAACGCAGGTAAGGTCATCTAACAGACTGTAGGGGGCGTGGGCAGTGGCACCGGTTAATTTGATGGGTCCCCAACTGTTTTGGGAAGACTGCACCTCTGACTCCACCTCCAACTCATTTGTATGCATTTATCTGACTCTGGTGTCAACTGACTGATGATTGTCTGGGTGAGAAGTCCCTACTCTTCTCCAGGATCTGGAGCCCAGGCTTCTAGTTGAGAAGCAAGGTGTAAACTCCACAGGTCTTGTTTTAATCAAAGTCAAAGGACTTTGTCACACATGTTTGTCTTTTTAATGGAGACTTTCCCTTTATTTTCCTGCTAGTAATTAAGCCCCGGGACACTTTTGTCTGTCTTGGCCGCCCTTGATGCTAATGAGAATCCAGTTCAACCCAGTTTAATTACAAAAGGGATTTTCTTTTTCCAGATCACCAACTGAAGTCCCTAGTGTTGAAGTGACAGTGTTGGGAGTCTGTCCTCCATTGCTTAGCTCTGATTTCTTCATGCTCTCCTTTGCCATGTGTTGGCCACCTGGAAGCTCCCAGCTTGCATACAGTGAGATTAGCATCCTAGTGAAAAACAATAGTTTCCTAATAGCTTCTAATAGTTTCTGTTATTTCTTAGTGAAATCCTGGACTGATTGTCATTGGTTGCATCAGGTCACGTGCCCATCCTTGAATCATTCATTGAAACCCTGAGAGGTTAGGCCTGGTTCATGTGCCCAACTCCAAGCCAGTCATTGAGACCCTGAGAGTTCTGAGCATGTGACCATCCTGAGTCAATCTCTGAGACCCTGGGAGGTCAGGCCGAATCTTTTGCTCACCTTGAGGGTAGGGAATACATGAAGCTCTCTCTGTTGAGAATGGAAAACTGGGGCATGATTACCATAGGGTGGAAAAATAAAGAGACATTCCCTATAGCCTCCCTGATCCCTAGGTAAAGCAGATAAATTGCCACTGTGTGTTCAACAGCATTGATTCCTATACCTCTGATAGCACTTAACACCCCATCATGCAACTAAAAAAAACAAAATTATATGTGTATATATTTAATATATATATAAATACATGTACACACGTATATGTATGTATGTATCTACATATACATATGTAAGAACCTTCTTCAAAGTAATGACTGTTTAAAGTACGTAGAATGAAAAATAATTACCACTCTGTGAAGGAAAGAAAGATTTTTGTTTTCAGTCAAAATTTAGAGTCAAAGGAAGTATGTCCTGGCTAGCTGCTTTCTTCACCCGCCTAAGAGGTAGGATCCAGCTTATATAACATTAGGGTAGGTGGGCTGTTCTCAGTGAAAAATAAAAGTCACATTAAGGCAAGCCTATTAGAATAACAAAGCATTTTGAGGGCATGTGATGATTTTTAAATCCTGGCAGAATAAAATATACATACTTACTTACACATGGGGTCATTATCTCTGTGGCAGATGCAGTCTGTCTGTGAGGAAGGCAAGAACTGAAGAAATAAAGTTTGTCATAAGGGAAATGTCCTTGTTTTCAACCAGGCAGGAGCTGTGGGCTCTGATCTCTTTAAAGCATCGTTTATGTTCAGTGCTGTGACAAGGTATAAAACTGGATGTAGGGTACCTTTATTTATTTTATTTTTTTAAAGATTTATTTATGCATACAAGAACTGAGGTACAGGCCAGAGGTTTGGGGGAGGGATGAGAGGAGTCACCAGAGTGAGTGGGGAACAGAACAGGTGGATTGGCTGAAATACACTGCTGAGGGGAGCAGCGGGTGCGACAGGAGAGGTCTGCTGCACCATGTGGGTAGCTCCCTGGCCAGCCAGGATGGGGGATTGAACTCATGCTCCAGAGGCTAAGGGTAGCTTCATAGTGCTGTGCCTTAACCCCTTGCGCCACCAGGAAGGCCCTGATGTAGGGTACCTTTGAAGCAGATTTCTTAGCTATTCTGACTCAGACCTCCATCAGTCATTTTATTTTTACATTGTGTGAACTGTTACAACAAAGTGGAAAACAAAAAGCAATAGGAAGTATTTACTGACTCTGCTGCTTGCCAGGCCCTGTGCTAGGTATTTTTAAATGTGAACTGTGGGCTGGATGCTATTATTAGACCCATTTTACAGATGAGGAGCTTGAGGTTTGGAACAGTTGAGTAACCAACCAAAGGTTTCATGATGAGAGAGAGAGGATTCAAGTAGGGGAGTCCTTTAAAAAGAATGAAGTTACACATGAGCAGAGCTATAGCTTTTAGCATGATTTTGCAAAGCCAAACAAAGGAAATCTCCCAGGATCCATTAAGAGGGGGCTGGTTGGACAAACTGTGGCACATTTACACCACATTTGGTGTGGTGTGGAGCTGTAAGAGGGAATGAGGAAGGTCTCTATATGTCACAGTAAAGTTACTACAGGGCACATTGCTGGCTGCAGAAGGCCAGGTACAGGCCTGCTGTGTAGCACACTGCTTTTTATATGGCATAAGGGGAAAATAGGAATGTATACACATATGTGTTTATATATAGTGGAAAAGAAACAATAGAATAAACCACAGGTTTACAAATCAATGTACCTTGTTTCATAAGTTGGCTTTGGAACCGTGTAAACATTTTACATAACTGAAACCCAAAATTAAAGCAAAAAGAATAAAAGTCATTTCTTAGCATTGAAAACAAATGGAACAAAAGGTCCTGTGTACAAAACTGATGGCATAATCTTACAGAGACTTGTTTCAAGTGACTTTGAAACACATAATTTGAGCATTCCAAGTGGACAAAAAGACAAAAAGAACCACACATAAAACAAGCTGCATTCAGTAGTCTTATTGTTGGTAATAAAAATGGCATTGTTGTTTTGAAACTATTATATAGACAGATGTACATATTTAACCATAAGTAATTACATTAATGTCTTTGGGAACCAAGGTTTCATTGTAAGAGGCGAGACACAAACATAAAATCTTGGAAATTTCCCCCTCTAGCCCAGACTTTGAGCACCATAGTCCAGGCAGATATTTGCTGGTTGGATGGGGGTGAATATTTCCATGGCTTCTGTGACCCCAGTCTGCTTGGAACATGTACCCTAAGCTCCCTTGGTTTTCCTGATCAAGTCCTCAAGTGCAGGCACCCACTGCTGCTCATGTGTACAGGCAGCAGTGATGTGGGGCACCTAGGAAGCCCAAGATCTCAAAGAGCTGTCATCATGATGTGCTGAGAACCATCCTCACAAGTCCTGAAAAGCCCCCAGGCTGAGCCCTGACTGCCAGCACAGGCTTCAATCTTAGGGAGAGGCATGGTCAGTCCTGCTCAAGAAACTCGGCCCTCTTTTTTTTTTTTCTTTGTTTATTTCTTCAGCTCAACTTCTCAAATCCTGCAGCCAGTTTGGCCTCACATGTGCTTTGCAGGCTCTGCATGCAGTGGTGGGTAGGCAAGTCCCATCAAAAGCCTGAACAGCCATGATTTAAGGTTCTGACTTAGCTGTGGTCCTGGGCGGCTGAGAGACTTTGTGTAGGGCCTCAGCCTGCTGGACTTCCTGGCCCATTCTTTGTGGGGCTGCTGCCTCAGGAAGTAGCTAGATCCCCATCGACAAGATCACCCTGGTGCAGGTTCTTCTGTGTGTCTATGTCCAATGACTGGACACCCTGTGCCTGAGTCTGGTTCCCACTGTGAACTCCAGCCTGGTCCCCATCATGATCCTGCTGGGCCTCAGTCTCTACCTTGATTGTCTGCTAGTTACCTTTAGTTTTACCTCCAAAAGATGTTGAAGCCCCAAACCCCAGGACCTTTGAGTGGGACCTTATTTGGAAATGAGGGTCTTTGCAGATGATCAAGATGAATATATTAGGCTGGACCCCAATTCAATATGACTGTGTCCTTATAAAAAGGGGGAATTTGGATACAGAGGCAGAGATACCCATGGAAAATGCCATATGAAGATAAAGGCTCTGTGTGTAAGTCAAAGAGCACCAAAGACTGCAGCAAGCCAGCAGAAGCTAGGCAAGAGGCATAGGGCAGATTCTCCCTCACAGCCCTAAGAAAACAACCCAGCTGACACTTGGATTTCTCACTCCCAGTTTCCAAAACAGTGATAGAATAAATTGTGGAAGCTGCCTACTCTGGTATTTTGTTCCTGTTACCTAAGATAATGAATACACGAAGTAAAGAGGTGACCATCATATACCTGTCAGGTCCACCTCATGTTTTAAAAATCTTTGAGTTATCACATGACTTCATAGACCTCACATAAAACTCAGATTTCTAGTTTCCTTTGAAAAAGCAAGATATCTGCCTACCCAGAACCATTCCTGCTTGGCCACAGGTGGCTGAAGCAGAATTGTGGCTGTCCCTTCATTGGCCACAGATCCTACATCCAAGTCAATGCATGTGGAGGCACATGTGTACCAGAGAGGAGTACTGTGCCCCACACAGGCATTTACTTCACTAAGCTGGGGACCTGCCTGGCCCAGAGGCATCTGGATTTGTGATCTTTGCTCCAATTCCTCCAGTTTGGGGAGGCACCTCTCCTTTTCCCACATCCACCCCAGCCATCCCCAACATCAGTTGTCACCACCACCCACTGAGATTCCGGCCTGTTGCCTGTGCCCACACTACTGGACCCTGTATCTTGCTTTCCATCAGGGGGGCAGCTCTTCTCCCTGCATGGACCTTGCTGGCCCCACTGTTATGCAACCATCCCAGGCTGGGCAGGTTCACTATTGAATTTTGGAGCTTCTGGTACCTTTTACAGGCCTATAATGCTGAATCAGGAGATAGACCAGCAGGCAGGACGAAAGCAACTGAGCTCCCTAGCCTCAGAGTGATGCCACTCTCAAGAACACCAGAACTGAGGAACCCCTTTAGTCCTCACTTCTGGGCACAGGTGCCCGTATTTATATATGCACATGCCCCTTGCTCTCTGGGCTTGTAATCGTAGGCTGGAGTACACTGCACCCACACCTCTCAGCCCCAAGTGTCTACAACCTAGGAGAAGCGCAAGACCACAGGTGCCAGCCATAGAGGCCAGTGACAGGAAGGCAGAAAAAAAGCCAGATTTAACTCCCTTTTCCCTTTCCCCAACCATTGCCCATTGTCCTCCCCAGCTCCTGCATTCCTTCTCTCTCAGGCTAGCCCTCCTGACCTGACCCACTGCCTTCTGTGATTCCACCCACCCATCAGTTGACCCTTTCACCAAAGGAAGCTAGATTTTTTTTTTTTAAAGATTTATTTATTTATTTATACAAGCACTGGGTATAGTCAGAAGTGCGGGAGGGTGAGAGAATTCACCAGAGCCAGAGCAGGGAACAGAACAGGCAGACTGATGAGATACACTGCTGAGGGGAGCAGCAGGCTCAGCAGGAGAGGTCTGCACGCCATGTGGGATCCTCGCCCGGCGGCCAGGGATCAAACCGGTGCTGCAGAGGCTGCGGGCAGCTTCGCAGCCCAGCGCTCAACCACTGTGCCACCAGGGGAGGCCCAAGGAAGCTAGATTTTTAAAAATTATTTGAAAACTCAGGATCAGTGAACTGACCTATCTGTCCATCTATACAACAGGGAGTTGTATAATGTGCAAAACAGAAAAAATGTCAACTATTGCATCCTTCCCATGAAGAGATTGTAGGATATTCAGAGCTCCAGTCAGTCCCAGCCTGAAGCATCTTTCCTGAGGTGAAACTTTATCTTTTCAAGAATCACTTGTAACATACAGATATCAACATCTAAGTTCTGAGGCACAATAATATAACCAACACTGGAGGATCTAACACCAATCAAGAAAGGAGACCTTGCACCAGTGTCCCTCTGACTTAGCCTGTTCTGCCCACCCTGCCTCAGGTCATCTTTAGCCTAACTTTGATTTTATCATTCCCCTTTCCCCTTTTCTTTTGAATTCTTTATTAGGAAATAACTCCAAATTCACAGAAAAATTGCAAAAGTAAAAATAGTACAAAAAAGACATATATAGTCTTTACTTTGGTTCTCCCGTTAACATTTTACCCCATTTTCTTTAACATTTAATCTCATTCTCTCCCTGCCTCTCATACTTTGCAGCTCCAGTACCCACACAAACGCACAATTTGTTCAGAACCATTTGAATCTATTACACAGGTCAACCCCAATACTTGAATGTGTATTTATTCTAGTGATAGCAATATTCCTTTACTTAATCATATTAGTTTTTAATTTCAGTAAATTAACCTAATAGTGATTTTTTTTCTCCCTTTTGCCAGGTCCAACTGTGTTTCCTCAGCATCATCGAATCTGGGGCACTTGCACAGGCTTTGTCTTTCATAGCGGTGATATTTTCTGAATTCATCTCTACTTCCCATTTCCCCCTTTTTAAAAACTACTCCTTACTTTGAGTTTGAGCTGTATCTCTCTCCTGTTTCTGAATGTTCTCTTTTGTGACTTCACAGTATGCTTTTAAGGCTCACCCATGTTGCCTGTTTCTGCATTTCATTCATTGTTGGTGCTGTCTCCTGGGTTCATCTGCTACCATTTATTTGCATGTTGTTGAATAGTAGGGTGTTTCCAATTTTTCTTTAGTGTGAATAGGGCTGCCAGGAAATCCCAGTGCATGACTATTGGCCTATAGGTGAGTTTCTTGGAGTTTATCTGGAAGTGGCACTGTTAGGTCATTGACTATAGGCACACCTTATTTTATTGTGCTTTGCAGATATTGCACTTTTTATAAATTGAAGGTTTGTGTCAGCTCTTGCATTTAACAGTTATGTTAACAGCATTTTTCCAACAGCTCAGATGATTGTTAACATTTTTTAACAGTAAACTATTTTTAATTAAGGTATGTGCAGCTTTTTAGACATAATGCAATTGCATACTTAATAGACCATAGAATAAGGCTGATATAACTTTTACACGCAATGGTAAACAAAATTCATGTGACTCATTTTATTGAGGTACTAGTTTTATTGCTGTGGTCTGGAACTGACCCCTAATATCTCCAAGGTATGCCTGTTTGCAAATGTTTGACATTTCAAGAGAATTCTAAATTGTTTTCACTAGCCACATACAAGATTTCTTATTAGTCCACATCGTCTCCAGCACTTGCTATTGTTAGACTTCTTATTTTGGAGCAGTCTAGTGCATAGTGTGTGTGAATTATCCCAGTGTGGTTTTGTTTAGCATTTCTCTTGATTTGTTGAGCATCTCTCCGTGGTTTTTGAGCACATGTGTGTCATTTCCTGTGAAATAGTAGTAGTAATAATACCACCTCTTGTCTACAGCTTCTATGGGTCAGCAACTACTGTAAACACACCCATCATATTCTTAAACGACAGCCTAAGGTAATGTTACTATCCTCTTTTCTAGCCATGCATTTTGCCCATTTTCCCATCAGATTATTTTTCTTCTTGACTTTTTTACACAGTCTGTTTTTTAGCTGGCTTTCCCTGACACTTCCCTGCAGGGGATGACAGGATGTCACCTCACTGCCAGTGGAGGGGAAGTCCAGGTACTCACTCTGCCTCTGTTGACACTGTTGACACAAAGGGAGTTCCCCATTACTATTTGGCAGGGTGGATGTTCCAGCCCCCAAATTGTCTGCAGCAAAACCCCATGTGGGGCCTCATGCCCACTCAGGTGAAAGTTCCAGCTCCCTACTTAGCTTCTCTGACATCACTCTGGAAGGGTGTTAGGGTACCTCATTATGTGTAGCCTTGTAAGGCTACATCTTGGTACCTTAGCCTTTGATGGCAGAGTGAGAATGGAATCAGTTTTCTGTGGTGAATGGCAGGAGCAGAGGTGACTGTCCAAAAGTTCTCTGTCATGCCAAGATACCCATTTCCAGGTGTTTGGCCATAGAGTGCAGGCTGTTCTTGGGGCTCTTTTGATGGGCATCCATTGGTGTTTCCAAGTTACTGGCTTTTTTGACTCCAAATCTGGGATATATGAAGCAAAAAGGAACTTAAGGAACTCACGATCATGTCATCCCTTTGTTCCCAAGGTCCCTAGTTGGTCTGCCTTCTTCTCTTCACTATAAAGTCTTTCTATGTTTTATATAGAATTAATTTATATTAACACCCTGGGCTTTTCATTGGGCTTAGTTGGAGCAGTGAGGGAATGTCTATCTAATCCATCTTCCTTATTTACTTGCAAGGGTTTTTTATGTATTCTTAATACTAATCCTTAGTTAGGGGGTAGTGTTACACTTACTGGAAATATTATTTCTCAGTTTGTGACTTTTTAATAGATTTCTTTTAAATCTTTTTCTTTTTCATCTTTGGTTGAAAGAAAAATTTCTTTTTATCTTTGTTTTATTTGATTATCTTACTTTATTGTTCATATTCTCCTTTTTCATTTGTTTCTTCTCTTGTTTTATTTGTCTGATATACACACACAACCACTTTTCTCATTTTTATCAAAATAAATTTAATTAATGGTAAGATACACAGATGTAAGTGTATAACTTGATAGTTTCGCTGGACACATAGTTTTAGGCCATCATTTATTTTTCCTTTACACTTTGAAGATCTTCCCACAGTTTGCTGGCTTCCAGTGTTTGCATTGAGAAGTCTACTGTCATTCTGTTAGTAATTCCTTTAAAGGTAAACAGTCTTTTTTTCTGTGGATACTTTTGATATATTCTCTTTGTCTTTGTTGTATAGTTTCAGTGAACTTAGGGGTGGATTTTTTTTATTTATCCTATTTGAGCTATGCTTTGCTTCCTAGACTTCCCCATTTGTACCGAACTTGTCTCATGGGTCTCTCTGGTTCATACCCACTACCTTCTCATTGCAACTTGCTGCTCTCATGGTCCCTGTCTCTCTCTCCTTCCCTTTTCCATTCTGCTTGACAAATCTGTCCGTCCTCATTCTAATACCTCTCATAATCTGATGGTTGCATATTCCTTCCGAGTCTTTCCTCTGCTTTCCTCAAACTCACCACCCTTCGTCCCCATCTCCGAGTGGTATCCAGAATTCTTTCACAGAATTCAAAGTGCTAAGCTGAAACTTCATATTCATTCATCCATTCCTGAATTCATCTGAGTAGTGCCTGAGCCTCCAACCCCCTCTGAGATTCTTGATTGGCCCCGACATCTGGGATTGTGTCAAACCATCCTCTGCACCCTTGGCTTGGGCCGCCATGGTTCTCCCCATGAGTAAACTATTTAGCACATTTAATCCAAATTCCATCTTGTCCGAATTATAGTTCAGTGTGGCCCTGCCAGTCTTATCCAAGTTTGTGCAGAGGGTACCTCTGACATCTTGGCAATGCTAAGGACTCTGATGATGACTGATGGGCCCAGGGAGCCTGTGGTGCAAAAATCATGGTCTCATGCCTGGGGAAGTTTCAGGGGCTGCCCATGTGAGTGAGTGCTGGGGTCGGAGCAAATCTCACTTCAAACCTGGCAGGGCCAGGGGGAGGCCAGGACAGTACACTGGGAGTGTCTTTGGTGACTCCATTTTTTGAGGACCCAATCCTCAAATCCCCCCAAAAATGTTATAGACACACCATTACTGGTGTCCAAGACTCAGTAGCCCCACCTGGCATCTGATACCATCCACCAGTACTCCAGATATACTAGAAGCCAGAGACAAATATTCATGTTTAGTTGAGGGGAAGTTTGCTTTCTTCCTTGTGATCCAGCCTGATGATGAGGACAGGGATCTCCCAGGGCCTGGCTCAGGTAGTAACCATTGTACCTAAGAAGAGGGGCACTGAATATTGGAGACATCTAGGAGGTGTTGGTGCTTCTTGTTTGGAGAACCAGTGGGAAGCAAGTCATTGTGTTCAATACTGTGCCCCTCACCCAGTGCCTTTGAAACATAGATGACCTCAGAGTTTGACCACTTGCTTCCATTGGCTTGGCAACCCGTTGTATTATTCTGCTGGGAAAGTCATAACCAAATACCAAGGGCTGGGGGGCTTAAACAACCAAAATTTATTTTCTCACAGTTATGGAGGCTGGAAATCCAAGTTCAAAGTGTCATCAGGTTTGGTGTCTGATGAGCAGTCTCTTCTTGGATTGCAAATAGCCACCTTCTCACTGTGTCCACTCATGGCTTTTGTACACTGGCTAGGTTGGGGGAGGAGGAAAGAAATAAAGAATGCAAGAACTTCTGTGTCTCTTCTTTTAAGGCCACAGTTCTTTCAGAGTAGAACCTGTCCTTATGACCTCATTTAACCTCATCTCTTTCCTTAAAGGCACTGTCTACAAATACAGTTGCATTGGGATTGAGGGCTTCAACATATGAAATCAGAGGGGACATAATTTAGTCTATATCACCCACTCGCCTCCTGGCACTTCACTTTCATGGCATGTCACTGGCCATTGTTAAGCCAGCCTCCTTTTACAACCCCTACCCCCAACCACTCTTCTCAAAGGTTGCATCTGACTTGGTTGGCCCTCCATGAATGTCTACTGAATGAAAACTGAATGTGTCCTACTAGGTAAATTAAAGCTAATTTTATTTGGAGAATTTTTAAGATTTTCACAACCCCCTCTTGATATAATTGAGACACCCTGGGGTATTGCAAAACTAGCCCTATCCACACTCCTATCTACCTTTCACCCCTGCCCTGCTGTGGTTTCTCTGATAGCTGAATTGGAAACAGACCGCATTGGCAAAATGAATCCTTGCATTTCCACACACACAAAAGGATGGCTTAAGTTACACTCTCTTAAGTAGAGGTAGTTATATTCATACTGGTGGCTCCTATCAAATGAAGTCTCTTCTGGGACATGTGAAAGGAACAGGTTTTAGATTGGCAGTAATGTGTGGCCTGGTGTGACTGCAGGCTTTGGCCTGCAGTGGGATTTGGTTTCCCCTTAAGAGAGGACCCTGCCAAGTATTGCCAATGCTCAGCCCACCACCCTCTGTAATATGGGTCCCGTGAGTCGATGGCTGTTTTGGAAAGGCCTGGGACCCTGCAGTTCTCTCCTGGTCAGCAATGCCTGTGACTCCTAGAGTCAGATTTACCCACTGCCTCTGGCTCACCCGGGTTCAGATGGGCCAGTAGAGAAAGTTCTTTGGACTAACTTCTTTGAGATCCTCTGAGACTCAAAGTGTCACAGGACCATGGGGCCCCAGGTTTGGTCTATAGAAACTACTCCATAAAGGTGCTTTCAGCTGGCATAAGGTCACGTGCTGGTGGCTGGAACTCTGTGGAAGAGGCTCTCTGACTGTGCAGAGAAGACTCGGCCTACCTAGAGCTCCCTTGTCAGGGTCTGAATTTACTAGATTTGGATAGCCCTGAATCTACTACAGAGTATGTGTTCTTTTCCAAGAAAAGTTGGAGGCCTGGTGAACTCCTTGCCAGTTGAACCGGGACAAGTGGTTCTGTTGGTGCTGTGTCCGTAGATGGGTCGGGAGGATTTCTGGCCTGGACAATATTTCTAAAGCTCATGTGCTCCAAGAATCACAGGACACTGAGCCTAAGGGCCCCTGGAGATCATTCTATCTCCTTCACAGGATAAGAGTATTTGTCCATGTCTCTGGTCAACATTGGAAAATGGGACCCCCAACCAGAGTCTCCACCCTCAAGAAATGTGCATTTTGAAAGTGAAAGACCTACAGTTAAAGGTTTACCTTTGGATAACACTTATGTGGCACGAAGTGCCAGCCCCTGTTCCAAACTGTACATGAATTAAGTAATTTCATCTTTTCACTGCAAGATAAGCACTGCTATTATCACCATTGTACAGAGGAGGGAACTGAAGCACAGAGAAGATTAGTAAATTAACCAAGGAATCAGGATGATAAATGTGGGAACTGGTGTTTGTTGGAGATAACCTGGCCCCAGGTCCCTGCTCTGAACCCCCATGTTCACACCTCTGAGCAGACCCTGGACTGAGTTGGGACCTCTGAGACTGACAATGGCCAGGAGATAACACCTGAGCTGAGACAAAGGAGGTTGTCAGGTGGAGAATAGGATGGAAGCCATTCTATGGGGGAGGGCCTGTTGGGTGGGGAATGATCTGGCATGACTGGGATGAGCGTGTGGCCAGGGCCCTTGCGCCAGTGAGCGGAGATGGAGGCCGAAAACAGGCATCCAATTGTGGACTTTTCTTGGCTTGCTCAGTGTTACAAAATTGATATTGTGGCAAAATACACATAACATAAAATTTACTCTTTTATCCATTTTGGAGTGTACAATTCAGTGATATTGATAACATTTACCATATGGGGCAAACATTATCTCTGTTCAGATCTAAAACATTTTCACTACTCCAAAAGGAAACCCTGTAGCCTTTCAGCAGTTTCTCCCCATTTTCTCCTCCCCCCAGCCCCTGACAACCACTCACCTGCTTCTTTTTGTATAAATTTGTCTATTCTGAATATAAATTTACCTGTTCAGTCTTAAGTAGTCATACAATGTGTATGAACTTTTGTGAGCAGCTTAGC
This sequence comes from Talpa occidentalis, assembly GCF_014898055.3. NCBI lineage: Eukaryota > Metazoa > Chordata > Mammalia > Eulipotyphla > Talpidae > Talpa > Talpa occidentalis. Next base: position 70,624,542 of record NW_023605305.1, on the reverse strand, counting down.
CTGTGTCTGTACTATATCCCTTTTATGGCTGAATAGTTAAAATGTTTATTTGAATGAGATTAACTTTTGGGGGACCACAGACTCCCCACTTTCCCCCATCACTATCATCTTCTGTGACCCTACTCCCTGCTGCCACAGCACTGATGTCATCTGCCTGCTTTTCTCTTTCCAGCTTTGGGACAGACAGAAGCATTTGGCCAGACTGCTCATATCCTTGCATGTGATTCTGAGGGTTTGCCTCTGTCTGTAGGTGGCAGGCGGCTGCCCAGGTGCAATCTGCCCTCCTCCTTGGTAGAATATGTCTGTGCCAGGTCACTCTGCCATGGACCCCAGCTGACTCTCCCTGGGAGGATCACATGCACGTGGAGCTGCCCTTCTGAGAGGGTTTGTACTTGAGACCAAGAAATAAGCCTTCTCCCTCCTGGGGCCTGGAATGGATTGACCTGGGTGGGGCTGGAGAAGAGGGGAAAAGAAAGATATGAAGATGAGGAACCAGTCTTTGAGTTCAGGGAAATATCACTTTGTCTTTTAGTAATCTCTCACTCCCACTGTCTCGGTTTAAGCAGACAAACTTAGTGAGGCATAAGGGAGAGGGAAAGGATGGATTATTATATCTAACTTTTCCAAAAAGTATTGCCGAGGATTTTTTTTTATAAAGTCAAGCTCATTGAGTATAATTTACATACAGCAAAACACACCCAGGTAGATGTTCAGTCTATGAACTTTTGTTTTATTGTATTAAAATACATATGACATAAAATTTGCCACATATGCTGGGTGTATCTAACTATTTTAAGTGGAGTGGTCTTAAGTACCTCACACTGTTGTGCAACCATCACCACATTCACCTGCAGAACTTTTTCATCTTTCCTAAATGAAATTCTGCAACAGTAATTCTCCATTTTCCCATCCGCCAGTGGCTGATAAGCTCTATTTGACCTTCTGTTTCTGTGAATTTACCTATTCTCGCTACCTTATGTAAGTGGAATCATACAGTGTGTCCTTTCACCTGACTGATTTCTCTTAGCACAGCTTCCTTCAGTTCACCCATGTGTTGGAATTTCCTTCCTTTCTTAAAAAGACTGATATTCCAATGTATATATGTGCCACATCTTGTTTATTGTCCTGCCAATGGACACAAGTTGTTTCCACCTTTAAGATATTGGGAATAGTGCTGTTATGGACATGAGCTATGGACATGACAAATACTATTTGCATCCCTGCTTCCACTTCTTTGGGGCATATGCCTGGGAGTAGTACTGCTATGGTAATGCTATGCCTAATTTTTTTTGAGAAACCATTATACTGTGTCTAGTTACATTTTGCATTCCCACCAACAATGCACAAGGGTCCCCTCTAGCTACATCCTTGCCAACGCTTGTTAGAACCTGCCTGGGGTCGCACAGCTAGAAATGTCTATTTTGTTCTTATCCCTCAGTGAGCCCAATGCCCTCAAGGAGCCTCTTCTGCACAGAGATGATGGGGCAAGGGCATTAAATAATCTCTCAACATTTAAGACCTAACATACAACAGAATATAACTCAGCCATGAGAAAGAAGGAAATCCTGCCATTTGTGACAACATGGATGAATCTCAAGGGCATTGTGCTAAGTGAGAGAATGACACATATTGTAGGATGTCACTTATGTGTGGAATTGAAAAAACACCAAACTTATAAAAACAGAATGGTGTGGGGTGGGGCATGGGGGTGGGGCATGGGGAAACTAGGGACAAGTTGTTTAAGGCTACAAACTTGCATCTGGTCAACAATGAAGTTGTGGAGATCTGCAGCACAGCAGAGTCATTATAGACACAAGACTGTCCTGTAAACTTCTGAGTAGCTAAGAGACTAGATCTTAGTTGTTCTTATCACAAAAAGAAGTGATTATGTGATAAGGGTGTTAGCTAGTGCTGATCTGGTAATCATATTGCAATAAGTTAAGTACCAATCAACATGCTGTACACCTTCAATTTACACAAAGTTATGTCAATTATATTTCAATTTAAAAATTTTATGCCCTAGGGCGGAGGTGGTTTTAAATGTGGCTCATGTCTCTCTGGCCCAGTGATAAGGGTTTTCGGTTGGTCTCGGCACCCTCTTCCAAATTTGGCTGGAATCCAGGTCCGTGATTATCATAAAAGAGAGGGAATGCTCATGAGCTGAACTGAAACCACTTCCTTCACCATCATTTACTAACTCAGCAGCCTTCCAGGACCCCCAGAGAGATGTCAGTCTCCAAAGCAGTCAGGTGCCAGGACTCTCCAGAGTCGCTCCCAGAGCAAGCACAGGTGCCTGGCCACGGTGGGGAAGATCCACACTTACACTCCAAGTTCCTCTAAAAGCTTTTAAATATAAAACTGAGCCTGTTTGTATGGATACCTTCAGAAACTGATTGTGAACAGACAAGCCCTGCCTTATATTGGAGGCCAAATATAAATTGAGAATCAGACACACCACCACCCTGGGACATCCAGATAGTAGGAGTGTTGCCAGAGATGTGAGGCTCTAGGGGAGCAGAAGGTTATGTCTAAGTTATTTTCTATAACTTATGAGCCTCCTGACTCACTGGTGTTAAATAGATTCAAATTGAAAAATAGAAGTTGGAATGGGGAGCCAAAGATGAGGTTTTTAATTTTATCGCCTTCCACCAGATCCCTGGGTTCTCTGTGTGGGATGTGAAATGCCTGTTGATGACAGCCTTCTTCAGGCAAGATACGTTAGGTTTCTGTGACTCTTCTTCATATCCTCAACTGACCCTACTAACCTCTGCCCCTTTTCACACAAAGGCTATCTTTGTAGTCATGTGTTTAAAATACTTTTGGGGGTCCTGTTTAGATTTTAGCTTTCCTGTCTCCATCTCAGTGGACTTCACTCTATGACTTTGCACTTATCTCCACTTTGACAAAACCTTCTGTCTCTCCCTGAAATAGCCACTTTGAATTGCAATTATTCATTTCTCCAGGCCTCAAAGTTTTTTCCCTTGTTTAGTCTCTTAACTATTCGTTTGGCCATTGCCTAACTAATGACCATGTTTTGTCAACATTTAACTTTGAAAACTTGGTAATTGTACTTTGGACTTCCGTGACTCTTCATCATGGCTCACCCTCAGGTATTTTCTGCACTGGATCCTGTGGGTGGCATGGGAGGGGCCCCTCCAAAACCCTGACCTTTCTAATCCTCCAGGTGAGGAGTCCTGGCAACCTATATGTGTCACCTGAGTATAACTACCTATTTTGGCAGTTCCCTGCATCTTCCTGCATCTTCCCACATCCTCATAACCCCAAAGGTTACCCATAGCTTCAAGAGTATTTTTAAAATTTCATGGTTAGCATTTTTAATAGTGAAATTTTGTACCACATTATGCATCTATTTAATTGGTATTCTGTAGGCATACTTAAAGTATACATAATCAGGTCATTTCAAACAGTTTTAGCTACCTGAGGCATCAATTGAGAGCAGTTTTTGCCATCTTTCAAAAGGCCTAGAAATGTGCAGTTTGGGTTCCTTGCTGATGGGATTCCTTTACACTAGGTTCTAATAAAATTCCTCTCACCCCCACTCCTGTAACAGACACTTGGGAGTGAAGGTCCTACTTACCAACTCAGGTTGCTGGCAGATTTCCTTTTTAATGTCAACTTTTATATCTGCGTTTAGCTTACTTATCCTGGAATTTCTTTATGAATGAAATTATACCAATTTCATATTATTGGAAAGAGTTGGTAAATAAAAGTGTAAATTGGCTGATTACATATTGTTGAAATTTCAGGAGTACATTTTTATATAGTGCAGTAATGTTTTAGAAGGTCAGATTATCAGAGCCAATTTGGATTGTTTTCATATCTTGGCTATAGTGAATAGTGCTGAATTGGGGTTCATATGTTGTTTAGAATAAGTACACAGATCCTTCACTTTCTTGGTTAAATTTATTCCTAGGTATTTTACTCTTTTTTGATGTGATTATAAATGGTATTGTTGAGTCTAGAGCGAGTGAGTGGAGAGCTATTCGGGACTGAGCGGAGCAATGCCTAAGTCAAAGGAACTTGTTTCTTCAAGCTCTTCTGGCAGTGATTCTGACAGTGAAGTTGACAAAAAGTTAAAGAGGAAAAAGCAGGTTACTCCAGAGAAACCCATGAAGAAGCAGAAAACTAGTGAGACTTCGAGAGCTCTGTTGTCATCCAAGCAGAGCAGCAGCAGCAGGGATGACAACATGTTTCAGATTGGGAAAATGCAGTACGTTAGTGTTCGGGACTTTAAAGGGAGGGTCCTAACTGATATTAGAGAATATTGGATGGATCCAGAAGGTGAAATGAAACCAGGAAGAAAGGTATTTCTTTAAACCCCAAGCAGTGGAGCCAGCTGAAGAAACAGATTTCTGACATTGATGATACAGTAAGAAAACTGTAAAACCAGAGCCATATAAAACCTGTACTGTTCTCGTTGTTTTAATCTGTCTTTTTACATTGGCTTTTGTTTTCTAAATGTTGTTTTCCAAGCTGTTGTATATTTGGATACAGAACAGTTTGTAAGATGAATACTTTTTTTTAATGTGCATTATTAAAAATGTTCTGAGTGAAGCTAATTGTCAACTTTATTAAGGAGATTTGCTTTGTGCCCGCCACCTAGTGTAAAATAAAAGCAAGTAACACAACCTTAACTGTTGTGGCCTTCTTTGATCAGAAGAATTGGTACTGCTTAAGGCCCAAAGTAACAGTATATAGACCTTTTTAGTTTCAACTCAGCCTTTATATTTAAAAGCATTTGTATTGCTTTGAATTTATCAAGTTTTTGTTTGTGAAATTCATAGCTATGTTTTCTTCCAACCAAATGTCTAGAGACTTGTTTGATTGCCCTACCATGGAGAAACTTTACTTCCCTCCTTTTTTCTTTATTTCATTTTCCTTTAATAACTTACCATGTTCTGTTTTCATGTTTTGCTTTTTCTTTCCATATATTATACTAATTTGGAAAGTCGGTAAAACTGTCCAAACCTTAGTTATTTCAGTAAGGTATTTGTAATTAAAATACATGAGAACTACAGTCACTAATTCTACTGTTTTAGATATTAGGAGATAAACAACATGGCTTATATGAAAACTCTCAGCAAGTTAGTGTTTGTCATTCATTATCTGTAGTGTTCTAAGTAGCTACCTTAATGCTTAGTCTGCAAAAATAATGACTTAGATGTCCAATTTGCTTTCATTTATCAAACATGTTCACCATGGGATGATGTCTATAAAATCAGATACTGTTAACTTAGAGTAGGTTCTAATAAAAGTTGTGAAAACTTAAATAAATAAATAAATAAATGAATGGTATTGTTTTCTTCATTTCTCTTTCTGCTTGTTCATTGTTTCTGTATGGAAATGCAGTAGTTTTTGTATATTGATTTTATAGCCTGAGAATTTACCATTCTTGTTTATAATTTCTAATACTTTTTTGTATAGTGTTTTTAGCATTTTCTATATATAATATCATGTCATTCACATATACTGACAGTTTTACTTCTTCCTTTCCAGTGTGTATACCTTTAACTTCTTTTCTTTTGCCCAAGTGCTCTGGCTAGACTGTCAATACTATGATAATGGACCTACTTGTCTTGTTCCTGATTGTAGAGGAAAAGTCTTCAGTTTTCTCCTACTGAATAAACTGTTCAATATGGGGTTGTCATATATGGCTGTTATTATATTGAGAGATATTTCTTCTATGCCTGTTTTATTGAGAGTTTTTATCCTTGAGAGTGTTGTCATTTTATTGAGAGTATCTTATCAAATACTTTTTCTGCACCTATTGACACGGATAGTATGGTTTTTAATCTTTCATTTTGTTGATTTAATGTGTCACATTGATAGATTTGCATATGTTGAACCATACCTGCATCCCTAGAATAAGTCCAACTTGGTTGTGGTATTATTGAATTTGGTTTGTTAATATTTTGTTGAGGATTTTTGCTTTTGTGTTAGTCAGAGATACTGGGATCTAATTTTCTTTTTGTTTTTCCTTGTCTAGTTATTTTGATATCAGTATTATGTTGGTCTCGTAGAAAGAGTTAGGAACTATTTCCTCCTTTTTTTTTAAAGACTTTAAAAAGGAAGTATATTAGATCTTTATTGAATATTTAATGGAATCCATAATGAAAATCTGGTTCTGGTCTTTTGTTTTTTGGGGAGATTTTTGATTACTCTTTCAGTTTCTTGTAACCAGTCTGTTTAAATTTTCTGTTTCTTAATGATTTCTTCTAAATTGTCCAATTTGTTGTCTATAGGCATTCATAGATGTCACTTGTGATCCCTTGTATTTCTGTGGTATTTGTTGTGATTTTCTTTGAGTCTTTTTTTTTATATAAGAACAGGGATATAGTCTAGATGCACGGGAGGGTGAGAGTATTCACCAGAGACAGAGCAGGGAACAGAACAGGCAGACTGACAAAATACGCTGCTGAGGGGAGCAGCGGGCGAGACCGGAGACGTCTGCTTCGCCATGTGGGATTCTCCCTGGCCAGCTGGGATCGAACCCGCACTGCAGAGGCTGCAAACAGCTTCACAGCACTGTGCTCAACCACCTGTGCCATCAGGGAGGCCCTCTTTGAGTCTTGTCTTAACGAGTCTGTCAGACTGTTTTCTTAAAAAAACATCTTTGTTTTATTGATCTTTTGTATGTTTTGTTTTGTTATCTATTTTGTTTATCTCCACCAATTTTTCATATTCCCTTACTTCTTTGGGCTTTTTGTGTTCTTACATTTTCAATTCTTTTTAGGGGTAAACTTGTATTATTTGTTTGAGATTTTTCTTAATTTTTTTAAAGAATTATTTATTTATTTTTGCACAGAAGAGCTGGGGTGTAGGCCATAGGCATGGGTGGTGAGAGGTTTCACCAGAGACAGAGTGGGGAGCAGAACAGGCAGATTTATTAAAACACACTGGTAAAGGGAACAGCATGTGAGACAGGAGAGGTCTGCTGCACAATATGTGGAGCAGCTCCCTGGCCAGGGTTTGAACTCAGGCCATCACAGAGATAGTCCTGAGACTTAACCCCTATGGCACCAGGGAGGCCCCAAGATTTTTCTTATTTAGATAAGTCTGTATTGCTATAAATTTCCCTCTTAGCACTGCTTTTGCTGTATCCCAAAGATTATGGTATATAATATTTCCATTATTATTTGTCTTCAGATTTTTTGCATTTCTTCAGTCATCCAGTAGTTTTTCAGTAGCATGTTATTTAATCTTCATGTGGTTGAGGGTTTAACAGTTTTCTTTTTGTAGTTTACTTCTAACCTCATGCCATTTTGTTGGAAAAATGCCTCGTATGATTTTGATAGCCTTAGATTTATTGAGATTTGTTTTGTGTCCCAACATGTGATCTATTCTTCAGAATGTTCCATGTGCACTTGAGAAGAATGTCTGTTCTTCTGCTTTTGAATTGAATGTTTTGTATGTATCTACTATGTCTGTCTTGTCTAATGTATCATTTAAGACTGATGTTTCCTGTTGATTTTCTGATTTTCTGATCTGATTTTCTGATCAATTGATGTAAGTGGGGTATTGAAGTTGCTCTTATTATTGTATTGAAGTCATTATCTCCCTTCAGCTCTATTAATATTGTGTTTTAAATATTTTGGTGCTCCTATGTTGAGTACTTATATATCGGTGATTGTTATATAGATCAGTGTTGACTAGCAGGGGCAGGGTGTATTTGTCTACCAGAGGTAAACCCTCTTGATTACTGTCTTTTGGTCCCTCAGATATCACATCTACTTCCCCAGGGTGGGTAGAGTACTCATCAGAGATTCACCAGCAGGGTCAGATAGTATAGAAAATGGGTTCCAATATGGCCCCCACCTGCTGTTATTGGCAGTGTTGTGAGAAGTTGCCAAGAAGGTTCCTGCTGGTGATTCCAACCCCAGTTTATTCCTAAAGCTATAAGGATCGCATCTGAGATTCTTCCTAAAGCTATAAGGATAGCATCTGAGATACTGTTCAAATCAGTATTATTTACTTTGAGCTCCAAGGCAAGTGAGGCTGCTCATAGACCTATTAAGGGCTGGTTCTTAGTCTCTACATTTTCCTCAGCTTCCCTGTGCTCACTTTGCTCTAGTCTTCAATGCAGGGTTATAGGGGCCCTTCTGCACTAAGCTGAATCATAAAGTTGGGGTGCTGTGGATTAGGCACAACCCTTTGCCCCACCTCTACTCCCCAGGTAAAGGTTCTGCACCTTAGGGATCTTTTTTAGGGTTTCTCCTTGGTGAGAGATTCTGTCTTTCCTGTCTATCTGGATGCTACCATTTTATCCATTGTGGTGGAGTCTCTATTCATGCAGGTTCCAGGTATGCTTTTGTGTAGGTTAATCCTGTTTCAGGTGTGCATTTGTTAGGTTCTGAAAAGAGGTAAATACAGTTCTTCCTATTCCACAATCTTGGACCACTTCCCTTTCCTTTGCATATTTTCAGCAGTTCTTCTTGTTTCTGAGCTTTTTATACATTCTGGATATTAGTAACTTATCAAATATATTATTTGAACACATTTTCTCCCATTCTGTAGGTTACCTTTCACTCTATTGATTGTGCCCCTTGATGCAGTAAAATTTTTAATTTTAATGAAGTCTAGCTTATCTGTTTTTCTCTTTGTTATGTGTGCTTTTGGCACCATATCAAAAAATCATTGCCAAATCCAATGTCATGAGAATATCCCCTACATTTTCTAAGAGTTTTATAGTTTTAGCTCTTAAGTGTAGGGCTTTGATCCATTCTGAGTTCATTTTTATATACTCTATGTTACTAAAGATGTTTATGAATATCCCAGAGATCTCAAACCAAAATGGACTCACATGGTCAAACCTGCTTAATTAAGCCTGTGGAAAGCAGACTTTTCATATTGTTGTAGACTAGATATCTGGATATTCTCTCTGACAATTAGACTGACTTCTTTGGGAATATCCACTAAGAAGTGTCCTTTGGGGGTTTGGGGCTGTGTTGAATGCAGAATAGCTGAGATACTGCAGCTGACTGCATTTGAGATAATACAAAAACATGCCATTCAAAGCAGGAGGTTGACAAATACATGTGGGGTTATTTTAAATTGTTTTTAATAGAAAAATGCTCAGGGCCTGGTACTTTTAAATGATGTGTCAGGGTATTTGGGATGGGGGGTAAGGGGCTTCATCAGGTGAGGAGCCCTGGGAAATTGGGGGTACATCAGGATTCAGTTGGTTGATTAACTCTCTCTGCCTCCCAGAGAAATAGTAGTGAGGACTGTGGGGCAGCCAATGGACCTAGGAGACTAGAGAAATAGGGCCTGAGCAGAGACTAGATATGGAACCTGCCATATCTAAGGGACATAGTTTAGTTTAGTTTGGAGAATAATCTTATGATTTCCCACCCACGCACCCTGAAACTATTCTCCAGCTTCAACAGTTATCATCAGTTTGCTAATCTGGCTTCATCTGTCTTCTTATATTCTCCAGGGGTATTTTAAAACAAATCCTAGACACCCTGTATTTCACTTGCTAATATTTCATGTGTGACTCTCAAGGATTAGGGCATTTTCCCCCTTGTAACCAAAGTGTCATTGTCACATCTAAGATTAATATGAGTTATGAATATCATATCATTTCAGTTCAAATTCAGATTTCTTCACTTATCCCAAATTATATCATCTCAGCTAAGTATAATACTCTCCGGTAACTTCTAGACTCTCTATGCCCACTTCCTGAGAACTGGTCCCACATCACCTGACTTGAAGGAGCCATAATTCTTTCTGGAGTGTAATAAAGAGTTACAAACACTTGTGGGGAAGTGTGGCCAAGGGATGAGCTGGCATCCCAGTGACAAGTTAACTGGGACTGTCTGTGGAGGAGTCAAAACAGAAGGGGAGCCAGCGGCTGGTGGCCATGTATGTCCATGGTGGGGAGCACAGGTTTGAGGTGAGACAGCCTGTATTCAGGCCCTGGGTCCTGTCCCCAGTGACTGCAGCCTTGGGCAGGTGGCTTTACCTCTCCATTTCTTCAATCATAAAATGGGAGTAATAAGGGTACCTACTTCATATTAAACAGTGCACATCAGGAGCTGACAACGTCATTAAGTATTCAGTGAAGGTTGGCTGTTGTCATCAACAACATCATCACCATAATTATTATTGTGGTGATTATAATTATCTTGGTAAAGATCACAGGCTACAGAGACTGGTGCCCTAACTCCTGGCCGTCACCCAGGGGCAATCCTGGCCCAGGGAAGTCAGGGTTACAGGGAATGTTTTGGAGAGTGGTCTGTCTTGGAACACCTGTGGCCTTTGTATGGGACTGAAGTCCAGAAATTCTGGCAAAGTCTCTTTGCCAGTTTGCACTTAATGAAAGTGGGATCTCTCATCTTTGTTCTCTGTGGAAAGTATTTTGACAACATCTTTGAATCAAGGACACTAGCAGAAGGCTCTGATACCCTCAAAAGGCCACATCTGTTTCTTTGTGTTTTTTTTTTAAAGTTATTTATATATACAATAGGCCAGAGATTCAGGGGGTGAGAGGATTCACCAAGGACAAGAGTGGGGAACAGAACAGGCAGACTGACTGAAATACACTGCTGAGGGGAGCAGCGGGTAAGATTGGAGAGGTCTGTTGTACCATGTGGGTAGCTTCCTGGCAGGAGCTCAAACTCTGTGCTGCAGTGGCTGTAGATAACTTCATAGTGCTGACACTTACTTACCCCCTTGTGCCACCAGGGTGGTCCCCACATCTGCTTCTTTAATAGTTACTTCTCTCAAATCCAAGTCTATCTTGCTTCAAAGATAAAACAACTGGTCTTGGCTATTTCCCCCTAATATTAATTAAGAACATTAATTTGATTCCTCCAGATACTCTCTCTGTGGACACAGGAGGGGAGGGAGTTTGCACAAGAAATGTTTGCTTCCCAGATGGGACCCATTCTGGGGAGCCCACCCAAATGTTCCTCCGGCAGGGGTTGGGGCTGCAATTCTGGTAGGGAGAACGCTGGAAGAAAAGAGCAACTTCCAAATAAAAAGGAACAGAGATAGAAAAACCCACATCATTTGGGTAGTTAGTGACAGCTATTGTTCTGAGTCTGAAGTTGGTTCCTTCTGCAGAAGTCAGACCCATAGCCCATGGGAACAGTTGTTCCAGTTAGCCCAGAATAATTCTGGTATATTTCCATTGTGTCCCAAATCCTCACTGAATTTTCCTAACTCCCCCACCCCCCAGGCATCTTGGCCAACCTATTGGTTCTTCTGGCTAAATCCTGGTATATCCTCATTTCCCATGTAAATCTCCTGAACACAGCTCAGAAAGACCTTTCCTATCTAATGCCCCATTAGGATTCAGTGGGGCCTGCCAGCACCTTCTGGGCCAGCTGGGTTGATCCCCAGCTTTAGTTGTCTTCCTGCCTTCTCCCACATGACTAGAGTACCTTCTCCCCACCCCCACTTCATCTCTGTGTCCAGCTAGGTCCAGTCCAGACCCTGAGATTTCCCCCAACCCAAATGAGGGTCCTGAAAGGCTGCTCCTCTGATAACTGTCATCTACCTTCTCATGTTTAGTTCCCTCTGGGTCTCAGTTTCATTGTCTGTGAAAGGGGGTAATCTCATAGAACTGTTGTGAGCTTCGGGGCAGTGAACTTCACCCTTTAGAATCAACTATCAAATCAACTTCACCCTTTAGAATTAAAGGATATTCAAATATTCTGCTCAATGGGGCCTCCCCGGTGGCACAAGTGGTTAAGACACAGCCCTATGAAGCCATCCACAGCCACTGCAACATGTGTTCCATCCCGGGCCAGGGAGGTGACCCACATGGTGACCCCTCTCCTGACTTGCCCGCTGCTCCCCTCAGCAGTATATTTGAGTCAGTCTGCTGTTCTGTTCCCCACTCTGTCTCTGGTGAATCCTCTCACCAGAGCCTCCACCCCGCACTTCTGGCCTACACCCCAGTTCTTGTACGCATAAATAAATAAATATTTTTTTAAAAACTCAAATATCCTGCTCTGTAGAACAAGTGAATTGCCTGCTATACTTCAGGAATTTTTCTTCTTTATGTTTTCTTGGGGAGAGAGGGAAGACTGCTGTAAACATACATGTTCTTACTTGAAGAGTGGTCAGGCTGATTTGCATTTCTGAGAGGAAACTTCAGACGTGTCCTTTGAGGTCCTTGCTTCCTGATTAGGCAACACATGCGGTGATTAACCAGTCCTCCCTTTGGGCCAAAATGTCTAAAAGGACTGGTGGTGCCTAATAAGGAGGAATGAAAGACACTCTTCTGGGGACAACTCTGCTTACACTGTCTGCTTTTCATTTAAACAAGTCATTTGTTTGCAGGCAAGATGGATTGGTAGGTTGCATGGGTGACTCAGTGCCCTGCACTGGAAGATTCTGCTCACACGTGTCTCTGATTTAAGCCCACCCACCCTAGCCCCTCTGCCTCTGTTCAAGGATTGATGCCTTCCCCCAAATCCCAGCCACTGTTTTCTCCTGCTCAGGGCTTTATGATCCTCAAAATGACTTAATTGTTTGGTTGTTTTCAGAATTCTTGGGTTGCCTAGAAAACAGCTTCTTCCAGTAAATGGAAATAAAAGTGCTTAAAAGTAATGTCAACAGCCATGATCTCCCAGCCTTTAATGACCCTTTGCTGTTTAAAAATGTGGTCCAGCCATTATTGCTTAGTGGACCCAAGCAAGCCCCCGTGAGCAAGTGCGAATATTCTGTTAACCCTACTATATGGATGGGCAAAATGAGGTTTAGGGGAATTGGATGAGACTAAAGCTAGAACTGGAATCCTGACTTTCTGATACCTCAGGTTCAGATCCTGACCCTACCATTTAGAGACGTAATTTAAGTCACTTGAGTTCTGGTTTCCTAATCTATACAAGAGAGGTTAATAACACCTGTCCTTAAGGCAAGGTGGGGGGGTGGGGGGATTGATGAAGCTGTTCTGGTGAAGTCCTTGGAATGGTAACTGACATGTGCACATGGGCCCTGTCCCTCGGCCTTTATTCTTGCTAAGTCTGTGGAAGAGAGGAAGGTGCTCACACAGCCCTGCCAACACAGGCACACACCAGGCAGTTACAGCACTGCAAGTGGAAGACAGGCGTGGCAGGCAGGATCCTAAAATAGCCCCTAAAATAACCTGCTCCCCAGGTGTGTAAGTCTGTATGCTTCTCCCTTGACTGAGTACAGACCCTGTGAATATGGTAGAATGTTACTCTCAGGATCATGTCACATTATATGACAAGGGATTTTATATATGTCCCTTGTCATAATTAAGGTTAGTAATCAATTGACTTTGTGTTAATCAAAAAGAAGATTATTGGGATGAGCCTTACTTAATCTCATAAGTACTTTAAATCTAGAAGACAGGGGCAGAAGTCAGAGGGATTGAAATGGAAAAGAAAATGAACAATGATGTGAAAAATAAAAAAAAAAAATACTAAAAAAAAATATTAAAGGGCCTCCCTGGTAGCACAAGGGGTTAAAACGCAACCTATGAAGCTATCTGCAGCCACTGCAGCTTGAGTTTGATTCCCGGCCAGGGAGCTACCCACATGGCACAGCAGACCTCTCCTGACTCACCCGCTGCTCCCCTCAGCAGTGTATTTCAGTCAGTCTGCCTGTTCTGTTCCCCACGCTGTCTCTGGTGAATCCTCTCACCCCCCACACCTCTGGCCTGTACCTCAGTTCTTGTATGCATAAATAAATAAATCTTTAAAAAAATAAAAAAGTATTAAAGCTGGAAAGAAATGAACAATGATGTAAAAAATAAAAAAATTAATAAAAAGGTTATTCAAGCTGGAAAAAAAAAGGTCAGAAGGATTGAAGCATGAGAGGCCAAGAACTGTAGACAGCCTCTAGGAGCTAAGGTGCCCCCAGGCAACAGCAAGCAAGAAAACAGGCCTCAGTCCTATAACTGCAAGGAACCGAATTCTGCTGACAACCATGAGAACTTGAGGAAGTCTCTCAGCTCCAAAAAACAGTGTGATTTTACCATGACTTCAGCCTTCACAAGCTTCACAGCCACTGAGCAGAGAGCCCAGACTTCTGACTTACAGAAGCTGTAAATTAAGCTCTAAACTGTCAGTATGTGGTAATCAGTTTGTAGCAATATAAAACTGACACAACACACAAAGCCACTGCAGGTGGCCCTATTGTCTATTGCTGCAAGCAAATTACCACAATGGCTTAAACAACATAAATGTATTCTCTCATGGCTTCTGTGAGGAATGCAGGTGTGCTTCAACAAGGTGCCTCTACCTCAGGATCTCGGCCTGGAGCCCCTACACCAGGAACCCTCTTCACCCTGTCCTTGGGGTTTATCGTTCACCTCACTTGGGGACCTTTCCAAGAGACATGCTAATATCCATTGCTCTCTGACTCCCATGGGGACACTTAATTTTTTCATGATACTTGTGGGTTAAATTGTGCCCCCCTCAAAAGATCTGTTGAAGGCCTAACCACTACTACATATGAATGTCCAATTATATCTTCATTGGAAATAGATATTTGCAGATGTAATCAAGTTAATATAAAATCACAATAAATTGACGTACATCCTAGTCTAATGCCTGGTGCCCATATAATATGAGGGAAATTTAGACACTCAGCTGACACCAACAGGGAAACCATGTGATGATGGAGGCAGAGATTGAAGTAATGCATCTACCAGCCAAGTAATACCAAGGATTGTTGGCAAGCCCCAGATGCTAGGAGAAAGGAAAGGAAGGATTCTCCTCTTGAGATTTCAGAGAGAGCATGGCCCTGCTGACACCTTGATTTTGTACTTCTGACCTCCAGAATTTATTGTGACACAATAAATTTCTATGATTTTAGCCCACTTTGTGAAAAAAGTATTTGTTACAGCAGTCACAGAATACTTACACAGGGCTTATCATTATCTGTTATCTATCTATCTATCTATCTATCTATCTATCTATCTATCTATCTATCTATCTTATTACAGTTTATGGCTTTTGTCTATGTTTCCCACTGGCATGTAAATTTCTTGGGAGCAGCTAACTTGCTTCTGTCCCTAGTATAAACCCTTATATGTAATCAGTGTTTGGAAATAGCATAAACACAAAATTGAGTTGAGTGAATTGATAAATACTGACTAGTAAAAGTGTCATCAATTCAAATTCTCTATAGGCAACATTTCTCTACAGTTAGAAAGGTTATTAAGTAATATAAGTTCCAGAGCCTCCTTGGTGGCGCAGGGGGTTAAGACATAGCACTATGAAGCTATCTGCAGCCACTGCAGCCACTGCAGCATGAGTTCGATCCCCGGCCAGGGAGCTACTCACATGGCACAGCAGACCTCTCCTGACTCGCCCGCTGCTCCCCTCAGCAGTATGTTTGAGTCAGTCTGCCTGTTCAGTTCCCCACTCTGTCTCTGGTGAATCCTTTCACTCCCCCACACCTCTGGCCTATACCCCAGTTCTTGTATGCATAATAAATAAATCTTTTTTAAAAAAAAAAGAAATATAAGTTCCACTGCTCTGTTTCAATATGAATTTTGTGTATCTCAGAGGAGAAGATACTTAATTTTTAGGGAAAAAAATTTTTTTCATGAAGACCCAGACATGAAGTTCAGTAAAATAATTATTTAGTTATAAATGAGGCAAAGGAATATAGAACCATCTAAAATTTATTTTTTTAAGGAACCTACTACTATATTATGAAATGTTTGTAACTAAATTCCACTGACTGCTTAGTTTTAAAACAGGTCATTATTTCACTGAAAACAAGGGAAAAAAGAAA
The DNA here is from genome assembly GCF_014898055.3 of Talpa occidentalis. Classification (NCBI taxonomy): domain Eukaryota; kingdom Metazoa; phylum Chordata; class Mammalia; order Eulipotyphla; family Talpidae; genus Talpa; species Talpa occidentalis. The sequence goes on along the minus strand of NW_023605305.1, from coordinate 70,608,798 downwards.
TAACCCTTAAAGTTAATTAGAAAAGAAATTGATATAAAATTCTGACTTTTGAGGGGCTCCTTTGAGAGTGTGATGAAAGCTAACGACTTAGACAAAAGTGCCCATTCATTCGAAATCTCACATGTAATTTCAGGGTTTTGAGGATTTGCTGAGGCCCAGGATTAAGGATTCTTGTTCTGAAGAATGCCTGGCTGGGACTGACCCATCCTCCTGCTGAAGGACACTTTCCTTTCGTCAGGGTTGAGATGGGTTTTACAGATTAAAGCTGAGCACCATCTCTTTAGGTCACATCTTATTAAGGGAAATGGAGTCGTTTTAATGCAAAATGAATAACCTTGTGTGGTTGTTCAACATCTTTCTTTCAAAGCTCTCAGGCATTTTCCTTTCTTTCTTTAAGCAACCATAAACAAAACTCCATAGGGATGCTGGGTATAGTGTAAGAATTGTGAGAGGCCCACTCAAGAAGGCTTGGGGGATTGCAGGGATACTGTTATTCAGCCTCTAGCATTGACTGTTCAAAGGTGTATGTCAGAAGGAACAGGAGAAACTATAACAACTTTTGGGTCAGTTTGGAAATCCCAGCTCTCTCACTGACAAGCTATGTGACCTTGGGCGAGTTACTTGACGAGTTTGAACCTCAGGGTTTCCATCTATGTAAGATGAGAATAATAACACTTCCCTTCACGGGTTGTGCAAATGAGGAATCATGCATTATACGCACCAGGCACGAAAGTGTTGTGTAAATGCCAGTTATTGCTGCTTTTGCCATTGTTAATATTCACAGTGCCACACACGTTAATATTCACAGTGCCACACACGTCATAGTGTATAACCTGTATCTGCTATACACCAGAAATATCTGGGAAACATTTAAGAAAAGTTCCTGAGCCCCACCCACACATTATTGAATCAGACTGTCTTGTAGTAGGGCTCAAGTATCCCAGGCATCTGCTATTTGCTCTTCCAGACCATCCCATAACCTGCTGTGAGCCATGGGAGTCTGATTGACATGACTTGTGGCTTCTAGTTGGGTCTCAGTTGACCTTTCTAAGGTCATTGTGGACCAGCTGTGCATGCAAAGACATGTCCCTCAAGCCTCTACCACACGGCGTTTACACATGACTTTTTCTCTTTCCTCAGATTCAGGTAGCTGTCCCCTCTTCCAGCCTCGTTTAGTCTGTGGGATTGTTTAAAAATGTATCTGGGTCTTATATTTTATGGTTTCAGGTCCCAGATACATTTTTAAACAATCCCACAGACTAAACGAGGCTGGAAGAGGGGACAGCTACCTGAATCTGAGGAAAGAGAAAAAGTCATGTGTAAACGCCGTGTGGTAGAGGCTTGAGGGACATGTCTTTGCATGCACAGCTGTTCCGCAATGACAAGCTTTGCAAACAGCCCAAATGCCCAAAAATAGATGACTGGATCAAGAAGATGTGGTACATATATACCATGGAATATTACTCAGCATTCAAAAAAGATAAACACATGCAATTTACAGCAGCCTGGATGGATCTGGAAGGGATCATGCTCAGAGAAATAAGCCAGAAAGAAAAAGAAAAATACCGGATGGTCTCACTCATAGCAGGAATCTAGAAAACTTAAATAAGGGACCAGGAAAATGAATAACTATAAGAAAGTGAAAATCAAAATCAACAAAAAACTATGAACCAGAGACACTTTTGGGAGGGTGGGGGGCGGGAGGGGAGGGATTGGGGTCAGAATGGGGGGGGTTGCAATTGTATGGGGAATATAAAAATAAAATTTATTATTTAAAAAAAAATGTATCTGGGGTTTTAGTTTAATCAGAGGTGGTAAGATGACAGACCGAGAGACCACTTACTTGAAAGGAAAGTTTATTACTCACAGTTCCCATGAGGAAGGGGCGTGGCATGCTACACAGGGCACACAGAGGAGCATCAGGGTTGACAGAAGGCAGAAGTCACTGCATGGCCGGACCCCGTGTTGTGGTTTTCATGGGAAGGAAGGGAGTATCAGGGTAGGATTGCATACTTTGAGTAATTTCAGTAGACTTTGGGCTAAAGGCTAAATGGTCCCTAGTTATCCAGTAACTAACTGGCCCTGGGGTGATTTAAAGCATGTGAATTTTAGCTTTGTGTGTGAGTTTGATAGAGGATGTGGTTGGGCATACAGGCTTGTACAGGGGAGTTACAACTGCTCATAGCTAATGATTTGCTAGCTCTAGAATTAGCTAGCTCTGGGAGGGGCAGACTCTTCCCGGCCAATAAGGATCCCAAGATGTCAGAGCATCATAAAAGATAAAAAACATGATTAATACTGGATGGAATGTGCCTACTGCCCCCAGGAACAGCACCATCTCTTGCCTGCTGCTTTGCAAGTCTCTTTCGTAAACTCTCTTCAAGCTAACCAGGGAGAGTGCTCTGTGTTTCCTGCCAGGGATACGACCCACACACAAGAGATTGAGGTATTTTTCTCATTCTCTAGGCAATCCTAATGCACCTCGTCCCTGGAATAGGTGGTTTTCAGAACCACCTCGTGTGTGTGTGTGTGGAACTGACAGCTTGCAAAGCCTGCTCATAAGTCAGTGTGGAAGGAAAACTTTGAGAACAGTGGTTGTGTGGGACAGCCAGAAATGGATGAAGACATGGGCTTGGAGGGGCGCCGTGCCGAGGAGGGGCTCCTGAGGCTTCCCAGACCTTAGACGGACTTCTCCCAGGAGGGCTTTTTTTGGGGGGCAGGTGCTCAATAGGGTCCAGGAGGAGGATCAACTTCCTGGCACAGAATATGTCCAGATCCAGGACCCCGGGATTAAAAGCCACTGTGTTCTATGAGATTCCTGGCAATTCCAGGCAGCAGGTTGCCAGGAACATCAGGAACTTTTCTAGATTGCTAGATTTCCAGCCATGCAGGATGCTTGTTTAGCATAAGCCTGGCATTTCCCCATGGCCTCGCCTTTGATACATAGTAGGGTTTCCATCCCTTTCCTTGTCTTGTTTCTGTTCTTTTCTACCCTCACCTGTTAACTAGCTTAGATTAGACCTTTGCCGTCATCCTGCCTCTATCCTCTGCTGCTCCACACACTGGGCTCTCCCTGCTCACCATATGGAGGGTGTCTCCAGGTCTGGGTGGGAGGGAGCAGGATCTTCACAGTTCAGGGGTTGCTGCCCAGCTCTGTGGTTTTGGATGATTCTCCTAAGCAGTCTCTAAAGTGAGGAAGACAGTATTTATGGGCAGGCTGGGTTTGAGGGCTACATAATCATAGGAGCCCAGGACTGCTGCTCCAGCGGGCACTGGCTCCAGGCTCCTGGCAGGAACCCAGGGGCAGGGAGGGTGAGGCCAGGTGGGAGCTATAAGCGTGGTAGAGCTGACCCTGAGAAGAAAGACACAAAGTGTGCATCATCAGCTTATAGCAAGCTACCAGTCCCAAGGAGAGGCCTTAGGAAGGACTGAATCAGATGTTGATCAAACCAGGACTTTCCATTAACTTATGAGTTTGGACCAATAGCTGCTCTGTTTGTCAGGCAGATGTCCAAATGTTGATCCTCCCAGTCACTGGATATGGAGGGGAAGAAGTACTTGGAATGAGAAGGGTAGCATTTTAAAGGGACTGATTCAGCTGCCTGGGGTGACTGCTTGCACCATTAGATAAACTGGGAGGAAACATTTTAAAATAAATCAACCATATCATGACAGTTGCCACAAGAACAACTAGGGAGGAGAGATGGCTAAGAAAATGAAACAAAACATGTTAGTGCAATGAAAGCTCCTGTTGGGCCTCTGTAGTGCCCCAGCCCTACTTGCCCATTTTAGGGTTCTAGTGAATGTCCTACCTCTTCCTGCATGGACTGTGCTTATCACCAGGTACTACCAGCTTCACCGTGATTTGGGCAGGAGGGCAGTGTCTTGTAGGGGCTGCAGAGATGCTGTGAGCTGAGGGAGGGTGAGTGTTCGTGCCAGTAAAGGCTCAGCTCTGTGCTGGTCCACAGTGGGCAGTCCCATGGCAGCCTCTTCTCCTGGCCCAGTGCCTCCCTCATCCTTCACTTGTGCTCAGCCAGCTCCAAGGGATGGGTGGGTGATTCATGGGGGGTAGGGGGGTGAGTGAGGTGTGGGCAGGCTTTTGGAGGCTCTCATAGAGAAAGGAGGTAGCATTGGGGATGACTTTCCAAGTTCAATGCCAGGAACGTCAAGATCTGTCACAGTCAGATAATAATAGTTCTCACTTAATGTCATCAATGGGTTATTGGAAACTGTAACTTAAAGCGAAACAAGATAAAACAAAACCAATTTGACCTTAGGCTAATTGATATAAACAAAAACTAATTTGCTATGGCGTATTTCTAGGTCACAAAAACATCACCACATTTCTAAATAAAGACCCAAAACATTTCTGATATTCAACTATCATTTCTATTCATTCCTCATTCCATTTCCAACCCCCTTATTCCAGTTCAGGGTGGTGGATCTGTCAGCTCAGAACACAAGGCTACACCCAAACTGGGACAGAATGCCTTTCAGTGCAGATGTATACACTCTCTCTTACACACACACACACTCACACACTCTCACACTCACTCTGACTGAGATAGTTAAGACACGCCATGGGCCTGATGTGCATATCGGTGTGATGTGGGAGCACATCTGTCCCCACAGAAAACCCATGCAACTATGGAAAGAACATGCAGACTCCCTCCTCATGGCCCCACTGGGAATGAATTTTTTTTCCCTCATCAGTGTTACAACAAAACGATGTTATTTGGGGACCTGCTGTATTCCTTTTAACACCTTGCATCCCCCTCACGAGAGGATGAGATGAAATGGTGCCTGGGCAGTGCCTGAGCCGGAAGCCTCAGTAAATGTGAGTGTTTCTGTTGCCTATACCATCACTTCAGTGGTCTCCCCCTCATGCTCAGAGCTCTGTCCATTACCTTCTACTTCCCCAAGTACACCTGAATCACCACACCTTTTTCAACAATAGCAAAGTGAGGGTTGTGTACCCCCAGAATTGTGAGGGTTGTGTACCCCCCAGAATTGTGAGGTATATTAAGTAACATCACCCCGCCTGGGAGAATGTGGCCCCCTTCTGGGTCCTTCTGGGCAGTGTGACAGAGGCAGTCTTATGTTGGGGTTGGGGTGTCTTTAACACCTCTCTAACTCTTGCTGATTACCCTTTTTAACATTTTTGCAAATGAGGAGCACAGGCCTCAGACTCCAAGACTCCAGCAAACTTCAGTGCCTGGTTATAATTAATAACTTCCTTTCCTTGTATTTATTTTTAGAGTTTCTATTTTTGGCAAATGGAACTGGTTTTCTATTTACCTTAGTGTATAACATTTACTTTCAAAATAATTTTGAGCCCAAAAACGTGAATCAATTTAAAGAGAAATATTAAATCAGTAACAGGAGAAGCAATATGTGGCTCTGGGGGAACTTACAGAGGGAGTGTGTTTTGGGGTATGGATTTGGCAACACTGGTTAGACATTTGGAGCGACCACCCTAGAGTTCCTAGGCCTCTAGTCACTAGTCCAGATGTTACCTCTTCTCTGTAATTTCCCCTGATTTCTGACACACACACACCTCTCCCCTGCCAAGACTAGCCAGCAACTAGCAGCCCATCTTCACACTCCACAGAAATTATCCCTTAGTAGGTCTAAAAAAAGACATTATGAGATAGGGAGCAGAGTGGGGCCAACTCCGGGTCCACACCCCCAGCTCAGATCTGGCCCAGAGAAGACATTAGAGACTGATGACTAAGGCGTGGAAGAGTCTCCTTCCAGGGACAGGGACCTGCAAGCCCCTTGTGTTTCTATAAGGAGAGGCCAGTATTCCCAGCCTCTCTTTCCCAAGACCCCATAGGTCAAGGCAGTAGTTGTGCCTGTTTGTAACTCTAAAGACCTCAATTCCAGGTCAGAACCATGAACTCTCTGAGGTAGCATTAAAAAATAATAATAATAATGGGCTCCAGCTCAGCCCCTGAATCACATGAATTAAATATGTGTCTCAGTTTACCTCTTACTGGACTTCTCCAACTTCTCCAACCTTGTAATAGTAAGAGCCGTGCATAACCATGGCATTTTGCATTTTAAAACTTTTTTTAAAGATTTATTTATTTATTTATTTATACAAAGAACTGGGGTACAGGCCAGATGCACAGGAGGATGAGAGGATTCACCAGGGACAGAGTGGGGAACAGAACAGGCAGACTGATGAAATACACTGGTGAGGGAAGCAGCGGGTATGACAGGAGAAGTCTGTAGTGCCATGTGGGACCCCTCGCCAGCCGGCCGGGATCAAACCAGCGCTGTAGAGGCTGCAGACAGCTTCACAGTGCTGCGCTCAACCACCTGCACCAGCAGGGGAGGCCCACATTTTAAATCTTTTTTGAGTGTATTATTTTACTATTTTTTTTTCTAAATAAATGCCCAATGGAGGGAGTATTATCCCCATTGTACAGCCTGGGAAACCAAGGCTGTAGCTTGCCCCATGGACATGCAGTTAGAATAGGGCCACATGCCACCACCTCTGATTCCAGCACCCAGTCTGCTGCTCTACTCACCCTGCTGTGTCACCAGCTACACCTCAGACATGGCTGTCCGCCACTGGTCCTGCCTGATGGGGCTCTGATAGCCCCTCTTGAGTGGGCGGGAAATGTTGCGTGACCCACACAGACACCCACAGCTCCAGATGGACCATGACACATGCCTGTGATTTCCAGGGTGGCCAGGAGACAGCAGGCACAGGACCACCCCACTCCCAGCTGCACAGATCCGGGAACAAGCACCTGTGCTTGGCCCATTCATTGGTGAAACCTTGAAGTGGGGAACCAATACCTGGGACTAGGGATGAGGTGCTGCCCTACCATGTGCACCATAGCCCCTGGAAAGCAGGGGCAGGGCAGGGGGTGCACAGACCTGTTTCAGTTCATCTGCAGCTGTGTTTAAAAGTGCTGATGCCCTCCAGCTTGGGGAACCTCACAATGATCACACAAAGGAAGATCAGCAATTTTTGTGTGACAGAAGAAAAAGAATGATGAAACTCTAGTTTTTAAAAATAGCTAATATGGTGATAACAGTGCCAACAGCTGATAGCTCGCAGGTGCATCTAGTCCTCCCAACAGCCCCTTGAGTCCTGTCAGTGTTCCCTTTTTAAAGATGTGAGGCATCATGGGGAGGAGCTGGAGAGGTATTTAGAAGGGAGTCAGTGGCCCTTAGGGACCACTGATGATGGCTTGCACTTTGAGGAGTGTGTTAAGATGCCTCAGAGGTTCATTGCTTGGGAGGCAGATGAGTGTCATCCATCATTCATTCAAATGGGCCGCCGGACGGAGGAGGAATGGTAGAGAGACTTGGGGAGCAGGTTGGGCATTAAGGAGGCTTTTGTAAGGGATTTCTGGTGTGTGTCCTGTACATGGAGGTCTGTGGTTGACTAGGAAGCTGGACAGGAAACAGACTGAGTGGACACCAGTGTCCCTGCATCAGTCACTGGTTGATAGTTAATATCACACAGAGACAAATACTATGGGATCCCAGTTATATGAAAATCCAAAATAGTCAAGCTAATAGAAGCTGAGAGCAGAGCATGGTTAACAGGGCTGCAAGGGAAAAGGACTGGGAGTGCGGCGCTCCAGGTATGGGGATGACTAGTTCTGGAGATCTGTGCTGCAGCACAGTGCCTCTTAAAACTTGCTAAGAGGGTAGATCTTCTGTCCAGTGTTCTTACATACATGCACGCAAATAAATAAGGAGGACAAGAGGAAACTTTTGGAGGCGCTGATATGGTTATACCATAGATTGGGGTGATGGCTTCATAGATATATACTCATCTCCAAAATCAAGTTGTATGTTACACATGCAGAACTTTTTGTATGTGAATTTTATAATAACGTGACTTAAAAATACATTTACTACCACAAAAATTCCTACTCTTAGCACTGCAAACCCCTCATATTACTGTCTCTTAAGGTACTAGATAATTTACCTATTTACTGTGTTTAGCAATATCACATTGCCCTCCCCCATCCAGCTAGAATGTGGATTCCATGAGGGCAGGATGTTCGCACTTCTGATCATTGCCAACACCAGTGAGCCCAGAACATGGTGGAATGTGCCAGAGAGACCCAGAAAGCACACCCAAGCCTCACAAGACCTCCTCTTCTGCCCTCAGGTGGACCCTGTTGGCCCTGGTGCTGCTGGGCCAGGCTCCACTGCAGCATGCAGCAGTCCTGCTCTTTGGGCTCCATTAGGGGTTATCTGCAGCTGTGTGAAGAATGCTTTAAACCTTGCCTGGGTCTCTGACCTCGTGAGAGAGAAAACAGATGCATTATTTAACCCTTTCTTACCATAGGCAGAGCCCAATTTCTCAGGGTTCAGGGAGTCAGGTCTTGCTAAAGAATTTCTGGCCTTTGGACCCTAAGGGTTAATGAGAGTCTGGTGTTCCCAGGACCCGAATCCTGTCAGCCCCAGAACTCGCGGCAGGATCTCTGAACCCGACCTCAGAAGCCCGCCACCTGCCAGGGTCCTGTTAAACAACTGGAAGTCCAGCTTGCTCTTTCAAAGGGTTCATGGTGCGGGTGGTAAAGGTGGAGGTGCTGTTTTCATTCGCCACTGGGAGGTCAGGAGCACTTCATAAGACCTGGGTCACCCACCTGATTAGGCTGTAGAGATACTTTTTAAATCTAATTAATTCCTTTTAGGGCTCTACTCAGAGCCACTTCTTCACTCACGTTAGCAATAATGCATTCAATGCATGGCCCATTGTAGGGTAAGGAAAAATGTCAGGCTTTTCTCCCCTTCGGCCATCAGGATAGATGATGGATCCTTGTCCTGAATGCATGCCTGATGGCGGGCACCTGGAATAGGGTGTGGGCATAGGTAGATGGGATTCAGCTGAGCTAAGACTGTGCTTTCAAGGGCGGCGTCACGGGGACGCCAGCGGCAGCAGCAGCAGCAGCAGTAGAAGCCGAAGCCGAAGCCGAAAGAGAAGCCGAGAAGCAGCAGAACGAACTCCAGAGAGCTCAGATAGAGTGAAGACTTGCTGGGGGCTGGGAGGCCTGCCAGCCCGCCAGCCTCCCAGCCCCCCAGCCAGCACCCCTGCCTGCCATATGCCTGGTGAACCCCAATAATAAACCTGCAAAACTACTGAGGACTCTGACTCCTCCTTTACCCGGTCTGCATTGGATCAGAAAACCTGCACTGTGGCCTGTCCGGCCCTTTACACCCATGTTGTTCTTCAGGACATTTATGTCATACAGTATGTCATGTAAGACTGCAATTACTTTACAATGTGAAAACTCTACACAGTGGTGTTCTGAAGGAGACTGAGGTTAGAGCCAAAGCTTGGCTGCTCAGATACAGTCTCTGCTGGGTGACCATGGACAGCCCCTTCTCTCTCTTGAGCTGTGCTTCACTGTCTCCAAAATCCTGCTGCATGGAGTTACTGTACGACATTGGTCACACTGGAGATCTCAGGCCAAACCCAACTCTAGGCCAGTTTTGTTTGGCCAGCAGAGTTTTTTTTAAAGCATTTGAATTGGGCCTCCCTGGTGGCGCGCGGTTGAACGCTGGGCTGCGAAGCTGGCCACAGCCTCTGCATTGCTGGTTCGATCCCCGGCCGCCGGCGAGGGTCCCACATGGCGCGCAGACCTCTCCTGCCGCCCGCTGCTCCCCTTAGCAGTGCACTTCAGTCCTTCTGCCTGTTCTGTTCGCCGCTCTGGCTCTGGTGAATTCTCTCACCCTCCCGCACTTCTGACTGTACCCAGTGCTTGTATAAATAAATATTTAAAAAAAAAAAAAAGCATTTGAATTAACCATTTGAAAATATAGGGGATGTCCACTTTCCATGTTCTTTATCAAAAGAGAAGTTATAGCTGGCACTCCTATATTTTTGGAGTCAGAGCCAAGTTACAGCTGCAGGCTTGTCGCAAGCTTTTCGCTGTTCCCTAGGGAGGAGGTAACCAAGATGCCACAGGTGTTATACCAGGGAAAAGATACTGGGGTGACAAAGGGTACATGAAGGCAGAAGCAACCCAAGTGCCATCACAGGTATATGGATACATGCAATGGAATGTTATTCAGTCTTAAAAAGAAGGAAACTTTGACACATGCAACAACACAGATGAACCTTAGGGCTTTGTATGTGAAATAAGCCAGCCACACAAAGACAGACATTTTATGATCCCACTTATATGAGGTACCTGGCATTGTCAAATAAGCAGAAAGTGTTCTGTTTGGTGGTCCCCAGGCACTGGTAGAGGGGAAATGGGAAGATGGTGTTTAGTAGATACAGAGTTTCAGTTTGGGAAGATGAGAAAGTTCCAAAGATAGATGTTTCGGTAGGGGAGGGGTGTGAAAACACAATGGCAGAAATGTACTTGGTGCCACTGAGATATACACTTAAAATGGTTAATATGATCAGTGTTTTATGTTATTCATGTTGCCACAGAAAAAAATTGGGTTGTGTATACTTGAACATAATTTGCTAGTTGGCGGCATAGACTGGGGGCCTGTCAGACTACGGCCCTCAGCCTGCATCCTTGCACACCAGTCCTTAGAACAAGAGACATGCTCCTCTCCCTGAGCATTCTGAACCAGGCTCAGTTCCCTGAAGGAGGAAGACGACGGCTGCTGGTATTTACTCCCCATGGCCTCCAGGGCCCATACCTGCACAGTGTCCACAGCTGCAAAGCCAGGACCAGATGTTTGAGCTCTTCCTTGTTTATAAACGAAATGTCTGTTTCCAACCAGACCCCTTTGTGTTTACATAATGGAAGGGCCAGGGAGTTGGGGGTAGCTCTACAAGCTTGGAAAGTATCCCTGGGGGAGCTGCTTGCAGTGCTTGGGCTGGCTTCCTAGCTGTGGGGCCTTCAGGAGTTAATTAACTCCTCCAACCTCAGTTTCCTCATCTGTAAGACAGAGATCCTAATAATGCCCACCAGGGGAAGGCCTCATCTTGGAGCATGTTTCCATGGCACCCAGAGAAATGCCAGCACTTCGGGGGGCTGGGTGCGTGTTTATTACACCCCCTCACCCCTTTCTGCCCTTCTTTCCCATTTGCTACTTTCCAGACTCAATAACCCTTTTACTCTGCCTCACAGCATCAGCTCAGTTAAAGAAGACCAAATCCACACAGACGTCTTGGGCTTTCTGAGATATAAATTCATCTCCACACAGATGAAGCATTAGAAGCAGAGTTTGCACAAAAAATTAGAATTTGGAATGCTTATTGATTCTCTGGTGATAGCCAAAGGAAATCTTATTTTCACTCACATGTTACCTAGCCTGATATAAAAACCCTTGCTGTGGCTAAAATGTGTGTGACTCTCAGCATTTTGGGAATCGCAGAGCAAAAAGGCCTATCAGGGCCATTAAAGTTCAATTACACTTAAAAACTATTTCCCTTTATTTAGCTATGCAGTGAGGCATGAAATTGCACCTAACCATCCACTTACTCGGGCCCTTTGAACATTTGGTCCTCCACAACATTTGGGCAAGGTATGTGGTGCCAGCCTTCAGCTGGTTCTGCTTTGCTAATTATTCCAAATAAATAGCAAATGCGCCTTCCCATTTGTCTCCTTTCTCTGCAGTCATCTGCTCTTCATAAATGTTCACTAATTTTCACACCAATTTCCATTTTGGCTCTAGTTCTGAAGCGAGAGCCACGGGGCCATTTGTTAATGAGAAATCTGGGAAATTTGATTTGGGAAATGGTGTCTTTACACAAGCATTTAATTGTTGAAAGAGTCCGACTTGCAATTTGTAGTTAAATTTGTTAAATCCTGGAAGGTTTTGATTTTTTTTTTTGGTTTTGCTTTTGTTGTTTCAGTGATGCAAAGTCAAAATTAAGTTTAAAAATTTTCCAACTTTGTGTTTGGCCTGGTTTTGTATTTTCATCAGCCGTTATGGATGGGAAAGATTGAATAGCACAACAATAGTAATTTAAGGATTTCAGAGCTCAATGGGGATGATTTATAGAAATCTGAAGCTCTTAACATAATATTTTGTTAAAAATGTTTCCTCTTACTGTACCTGATTTAATACAGATTTTTCTCTTTTGTTCTTTATTTCTTTAAATGACTGAAATAAGTTAAATACATACAGGTTTATCTTAGCCTCAAATGGAAAGATAAAAGGAATCAATATGAAAAGCTCTCTATAAGTTATATCAATGACAGAAGAATGTTGAATTTTCATTACTGACCAGGGTAAATGCCTCAGCTGCTTTTGTTTAAAAGCTATTCTGGGATTGGGCCTGACTGCTGGGAAAAAAAACCTCTGATTTAACCTCTGAGAGCCTCAATGCCATCTGTGAAATGGTGGTAATAAAACAAGAGTTAAATTATGAGGAAATGTTTACCAAGCATAGCAAAGAGTAAGCTGTTGACTGCATGGCTGCTCTATCATAATTCCTTCCCCCCTTCCAAAATATTGAACAAGTTCCTACTGTGTGCCAGGAGCTGTGCCCAGGGCTAAGAATGCCATGAGTAATGTCACAAAGTCTAAGCCAAATTTGTAGCATGCTGTCTGGTTACTTGGGCAGAAATGTTGGAATTCACTGTGCATGTTCTCTAACCTGCCTCATGCTGTGAACTTATGTCCTCTCACAGACTACCATGAGATCTGTTATCTTCCTTGTGTTCCAGAAGAAGAAACTCAGGTCCAGAGAGGTGGGGGAAATTACTCAGGATCACAGAGCTTGCAGGAACTTCTGGATGTGGCACCTTTGCATAAACAGTTGTATGTTGGCTACCCTGGTCTCTCCCAAGTAGAGAGACGGTTTAAAATACACAAAGGCATTCCCATAGTTGTCCAAGCTATTAAAAAGTGGCTTTCTTCAAAGGGTATTACCTGTTCACCATGCCACCAAGCAGCCCATCCCTGGGTGGGGTCTCCTTGGGATCAGACCTGTGCCAGCTCAAGCCCAGTTTGTAAAAGCAGCAGGCACGAGGGTGTAGTGGTCCCTTGGCCCCCACTGCCCCACCCTGAGCTTCTGAATGATGGGCCAGCTTTGCTGCTGCTGCCCCTTGTGATGAAAATAAGCATTTCAGTCAGGAGAGCTGGCCAAGTTGGCCTGGCCTGATTCTTCAGAAACGCCCACCTGGGAACATGAACTACAGCTCTGGAGAGTACTTCTGCCTGTAAGGTCAGGGCCACTGACCCTCTCCAGAGGGGTGAGGCAGCACCAGGAATTCAGCTCCTGGGCTGCAGCCAGTTCCCATTTCCCCATAATCGCATGGAAGTACCTGGTCTTGCTGCCAAAACCATGAAGTGGTTTATTTCTGCTCGCCAGTCTCAGTTCAAGGTAGTGCCTTCTAGACTTTCCCATGGGAATTTCTCCTGTTTATTTCCTTATGTTAAAAAAAACACTGGTACAAACTGAGACACCCTATTCACTAGGCCCCAAAACTTGACTGTCATCTTCAAGTTTTAGAAGTTAATGAAGGAAAGAAAGTTATCAGATTAATTATTTTCATATTGGTTATATGTTGAAATGATATTCTTTGATATGTTGGATTAAATAAATACAGTACTTAAAAAAAAAAAAAGACTTGAATGTCATAAAGTGGGATCAGGAGGTCAGGATAGTTTCAAGAAAGGTCACAGTTATCTGTCTCCCCCACCACTGAACTCTTTTTCCTCACAGATCCTAATGGCATGTAAAGTTGGTAAGACCTTTTATAAAACATGAAGGACAAAAAAATGTACATTTTCCCCTAGGGGAGTAGGTACAAGGCAAGCCAAAGAAAGGAAACAGGCTCGTAGGTATGTCCAGTTCCAACAGAACATAAAGCAGTTAGGTTGGGGCTAAATATTTGTCAGACCAGAGGGCAAAATGTTTTGGAGGCTAGGCCTTTCTCAACAATTTGAAAATTAAAGCTGAATCTTACATGGAGACATGTGGCCACTCCTGTGAACATCCTTAAATCCCACTTAACCTCTTCTGATTGCCCAAATTTTCTTCCTTATTTGGGATGGATTAGCAGGTTACTAGGATTATCTTGTGTTTTGTCGTTGTTTTCTTTCACTTGATAGAACTTTCCTTCCAGGTTTTATGTGTGCTGGCAGTCCAAATGCCTGTCATGGCTAATGGTCAGGGGCCACCACCTGTACTGCACTGCTCCTGTGGGCTAGGGACCCCTGTTGGGCCTAGACTGGGCCTACGCTGGGGCCATTTCTCCCCTACCAGGAGGACCACTGTTGTGCTCATCTTTGCAACAGAATATTTTCTGTTTGGTTATGCTTCCCTTGGGATAAAGAACTGTGGGCTCTGTAAAGCCATCTTGGCCTGAGAAAGGTGCTTCTGTATTAGGTCTGCCATCCATTGTTTATTTTATTAAGTCTGAGACTTCTTCGCAGGGAGAAAAACTCTGGGTTCATAGCAATCCAGAGACTGTTGGAAGTGATTAGACCAAAGCAAAAATAAACACTATATGAACATACCAACTTGGCTTTCCATGACAAGTTCCAAATTAAATCCTCTAAAAATATGTATTTCTGTAACTATAAAGTAAGGCCTACTAATTATAGAAAACAGAAAATGAAGAATGAAATAAAAATCACCCATTATACCACCATCAGAAGATAACAGTTATTAACAATATGTTGAATTTTCTTCTTTTGGCCTCAAGATTCTTGTATGTATAAGAAGATTGAGCTAATACTATATATTTGTTTTGACAGTTTTTCTACCATTGCCCTGGAGTGACATGGCAGGAACCACTTGCCACCCACTGCCTCTGCCGGCCTCTCCCGAAAGCCAGAGCCCCACTAGGGCTACCTGCTGCTGGTTTTTTCTGGGGCCAACTGCAGGAGCCCCAAGGAAGGGGGGCTCCCATGCTCTTATGACTGGTGTTGGGGGAAGGGCTGCTGACAGGCAACATGCTGCTGCGGTGGCTTTTAGAGTGGCCTGTGGCACCAGCAAAGCTGCTCATTTAGAAAAGAGCTGGTTTTGTCCCATGGTTTGTGCCGCAGGAGATCCGGTTTCAGTTTTACCTCTGTGGGTTTTGTTATTATTTTCAGCCATATCTTTATTAGACAGTTGCAGTTCTTATTTTGAACTCTCTTTGGGGTGAGGAATCATGGCATTTTAGTGTTTTTCATACTGATCTCCAAGATATTTTTAATATCTTAAGGACAATAATCTTTGTTGCAAATGTTGTCTTCACTTTGTCTTTCAATTTTTAGTGGGTTTTTTAATGCAGAAATTTGAAAAATTTGTTAAGCTGTTTCTTTCATTAGTTTTGTGCTTTCAAAGTCCAATTCAACCTGACTTTATTTAACTATTTACCATTCTTTCCTTCTAATTTTTATAGAACATCTTATGGTTTACATAAGACTTCATTAATTTTTTCTTTTAAATATTTATTTATTTATTTATTTATTTGTTTGTTTGTTTATTTATTTATTTATTTATACAAGCACTGGGTACAGTCAGAAGCGCGGGAGAGTGAGAGAATTCACCAGAGCCAGAGCGGGGAGCAGAACAGGCAGAAGGACCGAAGTACACTGCTGAGGGGAGCAGCGGGCAGCAGGAGAGGTCTGTGCGCCATGTGGGACCCTCACCGGCAGCCGGGGATCGAACCAGCGCTGCAGAGGCTGCGGGCAGCTTCGCAGCCCAGCGCTCAATCGCTGTGCCACCAGGGGAGGCCCAAGACTTCATTAATTTTTTTCCACCTCTCTTTTTTATTTCCTCTTACTGCAAAAGGGAGATATGTTTGCTGTAGAATTATAAAAGCTTAGGGAAAATATAGACATCTTATTTTTATACTTAGCTTTAAAAAAAATCTGTAGTGTATTATGGTATACAGTGAGAGATCTGATTTGAGAATCTTCCAAATAACTATTTATCCCAGCTCAGTACTGTGCTGAGCAATCTGCTTTTCTCCTGTATTGTGCATGAAATTGTTTGGTACACAAGTGTCTTTTATTTAAAATTTGTACCAGTGCCCATTTTTTTAATTTGTGTAGTTATGTAATGCTCCTTAACAATTCAAGTCACTTTCTTGTTATTTTTCTTTTTCCAGAATGTCTTAGCTATTCTTGTCTATTTATTTTTCTAAATACATATGAGAATTATTTTGTCAAGTTAAACCATCCAAATGATCCATTGATTGGAATGGCTTTAAATGAGTTTGGACTTTCTCCTGATAGGAGACTGTGCTGAGCAGAGGCAAGTTTCAGACAGGGGATATGGGTCCCTGTTCCTCCAATCTGACAGCCATGTGGTACATGGGTAGTGAAGTCCAGGAGGAAGATGTTGAGCCCTGGCTGGAATGGCACAGAGGACACATGTTAAAGAGATGATGGGGGTGGGGAGGATGACATGCTTAGGTAAAGAAACAGGAGCAAAATAGAATCTAAGATGACCCCTGAGACCTCCCCGCTTTGGTCAGTTGGGTAGGTAGGTGTGCTTTTCACCAGCACCAGGATTAATGGCTCTAAGGTTCTATGTTTCTGTGACTTAAAAAATGTACTCTGTGCTCTGTGTATGTGTATATGCTGGTGTTTACCCAGGTGGAGAGGTGTTATTCTTCTTCTCTTACATGGGAGGAACTGAGACTCCCATTGGTGAGCAACCTGCCCTGATAACACATGGTGCCCACAGTCTGGCTCTTCCTGCCCTCACTCTGTGCCAGCCCCTCTTCTCCCCAAAGACACCCCAAGCAGAAAAGGTTGCATGTGAGTCCTTGGTCCCCTTTATCACCCTTACACTGGTGGATGCAGTAAAGGATTGCTTAGTGTTATAGGTTAAACTCCATTCCCCCAAAAGATTTTTTGAAGTCCTACCTCCAGGAATTCAGAATATGACCTTATTTGGAAACAGGGTCATTGCCAATGTAATTAGGTAAGATGAGGTCCTATTGGAGTAGTGTGGGCCCTGAATCCAATGACTGGTGTCCTTTGAAGAAGAGGGATGACATTGTGAACAAGGAGAAGGCCATGTGACGACAGAGACATGACTGGAGTAATGCTGCTGCAAGCCACCTCCAGGAGGCTAAGAAGGAACAAGGAAGGATTCTACCCAGAAAGAACACGGCCCTGCTGATACCTTGTCTGCGGACTTCTACCCTCCAGAACTGTGAATTTCTGGTGTTTGAAGTTACCAGTTTGAATATTTTGTTATATATGGCAGTCCTAGGAGATTAACATCCTCTGTAAAAGACTGGCAAAAGTTTCTGTGAACCAGTGTGAAATTCAGACTTTTCTCCCATTCTGGTAGGTCTCATTCTCATAGGTTGGAGACTGTGTTGTGCCCAGAGGCCTATGGTTATCCCGTGAATTGGGAAGGAGAAGGAATGCCATACACTGAGCCCGTCCTAGGAGCCAGACTTCTTAATCCTCAACAGTTTTGCTCACCTGAACCTCACAGTTCTGCAAAGGACTTTCTTATCCCCATTTCACAAGGCCTATAGACATTAAGTGCCTGACACAAAGAGTGCAGACTCTGACTGAAGAGAAGGGGCTGTCCCCAGCTGAGTTGGGTGTGCCCCTGCCTGTTTGATCTTGCTCAGAGGTTGTGAAGATCCTGCTTTCTGACCCATGTTTTGACTGACAACATGTAAGCCTGCGGGCTGGGGTTGTTAGTACGTTTGATAACCATAAGTGGCCATTTGTTCACTTTTTGATCTGAGCTGCTATTTGTAGACTTTTAAATTTAGAAACTGGTTTGAATAAAGTACCATAATGAGCTTTTTAAATTTCATGTCAACAAATCTCTCAAACATTGCCTGAATTTTTTAATCTGGTATTTGACATAGAAAGGGGTGGGAGCTGGAGGATATGAGGAGTAGTGGGGGGGGGGTGAACATATTTTTTTAAAAGTTCTTTCAACTTCATCTGTGATCACTTTTCTGGGCTGCTACTTAAGTATCCAAATGTTGTGTTTGTGTGTAATAATTGTTATTCTCCACTATATAAATAGGGAATGTGTGTTTCCAAAGACAAAGACGTCTTTCTATTCTGAGTGTTATATTTGAACTCTATGAAATGGCTTTATCATCTGTAATTACCTGGCCATAATACCTATATCCCTTCTCTCTTACACTTGAGCTCCTGGAAGATTAGGGACTCTTTTTTTTTTTCTTTTATTTTAATATCTTGAGTCCAGCACTGTCATGGCATAAAAGAGGCTATGAGAGCTGGTATGGAATCAAGGTGAAAGGTAGACATCTCAGTTTGACTCCCTACTCTGAACTACTAGAGAAAAAGTAGTTTCTCTACTACTAGAGATACTACAGAAAAAGCAGGTGACTGTGGGCAAGTCCTTTCCCTTTATTGAGCCTTATTTTCATCATCTACAAAATGAGAATAACATCTATCAATATCACGATCATCTTTGCCTTCATCTTCATCATGGTGACTTAGTTGAAGCAATGAACTGGCCCCACATAAATATATACTAAGGGCCCATCTAAAGAATCCTGTATGTTCTGTACTCGGGGATTCTGTGAACATTGAAAGGTGTGCATATATTTTAAAAAAGTTATTTTTTAAAAGTTCTTTTTTTAAAGTGCAGGTGTCCAGCTGAATCTTGGATGCTTGGGAGTGAAAAAGTGCAATTAACAGTGAGAATTAAAGAAAATTTCAAGTCCACATACACAGGGAAAAGACAGCTAATGAATGGTTCATAAAAACAAAAGTTCTTCAACATGTGTTTTTCTTTAATGGCTAAAAAAATTTTAATAGGTAATCCATTCACATGGTTGAAAAATGTTGAAATATGTAGGGTATACTATGTGGAATGTCTTCCAGATGTCCAATAATCTTCCCCATTAAACACAAGGGCTTTGGTTTTATTCATTATCTCTCTAGAAATATTTTATTAATATATAGATGTATATATTTAGTATATTTACATTTAGTATATCTGTTTTCCCCACTTTTTTTTACAACATGTAAGCATACAGCCACACACTGTTCTCCATGTTTCCTTTTACCTAACAATGTCTGTTGAAGGTCTTTTCCTAATAGTTGGTAAAAGAACTTCCTCATTCCATTTTCTTGCTGCATAGTATTCTTTTTTTAAAAGATTTATTTATTTATGCATACAAGAATTGGGGTACAGGCCAGAGATTTGGGGGGTGAGAGGATTCACCAGAGACAGAGTGGAGAACAGACAGGTGGATTGACTGAAATACACTGCTGAGGGGACCAGCTGGTGAGTCAAGAGAAGTCTGCTGTGCCATGTAGGTAGCTCCCTAGCCGGGGATCGAACTCATGCTGCAGTGGCTGCAGATAGCCTCATAGGTTGAGTCTTAACCCCTGTGCCACCAGGGAGGCCCGACCCTGGGTCCATAGAAATTTAGGTTGTGTCCTCTCTCTTAACATTATAAACAATACCATAGAATAAATTTATGTATCCTTCATTTCCCATACATGGAAGTGCTGCCTTATAGGTACACCTTGACAATACTGGGGTTTTGTTCCAGAAAACTACAGTAGAGTGAGTATCACAATAAATTGAGTCACACAATTTTTTGGTATCCCAGTGCATGTAAAAGCTATGTTGACATTATACTAAATCCATTAAGTGTGCAATAGCAGTATATCTTAAAAAATAATGCATATTAATTAGATGTAAAGTGAGCACATGCAGGGTTGTTAAAATCTTCAATTTGTAAAAAAAATTTGACATCTGAAAAGTGCAACAAAATAGCACACATCAGTCTCTTGTGGGAGGACAGTGCTTTTCAAAGCAGGTTAATGCGTTGTAAAACCATCTTTTTGTGCCATGATCAGCACTTTTTTCAAACATGAAGTGAGGGCCTTCCTTGTGGCATAGGGGTTAAAATCTGAGCACTATAAAGCTGTCACCAGCCACTGTAGCACGAGTTCAATCCCCAGCCAGAAAGCTAACCCACATGGCGCAGCAGATCTCTTCTGTCTCTCCCACGGCTCCCCTCAGCAGTGTATTTCAGTAGATCCTCCTGTTCTGCAACCCACTCTGTCTCTGATGCATCCTCTCAACCCCTGCACCTTTGGCTTAGATCCCAGTTCTTATATTCATAGATAAATAAAATAAATCCTTTAAAAAAATGAAGTGAAAGGCCTCCCCGGTGGCACAGTGGTTGAGCGCTGGGTTGCGAGGCTGCCCGCGGCCTCTGCAGCACCGGTTCAATCCCCATCTGCTCCCCAGCCACAGGAGGAGGGTCCCACATGGCACGCAGACCTCTCCTGCGGCCCGCTGTTCCCCTCAGTGGTGTACTTCGGTCCTTCTGCCTGCTCTTCTCCCCGCTCTGGCTATGGTGGGTTCTCTCACCCTGCCGCGCTTCTGACTGTACCCAGTGCTTGTATAAATAAATAAGTAAATCTTTAAAAAAAAAAGAATATTAAAAAAAATGAGGTGAAATAAAATAGGAAATAGAATGCACCATACATAGTAAGCACATTGCTCCATGGGAGTATTGTTTTCACCTTTCTACATATACATATTTGTGTGGGTACTGAGTGCTTATTTCTTACTATGGGTTGAGGCTTTTAAGTCTGAAAAACTCTTCATTAGACAAGGATACCTTGAGGCCCAGAGCTGTGCTGTACTTCTCTTGGTATCTTCATGGCCAACACAGGGCTTAGTACCCAGAAGTCTTCCAACATGACCATCTCTGATCAGTGAAAGAGTAGATTTATGTGTGTGTGAAACTCCCCCCACAACACTGTTGTTCATCATCCATCTGATCAGTTCCTAGTGGAAATTGTGGGTCAGAGCACCGGATGTTGCTTATTTCGATGGACGCTGACAAATTGCCATTACCAACCATTGCATCCTCCCAGTTTTACCCTCCCCTCAATGTGTGTAATCAGGTGTTAAGCCAAGGACATTCTCTTGAGTAAAAAAGTGGTAGCTCAGAGAAGTTTTAATTTATGAATTAAACTGTTATGAGCGGGTTGGACATTTTTTCCTTCTCTGTAAACTGTTTTATCCTAGTTTTTATTTCTGTTAGGTTGTTAGGCTTTCCAACACTTCGTAGGGGTTCTTTGTGTATGAGGGAAGTAGGACTTTTTGGAAATGAGTAGAATATATTCCTGCCCTGTGTATCATTCATCTTTTGATTTTGCTTATAATAATTTTTAGATATGTAAATATTCTTTTTTCTATATAATCTATTTTATCCATCTTTTTCCTGGATTAGGAAGGTCCTCAAAGTAATTTCCATTTTTATGGTCTCATGCTTACCTTTTAATGTTTAATTTATTTGATTTATTTGGAATTTGTTCTGAATTAAGTTTCAGATGTGAATTCAGCTTTTTCCCCCTCAAGATGGTTATCCAGTTTTTCCACCTCTTCATTGAATGCACAGTCTTTTCCCTATTGGTTTGGGAACATCATCTTTCTCATGAATTAAATTCTTGTAACAGTTTTCTCTGCTTTTTGGACTTTTTTTTATTTTGTTTCATTGATCTTTCTATTGTTTCACTGTCACACTCCATGACCAAGACTTTGTAGGTTTTAATGTTTATTATGGGACTAATCCTGTCTTGTTGCTCTTTAAAATTTTCCTGGTTAATCTTTCATGTTTAACTTTACATAGGAGCTTTAGAATGTTTACCTACTTCAAGGAAACATCCTGTTGTGGTGTGTATATGTGTGTGTGAGAGAGAGGGTGGGGGGAGAGAGAGAGACAGAGAGACAGAGAGACAGAGAATGATGTTGAATTTATATATTAACATAGGGAGGAACGATATCAGTATGATAATATGTTTTTCTGCCCAAGAACATGACATGCTTCTCCATGGTACATGACTGCTTTTGCATCTCTTGGAAAAGCTAAGCTTTTTGAAATATAATATTGTAAATTTCTTATTACATTTATTTCTGGGTATCTTGTATTTCAGAATAGGGTAGGATAGAATAAAATAGGATAGAATCAGAATCTCTCCTTCCACTATATCTTATAACTTAGTTAATGCTTTTATATAGGAAAGCTACTGATTTCTACATTGGTTTTACACATTACCTTATTATTGAATTCTTATTGTTTCTGATATTCTTGAGATTTCTGTGTAATCAATTATATTGAAGGTCAGAGTGTTTTGATATAAAATTTATGTAGTAAAAGAAAATAGATAATTGTATTCATTAACAAGAAAATTGGGGATTAGGTGAATTTTTTTAATGTTTCTCCTTTGGGAGGATTGTATCTTAAAAACATCAGTTTTTCACATGTGAGTAGTTAAAGCTTCCCACCTCTTTTAATAATAATACTAAAAAGCTTGTTTTGAAAGTAGGGTCTGTATACTAGAAGTTAAAAGTTCAATTCTGATGGGATTTAACTTTAATTAAATAGATAACTGTAATTCCTTATGCAATTTGTGCTCAGAATTAACTAACTTAAGAAATGGTGTGTTCTCAAAATTCACCTGATAGGAAGTAAAAGTACCTAACTGAGAGCAAGTACTCAGCACAGAGTTATGGGAGAAGCCCTGAACTGAGAGTTCATAGACTTGATTTTAAGCCCTGGTTCTGGCACCAATTCATTATAATGTAGCCTGCCTCCTGGTGTCTCACCTTCTTCATCTACAAAATAGGACTAATGAGAACTACCCACCTAGAACTACCTAGCAGGACTAATGAGAACTACCATACCTGCTTACTATGCATGGTGCATTCTATTTCCTATTCTATTTCACTTCATTTTTTTAAGGATTTATTTTGTTTATCTATGCATACAAGAACTGGGGTCTAGGCCAAAGGTGCAGGGAGTGAGAGGATGCACCGGAGACAGAGTAGGTTGGGATGTTGCGAGGTATCAAGTAAGATTATGTTAGAATTTTTTTAATATTTTATTTTATATAATTCTTACATCATTTTTCATCTTTGTACAATGTATGCATTTTCATTTTAGTTATATTCCCCATACAATTGCATACCCCCCTTATTTTGACTAGTTCTTCCTTTCCCTGCCTTTCCCTAATTCCCCCCCCCCATAGTGTGTCTCTGGTTTACAGTTGCTTCTTGATTTTCATTATTACTTTGCATTGATTAGTCTTTATCCAGGTCTCTTATTTAGATTTTCTAAATTCCTGCTATGAGTGAGACCATCCGATATTTTTCTTTTTCTTTCTGACTTATTTCGCTGAACATGATCCCTTCTAGCTCCATCCACGCTGCTGCAAACTGCACGTGCTTATCTTTTTTGAATGCTGAGTAATATTCCATGGTGTATATGTACCACATCTTCTTGATCTAGTCATCTATTTTTGGGCATTTGGGTTGTTTCCATATCTTAGCTATTGTAAATAGTGCTGCTATAAACATAGGCGTGCAGGTGCCCTTTGGAATTACTGTTTCTGTGTCCTTTGGGTAAATATCTAGGAGTGGAATTGCTGGATCATATGGAAGCTCTATCTTTAGTAGGTCAAGAAATCTCCACACAGCTCTCCATAGTGGTTGGACCAGTTTGCACTTCCACCAGCAGTGCAGGAGAGTTCCTTTTTCTCCACAACCTCGCCAACATTTGCTGTTGCTAGTTTTTTTAATATGTGCCATTCTCACTGGTGTAAGATGGTATCTCATGGTAGTTTTGATTTGCATTTCCCTGATTACAAGTGATGTTGAACATTTTTTTCATATGCCTGTTGGCCATTTGCATTTCTTCTTCAGAGAAGTTTCTTTTTATCTCTTCTGCCCATTTTTTGACTGGATTATTTTCTTTGTTATTCTTGAGTCTCAGCAGCTCTTTGTAGATTTTTGTGATCAGTCCTTTATCATTAGTGTTGGGTGCAAAAATGTTCTCCCAGTCGGTGGGGTTTCTCTTTGTTTTTCTTATTGTCTCTTTTGCTGTGCAGAAGCTCTTTAATTCGATGTAGTCCCAGCTGTTTATCTTTGCCTTCACTATCACTGCTTTGGGTGATGTGTCTGTAAAGATGTCTTTGAGGTGCATGTCATGTAGTGTTTCGCCTATATTTCTTTCTATGTATTTTATGGTTTCAGGTCTTATGTCTAGTTCTTTAATCCATTTTGAGTTGGTTTTTGTGCGTGGTGTGAAGTAGTAGTCAAGCTTCATTCTTTTGCATGTAATGACCCAGTTTTCCCAGCACCATTTATTGAAAAAACTTCCTTTGCTCCAGTGCATATTCTTTGCTCCTTTCTCAAAGATTAGTTGACCGTAAATCTGTGGGTTTATTTCTGGATTTTCTATTCAATTCCTTTGGTCTGTGTGTCTGTTCTTGTTCCAGTGTCATGCAGTTTTGATGATAATGGCTTTGTAGTATACTTTGAAGTCTGGGCGTGTGATGCCTCAATTCCCTTCTTTTTTTTTTTTTTTTTTCATAAGAGCTTTGGCTATTCGGGGTTTTTGGTGATTCCATATGAATTTCATCAGTAATTGATCTATTTCTTTGAAGAATGTCATTGAAATTTTTATTGGAATAGCATTGAATGTATATTGCTTTTGGTAGGATGGCCATTTTGATAATGTTAAATCTTCCAATCCATGAGTAGGGGGATGTCGTTCCATTTCTGTGTGTCTTCTTCTATTTCTTTTAACAGTGTTTTATAGTTTTCTTTGTATACCTCCTTTACCTCTTTTGTTAGATTTAGTCCCAAGTATTTGATTTTTTTTATTTCAATAATGAAAGGGATGTTTCTTTTGATTTCTTCTTCTTCAGATTTTTTGTTTGTGTATAGGAAGGCTACTGACTTTCGCGTGTTGATTTTGTATCCTGCCACTTTACTGAACTGATTGATGAGTTGAATTAGTTTTTCTGTGGAGTTTTTGGGGTTCTCTATGTATATTATCATATCATCTGCAAATAGTGATAGTTTGACTTCTTCTTTTCCTATTTGGATTCCTTGTATGTCTTTCTCTTGTCTTAGTGCTCTGGCTAGGACTTCCAGTATTATATTGAAAAGCAGTGGTGAGAGTGGACATCCTTGTCTTGTTCCAGATCTTAATGGAATTGCTTTCAGCTTTTCACCATTGAGAATGATACTGGCTGTTGGCTTGTCATATATGGCCTTTATGAAGTTGAGGTATGGTCCTTGTATCCAAAGAATTTCAAGGGCTTTTATCATGAATGGGTGTTGCACTTTGTCAAAAGCTTTCTCAGCATCTATGGATATTATCATATGGTTTTTATATTTATTTTTGTTGATGTGTTGGATGACATTGATTGATTTTCAGATGTTGAGCCATCCTTGTGTCCCTGGAATGAATCCTACTTGGTTGTGGTGAATTACCTTATGGATACATTGTTGGATTCTGATAGCTAAAATTTTATTTATTTATTTTTTGTCTATTTTTTTATTTAAATATTTTATTTTATATAATTCTTACATCTTTTTTCATCTTTGCACAATGTATGAATTTGCATTTTGGTTATATTACCCATACAATTGCACCCCCACCCTTCGTTTGACTCTAGTCCTTCCTTTCTCCACTCCTCCTTCTCCCCCTCCCCATAGTGTGTCTCTGGTTTATGGTTGCTTGTTGATTTTGATTTTTACTTTGTATTGATTCGTCTTTTTCCTGGTCTCTTATTTAGGTTTTCTAAATTCCTGCTATGAGTGAGATCAAGAAGATGTGGTCCATATATACAATGGAATATTACTCAGCAATCAAAAAAGATAAACACATGCAGTTTGCAGCAACATGGATGGAGCTAGAAGGGATCAGGCTCAGTGAAATAAGTATGATAGCTAAAATTTTATTGAGGATTTTTGCATCAGTGTTCATTAGAGAGATTGGCCTGTAGTTTTCTTTTTTTGTGTTGTCCTTGTTCGGTTTTGGTATTAGTGTAATGTTGGCTTCATAGAACGTGTTTGGTATTATCCCTTCCTTCTCAATTTTTTGAAAGAGTTTGTGAAGGATAGGCACTAAACATTCGTCTCTGAATGTTTGGTAGAATTCATTTGTAAATCCATCAGGTCCTGGGCTTTTGTTTTGGGGGAGGTTTTTGATTACCATTTCAATTTCGCTGATTGTAATTGATCTGTTTAGGTGTTCTATTTCTTCTTTATCTAGCTTTGGGTGATTGTGGAGTTGTAGGAATTTGTCTATCTCCTCTAGATTGTTGAACTTGTTTCCATATAACTTTTCATAGTAGTTTCTGATTATTCTTTTGATTTCTTCTGTGTCCGTTGTGATTACCCCCTCTTTCATTTGTGATCCTGTTTATTTGTGCTTTCTAACGTTTTTCCTTTGTGAGCCTGGCTAGGGGTTTGTCTATTTTATTTATTTTTTCAAAGAACCAGCTTTTTGTTTCATTGATCTTTTGGATTGTTTTTATAGTTTTGATTTCATTTATTTCTGCTTTAGTTTTTATTATTACTTTTCTTCTACTGGTTTTGGGTTTTTTTGTTGTTCTTTTTCTAGTTCTTTGAGCTTTGAGATTAGGTTGTTTCTTTGAGTTCTTTCTTATTTCTTGATGTGAACCTCTATTGCTATATATTTTCCTCTTATTACTGCTTTTGCTACATCCCATACATTTAGGAAATTGGTTTCCTCCTTGTCATTCAACTGAAAGAATTTTTTAATTTCTTCTTTGATCTCCTCATTAGTCCAGTGGTCTTCCAGTAGTGTGGGTTTCAATCTCCATGAGGTAGTACAGTTCCTTACCTTCTTTTTATGGTTTATTTCTAGCTGCATGTCTTCATGGTCAGAGAAGATGGTTGGTATGATTTCAATCTTGGTGTATCTGTTGATGTCTGTCTTGTGTCCCAGTATGTTATAGATCCTGGAGAATGATCCATGTGCGCTTGAGAAAAATGTGTACTCAGATTTTTTGGGGGTTAGTGTTCTATAGATGTCTGTTAAGCCCAAGCGCTCTAGATCCTTATTTAGAGCTTTAGTGTCTTTACTTATTTTTTGTCTCATTCATCTATCCATTGTTGATAGTGATGTGTTGAAGTCTCCTACTACATATGTGTTTTCTCTGGTCTCTGTTTTCAAAGATGATAATAGTTGTCTGATTTATTTTGGTGCTCCTTCATTTGGTGAGTATATGTTAATGAGTGTTATTTCTTCTTGAAGTATTGTCCCCTTGATCATAATGTAGTGACCATTGGGGTCTCTTTTTACCTTTTTGAGTTTGAAATCTTTTTTATCTGATATAAGTATAGCTGTTCCTGCTTTCTTTTTTGGTCCATTTGCTTGTAGGATTGTTTTCCATCCTTTAACTTTGAGCCTATTTTTATCTTTTGTAGTTAATATGTTTCCTGGGGACAGCAAAAGGTTGGGTTTTGTTTCTTAATCCAGCCTGTGACTCTGTGTCTTTTTATTGAAGAGTTTAGTCCATTTACATTTAGAGTTAATATTGCTATTTTAGCATCTGTATTTGCCATTGTGTTAGTCTTTCCTCTGGTTTTATTCATTTATTCTTTTATTTTTTTTATTTTTTTTTGAGTTGTCCATTAGATGAACTGCCTGTTTAATTATTTTTTTTATAAATTTTATTTTTATATTCCCCATACAATTGCAACCCCCCCATTCTGACCCCAATCCCTCCCCTCCGCCCCCCACTCCCCAAAAAGTGTCTCTGGTTCATAGTTTTTTGTTGATTTTGATTTTCACTTTCTTATAGTTATTCATTTTCCTGGTCCCTTATTTAAGTTTTCTAGATTCCTGCTATGAGTGAGACCATCCGGTATTTTTCTTTTTCTTTTTGGCTTATTTCGCTGAGCATGATCCCTTCCAGCGCCATCCATGTTGCTGCAAATTGCATGTGTTTATCTTTTTTGAATGCTGAGTAATATTCCATGGTATATATGTACCACATCTTCTTGATCCAGTCATATATTTTTGGGCATTTGGGCTGTTTCCAAAGCTTAGCTATTGTAAACAGTGCTACTATAAACATAGGGGTGCAGGTGTTCTTTGGAATTGATGTTTCTGTGTCCTTTGGGTAAATACCTAGGAGTGGAATTGCTGGATCCTATGGAAGCTCTATGTTTAGTAGGTCCAGAAATCTCCACACAGCTCTCCATAGTGGTTGGACCAGTTTGCACTCCCACCAACAGTGCAGAAGAGTTCCTTTTTCTCCACACCCTCGCCAACATTTGTTGTTGCTAGTTTTTCTAATATGTGCCATTCTCACTAAGATGGTATCTCATGGTAGTTTTGATTTGCATTTCCCTGATTACAAGTGATGTTGAACATTTTTTTCATATGCCTGTTGGCTATTTGCATTTCCTCTTCAGAGAAGTTTCTTTTTAGCTCTACTGCCCATTTTTTGACTGGATTATTTTCTTTGTTGTTGTTGAGTCTCATCAGCTCTTTGTAGATTTTTGTGATCAGTCCTTTATCATTAGTGTCATGTGCAAAAATGTTCTCCCAGTTGGTGGGGTTTCTCTTTGTTTTTCTTATTGTCTCTTTTGCTGTGCAGAAGCTCTTTAATTTGATGTAGTCCCAGCTGTTGATCTTTGCCTTCACTATCACTGCTTTGGGTGATGTGTCTGTAAAGATGTCTTTGATGTGCAAATTACGTAGTGTTTCGCCTATATTTCCTTATATATATTTTATGGTTTCAGGTCTTATGTCTAGTTCTTTAATCCATTTTGAGTTGATTTTTGCATATGGTGTGAGGTAGTGGTCAAGCTTCATTCTTTTGCATGTAGCAACCCAGTTTTCCCAGCACCTTTTATTGAACAAACTTTCTTTGCTCCAATGTATAGTCTTTGCTCCTTTGTCAAAGATTAGTTGACCATAAATCTGTGGGTTTATTTCTGGATTTTCTATTCTATTCCATTGGTCTGTATGTCTGTTCTTGTTCCAATACCATGCAGTTTTGATGATTATGGCTTTGTAGTATAGTTTGAAGTCTGGGAGTGTGATACCTCCATTCCCTTCTTTTTTTTCAGGAGAGCTTTGGCTATTTGGGTTTTTTGTGATTCCATCATTTATTCTTTTAATAACTTTTTTTTTGGCCTTCTTCCGTTGTTATTCATTCCTCTGAGGTTCTGGCTTTAGGACACCTTGTATTTTTTGGAGTGGGGGGTTTAGTCGTAATGAAATTCCAGAGTTTCTGTTTGTCTGGGATGGTCCTTGTTCTTTCTTCATAGAGGAAGGATATCTTTGTGGGATAGTGTGTTCTTGGTTGGCATCTGTTGTCTTGGAGTCTGTTGACTATGTCCCTCCACTCTCTCCTTGTCTGTAGTGTTTCTTTGGAGAAGTCTGATGTCAGTCTGATAAGTTTTCCTTTGTATGTTAACTGTTTCTTCCTTCTTGTCAGCTTCATTATTTCTCCTTTTCTTGGATCTTGGGAGCTTTACTATTATGTGTCTTGCTGTATTTTTCCTTTCATCATGGAAATTTTGTGTTCTTCTTGCTTCTTGTATGTCTATTTTCAGCTCCTTCTTCATGTTTGGGAAGTTCTCTTCAATTATTTCCTTGAATATTTTCTCTGTTCCTAGGTCTCTCTCCTCTCCTCTGGGATTCCTATAACACTTATATTTCCTTTCCTCATAGAGTCAGATAGTTCCCAAAGTCTTTCATCAGTATTTTTCATTCATACTTCTCTTTCCTTTTCTGTTCTGGTTCTTTTTATTTCTGTGTCTTCGAGAGTGCTTATTCATTTTTCCATTTCCTCTATTCTGTTTTCACTGCTTTTCCCATCATTCTTTAGCTCTTCTGTTAATCCTTTGATCTCCTGTATTTCCTTCATTTCCCTCTTTAGGGACTCAAATTCATTCTTCTGAGCGTTGTTTTCCTTAATGACTTCTGTCAGTTTTTTCATTATGGCAATTTTAAATTCTTTTTCTGGAAGGTTCAGAAGTTCTTCCAAGTCACTGTTGTTGCAAGCTGATTGGTGGTTTTCTTTTTGTGGTGTGTCTTTTTCCTGAGGAGTTGCTACGTTGCATGTAGTTTTTCTTCTCCTTGCTGCCTGTCTTCTAATTTGCCTTATGTGTGGGGACACTGTGCAGCTGCTACTGGCCGGCATCTTTTTGGTGTGCTCTTTTGGGGGTTTCAGAAGCTGGCAGTCCAAATGAGTCAAATACTGTTATGCCAGATGTCTACTGAGGAAGTGGTACTTTGAGTATGTTGATGGTCACTGTCACAGAATATCTCCTCCTTCTGTGTTTAATTCCAAAGGTGTGTCTTGAAGTCCCACAGACTTCCCTGGAGGTGGGGCAGCTGGATTGCACTCTGGGTTCTAAATTGCTGCATCCCCCTCTGGGCTCTGACTTTCTTCCAGGTGGGACCAGGCTTGTGGGGGCCTTCAGCTCACCTCTGACTGCACAGGGAATCTTCTTCCTCTGGCTCTGTGGGGAGCCTCCTGCCAGTTTCAAGCAGTCATTATTGAAGAAAATTCCCTGTTCTAAAATGGCGATGTGGAGATGCACTCCCCTGCGCGCCCGGTCTGCCCCGGCCATGGGTGCCTGCGCCCCATCTGGGCTCGGACTGCTGGCCAGAAGGGGCCTGGTGTGGGTGAACTTCCCAGTTCACCTATGGCTCTGCTAGGGAGCCTTCTGCCAGTTTCAAGCAGTCTTTATTGAAGAAAGGTCCCTGTTCTAAAATGGCAATGCAGAGACGCACTCTCCTGCGCGCCCAGGTCTGCACGGCCATGGGTGCCTGCTCTCTCTCTCTGGGCTTGAACTGCTGGCCAGAATGGGCCTGGCGTGGTCAAACTTACCAGCTCACCTCTGGCTCTGCCAGGAGCCTTCTGCCGGTTTCAAGCAGTTGAAAGAAAGGTTGAAGAAAGGTCGCTGTTCTAAAATCTATGTTAGAATTTTTGAACTTCTAAATTTTTGCACTTCTAAAATGTTTAGTATAGAAGGGGGAAATGAACATTGGAACTACTAGCAGTCTGGAACTGAACCCACTATGTCTCTGTGGTATGTCTGTATTATGTCTTTTTTCACTGTAGGGTCATGAGGATATAAAATTAGCACATCCAGATCAGCTTGCTCATTCACTGAGGCTTGTTTGGGGAGGCTACTGTTTCATAATGAGTGAATCTTATGCTGAGGTGTGGCAGACACTGCTGGTAGAGGTCAAACCTTGATCTTCTGTATCACCATACAGTGCCTGTGTAGTGCCAGACATGCAGTAGGTGCCCATTAATGTTGATTGATTCTAATGAAAATGTCATTTGGGTACAGACAACAAAGTTCAGTTCATATCACTTGCTTTACAGCACTGGATATGACCATGTGCCAGTGCTTTTATCTCATAGTTGTGAAAGAGGACACTTTATGTAAAATCTTCTTAGCAACTTATTAAGACCAGACAACAAAGCTTTCCTGTCTCTCAGGATACTTCTCTAATTAGGAAAAATAGTAAGAGATGGAGTGGGTTAAGAGAAGTATGGCATCTTTCAAGTTTGAAACTGTGTTTAGGCTGAGACAATTGTGCCTTTAATTATCCTGTCTGAGTTGACTTTAATGAGCGTTATTTTTAATGTCTTCATTTCAAGATGGGGGAGTGAGGGGGGAGTTGGTGGGAGGGGGAGTACTTTTTGCATGCAAGCATATTAAACAGCTTTATTCACTAAGCTTGAAACAGAGTCATCACTATTGGGTCTGTAGCAATTCTGAGCCAGAAACCTCATGTCAGAGTCTTGACCAGAAGGTGAACAGCCAGTTGTTATCAGATTTTGACATTCTGACTGGTCTGGTCCCCTTCTTCCTATGACCACTACAGGCACATAGGAAAATAGTGCTGAATGCAGGGCAGGCAGGTTCAGCCTCTGAGAGCCTGGCATTTCCTCAGCTTCTTAATGAAATGCCATGTGAGCTGTGTCCTCAGTCCAGGTTAAGGCATCACCATCAGTTCATTGCCCCCAACTAGAAACCTGAGTCCATCTCTTTAACCCCACCAGCCCCACATTCCAAGAATCTCCACCAAACCAGGCAATATTCTTTCTGTCTCACTTCAGGCCCTTCATATTCTCTCCCCCTTCCATCATATTTCCCATCTTTGCACCTAACTTATCTTTTTTTTGTTTTCTCTTCTATATGTGTCTTTATATGTACATAGACATTTAAGACCAAATGTAATTTAACTACACTTGGAAGACAAAAAAAAGGAAGAAATAATCATGTGTAATTATCCATCCTAACAGCCATTATTAATTTTTATGTATTTCTTTCTAGTGTTTTTTAATCATAAGCATAATTGTCATAATTATAGTTTATAGAAAGCTTTTTATCATGGTTTTCTCTCGATGTTGTAAACCTTTTAAAAATTCTATTTAGTTCTTAAGTAGATATGTCATGTTTTATTTTACCAATTTCCTATTATAAGACACAATAGACTTCTAATGTTTCACCTTTATAAAAATAGGATAGCAGTGAACATTTTCATTTTCGTGTGCATAACATTTTCAATATCTTAAACTGTTTCTTTCGGATAGATTCATAAGATCAAAGGAAATGAAGCTTTATAGCCTTTGATAATGTGAAATTGATCTTCTGAAGTTGTATACCAATTTATAATGCCATAAACACTTGAAAATGGCAGTTTCATTGTGTCTATGACAGCAGTGAGTGTCATGACTTTTCTAATTTTTTCCTGTTTTGAAAAGTTAAAAAGGATATATGGAAATAATTGTTTTCTCCATAGTGGAAAAAGTAATATATGCTTGCTATATAAAATTTAGAGAAGCCAAGAGAAAATTAAAAGCATCTATAATCTTGCTTCAGTGCACTATAAATACTGGTAATATTGTTTGCATCCTATCTGGTTTTTAAAGATGAGTATAAATAATTTCTTTCCCTTTCATCCTTTTTATTTCCTTTTTTACACATAATAATCTTACATGGTATGGACATCTTCTTAAGATATTATTCTTTTCACAAAGTTCCCCACTTTTTGAAATATAGATTAATTAGTTTTCTGCTATCTTAAATATTATTGTATAACTGTATTTGTATTAATTTTTACACATTTGTAACAGTTTTTTAAGGTTCTGTTTGTGAGAATACCCCCAACCTATGTCTTCAGCTCAAGATATTTGTTAAAATGTTTAAAAAGAAATATACTGGGAAAATTTTAGGTAAAATACTGTCTTTTTGTTTAACTAGGAATGCATGTAATTGAAGAAATGAATGGCTTTCTTATATGCATGGACCACTATACTCTTTCTGTGTCAATTGTTTATTTTTCTTTTCCATCACTTATTTTAATTATTTTTCTATTTGGCAAAATATTTTTCAATTTTCAACTATTGTCCAATTTTATTTACCCTGACTTGGCTTTGGTTCTGTTTTTTGATTCTCAGTCTTCTTCATGGCACCTGCTCTTTTGTCAAATCCTGGAAGGGTCTTTTGCTTTCCCAACATCATAAATATTTTCTGTCCCCACTCTTTTTGTAGTTGAGTTCTGGTTTGATACCTTTGTGGTCAGAGAAGATACTTGGTAAGATTTCAGTCTTTATGAATGTGTTGATATTTTCCATGTGACCTGATATATTGTCAATCCTGGAGAATGTCCAGTGTGTATTTGAGAAGAATATATATTCAACTTTTTAGTGCCCTATATAAGTTATTAGGCCCTGTACTCTAACTCTTTGTTTAAGGCTGTTATATTCCTATTTATTTTATGTCTAGTTGATATGCCCTTTGGTGAGAGTGGGATGTTGAAGTCTCCTACCACAAATGTGTTTTTTCCTATGTCTGTTTTCTCAACATCACAAATATTTTCTTCTAGTACTTCTAAGTTTTAATTTTCTACACTTAAATTATTAAATTCTCTATACTTCATCTTATTACATGGTAAATGTGAATTCTGATTTGCTTTCCCTATCCCAGATAGGTAGCAAATACTTCAAAATGGTAATGTCATATTTCAGCTAGGATGACTACCTATCTCCAAATTTGTAATTTCGTATGGGAGAATAAACATTTAAAGAATTGCCAAGGAGGGCCTCTCTGGTGGTACAAGGGGTTAAGACGCAACCTATGACGCTATCCACAGCCACTGAAGCACGAGTTCAATCCCCGGCCAGGGAGCTACCAACATGGCACAGCAGACCTCTCTTGTCTAGCCCACTGCTCCCCTCTGCAGTGTATTTCAGTCAATCTGCCTGATCTTAAAAAGGAGGAACTCAGGTTGTCAAATTTTAAAATATAAAGCTATAGTAATGAAAATAAAAATAGCTGGTTCTAAGTATAGAAACAGACAAATCAATGAAACAATAGAAGTTTCTGAAACACATTCAAAGATAAAATAATTGTGTACCACATACTACTAGAATAAAATATTTCAGAGCAGGAGAAAAAGGATTGATAAATGAATGCATTTGACATTTATGTTATGAGTTACATTATACATTAATAATTTTTAAAATATTGATCCTTGGGCCTCCCCTGGTGGTGCAGGCGATTGAGCGCCACGCTGTGAAGCTGTCTGCAGCTTCTGCAGTGTGGGTTCGATCCTGGCCGGCCATGAGGGACATGGCAGACCTCTCCTGTTGTGCCCGCTGCTCCCCTCAGCAGTGTATTTCATCAGTCTGCCTGTTCTGTTCCCTGCTCTGTCTCTGGTGAATCCTGTCACCCTCCCGCAAATCTGGCCTGTACCCTGGTTCTTGTATAAATAAACAAGTAAGTAAAACTTAAAATAAAAACTTAAAAAATTATATTGATCCTCCCTTACAGTTCTAGAATAAATACTATTCTATATTTAAATTGTATTTGCTGGTGTTTTATCTAGTGACATTAGGCACCTATGATGTTAGGTACTTACAAATAATAACTAACATTTATCCATATAGCTGTAAAGGTTGGGTGTGAGTCCTGAATTTGTGACCTAATGCCCCCAACTCTCCTCCTCCCCCTACCAGTTTTTTGCCAGAAATCCAGAATCTTCTTCCAGTCTCCCTCTGTGCTGCACTTCCCTAATCTCCCATCTCCTCTTAGGCTGTTCCATCCATTGTACTCAGAATGGCACAGGAATTTTTTTTTACATAAAATGTCTATTTATTGAGTTTCATAATTAGTGAATACAGGGTAAGTTGCTTTATTAGTTGGTGTTTTGTATTTGTATTTCTTGATTGTTGTGATAAAATACACATAACATAAAACTTACTATTGTACGTATTTTAAACTGTACAATTCACTGTCATTAAGCACATTCACAACATTATGCAGCCATCTGTCTAGTCTAGTTCCAGAACTTTTTTATTATCCCAAATGGAAGTGCCACCCCTAATAGATGGTCACTCTACATTTTGCCATACCTCCAGCCCTTGGCAGCCACTAATCCACTTTCTGTCCCTATGAATTTGCCAAATCTGGACATTTCATATAAATGAGATCACACAGTGTATGGTCTTTTGTATATGACTTATTTTACTTAGCATAATGTTCTCAAGGTTCATACGTGTTGTAGCATGTAGAACCTTGCTCCTCTTCTGACTTAACGACATTCAATTAATTGAATATACCATGTTTTGTTTATTCATCCATCAGTGGGACATTTGGATTAATTCCATGTTTGGCTGCTGTGACTAGAGCTGTTATGAACATTTGTGTACAAATGTTTGTTTGTAGACGTGTTTTCAATGGAGAAATGGAATTGGTGAGTCATATGGTGATTGTATATTTAATTTATTCAAGAACTGCCAAACTGTCTGCCAGCTTAACCATTTTTTTCATTCCCACCAGCAATGTATGAGGGTTTTGATTTACTCTGCATCCTTTTCCTCTTTAAGAAAAATCATGACCATCCTAATTGTTGTAAAGAAGTATCTAATTGTTTGGATTTGCATTTTAAAGTGACTAATAGTGTTGAGCATCTTCTTATGTCCTTATTGACTAATTTGTATGTGTTTGTGGAGAAATGTCTATTAAAACCTTAACATTTTTAAAATTGGCCTGGTTTCTTTCTGTTGTTTAGTTGTAAGAGTTCTTTATATATTTTGAATATTAGGCCCTTATAACACATATGATTTGCAAGTATTTTCTTTCATTTTGTGTGTTGTGTTTTCACTCTCCTGATAGTGTCTTTTGATGGACATAAGTTTCTAGTGCAATTTATCATTTTTTTGGTTGCCTTTACTTTTGGTGTTATATTTAAGAAACCACTTCCATATCCAAGGTCATAAAAAATTTACTCTTAACTTTCTGCTAAGAAAACATAGCTAAAATCATAGCTAAATTTAGTTCTTTAATTTAGGTATTTTATCTGTTTTGTATTAATTTTTATGTGTGGTAGGAGGTAAAGGTCCCGCTTCATTCTTTTATGCATATTTCACTTCTCCCACCATCATTTGTTGAAGAGACTGTTCTTTCCCCATTGAATAGGCTTAGCACCCGTATTGAAAGTGAATTAACCATAGATGGATGGGTTTATTTCAGGACTCTCAGTTCTGTTCCTTCGATTTCTGTATTTATCCTTATGCCAGTGCCACATTGCTCAATTACTGTAGCTTTCTAATAAGTTCTGAAATTTAGAAAAATGAGTCCTTCAAGTTTATTCTTTATTTTTCAGATTGTTTGTTATTTAGGGTTCCTTGCAACTCTATATGAATTTTAGGATCATCTTTTTTATTTCTGCAAAAAAAAAAAATGACCATTGGGGTTTTAATAGGGATTGAATTAAATTTGTAAATCACTTTAGGGAATGATTATAACAATATTAAGTCTTTTAATCCCTGAACACAGGATCTTTCTGTTTATTTAGGTCTTCTTAATTTCTTTTAGTAATGATTTGTGGTTTTCAGTGTACAAGCTTTGCCTCTCCTTAGCAAAGTTTATTTGTAAGTATTTTATACTTTTTTATTCTACTGTAATGAATAGAATTAGTTTGTTCATTTCCTATTTATATTTTTCATTGCTAGTGTATAGAAATACAACTGATAATTATATGTTGATCTTATATCCTGAAACTTCACAAAATTTATTAGTTCTAACAGTTTTATGTGGGTGTTTTAGGATTTCTATATGTGTGATCATGTAATCTACAAACAAAAATAATTTTACTCCTTTTCTAATTTGGATGCTTTTTCCTTTTTTCTTGGCTAATTCCTCTGTTTAGAAATGTCAGTGCTACATTGATTACAAATGGCAAAATCTGGCATGATCTTGTCCCTGATTTAGGTGAAAAACGTTCAGTCTTTCATCATAGAGTATGATGTTAACTGATGATCTCATCTATGCTGTTTATCCTGTTAAAAAGTTCTATTCTTAGTTTACTAAGTAGTTTTATCATGAAAGGGTTTGGGATTTGGTTAAATTCTTTTTTTCTATCAATCAATATGATCAGTTTTGTTTTTCTTTCATTCTACTGTTGTGTTGTGTTACCTTGGCTGATTTATGTATATTGAACCACCTTCATATTTTGTAAAGAACTTTTTGTTAGTATTTTGTAAAGAACTTTTGTAGCTACACTTACAAAATTTATCAGTTTGTAGTTTTCTTGTGTTTATCTGGCTAATGCTCAGAGTAATGCTCTCTGAATAGAATGAAATAAGTATTCTCCCCTCTTCTATCAATATAGTTTGGAAGTTTGATAAGGACTGGTGTTACGTAATGATCTTTTAAAAGCATATGTCGGCTTTAAAACCTGGCCTGATTTCTCATCAGAATTCCTAACATTGTTCAGTAGACCCTGACTTTGCTTGCTTCTCATTTCCTGCTCTGCTACACCCACATTGGCCCACAGTTCTCATCTCAGTGATTCTCAACTGGAGGGAAACCTGATACCCCTTTACTCTCTCTGACCCATCAAGCTCTTTAAAACTGCCCCAGGGCCTTTGCACATATTCTTTCCTCTGCCTTTCAGATTTCTTATTGCAATTTTCCCCCTAAGTGTGACTCATTCCTTCAGCACCCTTGTCTGAACCACCAACCTATATATATAGTAGTTTAGGTTCCCTCTGATTTCGGTTCTCTCTCATAGTACTTTGAACTTTGCCTGTATAGCAGTGACCTCTATTATAACTAATTGCTGGCATGACTTTCTATTTTACTCCTGTCTCCCCTATAGACTGACTATTGGTACCATGGTGGTTAGTACCATAAAAACTAAAAGCTAAGTGCCTGACCAAGTGTCCTTAACAGGAGTCACACTTGATAAATGGTTTATAAATATCTAACCAAAATAAAAAGCATGACTATAGCTGTCCAAATGGAACTGGGAAGCTTTTTATATTTCTTACAGCATGAAAAGGTTTAAAATAATGCAAAATTGTCTGTTCCTTAAATAACTCAAATAACATGCTTACAACACCAGTTGAACCCAGGGCTAGTCAATTTTAGTAATTCCTGTTTTTCTTAAAAATTGTTTTGAGCTGTATGTACTATCCCCCTACCACATTTTCCGGTCTCTCATACCTTTAAACTCTGCTGTTAAGTGTAGTGATTTTGCTCTGTTTATTTTTCATTAGGCTTTCCCAAAATACATGTTTTTCCTGGAGTTGAAGCTTTTATATATTTTTTGGATATAAGCATTTTTTAAAATGGAAGTCTTTTAATTTCTCAGCTATTTTTTGCATTTACGTTTTAATTATTTCTAGTTGTTTAACCTAGTGGTCAGCCTGTGTATTTTCTGATTTTGGAACTATATTGTTACTTAATATATGACCAGCTATAAAATACATTAAGATATAAAGAAAATATCAATAAATCCCTCCAAGCATCCAGCTAGGTCTCTTTTTATTAATTTCACCTGGCGCTCAGTGACAAGACCTTTTGAGCTTAAGATTCCAGGAAGTCTGTTGAGTCTGTCATCGTTATCTCCTCTGTTTGCTCCTTCTTAAATTCCTACTTTGAATATATGTGGGTGTGTATTATGTTTTTCCCTCCAAGTCTCTTTTTTTTTTAAATGAGAGCAGATGGGATGGGATGGTGAGATGGTACAGTTTAGTGGCAATACAGAAAGCAAATTATATAATCTCTTTCTGCTTCAGTTTTCCCAACTGTGTAATGCCCCTGTGAAGGCTACAGGAGGTAATATGGCCTCTTGCATTTTCAGCTCTGCCTTGCACCCAGTATTGCTGGTAGGCATCTAACCATTCCTCTCTATCTTTCTGTCTGTCTACCTCTCTCTCTCTCTCTCTCTCTCTCTCTCTCTCTCTCTCTCTTCCTCTCTTCCTCCCCCCTCCCCCCTTCCTCTCTCTCTCTCTCTCTCTCCTCCCCCTCTCTCTTCTCTCTTCTCTCTCTCTCTCTCTCTCTCTCTCTCTCTCTCCTTCTCTTTGTAAATGTTTATTCATTCCCGGCCCC
This sequence comes from Talpa occidentalis, assembly GCF_014898055.3. Classification (NCBI taxonomy): domain Eukaryota; kingdom Metazoa; phylum Chordata; class Mammalia; order Eulipotyphla; family Talpidae; genus Talpa; species Talpa occidentalis. Next base: position 70,569,725 of record NW_023605305.1, on the reverse strand, counting down.
CCACCCCCACCACCAAAAAAAAAAAAAAAAACACACACACACACACAGCAGAGAGGGAGGTGATGTGTACACTTTATTTAGCACAGTCCCTGGCACATCATACTGCTCAGTAAATTTGTCTCTGAGAAGGAGACATCACTTGGCTGGTGCCCTTGCTTCCAAGTTAAGAGCAGGAACCTCATGGGCCTGGGACCCAGAATTCCTAGGGATACTGAGGGACATGTGCTGACTAGTACTGAGGTATCAGGGCCAGAAGGGTATGATGCAACTAGCTCTATAAGTGTACATGGAATGCTTTGGCCAAAATATTGGAAAACCTGACTTATAATTCCTTAAACAAAAAGGCATTTATTTTCTCTTTCTTATGACCACAATTCTGGAAGTAAGTGCTTGTTGCATTTGACACAGTTGCCTGACAGTACCATCAGGCTCCCAGGCTTCCTGTCCCCCCACACAGGAAGCTTTTGATCTCACATTTGTATTGCCATGGTCCAAAGCCTAAATGTCTTTATATCAAGAAGAAAGAAAGGGTTGTGGCAAAAGGGCTTCTGCTAGATTTTTGTCATTTCATTCCGGAAAGTGATCTTCCCAGCAGACACCCCTTTCTCTCCCATTAGCCTGAACTATTCCCTGTGATAGTTTGACTTCTTCCTTTCCTATTTGGATTCCTTGTATGTCTTTCTCTTGTCTTATTGCTCTGGCTAGGACTTCCAGTATTATATTGAAAAGCAGTGGTGAGAGTGGACATCCTTGTCTTGTTCCAGATCTCAATGGAAATGCTTTTAGCTTTTCGCCATTGAGAATGATACTGGCTGTTGGCTTGTCATATATGGCCTTTATGATGTTGAGGTATGTTCCTTGTAACCCAAGAATTTCAAGGGCTTTTATCATGAATGGGTGTTGTACTTTGTTGAAAGCTTTCTCAGCATCTATGGATATTATCATATGGTTTTTTTTATTTTTTTTGTTGATGTGTTGGATGACGTTGATTAATTTTCAAGATGTTGAACCATCCTTATGTCCCTGGAATGAATCCTACTTGGTCGTGGTGAATTATCTTATGGATACATTGTTGGATTCTGATAGCTAAAATTTTGTTGAGGATTTTTGCATCAGTGTTCATTAGAGAGATTGGCCTGTAGTTGTCTTTTTTGTGTTGTCCTTGTTCGGTTTTGTAATGTTGGCTTCATAGAACGTGTTTGGTAATATCCCTTCCTTCTCAATTTTTTGGAAGAGTTTGTGAAGAATAGGCACTAACATTCGTCTCTGAATGTTTGGTAGAATTCATTTGTAAATCCATCAGGTCCTGGGCTTTTGTTTTTGGGGAGGTTTTTGATTACCATTTCAATTTCGCTGCTTGTAATTAATCTGTTCAGGTGTTCTATTTCTTCTTTATCTAGCTTTGGGTGATTGTGGAGTTGTAGGAATTTGTCCATCTCTTCTGGATTGTTGAACTTGTTTGCATATAACTGTTCATAGTAGTTTCTGATTATTCTTTTGCTTTCTGCTGTGTCCGTTGTGATTTCTCCTCTTTCATTTGTGATCCTGTTTATTTGTGCTTTCTAACGTTTTTCTTTGTGAGCCTGGCTAGGGGTTTGTCAATTTTATTTATTTTTTCAAAAACCAGCTTTTGGTTCATTGATCTTTTGGATTGTTTTTTTAGTTTTGATTTCGTTTATTTCTGCTTTGGTTTTTTATTATTTCTTTTCTTCCACTGGTTTTAGGGGTTTTTTTGTTGTTCTTTTTCTAGTTCTTTGAGCATTGAGATTAGGTTGTTTCTTTGAGTTCTTTCTTATTTCTTGATGTGAGCCTCTATTGCTATATATTTTCCTCTTATTACTGCTTTTTCTGCATCTCATACATTTAGGAATTGGTTTCCTCCTTGTCATCAACTCAAAGAATTTCTTAATTTCTTCTTTGATCTCCTCATTAGTCCAGTGGTCTTCCAGTAGTGTGGGTTTCAATCTCCGTGAGGTAGTAAAGTTCCTTGCCTTCTTTTATGATTTATTTCTAGCTGCATGTCTTCATGGTCAGAGAAGATGGTTGGTATGATTTCAATCTTGGTGTATCTGTTGATGTTTGTCTTGTGTCCCAATATGTTATCGATCCTGGAGAATGATCCGTGTGCGCTTGAGAAAAATGTGTACTCAGATTTTTTGGGGGTTAGTGTTCTATAGATGTCTGTTAAGCCCAAGCGCTCTAGATCCTTATTTAGAGCTTTAGTGTCTTTACTTATTTTTTGTCTCATTCATCTATCCATTGTTGATAGTGGTGTGTTGAAGTCTCCTACTACATATTGTTTTCTCTGGTCTCTGTTTTCAAAGATGATAATAGTTGTCTGATTTATTTTGGTGCTCCTTCATTTGGTGAGTATATGTTAATAAGTGTTATTTCTTCTTGAAGTATTGTCCCCTTAATCATAATGTAGTGACCATTGGGGTCTCTTTTTACCTTTTTGAGTTTGAAATCTTTTTTATCTGATATAAGTATAGCTGTTCCTGCTTTCTTTTTTTTTTGTCCATTTGCTTGTAGGATTGTTTTCCATCCTTTAACTTTGAGCCTATTTTTATCTTTTGTAGTTAATATGTTTCTTGGACAGCAAAAGGTTGGGTTTTGTTTCTTAATCCAGCCTGTGACTCTGTGTCTTTTTATTGAAGAGTTTAGTCCATTTACATTTAGAGTTAATATTGCTATTTTAACATCTGTATTGCCATTGTGTTTGTCTTTCCTCTGGTTTTATTCATTTATTCTTTTAATAACTTTTTTTTTGGCCTTCTTTCATTTTTATTCATCCCGCTGTTGGTTCTGACTTTAGCACTCCTTGTAGTATTTTCTGGAGTGGGGGTTTAGTCATAACGAAATTCCAGAGTTTCTGTTTGTCTGGGACGGTCCTTATTCTTTCTTCATAGAGGAAGGAAAGTTTTGTGGGATAGTGTATTCTTGGTTGGCACTTGTTGTCTTGGAGTCTGTTGACTATGTACCTCCACTCTCTCCTTGCCGTAGTGTTTCTTCGGAGAAGTCTGATGTCAGTCTGATGGTTTTCCTTTGTATGTTAACTGTTTCTTCCTTCTTGTCAGCTTCATTATTTTTTCCTTGCCTTGGATTCTTGGGAGCTTTACTATTATGTGTCTTGCTGTATTTTTCCTTTCGTCATGAAATTTGGTGTTCTTGCTTCTTGTATGTCTGTTTCAGCTCCTTCATGTTTGGGAAGTTCTCTTCAATAATTTTCTCGAATATTTTCTCAGTTCCTACGTCTCTCTCCTCTCCTTCTGGGATTCCTATAACTCTTATATTTCCTTTCCTCATAGAGTCAGATAGTTCCCGAAGTCTTTCTTCGGTCTTTTTCCTTCGTACTTCTCTTTCCTTTTCTATTTTGTTTCTTTTTATTTCTGTGTCTTCAAGAGTACTTATTCGCTCTTCCACTTCATCTATTCTGCTTTTGCTGCTTTTCCCAGAGTTCTTTAGTGCCTCCATTAATTCCTTGATCTCTTGCATTTCTTTTACTTTCCCTCATTAGGGACTCAATTTCATTCTTCTGATCGTTGATTATTTTTCCCATGTCATTTTTGACTACCTTCAGATTTTTAATCATGGCCATTTTAAATTCTCTTTCTGGAAGGCTCAGAAGTTCTTCCAATTCACTGTTCTTGCAATCTGGTGGGTGGATTTCTCTGTTGTTGTTGTTGTTTCCCACTCTGTCTTTTTTTTAATTTTTTTATGTTTTTTTATATTCCCCATTCAATTGCAACCCCTGATTTTGACCCTTCCCTCCTTTTCCTGGCCCTCCCAAAGTGTGTCTCTGGTTCTTAGTTGTTTGTTGATTTTGATTTTTTTCTTTCTTATAGTTGTTCTTTTTCCTGGTGCCTTATTTAGGTTTTCTCTATTCCTGTTATGAGTGAGACCATCTGGTATTTTTCTTTTTCTTTCTGGCTTATTTCGCTGAGCATGATCCCTTCCACTCCACCCATGTTGCTGCAAACTGCATGTGTTTATCTTTTTTGAATGCTGAGTAATATTCCATTGTTTATATGTACCACATCTTCTTGATCCAGTCATCTATTTTTGGGCATTTGGGTTGTTTCCAAAGCTTAGCTATTGTAAATTGTGCTGCTATAAACATAGGGGAGCAGGTGCTCTTTGGAATTAATGTTTCTGTGTCCTTTGGGTAAATACCTAGGAGTGGAATTGCTGGATCATATGGAAGCTCTATCTTTAGTAGGTCAAGAAATCTCCACACAGCTCTCCAGAGTGGTTGGACCAGTTTGTACTCCCACCAGCAGTGCAAGAGAGTTCCTTTTTCTCCACATCCTTGCCAACATTTGTTGTTGCTAGTTTTTTTAATATGTGCCATTCTCACTGGTGTGAGATGGTATCTCATGGTAGTTTTGATTTGCATTTCCTTGATTGCAAGTAACGTTGAACATTTTTTCATATGTTGGCCATTTGTATTTCCTCTTTGGAGAAGTTTCTTTTTAGCTCTTGCCCATTTTTTGACTGGATTATTTTTCTTGTTGTTGTTGAGTCTCATCAGCTCTTTGTAGATTTTTGTGATCAGTCCTTTATCATTAGTGTCATGTGCAAAAATGTTCTCCCATTTGGTGGGGTTTCTCTTTGTTTTTGTTATTGTCTCTTTTGCTGTGCAGAAACTCTTTAATTTGATGTAGTCCCAGCTGTTGATCTTTGTCTTCACTATGCTTTGGATGATGCGTCTGTAAAGATGTCTTTGAGGTGCATGTGTGTTTCGCCTATATTTCCTTCTATATATTTTATAGTTTCAGGTCTTATGTCTAGTTCTTTAATCCATTTTGAGTTGGTTTTTGTGCATGGTGTGAGAGTAGTTTCATTCTTTGCATGTAGCAGCCCAGTTTCCCAGCGCCATTTATTGAGCAAACTTTCTTTGCTCCAGTGCATATTCTTTGCTCCTTTGTCAAAGATTAGTTGAACATAGATCTGTGGGTTTATTTCTGAGTTTTCTATTCAGTTCCATTGGTCTATGTGTCTGTTCTGGTTCCAATACCATTCAGTTTTGATTATTATGGCTTTGTAGTATAGTTTGAAATCTGGGCAAGTGATGCCTCCATTCCCTTCTTTTTTTTTCAGGAGGTTTGGCTATTCGCAGTTTTTGGTAGCTCCATATGAATTTCATCATTATTTTTCTATTTCTTTGAAGAATGACATTGAAATTTTTTATTGGAATAGCATTGAATCTGTAGATTGCTTTAGGTAGGATGGCCATTTTGATAATTTAATTCTTCTGATCCATGGGGTTCTTTCCATTTCTTTGTGTCTACTTCTATTTCTTTTAGAGTGTTTTATAGTTTTCTTGTATAGGTCCTTTACCTCTTTTGTTAGGTTTATTCCAAGTATTTAATTTTTTGTTTCAATAGTAAAAGGAATGGTTTTCTTGATATCTTCTTCAGATTTATTGTTTGTGTATAGAAAGGCGACTGATTTTTGTGTGTTGATTTTGTATCCTGCCACTTTACTGAACTGATTGATGAGTTGAATTAGTTTTTCTGTGGAGTTTTTGGGTTCTCTATGTATATTATCATATTGTCTGTAAATAGTGATAGTTTGACTTCTTCCTTGCCTATTTGGATTCCTTGTATGTCTTTCTCTTGTCTTATTGCTCTGGCTAGGACTTCCAATATTATGTTGAAAAGCAATGGTGAGTGGACCTCCTTGTCTTGTTCCAGATCTTAATGGGAATGCTTTCAGCTTTTCACCGTTGAGAATGATATTGGCTGTGGGCTTGTCATAGATGGCCTTTATGATGTTGAGGTATGTTCCTTGTATCCCGGGAATTTCAAGGGCCTTTATCATAAATGGATGTTGAACTTTGTCAAATGCTTTCTCAGCATCTATGGATATTATCATATGGTTTCTATATTTCTTTTTGTTGATGTGTTGGATTACATTGATTGATTTTCGCATGTTGACCCATCGTTGTGTCCCTGGAATAAATCCTACTTGGTCGTGGTGAATTATCTTAGGGATGCATTGTGGATTCTGTTGGCAAGAATTTTGTTGAAGATTTTTGCATCAGTGTTCATTAGGGAGAGATAATTTTCTTTTTTTGTGCTGTCTTTGTGGGTTTTGGTATTAGTGTAATGTTGGCTTCGTAGAACATATTTGGTAGTATTCATTCTTTTTCAATTTTTTGATAGAGTTTGCGTAGGATGGGCACTAATTCACTGCTGAACGTTTGGTAGAATTCATTTGTGAAGCCATCTGGGCCTGGGCTTTTGTTTTTGGGGAGTGCTTTGATTACTGCTTCAGTTTTGCTGCTTGTAATGGTCTGTTTAGTTGTTCTATTTCTTCTTTGTCCAGCTTTGGATGATTATTATCGTTCTAGGAATTTGTCCATCTCTTCTAGGTTGTTAAATTTGTCTGTGTATATGTGTTCATAGTAATCTCTTATTATTCTTTTGATTTCTACTGAGTCTGTTGTGATTTCTCCTCTTTCATTTATAATCCTATTTATACGTGTTTACTCCCGTTTTTTCTTTGTGAGCCTTGCTAGAGGTTTGTCTATTTTGTTTATTTTTTCAAAGAACCAACTTTTGGTTTCATTAATCTTTTGGATTGTTTTTTTAATTTCTAATTCATTTATTTCTGCTTTGATTTTTACTATTTCCTTTCTTCTACTGGCTTTAGGGTTTTTTGTTGTTCTTTTTCTAGCTCTTTGAGATGTGAGATTAAGTTGTTTCTTTGAGTTCTTTCTTGTTTGTTTATGTGAGCCTGTATTGCTATATATTTTCCTCTTATTACTGCTTTTACTGCATCCCATACATTCTGGAAAGTGGTGTTCTCCTTGTCATTCTTTGATCTCCTCATTAGTCCAGTGGTCTTCCAGTAGTGTGGATTTCAATCTCCATGATGTGGGAAGGTTCCTTGTTTTCTTTTCATGATTTATTTCTAGCTTGATGCCTTTGTGATCAGAGAAGATACTTGGAATGATTTTGATTTTCATGTATCTGTTGATGTTTGTCTTGTGGCCCAGTATGTGATCGATTCTGGAGAGTGATCCATGTGCCCTTGAGAAAAATGTGTACTCGGATTTTTTTGGGTGCAGTGTCCTATAGATGTCTGTTAAATCCATGAGTTCTATGTCTTTATTTAGGGCTCTAGTGTCTTTGTTTATTTTTTTTCTCGTTGATCTGTCCATTGGTGAGAGTGGGGTGTTGAAGTCTCCCACTAATATGTATTTTCTTTAATATCTGTTTTCAGAGCTGATAATAAATGTCTAATATATTTTGGTGCCTCTTTATTTGGTGAGTATATGTTGTTGAGTGTTATATCTTCCTGATGTATTGTCCCCTTGATCATAATGTAGTGTCCATCTATGTCTCTTTTTACTTTTTTAATGAAGTCTATTTCATCTGATATAAGTATGGCTGTTCCTGCCTTCTTTTTGGTCCATTTATTTGTAGGATGTTTTCCAACCTTTTACTTTCAGTCTGTGTTTATCTTTTGTGTTAAATGTGTTTCCTGGAGACAGCAGAAGGTTGGATTTTGTTTTTTAATCCAGCTTGCTCCTCTGTGTCTTTTTACTGATGAGTTTAGTCCATGTATATTTAGAGTTAATATTGATATGTTGGCATCTGTGTTTGCCATTTTGTTTGTCTTTTTGTGATTTTATGCCTTGCTTTATTCTGTTCTTCTTGTTCATTACTCTGTTTGTTTTGGCTTTAGGACTTCTTGTAGAATTTTTTGGAGTGGGGGTTGTAATGAATTTCTGGAGTTTCTGTTTGTCTGAGGTCCATATTTTTTCTTCATAGAGGAAGGAGAGCTTTGCAGAGTAAAATATTCTTGGTTGGCATTTGCTGTCTTGAAGTTTGCTGAATATGTTACTCCATTCTCTTCTTGCCCCTAATGTTTATTCAGAGAAGTCAGAAGTTAACCTGATTGGTTTTCCCTTGTAAGTTATCTGTTTCTTCCCTCTTGCCAGTTTCATTATTTTGTCCTTGTCTTGGACTCTTGCAAGCTTTACTATTAGGTGTCTTGCTGTAGTTTTCTTTATATTATGGTAATTGGGAGTTCTTTTTGCTTCCTGTATGTCTCTATTCATCTCCTTTATCATGCTTGGGAAGTTTTCTTCAATTATCTCCTTGAATAATTTCTCAGTTCCTTTGTCTCTCTCCTCACCTTCTGGAATGCCCATAACTCTTACATTTCCTCTCTTCATGGAGTCTGATAATTGTCTAAGAGTCTCCTCATACTGCTTTATTTGTACTTCTCTCTCCTTTTCTCTTTTGGGTCTTTTTAGTTCTGTATCTTCGATAGTACTGATCCGTTCTTCCATTTCATCGATCCTGTTTTCATTGCTTTTGCCAGAGTTCTTTATCTCTTCTAGTAATCTTTTTATCTCCTGTGTTTCTTTTCTTTCCTTTCTTAAGGTCTCAATTTCATTCTTCAGTTCAGTGATTATTTGTCTCAAATCATTTTTTTCCTTTTTGTTTTCTTTCTGCTTTTTAATCATGATGATTATTAATTCTCTACCTGATAGGCCGAGAAGTTCTTCCATGTCATCGTTGAGCTCTAGTGACTGTGTTTTTTTTTTGTGGTGTGTCCTCCTGCTGGCTTGCTTGGTTATTTATATTTTTTCTTCTCCCTGTTGTTTGCTTTCTAACTAGTTCTATGTGTTGGGACGTTGTGCCACTGGTGTTGGCGGGCATCTCTTTGGAGTGCTTCTTTAGGAGTGTTGGAAACTGTTTGCCAGACTGAAACCAGCACTGGTAGGCCACAACTCCACCAGGTTGTTGATGCTGTGTTGCTGGGCTCTGTCCCCTACAGTTCCCTCCCTCTGTACTTGCTCAGTACCAACAGGGAATCAGCTAGTTGGTGATTTAGTTCTGGTCATGAGGTAGCTCCAGAGACCCATACTTGCTGACCTGTGCTTTTTCCCAGTAGTTCTCTGGGAGCGGAGGGGGGCACCTCAACACAGAGGCTCTTATTCAAGCCAGGTGCTGTGTCTGCCCTGTGTTCACCAGGTATTGTTCCCGCAGCTGTATTGATCCCACACCCTGAAGTCTGCACTCTAGGTCTCAGTTCCAGGGCTATCAGATCCAAAATGTTGGCTGTCACCCTGTGCAGTGCCCGCTGCTATGGCACGTCCCACGCCCCGGATCCTGTGCCTACCTCTCAGTTCCAGGATGGAGTCTTGCTCCACACCTTATTTCCCTCCTTACCCCGTTTATGTGGCCCACCTTCTCTCAGAGACTGAGGGTGTTTTTGTGATCCCTGGTTTCCAACTATAGGGTGTTGGTGATTTTTTTTCTGGTCAACTAGGTGGCGCCAGAAATCTTCCCTAGTGTCCTTTGGAACTGTTTTAACCCCGTGGGTCCCGGGGAACAGAGTGGGAGTGGCGTGGAGAGCCTCAACGGCTTCGGGGGTGCTGTGTCTGCCTTGTGCCCCACCATCGTGGGGATCCCACGCCCCAAATTTCGTGCCCCGTGTCTCAGTTCCCAAAGCCCTCAGGTCCAGGATGCAGGCTGTAGCCCAGTTCAGTGTCCGCAGAAATGGTGCCTTTTGCACCCAGCTCCAGTGTCTGGGGGCCTGGTTTCTGATTACTCAATGAGGGACATTCACCTCAGTGAGGGCCCCCCGTGCATCTCCCTACAAGCCTAGGTCGCAGGCGTAGGGACCTGGGCAGCCCAGATAAGTGTACGCTTTTCAAGCGCTCCACTTTTCTGCATAAGCTTACTGGCTGGCCTTGGGCTATTTGTAGGTCTCCTGGGAGTCTTTATTTTTCTCAAGTGGCTCCCAGGGCCGTTTGCTCACCTCCGCAGTGAATCCTGCATGGTTCTCCACAGTTCCAGTTCACACTGAAATAGTTCCTTTCCACTCACAGTCCTGCTTGATGCATAGTTTGTTCTTGTTGGTTGTTTTAGTTTTTTTTTTTTTCCTCCTTTCTGTTGGTCAGAGAGTGCCGACTTTGTGGGTGGGAGAGGGTAGCAGGGTTCTGAGCTTTCCTCCCTTCTAGTCCTCTTTTATGGCAACTTTCTTCTTTGGGCAGTTTGCCAGAGTTGCCTCTTTATCATCTGTGTCCCAGTTCTCTCAGGGACCTGCCGCTTTTCCTCCCTATTAACTTTTTTTTTTATGGGAGGTCTTACTCGCAGCATTTCCTCGCCACCATGTTGATCAGTCTCTCCTGGTTGTCTCTTTGTGGTGTGTCTTTTTCCTGAGGAGTTGCTAGGTTGCATGTAGTTTTTCTTCTCCTGCTGCCTGTCTTCTAATTTCCCATATGCGTTGGGACACTGTGTCGCTGGTACTGGACGGTATCTTTATGGTGTGCTCTTTGTGGGGTTTCAGAAACTGGTGGTCCAAATGAGTCAAATACTGTTATGCTAGAAGTCTAGTGAGGCAGTGGTACTTTGAGTATGTTGATGGTCACTGTCATAGAATATCTCCTCCTTCTGTGTTTAATTCCAAAGGTGTGTCTTGAAGTCCCACAGACTTCCCTGGAGGTGGGGCAGCTGGATTGCACTCTGGGTTCCAAATTGCTGCATCCCCCTCTGGGCTCCGACTTCCTGCCAGGTGGGACTAGCCTTATGGGGGCCTTCAGCTCACCTCTGACTGCGCAGGGAACCTTCTCCCTCTGGCTCTGTGGGGAGCTTCCTACCAGTTTCAAGCAGTCTTTATTGAAGAAAGTTCCCTGTTCTAAAATGGCCATGTGGAGATGCACTCCCCTGTGCGCCTGGTCTGCCCTGGCCGTGGGTACCTGCTCCCGCTCTGGGCTCGGACTGCTGGCCAGAAGGGCCTGGTGTGGGTGAACTTCCCAGCTCACCTCTGGCTCCACTGGGAGCCTTCTGGCATTTTTTAATTAAAATTTATTTTATTACATTGTTGTTAATTTTTGTACAGTATTTGATTTCACTCCTCAGATGTAGTACCTGTAGTTCTCCTACCAGAATAGCTCCCATGATCCATCACCACATTTCCTTGTGCTCTTCTGTCCCCTGTTCTGACCCCTATTCTGCCCCCCTCCCCTGCTGTGTGCCTCAAATCTATGGTCAGCTTGCAAGTGTTGTCTTTTTATTGACCCTTTGTTTGGTTTCTCTATATTCCACATAACAGTGAAACCACCCTATATTTATCTTTTTCCTTCTGACTTACTTCGTTTAGCATAATCCCTTCCAGCTCCATCTATGCTGCTGCAAATGACATCAGTTTATCATTTTTGATCACTGAGTATTCCAATGTGTATATGCACCACATATTCTTGATCCATTTATCTGTTTAGGGCATTTGGGGTATTCCCATATCTTTGCCATTATAAGTAGTGCTGCAATAAACATTGTAGTGCAGGTTTCCTTTCAAATTAGTGTTTTTGTGTCTTTGGGTAGATTCCTAGAAGTGGAATCACTGGATCATATGGTAGATCCATTTTTAGTGTTTTGGGGAATCTGCACACAGCTTTTCATGTGGCAGGGCCAGTTTACATCCCCACCAGCAATGTCAGTGGAATGCTTATATTTTGCTGGAGAGAATGCAAAATGGTGTAAGTACTCTGGGAACAGTTGCAGTTTATTAGAAAGGTAAACACACTCTTAACGAGAGACCCAGCAATTCTACTTCTGGGCGTTTATTCCAGAGAAATGAAAACACACACACACACACACATAAACACACACAACCTGTATGTGAATGTTCATAAAAGCATTGTTCAAAATCAACAAAAACTGTAAAAGAACCAAATTTCTCTTAATGGGTGGAGGGATAAACAAATTGTTGCATAGCTAGATGGTAGAATATTACTTGGCAACCAAAAAGGAATGGCTGGCTAATGCATGCAACAATTTGGATGAATCTTAAATGTACCATTGACTCTTGAATAATGCATGGCATAGGAACATTGACTCACCTGCCCCCACCCCCATGCACTGGGCAATCCAAGTATAACGTTTGATTCCCCCAAAACTTAATCTGTAATAGCCTGCTGTTAACCCAAAGCCTTATCAATAACAGTTGATTAACACATATTTTGTATACTATATGTTATACAGTTTATTCTTACAATAAAATTAAGCTATAAAGAAGATATTGTTATGTAATCACAACATAATCATAAGGAAGATAAAATATATCTATAGTACTGTACTGGATTTATCAATTCCAGAAATGCATATTGTCTGCTCATAAGAAAATCCACACATAATCCAACTCATGCAGTTCATACCCATGTTCTTAAAGGTCAACTGTAATGTGCTAAGTGAAAGAAAGCAGTTTCAAAGGTTATGTACTCTGTGATTGCATTTCTATAACATTCTGGAAAAGGCAAATCTACAGTGATGAGGAACAGATCCATGGTCACCAGGAGTCAGGGGTAGGCAGATGGTCTGGTGTAATGCCAGCAGGGCACAGAGCAGAATCTCTATGATCCAGGCAGATAGGTAAAGGAGAGTTCTGGAGCCCTCAGTGGCTTTTCAGGCTTTTATCTAGTGCTTTTTATACCACATGTAGTACGGCAATCAGGTACACAGCAGGCAGGGGGTGGGGGGGAACAAGAGGCTGGCAGGCCTCCCAGCTCCCAGCAAATCTTCACTTTTTCTGGGCTCTCTAGAGTTCTCTCGTGGACTTCTCTGATTCTGCTTCTGCTGCCATTGTTATTTCTTCTCCTACTCCTGGCGTCCCCATGATGCCGCCCTTATAAGCCCAGTCTCTCAGCCCAGGTGCACCCACTTACACATGCCCACACCCTACTCCAGGTGTCTGCCACCAGGCACACATGTAGGACCGCAGGGATCTATCATTAATGCTAATGGTGGGAGGGCAGGAAATCCTGGCAATTTTTCACTTACCCTATATATGGTTACAAAGAGATTACATGAGAAAAGTTATGGGATGTAGAATTGTCCTTTTTTCCTATAAGTTTGTCAGTTAAAAGAATCTTTGCATGTCATAACACTCATAGAACTGTACACTAGAAAAAAAGAAAAAGAATTTCATTGCTTTAAATTTTAAAAACTCTAAATCTATACAAAGCAACTCCATGGCCAAAGGGCATTTCTTCTCTGCGTGTCTGGTATTGAATCACCTTCTAAAGCAGGGGGTTTGGGGTTGGTTGGTAGAATCCTGAGCCTCTCAAGTTTCAGCTCCCTTTAAATGTGGGGTTCTTTTTCTGCCTTGAACCAAAGTGGCACATGGTAAGTGTTTTCACACGGGCACCACTTCTGTGACTCTAATGAGTTTCAGGGAAACGCTGTAGGTGGGGTTGGGGTGCAGACATGCATACACGCTTCCTCCAATGAAGGACTCCAGGCCACACAGGCCCAAGTGAATCAGTGGCACAAACAAGATCCACTGGGACCACACAGATGCACAAGCTGCTTCAAATCTTTCAGGGCCCTGAAATGCCTGCCAACTAAAAGGAAACAGAGTGGCAGTCTGGGGTGCTGGAAACATCACTGGTCTGGGAATGGGGAAGGTTCTGTGTGATGGCAGGAGGCCACTTTGATGATGGCATGCCCTTCTCTGCTTGTAAAATGGGATAGATGTGTGTTTGGGAGGTGAGTGGGGGACCTGAATAAACCAGGTTTTCACAAACTGGGCACAACCCAGTTGTTCTAGAGATGTTCTAGAGATTAGAGGGTATGTGGAAGGTGAGGACAGGGATACTGGTTCCTTGTGCAGCATCCCAAGTGCTTCTACTCTGATGCTATTATAGACTGGGCCCCTGCAGCAAGCTTTCTATTTAAAGAGTACCTTCAGCTGCTTTAGACAAGGTTGTATCACCATGGAACCAGAAGATCTGTAAGGTTCCTTAGGCACCCCTTGATTCTGAGTCAACAAGAAGCAAGCTGTCGTTCCCCAGAGGTGGACTCTGACCCCCAGAGGGGAACACTACACCCGTCATACTGAATTCATAGAGGCTTCACTCTGGGAAATTGCTTTTGATATACTTAAGGGGTAGAAAGTTTCTCAAAAGAAGCTCCAGATAATTTAAATGATGGCATTTTAAGTCTTGCAGAGGGGAGGATGATCTTTAAAAATGTTCATGGCTAAATCTGCAAACCTGTATGTACAGACAAGTCAAAGGCAATTTTCTTCATGATTTACCAGCATGTAGGACCTTGCATTGCATTTTTGTACTTGAACTATACCTCTCCCTTTGTCCTGATCACGCATTTCTCACCTCCTGCTTTCATCACACATGGAGAGAATATAGGGGCAGGAATGACACAGGGCAGGTTGTCTGATCCGGCAGAACGGGTAAAGCAGGAGTGCTGGAGCCCTCAGGGGCTTTTGCAGGTCTTTTATTTAGATTTACCAGGCATATGGAAGGCAGGGGTGCTGGGGGGCCAGGAGGCTGGCAGTCCTCCCAGCCCCAGCAAATCTTCACTCTCTCTGGGCTCTCTCTGGCGTTCTCTCTGCTTCTCTTCTTCTCTCGGTTTCTGTTCATTCTCGGCTTCTGCTGGCATCCCCATGATGCCGCCCTTATAAACTTCATCTCTCAGCCCAGGTGTACCCACTTCAGGTGCCCACCATCAGGCTTGCATTCAGGACCACAGGGTTCCCTCATCTATCCTAATGGCGGGAGGACAGAAAAGCCTGATACTTTTACCTTACCCTACAGAGACCAAGTTCAGACTTTTCCCGTAACATTGGGGATCTTGACCAAGAAGAAAAGAAGGCAAGGGCCAGGTAGGTGCCTGACCATCTGCAGGACGTAGCATCTATTGGATGTGCCAGAAAGTCAGGCTGGTGGGTGGAGGGTGAAAGTCAAGGCCTTGGCCAATCAGATGGGGTTTCAGGGCAATGCAGCTGAGTCAGGGGCTGACTGATAGCCGCCTGCATGCTCATGCTTAGTTTGTGCCCAGATCCTTCTGCTAGGGGTGATTTCGGGTCCCTGTCGGATATTTTATGGGTTTCCTTCGCTGCTGGTGTCACATCAGGGTGGATGGGCTCCCATGATATGGGCAAATGGCACAGTGTTAAACCAAAAGATTAGCAGGCAGAGTTCGTGGAGGAGTCACATGCAGAATCTCCAGCCCTGTGTCACTGGTTAGAGGATCTTTGTCCAGCTCCTTTTATTGGTTTGTTTCAAAAGCATTTATTTATTTTATTTTTTTATTGAGATAAATTTGTTTCTAGCAATGTACCATTCCACCCAAACAAATGTCTAGACCACACCATGCCCACCACCAGAGGTCTATTTTCCACCCACCGCCATCCAGTCAACCCCTGCACCCTTCCCCTCACCCTGTACCCCCTTCCCCTCTGGTAACCACCACTCTATTGTGAGAATCTAAGGGTTTGTTTTTGTTCTATTTTGTTTGTTCATTTGTTCTGTTTATCTTCCTCATATGAGAGAAACCATACGATGTTTGTCTTTCTCTTTATTTCACTTAGCCTAGTCCTCTCCGTTCCACCCACATTGTCACAAATGGCAAGATTTGTGTGAAAAAAGATTATTTTTAATAGCTGTGTAGTATTCCATTGTGTATACAGAGCACATCTCCTTTACCCACTCATCTGGACTTTCAGGTTGTTTCTACCTCTTGACTATTGTGAATAGTGCTCCAGTGATGGTAGAGCTTCCTTTGTCTTTTTGAATGAGTGTTTTCATATTCTTTTGATAAATACCCAGAAATGCAATTGCTGGACCATAGGGTAGGTCCATTTTTTAATTTTTTGAGGAACCAGCATACTAGTTTCCACAGTGGCTGCACCAATTTTCATCCACACCAACAGTGCATGAGGATTTCCTTTTCTCCACATTCTTATCAGCATCTTAAAAGTCTTGTTTCTCTAAACCTGAGGAGCTATAGGACATCCTTCCTGCTCCACCCAGTAGAACCAAAAGGTAGGACTTTAAATTCCCTGCCAGGTCTTTGTCACTGTGATCTATGGTTAGGGCTGGGCTTCCTGGGGGAGCAAATTGTGTCCCCACATTAGGAGGCCCCTTCCTTTGGTTTAATGCTTTACTGTCACCTTCTTGCTTTCTTTATAGTTTTTGAACAGGGGCCCCACATTTTCATTTTGCACTGGGCCCACAAATTATGTAACCAGTCCTGTCTGGAATTTAGGTTTGAATTGCTAATGCATTAATTTTGTGTTGTATATCTTAACTCTCATGTATCTTAACATTTGTATTTAGTCTTACAATTCAGATTTACAGCAATTAATTGAACTTCTTAGGAGTTTGCTGCCACTCCTAACTGTAGGGGAATGTGGCTATCGCCACATTAAACAACTCTTTAAAAACCATGTGCACATTGTAGGGGAGGAAAACAGAAAACATAAGGGAAGGATGAGTTGTCAGAGCTTCACAGGCACACAGACCCTCCCTTCCATTGAGCAGACCCCATTATTGGATGACAGCTGGGCGCTAAATCTGGTGCTGACCACAGGGATACTGAGAGAAGCTCAGCATAACTCAGTCTAATGAGGGGGTCTTCAAACCTCATCCTGAAATAGGCAACTCACACATAAAAAATATACGTATATGGAAAGTGAATAGTTTCATGGAACAGTGTGCTTACCAGGTGCAGTGAATTCTATTTTTCTGTTCTATTTCTTTTTCTCTCTTTTTAAAAAAGATTTATTTATTTATGCATACAAGAGCTGGGGTACAGGCCAGAGGTGCGGGGGGGCAGTGAGAAGATTCACCAGAGACAGAGTGGGGAACAGAACAGGCAGACTGACCGAAGTACACAGCTGATAGGAGCAGCAGGCAAGTCAGGAGAGGTCTGCTACACCATGTGGGAAGCTCCCTGGCTGGCTGGGGATCGAGCTCATTCTGCAGAGGTTGCGGATAGTTTCATGGGTTGAGTCTTAACCCCTTGTGCCATCAGGTAGGCCCTCTCTTTTTTTTTTTTTTAATGCTGGTTACAGCGCACAAAGTTTATTTCTTTACCCATTAGCCTATTTTTAAAAGCCCTAAGCCCTGTTCTTTGAGGAGAGACTGATGTGCAACTTTAAAATAATATTTTGATATGTGATGTTAAGTAGAGGTGGTGCGGACTCCTCAGATGAAGTGTTATTTGCTAAATCTTTTTTTATTGAAAGCAAGACATTTATTTTAGAAGTGGGCTTTAAAAGAAGATGTTTTATGCATGTTACATGATGTACAATGCTTGCTTCTTACCACCAAAACCTTGTCCACAACTATTGGCCAACTTATTCAGAATGCAGATTTGAAGCAAAACTCTTCATTTTTGTTTTTTTTTAACAGCACATTTTTTTTATTTATTTTATTTAAAGATGTATTTATTTATACAAGAACCAGGGTACAGGCCAGATGCGCAGGAGGGTGAGAGGATTCACCAGAGATAGGGCAGGGAACAAAACAGGCAAAAGGACCGAAGTACACTGCTGAGGGGAGCATCAGGCGAGACAGGAGAGGTCTGCCGCGCCATGTGGGATTCTCACCGGCCAGTGGGGATTGAACCCACGCTGCAGAGGCTGCAGACAGCTTCACAGTATGGCACTCAACTGCCTGTGCCACCAGGGAGGCCCAACAATGCATTTTAGAAATTCTTGTACTTTGGAAAAGAGCTTAGCAGTTCCTCAAAATGTTAAATGTTGTTACCATGACCCAGCAATTCTACTCCTGTGTGTACACTGAAGAGAAATAAAAACACATCCACACAAAAAGATGTACACACATGTACATAATAACCAAAGTGTGGAGATACACACAAACATCTGTCGCTGATGATGAATAGATAAAATTTCGTATATCTGTCCACAAGGAATATTCCTCAGCAATTAGGAATGAAGTTCTCAGATGTGTTACAACATGAATTAACCTTTTTTTTTAACATTGCAAAGATTTTTTTAAACTAATTTTTAACTGAGATAATGTTAGGGTACCCCCATCAAGTATCGCACCCACCAACAACACACCCATATTCCACCACCATGGACCTTTGTGCTTCCTTTCCTCATTATTCTCAACACCACCTCCCTTCTACCCCCATCCTCCTTCCAGTCTCCTTCCATCCCTTTCACCCCCTCCCCTACTTGGTGCTTCAGTTCTGTAGTCCACTATTAAAGGTTTATTTTTCAGCTTATCTTTATCTGACTATTAAGTTAGTTATTTTGTATTCCACATATTAATGACACTGTCTGATATTTCTCTTTCTCCTGACATTTCACTCAGCATCCTTTCAAGCTCCATCCATATTGCCACGAATGGCATGATTTGCCTTTTTTTGATCACTGAGTAATATTCTATTGTGTATATATACTGCATCTTCTTGATCCACTCATCTGTTCTCAGGCATTTAAGTTGTTTCCATAGTTAAGCTATACAATAGTACTGAAATAAACATGGAAGTGCAAGTTTCCTTTCAAATTAGTGTTTTTAAACTTTTGCATGATGCCTAGGAGTGGGATTATTGAGTCAAATGCAGATCCATGTTGAATGTTTTGAGACTCCCTCCACACAGCTTTCCAGAAAGGCTGGACCAGTTTGCATTCCCACCGACAGTGTAGGAGGGCTCCCTGCTCTCCACATCCTTGCCAGCACTTGTTGTTTCTGGTCTTTTTTGATGTGGGCCACTGTCACAGGTGTGAGATGGTATCTCATTGTGGTCTTGATTTTCTTTTCTCTAATAATAAATGATTGTGAATATTATTTCATGTGCCTGCTGGCCATTTCAGTGTCTTCTTTGGAGAAGTCCCTGTTTAGTTCTTTTGCCCATTTTTGATTGTGTTATTTGTTTTGTTTTTGTAGAATTTTGTGAGTTCTTTGTAGATCTTTGATATCAGTCCTTTGTCAGATATATGGCATGCAAGTATTTTCTCCCATTCAGTAGGATGTCTTTTCATTTTAGTTATGGTTTCTTTTGCTGTGTAGAAGCTTTTTAGTTTGATGTAGTCCCAGCTGTTTATGTTCTCTTTTGTTTTCCTTGCTGTTGGGGATGAATCCCTAAAGGCATCACTAAAACTTATGTCATGAAATGTTTTATCTATGTTTTCTTCTATGTATTTTATGGTTTCAGGTTTTACACCCAAGTCTTTGATACATTTGAGTTGATTTTGGTGTATGGTGGTGGTCTAGTTTCATTATTTTGCATGCAGATGTCCACTTTTCCCAGCCCCATTTACTGAAGAGGCTATCCTTGTTCCAGTATATGTTTTTGGGCCATTTGTCATAGAAAAAGAGAAGATGGAGGTGACCTGGGAATGAATCTTGCATTTGGACCAAGACACTAGTGCAGAAGCCACTGACTCTTCATGGCTCCCATCTATCAAGGCCAGCTCAGCAGTCTGAGGGATGGTTTCCATATCCTTTGAGGGAAGTGGTTTCCAGCCCTGTTGCACATTTGAATCACCTGGCTGCATGGCTCCAGTATAATCAGTCTGGGGCACAGCCTGAACATGGAAGGGTGTAAAGACTCCAGGTAATCTCATTGTGTACCTGGGAAGAGAATCACTTGCTCCAAGAGTTTGATACGCTGTGGATGCCTGGGTCTCACCCTGAACTTTTGGTATAATTAGTAATGGGCAAGGTCTGACCAGGAGAACTTTTAAAATCTCCCCCAGGTGATTATAATATACAGGCAAGTTTGAAAGCCACCTCTCCGGGCAAATTATTTGTCCTAAGAGTCAATTCTGAGCAGATGCTTGCAGTGCCAGTGTAGGGTAAAGAAAATATCAGGCTTTTCTGCCCTTCCGCCATCAGGATAGATGATGGATCCTTGTCCTGAATGCATGCCTGATGGTGGGCATCTGGAATAGGGTGTGGGCATAGGTAGATGGGATTCAGCTGAGCTAAGACTGTGCTTTTAAGGGCGGCGTCACGGGGGGACGCCAGCAGCCCCAGCCAGCAGCAGCAGAACCTGAAGGAGAAGCCGACGCAGAAGCAGAGAACGCCAGATAGCCCAGATAGAGTAAAGACTTGCTGGGGGCTGGGAGGCCTGCCAGCCTCCCAGCCCCCCAGCCAGCACCCCTGCCTGCCATATGCCTGGTGAACCCCAATAAAAGACCTGCAAAACCACTGAGGACTCTGACTCCTCCTTTACCCGGTCTGCATGGGATCAGAAAACCTGCACTGTATCCAGTCCTGCCCTTACAGCCAGCATTTCCTCTGTGTGTTCTTGATTCTCTTGCCATTTCAGAAGTAGAGCAAGATACTATTTTTCCTTTCAAATGCACAGATCATTTTTCCAAAGCATTTCACAGAACATGTTGTTAAAAAATAAAACCATACTGCTGTGCACATGTTCTCTAAATCCATCTGGTTTACATAAAGTATTTACAAATACGAATCCAGAAGGAATTTAAAGATATTCGTGGGTAAAGAACCAGCATTTAGCTGTACGTTGCCGACTCTGTGGTCTCCACAGCGCATGTATGCATAAACACAGGCCAGAAACCCATGATGAACTGAATACCTATAGGTAAAACAGTTTGTTTCACCAGGACCCAAGATCATCCTGGAAAGCTCATTTATACATGCTTTTCCTGCCCAGATATTTTCAGATGGTAAATTCAATAAACAAAATGATGTCTTGTACCTTTTTGTTCTTCCAGGTGTTTAGCATTTGTACATTCCTGCCTATGAAACCAAGTATCTTTTAACTCTTATAGCAGTTACTTGAGGAGGCCAGGGCTGGCTTTATTTTTTAAAATTAGACTATTTTACCAAGTGACCTTGTGTATTAAGTTCTCTAGGTACTTGCACTTAATGCTTTAATCCTTTGGTGTGGACCAGAGCACAGGGGCTTGGGGTGGAGACAGGTGCCACACCAGAGCTTCATTGTTGCTTGTCTTTGGTCCTGGTCTTTCTTCAGGGGACTACGACACGTTGGCTGAGAATTTTCATGACCTGAGTCTTGGGGATCAACTTCAAGTTTATTAACTTCAGTCACCAGGGACCTCTGAGCCCATAACAGGGACTTAGTCCAGGTCTCTCAGGCATGAACAGCCCAGGTGCTTAGCTTCCCCCAGAGCTCCTTGCTGGATCCAATCCCCCAGCACCCCCAGAAATGGATCAGCCTCTTGATTTCTGCATCTTGGCTGATAAAAATGATTGCGGAGCTAGTACTGGAGCTGATGGTGATACAGGGCTGGCCTTGGGGTGGGAGGTAGTAGGAAGCATGGAGCCATGGCTGAGGGGACCCAGATGGGTCAGTGAATTCAGAGCAGGACCAGGGACATAGGTTCAGAGATAGGATTCATCCATGGGCAGGGCAGCAGGAGACAGGTCACAGATCACACCGGCATGCAGAGGCTGGGGCCCAACTGCATCCCCACTATTGTACATTGAAGCAGGGATCAGGAGTCCCAACCTTGCCCCACCACATATCCATTCATGCACTAGAAAACATCAAGCCTGAGCCTCGTGCTGTGTAAGGATCTGTAGAAGTGGGCAGATCTTGGGGCCCACCTGTTCTGGAACTCTGCTCAGATCCTGCCTATATCACCTGCCCAGGTAGAGCATAAAGGAGTATTAACATGAATATTAACATGAGTATTAACAATGTAATATGAGTATTAACAATGTTAATATTGACATTGTTAATGCTCGTTAATACTTCTGCAACATAATACTCATGTTAATACTCCTGCAAGGTAGAGCATAAAGGTCCGGAGGATGATTCTACCCAGGTACCTTGCTCTCATCCCACCAGGAATGAGATGAAGAGGCGGGATTGTACTCCCTTGAAGTGGAGGGCAGGGGCATAAGAACTTGGAGACAGCCTAGGTTCAACGTAAATGATCTGAGGGAGGGAGACGAGGAGGCAAGACGCTGAAAGTCTGTCAGCTGTGCAGGCCAGGCAGACCTGGCTCCACCACCTACCACTTTGCAATTTGGACTGATAGACAGAACCTCTCTGACCCTTAGAGTCTTCCTTCACAAGATAGGGGTATCACCCCTCAAAGACTGAGTGCAGCCTTGGAACTTGGCACAATTTCTACACAGGTAAGCATTTAATGTTAGCCATGGGTTCTGTGCCAGACAGGTGGGCTGTGGAATGAATACAGTTCATTTTTTGTGCCCCCGCCCCTTTGCTCAATGAGGACCAAATCACAGGCCTTATAATGCCACCACAGGAGAAGCAGTCACTTTTCCTTTGTTCTGAGGCATCCCTGGTGAGTCCTTGATTATGGTATATTTTGGGAAAAGCAAATAGGGCATTGCCAGGTGGTTTTGCCCCTGTAAGGTGTTCTGTGCTTCTTTCTGTGAAATACAGCCTCGCCACCCACCCCTTCACTCCACCCCTGCTCCTCCTGCCCTTCCCACCTCTGTCACTGCAACTGGGATTCAGAGTTGGGATTCAGAGTCCCCTTCCTACGATGGTGTTTGGGGCCCTTGGCTGCCTCATCCCAGTTCTGCTGAACTGAGAGTTGAAAGAAACCCCAAAATGCCTGCCTTTATGGGGCTTTCCTTGTGCCCTCTCCCTTTTCACTCATGCTGACCTTTCAAAGGGCCCAGCCCTGCCCTGAGCCCAGGTGCATCCTCTGAGACCCTGGTGAAGTCAGCCCTGGGTGCCGGGCAGAATGAAGCAGGCTGTGTGTGCCGCCATGCCGCCTGGCATGTTTTGTTTAGCTGTTCACAATGGCCTGCTGAAGGGCTGCCTCCCTTGCTGGCCTGTGACCACATGGGGCAACCATCATATACAGTTGTTAGCCAGCCAACAATGGAAGAATGGCACTCAGCACCATCCACTCTCACCAGGTGGCAGGCGTGCTAGGTGAGTCTTCTACACAGTTGATCTGTTGCTCAGGGTCTTTTCTCAGTGGCAGGGCCAGGAAGTTGGAGGGGGCTGAAGGAGCTTCCCCCAGGAGCACCTCCAAAACATGCCATCTAATAAAAACAATGCCTGCTATGCACCCGTGTCTTGAAAAGCAACTTCTCCCCTCACTCCCTTCCCCTGTACTTTCTCTGCCCAAGGAAGCCTCAGAGATGGATATTGTTAATACTCAGTTTTACAGATGAGAACAGTGAGTCTGAGATAGTTGAAATAAACCCAGTGTCAGCTGCCATAAGCCCAGGATCTGAATTCCCAGGCCTCCCTTTATGCACAGCTCTGGACTTGGCACCCAGCTTAGTTTTGCCAACTCAGGGTTAATCTTGGGACCCCTGAATCAACCCACATAAAGTTGCACTGAGAACAGACCTCCCTGGAGACAGCCTGTTCCCTGGGCTCCATGTCTGCAAATGACAAAGTCAGAATGAACTTTGGCAAAGGAGATAATTTAGCTTAGAGTTCTCACCTTCACTGGGCTCACCCCTTCCCGCCTCATCTGGTGATCAAAAGAGAGGAGAAAAAATATAATACACACATCCCCCAGGGGTTCAGGGCTACAAGATCTAGTTCCAAAAACAGAAAGGTTACTTTATTAGCTGTCACAGAAATTTCGCTGTGACCCTGAAGTAATTTCCCCAGAGGCAGGCAAATTGCCAGGAGCCAGGAATAGACGAAAAAAAGATTATTGCTTACACCGCTGGGCAAACAGCCTTCAGAATCAAGCAAGCTGCCCTGGATTGGTACCCCCTCCCTAGATGGCAGAGGCTCCTGAGAAACTCGGGGTCCTCCGGCAGCTAGGGTCAGTGCTGGGGTGCTCTGCATGTGTCATGCCAGCCAAAGGGGATCCACTGTAGTTCAGAGGGGAATAGCTGCCTTTTAGAAAAGGCCAGAAGTTTTGAAATCAGACTGGCTGTGAATCTCACCTCTGCTAAGTTCCAACCCTGTGGCCTCAAGAAAAATGTCCCCTCCTAACCCATCTCCCAGGCCTCAGATTCCTCAGCTGTGAAATGGACCTGTGGATAAGGCACTAGGCTTCTGGGACACAGTTAGTGTCCGTTCAGAGGCCCCTGGCCCCAATTGCCCACGTGAGGTCCAAGGTGAAGTCTCTAGGCAGGGCCCCAGGGAGCTGCCCCCTCACAGGAGACTTGTTTCTGGCTAAGGTTCAGCCTGAGTGGTGCTGGCTAAGCCCTATGTCTGGGCTGAGCAGCCTCTGCTGCCATCTTGTCTTTGATCATCACCCACTTTACAGATAATGAGTGAGGTTCAGAGGTGGGAGTCCCTACCAATCATGCAGCCACCTTGGGGCAGAACTCAACCTCTGGAATCCAAGCATAGGCATTGCCCCCTACCCACTATACTCTGGGGGGTCTGTGTTAGTGGGATCAGGTGTGGAGATGGCATTTGTACTGGATAGGGGAAACATTGGACCAGGGAGCATGCGACAAGGAAGCTAAAGATCAGGAAAGCGTGTGGCCCACAACTTTCCTGTATTATGACAAATACCATGGGTATTGGTCTATAACCTTGATTATGCTACTTACCCTGTATAAGCCTTGATTTCCCCATTGTAAAGCAGAGATGATAATAGCACCTACCTCCAGGGGTTGTTGGGAGAGTATATTAGTCTGTTGAGGCTGCACAGCAAAGTACCACAGACTGGGTGACTTAAACAGCAGAAATTTATTTCTTCACAGTTCTGGAGGCTCGAAATTCAGGATCAAGACTGACTCAGCAGATTTGGTTTCTTCTGAGACTTCTCTCCATGGCCCATAGTCAGCCACCTTCCCCCTATGTCCTCACATGGTCTTCTCTCTGTGCCTGTCTGTGTCCTGATTCCTCTTAGAAGGATACCAATTAGGGGATAAGGGCCCAATCTAAAGACTTATTTTTATAGTTATCTCTTAAAAGACCTTATCTCTAAATACAGTCACATTCTGAGGTACTGGGAGTTAGGACTTAAACATATGAATGTTGTGAGACACAGTTCAGTCCATAACAGAGGGCTAAATGAATGAGAGTGTTGCATAATAAAAAGTAAATATTTGGTCCCTGGTTTCTGATGCAGAACTCCTAAAAACCTTGAAATTTCCAAAGTGTCTTTCAAGGTAGTTGTGGGCTTGTTGCTGGAAAGAGTGATCCTGATTACAGATCAAGATTTTCTTCTCCCCACCACCACTTCCAGGGAGTGGACAATGGCTGGAGAGTGAGTATAACCACCAGTCACCAATGATTTAATCAACTTTACCTAGTAATGGAACTCCATAAAGACCCTAGACTGTTAGGTTCAGAGAGTTTCCAGGTTGGTGAACACATCCACATATAGGGTGAATGTCCCCAATTCCACAGGGACTGGAGCATTTGGGACCATTCTGAATTTGATACTCTGTGCCTCTTCATCTGTCTGTTCATCCGTATCCTTTATAATAAACCAGTAAATATAAGTGATTTTCTGCATTTGTGAGCCATTCTAGCAAATCATTGAACCTGATGATTATAGAAGCTCCTGATTCATGGTCACTTGTGACCAGTGTCTGAAATGGGGACAGTCTTGTAGGACTGAGCCTTTAAATCTGTGGGGTCTGTGCTAACTCAGACAGTTAGTATCAGCTGAGTTGAGTTGAGCTGAATGGCACCCAATTGATGGAGAATCAGAGAAGTGGGGTGGGAAATTAAGCTACCTTTTTGGTGTCAGGAAGAAACAAAATCTCTTAGGGAGTAAAAAAACCCAGTGAACTTGAGCTTTGATGGTCTCAGAAGCCCTAGGGAGGAGGGTCATAATGGTCCTTAGGATTTAAGTAGACAGAGTTGGCTGAGCTTTGACTTGGCTGATGATTGGGCACTAGTGACTAGAGCTTGGACGACAGGGCAGCCCATCAGCTGAAATGAAAGTCTGCTCTGTGCATTGGCAGAGCAGAAGGGAAGCCTAGCACACACTCAGGCTGTGACCGTGCTGGTGGTGCCTAGGCTTTCATTGCCTCCTGCCCTCAGGACACTGGTTCAGAGTTTCTTCACTTGCCTTTGCTCTTCTTTCTTCCACTTCTGCCCAGGATTCTCTCCCCGCTTGCTGACACAAATCTTTTTAGTGGGAGAGTGATAGGCATCCTGGGTACAGACCTACTGTCCAGCTCTGGGTGCTCGGAGTATGAGGGAATGGCTGCTTCTTTCCCGGTCTACTCCGTGTCACAGGGCCACTGAAACTGTAGGCTGTGGGGTCTCCTGACTTCCTGTTGGTTCAACCAGTGGGAGCCCAGGAGGAAGATCAGAAGGTCAGAGGGAGAGAACCCAGGGTGCTTCCCCTCCCCTCTCTGCCATGGCCACAATGTCCTGCGTTTGTTGGTGGCCCAGTCCCTATACTCCAGTAACAGACTCCTTTTGTTTGTCACTCCAGCCTAGCTAGCTTCCTACTGTTGCTAAACTTTGGGTAATAGTCATGCATTTCTTAATTACAAGGGTACATTCTAAGAAATGTGCTATTAGGCCATTTCATCATTGTGTGAATATCATAGAGTGTGATCACACAAACCTCAGTGATCTTGCCTCCTACACACCTGGGCTGTGTGTGAAGCCTGTGGGGACCACCATCCTATACCCGGCCCATTGTTGACTAAAACCTCATTAATTGACATGTTTGTATCTAAATGTCCTCTGGTTTTTCAACAACCTCCAACATCTGGCTAACAAACTCTGTTGTAAATACCTGAAATGGTTTTTCTTTTCTTAGTCATGTCCTTCATAACTAAAGACAAAGTGTTTTTTCTGAAGTCTTCAAAATAAAAGGAACATGCTCTAGAACTTGCTTTGAAAGGCTCTACAGTGATTAATGGCAGCCAGAGTCCTAAAACACTTAAAGCAATGCCAGTTCTTTATCCTATATCTTAAAATCATGTTGAAAAAGTTGCTTTGTCAGCAGGACTTTCAACTTCTTAAATTTCTTTTTTTTTAAACAGGTATTTTTCCTTTTATTATTGATTTAATTATTTATACGTACAAGAGCTGGGGTACAGGCCAGAGGTGTGGGGGATAAGAGGATTCACCAGAGACAGAGTGGGGGGCAGAAGAGACAGATGGACTGAAATGCACTGCTGAGGGGAGCAATGGGCGAGACAGGTTTGCTTTGCCATGTGGGTAGCTCCCTGACCGGGGATCGAACTCGTGCTGCAGAGGCCACAGATAGCTTCACAGTGCTGTGCTTAACCCCTTGCACCACCAGGAAGGCCAACTTCTTAAATTTGCAATCAGAATTTAGCATGGATTTGTTTCCCACCATAGCAAGCTTTGGTAAAAGATGTTTCTCCCCAGCTTTGCGTACTAAACTGAAATAATCACAGATAACGCTGAGACAAACCAGAAATGGAGTCTTCCCTACTTTGTTCTCCCTTCGGGGGCTGGCGTCATCTCTCTTTCTTTGGAGATGCCTGTTCTTCTATTCAGGGGCTCTCCCAGCTCCCTCCAACCCTCACATAGATCATCTTTCAAGGTGCCCCACCCACAAGTCTGACTGGACCATTTTTCAATCCTGTAGCTGATTGAACCATTTAGCACATATCAGCTCATAGCTTGCTCCTGACTGGTCCATTCCACAATCCAGGAAGTACGCTGTTACATAAAAGGTCTCCGAGGATGTAAGGGCAGGACAGGCCACTGAGCAGGTTTTCTGATCTACCAGACCGGGTAAAGGAGGAGTCCTGGAACCCTCAGAGGCTTTTGCAGGCTTTTATTAGATTTACTAGTACACAGCAGGCAGGGGTGCTGGGAGGCCGGAGGCTGGCAGGCCTCCCAGCCCCTAGTAAGTCTTCACTCTGGGCTCTATGGCCTTCTCTCATGTTCTCTCTACTTCTGCTTCACGGCTCTGCTTCTCTCTTAGCTTCTCTGCTCCTCCTGGCATCCCCGTGATGCTGCCCTAAAAGCCCTGTCTTAGCCCCAGTGAATCCCATCTACATAGGCCCACGCCCTACTCCAGGTGCCCTCCATCAGGCATGCATTCGGGACCACAGGGTTCCGTCATCTATCCTAATGGTGGGAGGGCAGAAAAGCCTGATACTTTTTACCTTACCCTACAGAGGAGCAACTGCCACAACTGACTTGTAGTGGAGCAGCAGGTTGAAAATATCACTGCTCCTGTGGCTCCTACCACTAAGGCAGCTGGGTTCCCGTAACAACTACAGTGATTTGTCACAAACTTGCATGCTTAAAGCAACGTACATTCTCTTAAAGTTTTGGAGGCCAGAAGGCAGAATGAGCCTTAGGAGGGTTAAAAAGCAAGGTACCAGAAGGGCTAATTCCTTCTGGAGACTGTAGGGGAAATTCATTCCTTACCTTTTCCAGTTTCTAGGGCTGGTGGCCTTTGGCTTGTAGCCCCATCACTCCATTCTCAGCTTCTGTAGCCACAAGGCCTTTTCCTCTTCTGTGTCTCTGTAATGGCAGGAATGGACATGGTGCAGGTTTTCTGATCCCATGCAGACCGAGTAAAGGAGGAGTCAGAGTCCTCAGTGGTTTTTTGCAGGTCTTTTATTGGGGTTCACCAGGCATATGGCAGGCAGGGGTGCTGGGCCTCCAAGCCCCCAGCAGGTCTTCACTCTATGGGCTCTCCGGCCTTCTCTCAGCTTCTCTTTTGGCTTCTTCTCGGCTTCTATTCGTTCTTGGCTTCTGCTGCTGCTGCTGGCGTCCCTGTGACGCCACCCTTAAAAGCCCAGTCTCGGCCCAGGTGAATCCCATCTACCTATGCCCACACCCTACTCCACGTGCCCGCCATCAGGCATGCATTCAGGACCGCAAGGATCCATCATCTATCCTGAATGTGGGAGGGCAGAAAAGCCTGACATTTTTCCTTACCCTGCAATCTCTCTTCTCCCTCTTATAAGGATGTTTGTGATTATATAGGGCTTACTTAGAGAACCCAAGATCACCTCCCATCTCAAGATCTGTAATTTAATTACATCGAAGCAATCCCTTTTTACTATATAAGGTGTCATTCACAGGTTCTGGAGATGAGGACATGAATATCCTGGATCTATCCTGGGGCTACTATTCAGCCAACCATAGTATCTTTTGCAACTCCGTCTTGGTAGCTGTAATCTTTTTCTGTGCAAGTAGATTTCTGCCCCCAGGAGAGATTCTTCAAAGCCAACTCTGACCAAGACATACCCCGCATATAACTCTAGGGTGGTTCCTGGGATTTAAAGACCCAAGTCCAGCTCCCATTCTGCAGTCGGTGGCACTGGCCTCTGGGTTCCCTTCTCACAGCTCTTCCACTGCCATCCAGCACCCTCAGCTCACCCCCTTGTCATTCCCTTAAGTAATGTTTCACTCACCTGCTGTGTCTGTGCTCATTCTGGACCTGCTGTCCAGGTCCAGGTCACTTTCTCTGATGGCCCAGTCTCCTGCAGCTTGCTGCTCATGTCTCCAGCATTAACAGATATATGAGTTGTTGCTGCCTGACTCCCTGGGTAGGAACCTACTCACTCCTCTCTGTACTCACCTGCCTGGCTGACACAACCCCGATGTGCATGAATGTGAGTAAAGATTAACAGCCTGTATCTCAGGGCCAGGTATAGAGCAGGTTCTTGGAAAATGTGAATAGTGTTCTCTTTTTACTATAATGCCCTGTTTCCTGAGTTGCCATTTAAAGGAACTATGTAGTACTGTTGGTTTCCTTTCTCAACTTTCTGCCTGAAAATTGGGAATAAATCCCAGTATTCTCTGCACACCCACGCATGGGTACACAAAAACACATAGACCTTTCCCTTGGGCAGACAAGCCAGGGGTCTGACAGCGCATAGGAGTAGATAAAGTCACCTTCCATAAAAACAAGACTACCTTTCCTTCCCTTTATTTCCTGGTCCCATTTTGTCCTTCCCAAGGGACTATGAGCCTCAGGGATGGAATTGTGCAACCAGTGCTGCTCCCATTCTTGGGAGATCGGAACTCTGGAATTCTTAGCAAGAAGTGGCAGAATTCCAGTGGGCAGAGGCCCTGGAACTTGAGGCGCTGGTGAGGTCACATGTGTGTCTTTGTCATCCACTTGCATAGACAAAATTCCTCACTGGGTGTGATCCCCCACCCCCACCCCAGTGGGAGGAAAATTAAGACACCAGCTCTCAGGAGAGAGGAGATGAATGTACAGTCGAGATAATGCAGTATACTTTGGATTAAGACCCAACATTCAGGCTGAAGCTCTGTAAGTGACAGTATTGCCCATCAGTCTTACAATTCAGCATCATGGCAAATAATTGCTTGCATGTCTTTTGCCTGAACTAAGGAGAGGGAGCACCTGGCTGACCTCCCTGGCCGACCATCACACACAGGGCCTGCTAGGGACAACTGACTCAAAAGCCTGTTGGACAAAGAGAATAGAAGGGCAGCCCACAGAGGAAAGGGCACAGTCTCAACCTGAGCTCTAGTTGTGCCTGGGATGGAAAAGAGGGTGGTGGGGTTAGATCCAGGGGAGACACAGACATTTGGACACACTGCCTATGGCCACAGGGAGCCATGGGAAGTGCAGCAGGGAAGGAAGAACACAATCAGAGCCATGTGTTCAGAAGACCCTTCTGGCACCAGTGTGGAAATGAGCGTGGGGAGGCTTTGCAGAGCCCATGCAGCCCCACCAGGAGGAGGGGTTAGACTATAACTGTGGGGCACCCCTTGCATGCTTGCCCCATGGTCCTGTATTACCATGAAGTTCAGGTCCAGGGAATGGAGCCATTTTCTTCAGAAGAAAGTAGAGGAGAGGTGCTAGACTTTAGGGCGTCACAGGGGAGAGCTGTGTTTGGTGGCAGAAGTAATGGGCTTGGGGCAGGCAGGCCTGATGAGCCCCAGCTCTGCCCTTGGGTTCCTGGGGTGAGTCATTGCACCTTCTGAGGTCCACAGCCCCTACCTGTGGAATGGGGATGATTCCCACCTCCCAAGCCTGAGAGAGGAAGCTCAGCACAGGGCTCATGTTCCTCCACATTGACTGCCCCTTCTCCCCTTCTTCCCTCTGGCACCCAGCCTAGAGAACAAGCTTATGGGCCTCTGCCAAACAGACAAGAAGGATGCTGGGCCTGTAAAATACTGGAGCAAGGTGGGGTCTCAGGTGCTCACTTGGCATCCCCACCTCTACGCTGACACTGGGAACCCCTGGGTGTGGGAAGAGGGGTTTCTGGGTGGTCGCACAGAAGTAGCAGCAGCCACTCTACCTCCACTGGAACATCTGAGGCCTGGAGCTGAAGGGCTGGTACCTCTTTTTCCACAGTCCCCATCTGGGCAACGGAAAGATTAAGGTTTGGATGCTGGACACACTTTAAGAACAAAATGTGGTGCTGAAATAAATTTTGCCATGGTCTAAGAGAGTGACAGTGTCCTGGAGGAGCAGGAGACATCCTGTCCCCAGCCCATTCCCAACTCACAATCTGGACACTGACATAATGAGGTCAGGAGAACTGGCTGCTGTCCTGTTCAGGGCTGAAAAGGCCTGCATGCTGGACAGATGCTGCCAGTCAGCAGGCAGGGTGGTGGTGCCCTGCGGCAGCTCCTAAATACAGAGCCAGGCCACCTGGGCAGCATGTCCAGAACATTCACTCAGTCCTCTTCACAAAGAGTTCTGAGGATTAGAATGAGACAGAGGCCCCAGAGGCTGGCCCTGGTTCACTGCCAGAGTGGCTGGACATCGGCAGCCCCACACTGAGCTTGGCCTGCACGAGTTCAGCCTCTGGAAGGGTGAAGCCACTTGTCCCTCCTGAGAAACAGTTTGTATTCTCCGGTTTCTGTTCAAAAACTATTGAAGTTTGTGTTCAACTTTGTAGTTCTGGAAAAGTAACAAGAAACATGTAAGCTTATAGGGCTCATCCTTGGCCCCACAGTGTCTGACTGGTTGGTACTTTTAAAAAGAAAAGCATCTTGAATATTTTTTGTATGCAAGATGACTTCTCCTTATTTCCTTCTTCTGTTTAAGAAGCAGAAGAGTTTACTCAGGGGCCCCTCAGCAACTGGCAGGAGTAGCCAGCCTCAGAAGCTGCCCGGGCACCTTCCTGGTTGGAGGGGTACAGATGCCTCCCTCCCAGGAAATGTCTCAAGGTGCCAGCAGAAGGTTTGCTCGCCCCAGGCAGCACTGTAGTGTCCATCTGGGACTTACTCCTTTACCCTGCTGGCTAAGATCTGGGACAATGCAATAGAACCAGGCTTATGATGCCCCTTCATGGCTGGAAAGACTGGAAAGAATGGAGAGAAGGGCTTAGACACAAAACCAAAGGGGCATCCTGAAACTTGAGTTAAGGCTGTGGGGTCTTGGAGGGTGACACACAGCACCTGCCCTGCCCACGTCTCCTAGAGGACCCTCATGCCCACCCGATGGAGAGACATAGGCAATGCTGGTCAAATCCTGCGCCTGCCACTGGCCATAGCCATCATTCCTGTTGCTGCCTGGAGGGGCTGGACTGGGGGTGGGGAGGTGCCCCTGGGTGGAGGTAGAAAACAGTTGACAGTAAACTTGTGGTCAGGGCCAAGGTAGAGAAACAGGCAGGGGCAGAGTAGGGTCTCCCTGTAATTCTTAGGATACTTGGAGGGTTTTAACATGAGATCTAATTGACATAAAATAGTATGTTCACTTCAGTTTGACAGTGTAAATGATTCCATATTTTAATATATTGTGATCACCACAATAAGGCATAGTTAATATCCATTACCTCACATCATAACAGTTTTTTTTCTTGTGAGAATTTTTTTTTAATTCTTAAAAAATTTATTTTTTTTTATTTATACAAGAGCTGGGAGGGCAAGAGGACTCACCATAGACAGAGTGGGGAACAGAACAGGCAGATTGATTGAAATACACTGGTGAGGGGAGCCGTGGGCGAGACAGGAGAGGTCTGCCACGCCATGTGGGTATCTCCCTGGCCAGCCGGGAATCAAATCCATACTGCAGAGGTTGCAGACATCTTCACAGTGCTGCGTTCAACCCACCACACCACTGGGGAGGCCCTCTTGTGAGAATTTTTAAGATCTTCTCTCAGTAGTGGGGCCCCGAAGGGTGACACCCAGACACGATGACTGTAGTCATCAGGCTGCACATACACTCCACAGAACTTACTCATTTTATATCTGAAAGTTTATATCTTTTGAATCCCTTCACCATTTCCCCCACTTCCCACCTCTGGAAACCACAAATCTATTCTCTGTTTTTGAGTTTACTGAGGGGAGGGGATGTTAATTACCTTTGTTTTGTTTTGTTTTCTAGATTCCACATAAGTGAGACTATGCGGTACTTGTCTTTCTCAGTCTGGCTTATTTGAATTAGTGCAATGGCCCATCTGTGCTGTCACAAATGGTGGGATTTCCTTTTTTTGTATATAAGTTATATTCCACTCTGTGTATACTCTGTGTGTGCACAAATATATATGGCATATTTTGTTTACTCTTTTATTGATGGACACTTGGGTTGCTTTCATATTTTGGTTGTTGTAAATAAATGCTGCAGTGAACATGGGGGGGTGCATTTATCTTTTTGAGTTAAGTGTTTTTTAT
The DNA here is from genome assembly GCF_014898055.3 of Talpa occidentalis. Lineage (NCBI taxonomy): Eukaryota > Metazoa > Chordata > Mammalia > Eulipotyphla > Talpidae > Talpa > Talpa occidentalis. Next base: position 70,536,519 of record NW_023605305.1, on the reverse strand, counting down.
TTTCTTTGGGCAAATACCCAAAGCAGAAGTTGAACTGCTGGACTATATGGTAGTCTTATTGTTCATATTTGAGGAATCTCCATACTGTTTTCCACAGCAACTGCACCAATTTACACTCCTGTCAACAGTGAATAAAAGTTTCCTTTTCTCCACATCCTCACCAACACGTTATTTCTTGCTTTTTGATAGAAGCCATTCTCACAGGTATGAGGCAATATCTTATTGTGGGTTTGATTTGCATTTCCCTGAAAATTAATGATGTTCAACACCTCTTCATATATCTGCTATACATCATGTCTTCTTTGGAAAAATATCTGATTAGATCCTCTGCCCATTTTTAGTCAGATTTTTTTTAATAGTATCAATTCTTTATATATTTTGGACGTTAACTCCTTATCAGATATGTAATTTGGAAATATTTTCTCCTGTAGGATACATGTTGACTAAGTAGTTGAAGTTGATGCCAGAATAGGAACTTGGCAGAATCAAGAAACAGACATTTCTATTATAGCACCTTTTACATATGGCAGATCACTTATATAGACTAGAAGTAGAAAAAGCAGAAAGCTTCTGTTTGAGTAACCTGAATTTCAGTCTCAGCTCTGCTAATTTTATGTCTGTTAAACCTCAGGCAATTTACTTATTCTCTCTGAACTTTAGTTTTCAAATCTATAAAATGGGGGGAATAGTCACCTTGCGTGCTTGGTCTCCGGGTGAAAAGAAAAAGATGAAGATCTTTGCACCCATGAACAGATATGTCATGTTTGGAATTTAGGAAATGATAGCCATTAGCATCATTAGTACCTGGAAGGAAGACAGCTCCAGGATATCTGGAGACCTGCTTGGCTCAGCCTTTGCCTGAAACACATACATTATGTGGCCCACTCATAATTAATTATCTTTAATCAGGTAAAATTCGATTAAAATATGAGTTTCTGACTTTAATCTAAAAATCAAGAGCTCCGGAATTTCTAGATCCACATCTGCAAGTGGCAGTGACTGGAGCAGGGCTTCTCTTCCCCTTTATCAGGACTCTCTTTCCTCTCTTGTCACAGTCTCCACCACTCCCTGTTGCATAATGCCAGTCAGCCTTGCTCACTTAAGGAATTTGTTGCGATTGATTGACAGGTTTTGCAATAACTCACTCTCCCCCCTTACTGAGTCCATTCCTCCTAAATTCTAGGTCAAAGGCCCTTACCATGGACTCCTTGTGACTGGTTCTGATGGAGGCACTACCTATCTCTCCAGTCCTGGGGTCATGAGGAAAGGGCCCTTGATTGAACTCATAAGGTCTGAATTCAGTTCTGGCATCATCTGCTGTCTCACTTGATGAAAGTCATTAACCCCAGCCCTTAGTCTCTTCACCTAAAAAATGGACTTGCTGATATGGCTCTGGGAGGCAGGTAGAGCAAACAAATGATTTCCAAAAAATGCAGGTGCTGTTTCCTCTGCCAAGTGACCTCTTGTCACTGGTACAACAGGACTCACTTTGCGACTTTGGCTCTGATTCCAGGGCAAACTCCAGAGGAAACATGGTAGAAGTGAGCATGCAAGAAGAGTCTGGGACAGGCTTATCTGCGTGGTTACTGATATAACGCTGTAAGACCTATGAGTTGTCCTACCCAGTGTGCAGGCAAGAGTGACAATGTAAATGGTGAGTGCAGTTTGTGGGGTCTGCCCCACTGTCCCTCATGGAAAGCTCTGTTTAAGGAGTCAAAAGTTACCTTGCCCACTATGTGGATTATTAGTGCAGATCCTCCAGATTTTGTAATAAGCAAAGTTTTCTCCCTGGAGTTCCAAGGCAGGACCAGAGGCCAGAGTGGGTCTCCTGTTTGGTGCCATGCACATGAGGTAGTGACAGATCCAGGGTACCTGGTGCTGCCGCTTCATGACATGGATGATCCTGGCAGGCAGGCAGGCTGCAGGTCATCACCATCCCTTGCAGAAGTGACCTAGCACTGGGATGAGACAGCTCAGGTGGACCCAGAGAACTTGGCTGAGGAGCTATGGAAAGAAAGAGGATGTGTCCAGGGGGTCTCAAGTCCTAGGGACCAGGCTGGCTAGTAGCTGTGTCCTCAACTGTCCATCCCACCAAAGCCCAGAGGTGGCTTACACTGTGGATGCAGCCCCTCATGACCACTGTGGGTATTGCCAAATCATGGCTTAGGACTCAGGAAAGAAAATAGTTCCTCCTTAAACTGTCAATCTATAATTATGTTCTATTTTTAATAGTACTGCTTAGCAGTACCTCATCCCCAGCCCCACACATGCATGATATCCCCCATGGTCAACATGCTGCACAATAAGGATACATTTGTTACAATTTGAACATACACTGACTCATCATTTTGTTGCCCAGAGTCCATAGTACACCTAAGAGTTCACATTAGGCTGTTGAACATTCTGTGGTTTGGACACATGTATAATGACGTGTCCACATTGTGGTATCCTATCCTACAACTCACTCAGCATTGTCATCCCCCCCACATCCCTGACCTTTTTACTGTCTCCATTGTTTTGCCTTTTCCAGAAGGTTCCATAATTGGAATTGTATAGTTTGTAGCCTTTTCAGACAAGCTTCTTTTACTTAGTGAGATTTATTTAAGGTTGCTTCATGTCTTTTCATGACTTGAAACTCATCTCATTTTAGCACTGAGTAATAGCATTGTCTGGATGGATAATGGCTTGTTTGTCCATTCATCTCCTGAAGAGCATCTTGACTGCTTCCAGGTTTGGGAGCTGCTGTAAACATCTGTGTGCAAGGTTTTGTTGTGTACCTAAGTTTTTAACTAATTTGGGTAAATACCAAGGAGGCTGCTAGATCATGTAGTAAGACTGTGTATCATTTTTTGGAAAACTGTTAAAACTGTCCTCCAAAGTGGCTATACTAGTTTGCATTCCCACCGGAAATGAATGAGCTTTCCTGTGGCTCCATATCCTTGCGAGCACTTGCTGTTGTCTGTTGTCAGGATTTGGGTCATTCTAATAGGCATGCAGTGGCATTTCATTGTTTTAATTTGCATTTCCGTGATGACACATGATATGAAAACTCTTCGTATGCTTATTTGCCATCTTTGTTTTTTTAGTGGGTGTCTATTAAGGTCTTTGGCCTGTTTTTAAATTGCATTATTTTCTTAATTTTGAGTTTTAAGACTTCTTTGTATATTTTGGATAAACTCCTTTATGAGATGCAACTTTTGCAGACATTTTCTGCCTGTCTGTGGCTTGTTGTATAGCCCATTTTTAAGTGATTGATTTAGATCCTGCCTAGTTGGGAAGATGGTAGAGTTGCATGATGCAAGGGGTGATATGTAATTTGAGCTACCTTTGACAGTCCATAAGGAGAGGCCTCTGAGCAGGAACAGAATCTGTGCTCGTTTCAGCACTGAGCATGATGGCAGATGCAATGAGGGCCTGTGTCCATGCAATCCCCATCCAGGGTGTAGGGTAGGGTGGGAGGCTCAGGGGTGCATGAAAACACCAGCACTTAGTTATGCCTCATGGCATAGCCATTAGATATGGTATTTAAGAAGATGAGGAGGCAACAAAGTTGAGGAGGCAATTGGCAAGTCACTGGATGATGAAGTCAGGGAGCCAGGACATAGGAAGTCACACTCTCAGATGAAAACCAGAGAAGTATACGTGCATGAGATCATAGACAAGAGAGGAATTCACTTAACACCTTGAGTTCTGTTGAATTGATGGACTTCGGTGTGGATTTTTCTCCTTTCCATTTTTCAGAGCATGGATAATGTTCATATTGATCTATGTTCATAAAGATAATTATTTAAAAAAAAAACAACCAATTGATTTATAAAGCTCTGCTGCCAATCCTAACCATGCTAAACTCTGAGTTCTATAGTGGCTTTGATGCAAGGGCCCAGAATGTGAGCCCCCTCAATTTTACCCCCAAAGCCATGGAAAGAACGGCAGAGGTTCGACCCTGAGCAGAACTCCAGACCCCATGTAGGACCTTCCTTAGGATGTGTTCCCAAGAGCAGAAAGCACCTGGGATGCTGAATCCCTGCCCTCCATCACCAATCCCACTGTTGTCAGACACAATCTGGCATGCTTTCCCAGGTGGCTGACATCAAAGCATCTTTCAAAATAAAAGACAAGACTAGACAACAGATGGGACTATAATCAGAGGCAGGTGCCAGCCCAAACTCTACATTAATTGAGCATCCACTGCATGTCAGCCATGCTATGGAAGCACATAACTGTCACCCCACTTGATTTTCGCCCATCTCAAAAGAGCCCTGTGGTGTCAATATCAACATCACAAAAGCAGATGGGGAAACTGAGGCAAGCCATGAGACTGGAAAACAGCAACCCTTTTACACAGTGCTTTAGACTTTAAGAGTTGCTTTGCATTTTTTCTCCTCTGATTTTCTCAGTAGTGCTGCCAGGTATCCAAGAGAATCTCTGTTCTGCAGAGGAGGAAATTCACAGCAGAAAGAATAACCTGCCCCACAGTATATAAGTCATAAATGGAAGAAGAATCAAACCTTCCAACTGGATTTCAGTTCAGCCCTTTCTTTTTTTTTAATTTTTTTAATTTTGTGTATTTTTACGTCATTTTTCATTTTTGCACAATGTATGCATTTTCTTTCTTTTTTGCTGTACAATAATTTTTATTTTTATTTATTATTATTATTATTTTAATTTTTTATTTTTTATATCTTTTTTCATTTTTGCACAATATATGCATTTTCATCTTGGTTATATCCCCATACAATTCCCACCCACCTTGTTTTGATCCTATTCCCTTCTCCCTCCCCCCATAGTGTGTCTCTGGTTTATAGTTGCTTGTTGGTTTTGATTTTTACTTTAATATAGTTAGTCTTTTTCTTGGTCCCTTATTTAGGTTTTCTAAATTCCTGCTATGAGTGAGACCATCCGGTATTTTTCTTTTTCTTTCTGTCTTATAAGCAGCACTATTTACAATAGGTAAGCTATGGAAACAGCCCAAATGCCCAAAAATAGATGACTGGATCAAGAAGATGTGGTACATATACACAATGGTATATTACTCAGCAATTAAAAAAGATAAATTCATGCAATTTGCAGCAACATGGATAGAGCTGGAAGGGATCATGTTCAGTTCTGCCCTTTTTTTTTTTTAAGATTTATTTTATTTATACAAGAAACCAGGGTACAGGTGAAATGCGTGGGAGGGTGAGAGGATTCACCAGAGACAGAGCAGGGAACAGAACAGGCAGACGGACTGAAATACACTGCTGAGGGGAGCAGCGGGCAACACAGGAGAGGTCTACCGCGCCATGTGGATTGCTCCGTGGCCAGCGGGGATTGAACCGGCACTGCAGACACTGTGGACAGCTTCACAGCACTGCTCTCAACCGCCTGCGCCACCAGGGAGGCCCCAGTTCTGCCCTTTCTACCCTGACTCTGCCTTCTGAAAAGGAGGTCAGAGATAGGACCTTCTGTAGTTTTTTAGACCAAGATCATTTACTGAACCCCCACTGTGTGCCATTTTTACACTGGTGAGCTCACTTAATTCTTGAGATGGCCTGGGAGAGTTGTGGGAAGAGATGATGACCTGCCTGTTATGGATGTGGTGTCTGAAAGCAGAGGATAAATAACCAGCCATCATGGCCCAGAGAGCAGTATTAGGAGGCCAGAGCCAGAAATTGTGACTGTTGGGTTTAATTGAGGAATTGTTATTTTAAAGAAAGTGGAGGACACTTAGTCCCAACCTACACAAGATTACTGAGTGACTACAGCTGCCCAGACAGTTCAGTTCTGAGAGCTGTCGGAATATAGTGGCCTGGCCCTAGCGCTACCCTTCCTCTGTTCAGCTCCAGAGAAAAGTATTAAATGTTCTGTCTCCAATAGAACGTCAAACATGCACATTTTACTGCCTCTCCCCCAGCAGCAACAAAGCAGAGGACATGACCAGAATCCAGATCAAATGGTTTCCCCTGAAGTCTCACTCCATCCTGTAGAGTGAGCACTTACCCTTGATTCCTGGGCGGGGCAGACCCACAGGACATTCCCAGCCTAAGGCAGTGAAGCTGCTTTAACAAATGTTTTTATAGCCTTTGTCCCGGAAAGGATTATAGAATTGTGTTGGCACCTGACACCGGAAGTCACTGTGAGTGATGAATGACTGCATGAATGAATATAAACTTGCCTGCAAGGGAGGCTGCCTGATTTAGTCCCTACCTGCAGCCTCAAGTAGGGAGTGAACTGGCACTTCCTCTGACCCCTCTGTTGCCATCCCCGAAAGAGCCCCAGTCAAGGAGGAAGAAGGCCCTGGGTTCTGATACTTTATTGTTGCGTAACATTAAGAAAGTCATTTCACTTGGCCAACAGTCAGTTTCCTCATCTGTAAAATGGGCTTTTTTATTCCTCTGCAGGAGGGGTTATCTACTAGATGGAGGATAGGGGGCACACCTGTCTACCTCCCCCCACCTCTGCCACTCACAGACACCTCTGCCTGGAATGGGTGAACCTCCTGACATTAACGTGGCGCATGATTGCAAAGCACAGTGCCAGGTTCCCGCCGTGAGGCCTGCTTCACTGAGCCTCAGTTTCCTTCTGGCACAGGATGCAAAATCTCTCTCCAGGACTGCCATGCAGTGAAGAGAGGGCATATGCCAGAGCTTGTGTATGTTTGGGGTTGCATTTATATAGAATCGTGATTTAATCCTCAGTACTGCAAGTGCAGTTCTGCACATGGTATAATCAATGCAGTTCTGATGACATGTTCAAGTAAGTGCTTTTCTTGGCATTTATTCCAACTATATTGCTGAAGGACAAAGGAAAATTTGGGGTCTTCATTGGCAGTCCCCTGGCCTAACATGCAAATACAGAATGCCCATACTCTCAGCATCTCTGTAACCATTTGGGGGACGATGGATGATTGAGCGTGACAGAGGGGTGGTCAGAGGGTGGGGGCTGAGAGGTCCTAGTCCAGCCATCTCCTAGTGAGCCACATTTGGGCACAGCCTGCAACCTGCCTTTGTCTGAGCCACCCACCTAGCTGCTACCTACTATTGCTTCTATCCCACGGTCCCTAGAGCCAAACATCTTCTCCGAATTGGTTTTGGCTCCCAGTTGCTTGGGATCTCTGTTTCTGTCAGGCCTGGCTTTTTGTCTAGTTTAGCAGAAGCTCCAGTTGGAATGGAACTTCGGGACAAATGCAGCTGCCTATAAGAAGTTTTGAAATTCCAAGGAGCACATGGAGGGGGGTGCGGAAAACCTTTGTACCTGGGAGGTATCCAGTAAGTGCTTGTGATTCCTCTCAGCATTCTCCTGGCACTGAGCAGAGGAGTGTAAGGGGCTCCTAAACCCTGTGTGGGATTAACCAGGACTGTGGCTCTCGGAGGAACCTGAAATCAAGCCCAAGTCCTCATTTTACTGAGGGAGAGACTGAATCTCCAGGGACCAGGCATGTCCAGGGTCACCCAGTGAGGAGCTGTTAGCACTAAGACAAGCCCTGCTGGCCCCTCTCCCGCCTGTGCCTCCTCCCCACTGCACACTCTGCCTCAGCCTGACCTTTCTGTCTCTTTTTTGTCTGCAGTAAATTGCACTCAGAGGTTGAGCTTGTCTTTGCCAATAATTTATTTAATACAGATTCACTGCAGGAATTATTTATAATAATATTAAGCCAAAAGCATACAGCATAGTACTGCTAATATTAATAGCATTAATGAGAGGTTAATCACACTGTCACTTCAAGCAAAGGGGAGATGAAAGAAGTAAAGTTCAAATTTAGATGAGATCTACCTTCTACAGGTCCACCCTTGGTAGAGTCGTCCTTCCAGCTTAAAGCCAGGTGTCAGCTGCCGGCTCAGAACCCTCAGTACTGGGGCATGACTCTGGCGGGCCATGGCGCCGGCAGTGGCAGGCAGTGTGGACTGTTTTCAAAGTTATTACTCCAGAGGCCATTACATCACCTGCAAGGAGCACCCTTCCACAGCAGGAGCAGATGTCCCACCTCTTCCTAAGACTGCTGCATGGTTTGACACCACTGTCAACCTGCTAGCCACAGCAGCCGCAAGTAAGTGCCCCAGATCTTCAGAGAGCTGCTTAGAGCAACAAAGAGCAGTCATAGGTGAACACTCAGATTGCAATCTTCTTAAAAGTTTAAAAGGGACCACACTGCTGCTGTTACTGTGGTGCCAGTGACGTGCTAGACCTCTCTGCTCCAGGTGCATTTGTGTAGGTTCAATAGTTCAATAAGAAGGTCCTAATATCCAACTTCAAAACAATTTCTAAACAAGTGGTTTACTCATTACAAGTTCAAACCACAAACAATTGTCCAAAACAAGTTTTCAAAACATGGATTTGAAATCATAGCAAACCAATCATACCTGTCCCATTAAAGGGGAGTCTTGGGTCCTGCTGATAAGGCCAGCAGGGCAGGGCCTTGGGCAAAAGTGACATGAGAGGAGATGCACCCTTTTGTTGAGACCTTAACCCATCACCAAACTCAGCTCCCAGCACAGAGAGGTAGGTGGTTCAATCAAGATCACACAGCGATTATGGGCAGAATCTGCCCAGACATTCAGTCTCTTCCAGCAGAGTTCAGCATCCATTCCGCACACCTCCAACATGTTTGTTCTTCTCCAGTAGAAAAACATTCTCCTTATGGAACCTACCCTTTAGGCTCCACAAGTGACATGGCTGTCAGTATTGATAACACACTTCAACAATGGCCTGGGTTACACTGTGGGAATTTTTAACACGTATGGAACCTTTTGTCCCAGACTAATCTACTTATTAAGAGAAAATGGAAAAGAGAGCAAATAGTGCTTTCAGCTTCCAATTAACAAAGAACACTAGCCCTCCCCTACTGGGTTGGGATTCTGTGCCCCCCTTTGGGAGAGGGGAGCATTCTGTTTTTATTTCTGCTTCCATGATGGTTTTCCTTGGGAATGGAATTCTGTTTCATGTTCTGAAATAAAATGAAAACAACAAAGGCTGCTACCAGGTCAGCCTCCCCTCAGCCTTCCCTGTGATGGCCTCCCAAGCCCAGGACTTTAGAGCTCAGTGTTTCCCATTGTTTGGGATGTTTTTTGCCCTTTCAAGGCCCAAAGCCCATATTCCCCTTGTGTTGTAGCCAAAAGGGAGGGGAAGTTACATTTCAGAATAGGGAGGAAAGAATCAGTCCCTGTTTTGCCGATCTATACAGCAGCCTTAGAGACGCGCTTCTCTTACTTATCCCCATTTTAGGGAGCAGGAAACTGAGGAATGTGGCAAGATAACAGAATTCTTTTACCAGCCTTCTCCTGAAATTGTAAGCAGGGCAGGGAGAACAGATTGAAACTCTCCAGCACTGAAGATTGGGGCAGGGGTACACAAAAGTCACCAGAGAGAGGGGTACCCAGTCTGGACCCCACTGCCTGGGTACAAGTCCAGTTCTTCCCCTTAGAACCTGTGATGTGGGACTGTTTCTTAGCCCCACCATCTTGGTTTCTTTCTTCATCTACAGAAGGGGGATGACCATGGTAGGCTGATTAAAGGAAGTGATTGAGGTGCCTGGCACAAAACAGATTTTTAGTAAATATTTCAGTTTCATTATTAATGACGTCAGCCTGACACTGAAGAGTTGGATTCTTGCCTCAGCTCTGCTGTTCTCCCCTTGTCATGGGGCAGTGATCCAGCACATGGCTATGGCCAAATTGGGCACAGCAGGCAATGCCACTTTCCTAAAACCTGGATGAAAGGGGGTGGCAGCAGGCAGTAGGGTGCAACTGTATTTCAGCAGGTCTGCAAGTGTTTCCTGTGCTCTGGATCAGACTCATTCAGAGAACTAAGGAATGAATAAGGCAGGCAGGGTCCCTGCCGTTCTTGAGCTTACATTCTAGTGGGGGCAGGGAGGTAGACATTAAATCTGTAATTACTTGCTAGTCTTTGCATAATACCTGAATCTCTGCAGTCCTGCTAAAACCGAGACCATGAGGAATAGCAAGGATTTAGTGCAAGACCCAGGCAAACTAGGACCACGTGTGTACCTAAGGCTTGTTTTCAGATTATGTCCCTCTGACCTTCTGTCTCCACCCACCAAAGGGCTTCCGTGTGATATAAGGTTAAACTCAGCAGCATGGTTGCTGTAAAGCTGAAGGACTGGCTGAAGGCCTGGCTGCCCTGGGTTTAAATGAGGGATGAAGTAGGAGGCTCAGCCTTAGGGCAGCAGGCCAGACTGGGCAGCCAGGAGCAAGCATCCTGGGACATGCCTGCAGACGTGGCTGAGACCCCTGGCTGAGACGAGCACACAGAGGCTGTTTCCAGATTCTTGTTAAAAAGGGAATAACAGATTCAGGGTTGAAATTTAGATAAGGGCTGCATTCCACGGGGGAGCTATCAGTCTAAGTCTAAGAGGGCAAGGATTGAGGCCGGAGTACAGACAAGAAGACTGAGCTACCTTGATAAAAATTATGGTATTTGTTTTTTTTTTTTTTTTTGAAAGATTTATTTATTTATACAAGCACTGGGTACAGTCAGAAGCACGGGAGGGTGAGAGAATTCACCAGAGCCAGAGCAGGGAGCAGAACAGGCAGACCAATGAGATACACTGCTGAGGGGAGCAGCGGGCGCGGCAGGAGAGGTCTGCACGCCATGTGGGACCCTCGCCAGCGGCCAGGGATCGAACCAGTGCTGCAGAGGCTGCCCCCAGCTTCGCAGCCCAGCGCTCAACTGCTGCGCCACCAGGGGAGGCCCAGTATTTGTAATTATAATCGTAACTAACCTTTACTGAGTGCTTTGTCTCCTACTTAATGCATATGATCTCATTTAATCACTGCAACTCTGAGTTAGGTGCTATTATTGGCCACAGTTTACAAACTATGAAACCAAGACACAGAGGTTAAGTAACTTATCCGAAGTCACACCTCAACTAAGTGGCAGAGGCAAGAGTTGAACCGATAGAGCACATGGGTGCAGGGTCCTACTTTTACCAGGTCCTCTGCACAGGACTGACTTCCTGCTGGCAACCCGAAGCTACTTTCTTGGGGCTGATCCTAGGACTAGGGGAAGGCCTTGACAGAGAAGTCCAGAACTAAAACATGAAGCTGAATAAATAATAGGCCCTGAATAAATGTTTGTTAATTGAACTTGAAGAAAAAATTGCAATTTTCTTTAGGCCAGGTCAGATGTTATTGCTGCAGCCCTGGTTCAGACTGTCCTCATTTCTGTGGGTATTTTGTGATCTTTATCCTAATGGTAGAGACAGGCCACATCTGTTCTGCTAATGAACCCAGTCTCCTTGGCTTGGATGAAGGGGAGCAGCTAGGAGGTAAGGGCATAACTACCTATAAAAACCATCTAATCAGATGTTGGTGTTCCTGGGCATTCTTTCAAATGTCTCTTTATCGTCAAGGGTTGGATTTCCTTCTGATATAGAGCCCGTGGTTTTCTGCTGTATAATGATATCTCGCTGGGGGAATGTAGGATGCCTGAGGAGGCAGTGCTGTGGTTTTCTCCCAGACAGAGAATCCAGAATATTGCAGGCCTGACTTCCCTCCTTGGGCAATGATTGTAAGCACAGTTCTGCTACTGGACAGAGGTCAGATTCTTTACCTGTAAAAATATTGGCAATACCTAAAAGGTAGATACAACAAGGAGGGCAGGGTTCTCTGACATTAATCTGAAGGCAAAGGTGAGCAGAGTCAAGCCTTGCCTGTTGTGTCCATGAGTGTCTTGTGTGCATGTGTGTGCATACATCTGTTTGCGTTTGTATGTTGTACTAGTGTACGTGTAGGTGTATGTTTGGGTGTTTGTGTGCATGTGTGTCCTATGCATGTGTTGTGTGCTTGTGCACATGTGTGCAACCAGAACGGCTGTCCATCAGGGAGGAGTGGTTCTGCCTTGCCCCGAATTCTAGTAAGCACAAGCCTCATTTCAAGATAAAATGCTACCAATAGGGTGTTAGGAGTGTTTTTGCCAGGTCACAATTCTTTCAATATTATTTGTCAGCAGGATCTATGTGCTAGTTCTTAACCACATAAAGTCCCCTTACTTCTGGAAAATCCACTCTGATGGGCAAGATGCACACCTCCACAAGGGGTAGGAGGTGACTGAAATGAGGCCAGACTTTGGATTGGGGTCAGGATGTGATGGTCCTGGATGTCCCTGGTCTCCTCTCACCCTCTGTGCTCCCCATCTCAGTAATCAGCCCCCTCTGGGTATCTGGATACCCAGAGCATCCTCAGAAACTCCCATGCCAGATTCCATTGGTTGCCTACTTAGTTGTGTGATTTTGAACCAGTTATTTAATTTCTTAGAGCCCTAGTTTTCTCATTTATAAAATGTGAATGATACTAGTATCAGTGGTGAGAATTATTTGAAAGTTTTAAAAATTTATTTTTTTTTTTTTATAATTTTTTTTTTTTTTAAGATTTATTTATTTATTTATACAAGCACTGGGTACAGTCAGAAGCGCGGGAGGGTGAGAGAATCCACCAGAGCCAGAGTGGAGAGCAGAACAGGCAGAAGGACCGAAGTACACTGCTGAGGGGAGCAGCGGGCAGCAGGAGAGGTCTGCGCGCCATGTGGGACCCTCACCAAGTGGCCGGGGATCGAACCGGCGCTGCAGAGGCTACGGGCAGCTTCGCAACCCAGCGCTCAACCGCTGCGCCACCGGGGAGGCCCATGTTTTAAAAATTTATATGAGGTTATAGACATAAGGAACACACCCATATCTCTTTACCATACTACATTATCCTGGTCCAGGCAATAGCTCCTCCATGAGCTCTTCCCTTCCAGATGTATACCCTCCAGCCAGAACACCAGCCCTGCCACCAGAGGGGTCCTCCCTGATCCAGGCAGAGGAGACAGGTGCTGATCACCAGTTGCCAGCCAGCAGTTGGAAGCAGTGACTCAGACCCCTGCAGGGCAACCCAACACCCTGTGGGCCTCCTGAATGAGGCAGAGGCTGTTAAGTGTCTGTTTCTTTGCCCATCTCTTAAATTATAATTCTCTCCAGGAAAGGAAGTTCATTCTCCTCTCTGTATCTGGTCCCTGGCAAATAGTAGTTACTAGTAAAATATATTTAACTAGTAAATGGGAGGGTCTGGACTGAGTAAGGAGAATGACATCCAGTCACATGATGTTTAAGGATTTTGTGATTTTTTTTTTTTTAATCTGACCCTCTGTCCCTGGTCTGTACCCAGAGGTACCCTGGTATGCCCTATTTTGCCTGCCTTCCTTCAGGGTACAGATCTACACCTACCTCCTCCGCCTGGCAGGTTCACCCACCAAGCCCTGACAGCTCCTCCCCGGAAGTTACCTCTGGCCCCGCCCAGCTTCCCTCTGCAAGGCTGTTCTGAGACACCCTGCCCATCCGCAGCCTCTTGTGGTGGTGCCCTCGAGGAGCTCACAATCTAGTTGTTCGCCTCTTTTTCTCCACTGGGCTGGGAGTTCTTTGAGGGCAAGAACCGTGCCCTCTCTCCTCAGTGCCCCGGTCTGGTACAGACCAAGAATCGCAGCGTCTGTTAATGTCCACCTCACTGCTTGTCCACGAGGTCCCCATACTCTTTGTGGAGACAAAGAGGGCCTCTGGCCTTGTGACCCTCCTGGCAGCATATAAATACATGCAAGAGTGAATTCATTTGAAGTGTGTCTGTGTATCCTTCCGCCTTCGGAGAGTTCAACAGAATAGGAATGTTCCGGGAGGTGAGATCCAAGTAGAGAAGGAACTTGGCATTAGTGCAACATGGTACTTGAGCAGGGCTGGCCCTGGAACGAAGAAACTCACAGATCCTGCCCCCTGCACCCTGTGGGGGCACATGGTTGCTTTTAGACATGGGGCTAGTTTGAATCCAGTGTGAACTAAGCATGGTGAGCTTGGTGTCTGCAGCCCACCCACAGCAGCATCTCCTCACTCACCCAGCAAGGCAGGGCCATCCCCACATACCATGTAACCAATTTGATGAGGACCCTAGTCAGGAAATAGAAAGTATACAGGTATTAAGCAGGTGTCAGGGTCATTGACTGGGTTTTATCTCCTCCTTGGGAGGGCTGGAGTCGGAACCCAAGTACCCATGCTTGCTAGGGGAGAAGGAATTAGCATTCGCATTGTCCTGGCTACTTGCGAAGAAACTGAGGCACTGGCTCCTTGACAACATGCTCTCTCCTTTTTTGCGAGCAGAGAGGCAAGACACCTGAGCTGCATTTTGGCTGCCAGAACCCTGGCCCTTGCCCACACACACCGCCAGCACCTAGTGGGCCTGGTGGTCTTGCTTTCCCTTCCAGCAGGGTTGTGGGTTCCATCTGCTTTAGCTAGGTGGGGAAGAGGCGGGGAGGGGACCTGAGAAGTGGACCCAGGGAATTCTGCTTTCTGGTTCTCTTTCCCACACAGACATTTACCTGCCTTTGGAGGCGGTAGGAAGTGGAAGAGGAAATTTTTTTAAGATTAATTGTAGTTAATGCCAGAGGCTGGGCATGCTTCTGGGCCCCATGCTAGGTAGTGGTGGTATAGACCACAGTCCCTGTCCTCGGAGAGGGCACACTGGGTTAAGGCTCTAAAAATAAAGTCTAATAAAAATTAATAAATCCATAAGTAAGTAAAGGACTGTATGGCCATATGAACTCTACAATACAGGTGAAATTAACAAAGACCCAACAATTAAGGGTGGCACAGGGAAAATAAAGGTATATAGAATGCTAAAATAAAACCATTACGTGTGGAGTCAACATTAGAAATTATTCTTGACTGAGAATCAGAGAAATGTAGGTTTGTTTGCATGAAAAGAAAATTAAACAGACAAAAATATGAAATGAAATCTAGGTTTCCTCTCCCTCCTGCCTCTAGATTTTCTTCCAGAAGTAACCACTATCGCATCAGAAGTAGGGGTGGGCCTCGGTTTTTCCTGTGTTACAAGCCTGTTGAAAAGCAGTTATTCTCTGAAAGTGTTCTGTCCTTTTAGACTACCCCTTTCTCGCCCTTTCACTAGAGAGAGCCACCTTGTCTTGGGGACTTTAATGCCTTCCTTGGTGTTTCTGAAAAGCCAGCTTCTTCAGCACCCAATTTAAGCTACGTGAGGCATGCGTGTGCACTCACCTGCTATCATCTCTCCCATTCCAAAGTTCCAGGCAGCCTGGTTTATTGCTCTTCCTTTTAGCGTCTTCCATGTGAGTACATATAACATTCAAGGCCCTCATCTGCTCTGAGCAAGAAGAGTAGGCCAGCCTTACTGTAACTTTATCACGTATTTTAAATTTCTAGTCTAGCTAGTTGTCACTCATGACTCTTCTTCAGAATCATCGGAGATGTTCTAGGTGTTTCCTCTAGGTGAAATCTTATGTTATTTTAAATTCCAAAGTAAAGGTGTATATAAGGTTGTTGGTATCTCATCAACTTAATAGATGGAGAATAAGCATCTTTTGAAAGTTGAACATTCATCTTCTTCTTCCAGAGCAAGGGTGCCATCCCATCCAGTGTTTGCCTTCTCACTGCCCCTCAGTAGAGCTGTGTTAAGTTTTGTTCCGATAGACCCTGCTGATTTAATGTTGTGTTTTATCCTTTTTCTGCTGCTATTATATATGAATTAGTTTTCCACTATGCCTTCTAACTGGCCATTATTAAACTATGGGCTCGCCATGTATTTTTACATACGAAATTTTCCTCTATCAGCTTTGGTATCTTCTCTCATTATTTCTAGTGATCTTGAGCTTGTTCTCATGGATGTGAGGTATATATATTGTATGTAAATAGTTATGTTTTCCAAGTTCCCTTCCGACATTAGCTTTCCTTTCTTGTGGCTTCCAGAAACCGTTCCATATTTGTGTCCTTTGCATTCTCATCTTTCCTTCACTTTTATGGGGATGCTTTCTTTTGTTTCCACATGAGGTTGATAGCATGTTGGATTGTGCATAGTGATATTTATTTTTAATGATGAAGGGGAGAAGAGTCACCATCCTTTTGTCACAATTTAACCAACCAGGCATGAAAACAAACATTTTTTCTGTAAGCATTACTTAAACATACACAAAACTTTGCCATCTGGACAATTTAAAACAAATGTTGGGTCAGAAATAAAATATAAAAATTGAGCCACAGTATGTTTAGAGAATAATCTAAAGAAAAACAGACTGTATTCATCAGAAGTCTTGAAACATAAAACAACTTAAGTAAAAAGGAGAATTCTTGACTCAGAAAACAAGCAGCAGAAGCATAAAGAAGCAGGTGGCCTCAGCCGGGCTGTGTTGTGGTCCATCCTTCATCATTTTCCAAAGTAAATGCAGAACTGGACACACTGTAGACCAGACAGTCCTCAGTAATCCAGGGTTGCCTTTGGGGAGGGGAAGGTATAAAGGGGTGGTTGGGTCCTTGGTGTGGGAGCACCACTGGTAATGTGGTATCAGTAATAGCAAAAGAGCCAAAATCAAGCTTAGCAACTCATACTGACCTCATTCTCATACTGATGTTCTGATATTTTTTCATGAGTGCTGACCACCCTAGGGGCCTCCCATCCTCAATATGGTGTGAGCATCTGCATGGCTGAGAGATGGAGGAAACAAGGGATCTGGTTATCAGTGGTCTCTGTGAGCCTGATGGGCCACTGCTCTTTGTCCAGCAGCACAGGTTTATTGAGGGATGACAGCATGCAGTGGAAGGGTTGGGGTCAAGGCCAATGGAGCTCAGTGCTTTTGCAAATGTCTTTTTGCCTGGAATGCTCTTTTTCTTCCTGGCAAACTCCTCCTGCTGCAGACACAGCTCAGAAGTCTCTTCTTCCATGCACTGTGCCTTGTTGGCAGAGTTGACTCCTCCCTTCTGGTACCATCACAGACCTCGTACCTGCCTGTCCTCATTGACCATATCCATGTCCTTTCTGGGCTCTGGTCCTTCATTGTTCAATGGAATTGATACAGGGCAGCAAGGGGCACTAAAACTGGCCAAGGACACTGCCCAAATAGTTTACTGATCACCATGTGATTTCTTCACCTGAGCACACAATTGCAAGACTACTCCAGTTCAGAGAACAACAATAATGGGATTTATTTAACAAACCAGGGAAAAACAAAGAGTTAATGAGGCCAAAAATGGCCATTTACCTCACTTGAAGCAGTGCCCAGTGGTTTTTTTTTAATTTATTTTCCTTAAAAGATTTGTTTTTAGGGGCCTCCCCGGTGACTCAGTGGTTGAGCGCTGGGTTGCAAAGCTGCCCGCAGCCTCTGCAGCGCCGGTTCGATCCCCGGCCACCGGGTGAGGGGCCCACATGGCGCGCAGACCTCTCCTGTCTCGCCCGCTGCTCCCCTCAGCAGTGTACTTCGTCACTCTGCCTGTTCTACTCTCCGCTCTGGCTCTGGTGAATTCTCTCACCCTCCCGTGCTTCTGACTGTACCCAGTGCTTGTATAAATAAATAAATAAATATTTTAAAAAAAAAGATTTGTTTTTATTTATTTATGCATAGAAGAACTGAGATTTAGGCCAGAGGTCAGGGGGCTGAGAGGATTCAACAGAGACAGAGTGGGGAGCAGAAAAGGCGGAGATACTGAAATACACTGCCAAGGGGAGCATCAGGCAAAGCAGGAAAGGTCTGCTGTGCCACGTGGTTCAGCTCCCTGGCCAGGGATCGGACTCAAGCCGCAGTGGCTGGTGATAGCTTGATAGTGCTGAGACTTTAACCCCTGCACCATCAGGGAGGCCCATTGTGTGTCACATGTTTTAAAGCCCTAAACACAAACACTCCCAAGATGGCATCTTCCCGTCTCTGAGCAAGGCAGAGCACATGGCAGCCAGACAGTAGGCCGGATCTAACTCAGGAAGACAGCAGAAGACACAACAGGAGATGCTCCCAGAACTGCCAAGATGCCCCAGCACAGCACCAGACAAGAGGCACTCAAAACAGCAGCTGCAGAGGCTGACCTACCCAACAAACAGCCACACTCAGACAGCTCCGGGAGGCACCTGGTCTGGGTCTCCACCTTCCCTGGAAGAGCAGCAAAGCTGGGAACAGTTTCAGTCTCTCAGCTACTTGCAAAGCCTCCGAACTTTCCCTCTCTGAGCTTGGCCTCTGGAGTCCTCTCCATGTCCTTTAGAGGCCCGCAACAGCCTTCTGGAAGATCGGCGTGGTGGGGGCAGAAATCGCTGACCCCAGGATTCCTGAAGATCCGGAAACACTGAAATCCCAAAAGCTGAATCCTAAACTCTGAATCCTGGGAGCTGTTTCTCCTGTCCCTTATATTTCTTATCAGTCTCCACCCCCACCAATACTTTATTCGCATTCCGCCTGGGGCTATCCATCCTCACCAGCAAACACCCCCACCCCCACCCCACCCCCCAGAGAGCACCACCTGTAACAGTCTTTGGTTTCAGCCACTGGTACAGAAAGACTGTTTGAACAATGAAGGTGGTTGTGATGATCGAGCCCGTGACTAAGGTGCCAGCATCCAGTGGTATGGCACCTCCTACTGATGGCCATGGTATCTCTTGGGGGATCTGGGGTGGCGCTCGGTGAGTGGCTTTATCCTGCAGTTTTGACTTCACTGCCGGAATAGAGGCAGGGCAAGTAGAAGGCCATGGGGAGACATGGGGTACATGACACTCCGATCTGAGCCTATTTTATTTGTATTATTTCTAGGAATCTCACTGAGGACAAGAAAAGACTCCTGGAAGTTCCCTTTAATAATCTCTTTTAAAAACAATTTTTCAGAAGTTGGACGGGTCTGTGGTTTTGAAGCCTCCTTGGGGGTGGCCTCCCCCATCTGTCACTTTCTGGGTTCCCGCAGGAGGCTGGAAGGCGCCATCAGATTCTTGTTTTTTTCACAGAAACATTTGTTCTTTTCTTTTCCTTGGCCTCATATTGTCTTTCTTGGAAAGCATTGCAGATGTCAGGCAAAGTTAACACACAGGGAAGTGCTTCAAACAATAACTGTGCTCTTGTGAGCCATCCCTATCTGGAACTACAGGGGCAACTCAGGGCTCTATACTTCAGACATCTGCAGGGTCCCAGCCCATTTAGACCTGTCCTAGGATAGACATGGTGTCAGAAAGCAGTAGTTTGCACATTGTGAACCCGATGTGTCATGGAAAGGGCCTGGGACTTGGGAGGTGCCCCCAGGCTGAAGGACCTTTGGCTGTCACTGGCTGAGTGTGACTCTGGGGGTGTTGCCACAATTGAAACAATCCCTTTCAGATCTCCAAGAAGAGGGTGGAGAAGCAGCATTTCTAGCATCTGCCTTATGGGAGGGAGGCGCAAAACTTGATGGATCAGAGCGTGGGTTCATGTCTGGCTCAGCCTTTGCTTGCTGAGTGACTCTGGCAAGTTCTTTCTCCTCTCAAAGTCTAAGTCTCCTCTTCAATGAATTGAGGACAACACAAAGATCAAGTGAGACAATGCTTGAAAAGCTGTAAGGATCACATTGGCACACAGTAGTATTAATGGTCCCTAAACAACAGTTTGACTTAGTTTTTCAACTTTACATTATTGTAAAAGCAGTGTACATTCCATGGACACTGTACTTCAAATTTTGAATTAGGGCTTTCTGGTTTTCACCTTCAGTACCATACTCAATAAATTACATGAGCTATGCAACATTTTATTATGAAATAGGCTTTGTGTTAGGTGATTTTGCCCAACTTATAGACCAATGTAAGGGTTCTGAGCACATTTAAGGTGAGCCAGGCTAAGCTACGATGTTTAGTAGGGTTGGTGTATTTTATGCATTTTCAACTTAGAATATTTTCAGCTTCCAGTGGGTTTGTCGGGACATAACCATATCATAAGTCAAGAAAGATCTATAGTTTTATGTGTGTCTGATTTACAGAATAGCTCAGTAAGTTATAGTTTTCATTCATTCATTTACCCCCATTCGCTTCTTACTACTATTGCAATCCTATTACATAGATTTGGCAAATAATGGATACCTTAGGGTTTGAAAGATGCAAAGGTGGGTGACAATACCAAGTGTTCAATAGCAGGGGTGCAGAGCACCAAGAGCTCCCATACACTGCTAACTGGAATGCAAAAAATCTGGCAGTGTCTTACAAAGGTGAGTCCCATTCTTAGGTATTTACCCTAGAAGAATTAAAGCTTGTTTTGCATAAAAAACTGTATGCAAAAGTTTGTAGCACATTATTCATAGTTACCAAAAATTAGACCCAATTACTCAAACGTCCAGCAATGGAAATGGAAAAAGAAGCTATGATACATGCATACAACAAAATACTATTCAGCAATAAAAAGGAACTAACTATTGATACACAAAAGAGTGTGTGTGAATTTCAACCTGAACTAAAAAAAAATACAGAAACACTCCGTATATATGCTTGCATTTGCAGTCATTCTTGGTTTAACATTCTAGTCAATGACATTTTGGTCAACAATGGACCATATATATAATGGTGGTCCATAGGCCCTACCATACAGCTTAGGTATGTAGAAGGCTAGACCATCTAGGTTTGCGTATTGCTCTCTATGACATGTGCACAATGGCCCAAATGATCTAGTGATGCATTTCCCACAATATACTCTGTCAGTAAATGATGCATGGCTGCTATGTGACATTCTGGAAAAGGCAAAGCTACAGGTACAGTTACTGCAAGCAGGGCTTCAAACATACTGGTACACGTGTGCTCATAGCAGCATTATTCACGTAGCCACAGGGTGCCAGCCCAAATATCTGTCAGCAACAAGATAAACAAAATGTGGTCTGTATACGTATGGAATATTATTCAGCCTTGAAAAAGAATGGAATTCTGACCCAGGTCACAACATGGATGAACCTTGAAGATATTGTTGTTACAGGGTGTTAAGAAAGTGTTACTCAGTGTAAAGTGGAACAAGTCAGACAGACACAAGAGGGTAAATACTGTGTGATTCCACTCACATGATGCTCCTAAGTTAACTCTTAGAGACAGAAAGTAGAATGGTGGTTGACAGGAACCGGGGAGTAAGGAGTCAGGAAGGGAGGCAATGTTTAGTAGGTACGATTTCTGTTTGGGAGGATGAGAAAGGTCAAGAAATTGTGATGTTGGTTGCACATCACAAACATACTTAGTATTATTGAATTGTATTGTTGAAAACGGTTGAGAGGGTAACTTTATGTTTGCATATTTTGCCACAATTTTTTCAAAAACTTTGGGGTCAGAGAACAGAGAGTGCATGCCAGTGATTAAGGGTGAGAGGTCAGAGATGATGCAACTGTTTGATTCCTTTGACTAAAGTGGTGGCAGCCATAACAAACACCTGCAGACCAAGAAGAATGAATTTTCATCCATGTACATTTAAAACTATTATTTTTTTAAAGATAGAGGCGTTTCCAGCTGGGCTCTGACTCTTCTTCCTGGTTCATTCATTTAGCCAACAAGCATTTGTTAACTCCGCTATGCGCTCGGCTCAGCCCTAGGAACCAGCATCCCCAGCAACCTCAGGGGTGGATGTGGGTGCCTCCCACGACACATGAGCAGAAGGAGAAAAGAGCAACATGGCCATTTTAGTTTGATCTTGATATAAATCATGTCAGCAAATTTCCCCTTGGGGATGGCTCTGCATTGTGGTGGCCCTGCATGTCTGAATACCTTCTTGCTGGTTTCTAGCTATATGTGTTTGTACAGCAGCTCTCCACATCTCCCTTTGTCTGCTTTCCTTTATGCTCTGGTTTTAAAAACCATCTCTGGTTTTGCCTGTTGTTTGTGTTTCATTGTCCCACCCCCACCACTTGAGCACGGGTGTTTGAAAACAGCTCCCTGTTGGGGGGCTTTCAGTGTGTTTCCCCAGCCTCCCCCAGGCACTGTAGGGTCCTCCATGCCTCAAGCCACTGCGGTCAACCCAACCTGCTATCAGCTACTCCCTCCCCTGTTCCCAGAGATCAACTAAAAGAGTCAATAGAGTTCCAAGTGAGAGAGACTGACTTCAACCACAACAATAGAGTATGTTGGGGCAGGTATAGGCTCACAAAACTTAAAAGCCCCAGGCTCCCCTGGCTTCAGGCTTGGCTGGATCCATTGGCTAACTAGTGTCCTCAGGACCCTCTGTCTCTGTATCTCTGCTTATCTTTCTCTCCTCAGGGGCCTGGTCCTCCCTTTGCCTCCCAACAACCCCTTCCTCTGTGCTCAAAGTTTCAGTTCCTCAGCTCCTCCCACCTCCTGCTAAGAAACACTGAGCTATGTCAGTCATTCCTTGTTATGATCATCCTTGAAAGAAGCAGTTTGCCAGGGTTTCCTTTAGAAGGTGGCATCCATGCACGTGGCATGGACACAGGCCCCTTCTGCCCGCCCTTCCTGGGTATACCCTCCATGGTTCAAGGGCCTCCGTCCCTGGGTGACCTTACCCACTGCTTATGCTCCCCATACCTCATGGGGGCCCTCTGAGCCCACTGCCTTAGACTCCGACTGAACAAACATGCCAGGGAGTGATGCAAAATGCAATCATTTCTCCATTTCTTCTTTGTTGATCTGCTTAACAGGTGCTGTCGAGATAGCAGCTCCATGCCCAGGCCTTTGGGTTCGGGATACAATGATGAAGATGTTACTCTCTGCCCTGTCTATGAAGAGAGACATTTGCAGGAAAGGCACACTCAGAAGGTCCTATCGTGTAAAAACAATGGGACCCAGGAAAAGGCCTTTCAATTTCTTGATCTAAGTAGGTTTCATTGGTTCTAAATCTTGAAAATAGGGACCAAAAATAAACTCACTTTTATTATCTTATATTTCACAACATGTAAGTTGTCACTATAACTTGGCGAGAATTTTTTTAATGAAAAAAGAATGATTTTTCCTTTTTTGTTTTTCATGTTTGCTTGAATTTTACCAGTATGTTATATGAAAGCACATAGGTTTGCAATTTCTCTTGCCATGGATTTGCATCCTATTGTTTACTGTCACGAATAACTTTCTCAAACAGCAAGTGCATCTGCAACACACAAGGGCCTGGGAAGGCAGAGCGGACACAGCCCTGGTGCCCTGACTAGCAGGTGGCCTAATGGGGGCCTGATTTTATACAGGGTCCACTTGATCATCGCAATTTTGTATTTTGTGTTGTGATGACTAAGGCATTAAATGGTCACATGAGGATCTCCCCCCATTGATGGTGCCCAAAAATGTTTTTTCTCCTGACACATAAGTCTGCTCTATTGCTGCTTTAGGTCCTTACACCCCTGCACAATCGCCCTGAGACCCTTCAGTGAGACCCTCAAGGTGAAGTCCAAGCTCCTGGCAAAGCCCATCCCCTCTTCCTGAGCAGCCCTGCCTGGCCACTCTTATTTCTTTCTTATTTTTTCTTATTATTTTTCAATGTAACATTGTATTATAACATTATTTAAGTTTCAGGTGCTCAGCACTGAGAATCAACATGTGTAGCCACTACAAGGTCACCACTAAGAGCCCAAATCTACCTTTCACCTTACTATTCCTTGTCGTGATGATCCTCAAAAGAAGCAATCTGATCTTTGTCCAATGTATCTACTTCCCTTCCCCCTTTCTTGTTGGAGGATAAGGTCACTTTTTAAGGTTCTGGGTGGACATGAATTTTGCAGGGACACTATAACCTAGTACATCACAAGAGGTAATATATTGCCAGGTTCAGGGTACTGGGACATGGATGTCTTTTTGGGGGGTGCCTGTCTGTCACATTAATCCTCTCAGCAATTAGATGAGGCAGGTACAGTTACCTCCACTTCATAGGCAGGAAACCAAGGCCTAGAGAGGGCACCTGACTTGTCTAAAGTCACACAGCTGATCAGGAGCAGAGCTGGGACTGGAACCCAGGTTTTCAGACACTAAGGCCTGTACTCCTGTACAGCTGTGTTCCTCAGAGCTCAGTTTAAGAGCCTTACTTGGTTCTAAACCCCTCCTCACTGCAGGGCCCCTTGTATGCCCCTGTCCTCCCTTCCTGCTGTCCCTTCCAGATCTTAGCTCAGCACAAAGCTCATGTCTTAAGATTACACCAACAGGCACAGAAGGCAACAATGGCCCAAATGCCCAAAGGCAGACTGGGGTGAGGGAAGTGACACTTATTTTCTGAATCCTCCTTTATTTCATTAAATTTCATTGAATTCTGATTTAATTCCTACAAACAGTCCTGAAGTGTCATTATTATTAGCCCCATTTTACAGATGAGGAAACTGAGGTGCAGAGATTGACCTGCCCAGGCTTCTTGTTTATAAATGGCCAAATCTGGACTGGAATTCCAGTCTATTGGGATCCAAACCTGGGCCCCTTGATGGTCCTGCCAGACTGGTCTTGTGTCAATGAAGCTCTTCCTACCCCTTCCCTGGGACTGTTTGCACAGCCTGACACAGGACAGGGTGGTTCAGCTGACACCAACTCCCGGGCAGGCAGTGACACAGAAAGCCTCCACCTGTGCAGCAGGTGGCCCTCATTGACACGTCTTTGACATTTGCTCACTGGACACCAGAGAAGTCCCAGATGCTCAGCTGTCCTGCTCCTTTGAAGTTCATGCCAAACAGCACTGAGCGGGACCCCAGAGTGTCGGCCAGGGAGGGGAGCAAGCCTCTTGGGGACACTGAAGCTGGATGGACAGAGCTGGGAGACCAGTGCAGCTCAGCTGATTCCCTCACCCTTGTCCAGGACTGAGGGCCTGTAATTCCAGTGTGGAACCTTTGATGTCACTCCATCTATCCAGTCTCAGTTACCCTGTTTGTCGCCTGAAAGGGTAAAGCTGCCAACATTCCCTCCCTGGCAAAATAGGCTGAGGCACCGGAGCTGCTGAGGTTTGAAAAACAGTTCGGCTTCCTTCCTGTTTCTTCAGAGATATGACCCAAACACCACTTTGAGGCCAGAACACCAGGGTTTCTGAAATGAACTAACTCACTGGAATAGAATAGTAACTAGCCCTGTAAAAACAGTTTGACTAGTCAGAGATCTTTGGGAAGTGACCTGGGGAAAGTGGCTGGAGGAGGCTGCCCCTGCCCCACTGCCCCTCAGCAGCTAGTGCTGGGTACCTGTCTATGCCAGCCCCAGGCTGAGTAGGTCCAGATGAGCCCTGCATGGGGCCAGCCCTCAGGAAGTCCCAAGCCTCCAGGGACAGATCGTGACTGTGGGCTCTGTTGGGGTCTGTTTGGGTCTCCTCCTTGCCTGTCCTTATCTTTCAGACAGGACCAGCTCCTCTCTGCTTCCCCCATAAGCACCCCCTCCCTCCCTCTCACTCTCCCGTGTCTTTCACTCCAAATGTTGACATCTGCAGCCACACTATGCTCCCACTGCCTTGGGACAAAAGAGTTAAGTGCTACCCCTGGATTCCCACTCCTTGGCACCCTGGAGATGGTACAGTCACTCTTGAACAACTCGGGGTTGGGCACTGATCTGCACACTCCAAAATCTGAGTATGACTTTTGACTCTCCAGGAAAACTCAACCCACAATATTCTGCTGTTAACCTGGGAATCTTAACAAAAACATAAGCAGTGGATTAGCACGTATTTTCTGTTACATATTCTTACAATAAAGTCAGCCAGAGAAAGAAACGCTATTTAAAGATAATAAGGAGAAACTACATTTACAGTATTGTACTGGGCTTATTGGTACCTTAAGTTTATAACGTCTGTTCACAAGAAAATCCACACTTAAGTGGACCCGTGCAGTTCAAATCTGTGTTCAAACACTAGCTGTAGTTGAAAATGAGGGCAGTCCTGCAGTGATCACCTCACTCCCTGTGCCCTGGCACTAGCCCACATCCTCTCCTGGGGACCGGGGCATCCTGAGCCAAATGTGTTATGCACATTCGATAACTCACCTAACCAATAAATCAATGCATCATGTAGAGGGAGAAAACCTGAGCTTGAGTGGTTTTCTGTCACTTGCCTTCTGTGAGTTCCCTTCTCCTCTCTGAGCCTGTTTCTTCTGCAGCACACAGATGCATCAGCAGGTGACTCCCAGCATGCAGTGAGATGCTCTCTACATCCATGCATTCTAGAAAACATGCTGTTCAGTATGAGTTGCTGTGATAATTGCAGCATTTTGCTTGGACTCCCAGAAATGGTCTTCTTGTGCCCAGACACTGCTGGCACACTTGTTTTCCAATTGAAGTATCATTGGTTTATAACATTATATAGATCTCAGGTGTAAGGACTTACATTTGAACATCTATATGTACTACATTATCCTTCCCACCAAAGGTCTAATTTCCCTCCTTTGCCATGCAATTAACCCTTTTAACCCAATTTACCCTCCCTGCTTTTCCTCCTTCCCGAATTCTTTTAGTAACCACTATTTTGTTCTTGTAGTCTGTGTTGTTTTACTTGTTGCTTTGTTTTTTTATCTACTACATATGAGTGGAATCATTCAGTACTTGCCTTTCTTCACTTAACTTATTTCACTCAGCATCATACCCTCTATGGTCCATCCATGTTGTTGCAAATGGCAGGATTTCATCTTTTTTATTGCTGAGTAGTATTCCATTTTATATATAGATATATCTTCTTTACCCTTTCAGCCACTGATGGGCCTGGGGGTTGGTTCCTGCTCTTGGCTGTCGTGGTATATGTACTCTTAACTGACTTCTTTGTTTCCCTTTCTTGGTTGAACACATTGTTGGGTCTTGCTCTTCCATGGGACCTCCTATTCTATCATGGCACCGTCTGCTGAACTGCCAACACAGCTGTGTGTGAGCAGGGTCTAACACGTGTTCAAACAATAGAAAGCCACTATGTGACTATGCCCCATCCTGGGTGCTGCTTTTAGACTGAGAGTTACAGCAGGTTAGAGGATGATGAGCCCCCAGCCTGCTGCCATCCTGAATCAGGCTGGAGTTCTGCTGGGATGTACTCCATGTGTCCTAGTTGTTTGCTCCAGCTCCCCTGGGCTGATATACTGTTGCCAGCTCTTCCCTGCAGCTCATGGTCAATCTCATGTTTTGCCCTCTTGTAGCTGTCTGACTTCTGATTGCAACTCTTAGATTTAAAGCATGCTGAGAACACACTGCTTTGTGTCCAGCTGGGCTTCAGATTGCCAAATCAATATTTGAGTAGTTTTTTGAAACTAAAGATCTCCAAGATCAACTTTTTTTTTTCTAAAACTTGCTCACCTGGAGCTGAAAACATTCTAAAAATTATTTACATTCAGGATGGTCTTCCTATAATAAATGAGAAGTCAAATGACCAAGCTCAAGAGCTCAGTCCCCAATCCTCATGCAATCAGGGAGGTGCCCCTGGACTGCACACCTCCCATAAGGACAGTGGCTCCTTAGTCCTGCTCAGGGCCACATCTTGGCAGTCAAATTCTTTTTTTTTTTAAATAATAAATTTTATTTTTATATTCCCCATACAATTGCAACCCCCTCATTCTGAACCCAACCCCTCCCCTCTCGCCACCCACCCCCCCAAAAGTGTCTCTGGTTCATAGTTTTTTGTTGATTTTGAGTGAGACCATCCGGTATTTTTCTTTTTCTTTTTGGCTTATTTCGCTGAGCATGATCCCTTCCAACGCCATCCATGTTGCTGCAAATTGCATGTGTTTATCTTTTTTGAATGCTGAGTAATATTCCATGGTGTATATGTATCACATCTTCTTGATCCAGTCATCTATTTTTGGGCATTTGGGCTGTTTCCAAAGCTTAGCTATTGTAAATAGTGCTGCTATAGACATAGGGGTGCAGGTGCTCTTTGGAATTGATGTTTCTGTGTCCTTTGGGTAAATACCTAGGAGTGGAATTGCTGGATCATATGGAAGCTCTATGTTTAGTAGGTCCAGAAATCTCCACACAGCTCTCCATAGTGGTTGGACCAGTTTGCACTCCCACCAACAGTGCAGAAGAGTTCCTTTTTCTCCACATCCTTGCCAACATTTGTTGTTGCTAGTTTTTTTAATATGTGCCATTCTCACTGGTGTAAGATGGTATCTCATGGTAGTTTTGATTTGCATTTCCCTGATTACAAGTGATGTTGAACATTTTTTCATATGTCTGTTGGCCATTTGCATTTCTTCTTCGGAGAAGTTTCTTTTTAGCTCTTCTGCCCATTTTTTTTTATTTTAAATTAATAAATTTTATTTTTATATTCCCCATACAATTGCAATCCCCCCATTCTGACCCCAATCCCTCCCCTCCTGCCCCCCACCCCCCAAAAAGTGTCTCTGGTTCATAGTTTTTGTTGATTTTGATTTTCACTTTCTTATAGTTATTCATTTTCCTGGTCCCTTATTTAAGTATTCTAGATTCCTGCTATGAGTGAGACCATCCGGTATTTTTCTTTTTCTTTTTGGCTTATTTCACTGAGCATGATCCCTTCCAGCGCCATCCATGTTGCTGCAAATTGCATGTGTTTATCTTTTTTGAATGCTGAGTAATATTCCATGGTATATATGTACCACATCTTCTTGATCCAGTCATCTATTTTTGGGCATTTGGGCTGTTTCCAAAGCTTAGCTATTGTAAACAGTGCTGCTATAAACATAGGGGTGCAGGTGTTCTTTGGAATTGATGTTTCTGTGTCCTTTGGGTAAATACCTAGGAGTGGAATTACTGGATCATATGGAAGCTCTATGTTTAGTAGGTCCAGAAATCTCCACACAGCTCTCCATAGTGGTTGGACCAGTTTGCACTCCCACCAACAGTGCAGAAGAGTTCCTTTTTCTCCACAACCTCGCCAACATTTGTTGTTGCTAGTTTTTTTAATATGTGCCATTCTCACTGGTGTAAGATGGTATCTCATGGTAGTTTTGATTTGCATTTCCCTGATTGCAAGTGATGTTGAACATTTTTTCATATGCCTGTTGGCCATTCGCATTTCCTCTTCAGAGAAGTTTCTTTTTAGCTCCTCTGTCCATTTTTTGACTGGATTATTTTCTTTGTTGTTGTTGAGTCTCATCAGCTCTTTGCAGATTTTTGTGATCAGTCCTTTATCATTAGTGTTGTGTGCAAAAATGTTCTCCCATTTGGTGGGGTTTCTCTTTGTTTTTGTTATTGTCTCTTTTGCTGTGCAGAAGCTCTTTAATTTGATGTAGTCCCAGCTGTTGATCTTTGCCTTCACTATCACTGCTTTGGGTGATGTGTCTGTAAAGATGTCTTTGATGTGCAAATCACGTAGTGTTTCGCCTATATTTCCTTCTATATATTTTATGGTTTCAGGTCTTATGTCTAGTTCTTTAATTCATTTTGAGTTGATTTTTGTGTATGATGTGAGGTAGTGGTCAAGCTTCATTCTTTTGCATGTAGCGACCCAGTTTTCCCAGCACCATTTATTGAACAAACTTTCTTTTCTCCAATGCATAGCCTTTGCTCCTTTGTCAAAGATTAGTTTGGCAGTCAAATTCTTACTGGATGCATTATTTGGTTCTAGGAGCAGGTGGGAGAGACATGTGACCTGACCCATCAAATGCATGGGACTTGAGAGGGATGACTTGTCTTCTCCCCACTTATATCAGGAAGGCCAGCAGACAGCTCTGTGTGGGCATTTATGCCATCTGCTTGTGTTCCGACAGCTTCTGGCTTTGTATTGCTAGGAGAAAGCAGAGAATTTGTAGTTTCTGCTGCAGACCAGCACAGCAGTGGATGATGAGGCTGTCTCAGGGTTGAGAGATTGCGCGGGGTGGTCAGGGAGTCGGCGAATAAATGACACACAGATACACTTTAAGAGAGTGAAAATCTCAGTGTAATTTTATTTGAGTCAGTGGTCAGTATATATATATGTTTTTCTAAAGGCATAGGATCGGTTATCAGTGAATTAAGCCAGCTGGCTCATAGGTTTAGCTTATCATTGACAGGGCAGTGATCTATGTCCGAAGTTACATCTGGACCTAGTCATTTTCTTAAGTAGTCAGGCTAATAATTTTTCTTTTGTTCTATGTAATTACTTTTTTGTTTTAATAACTACTCACTACCACTAACTTGTTTATTAATTAGCATGGGTGAATATACTTTTCACAAAGTAATATTTTTTTCATTAAGATCAAAGCTAACAAAGCCAAGGACACAACAGAGAAATCAAAAAACTAACAAGTCTATTATTACACAGAGTTTAGTAATGTTTCATTTGAGTTAGTCCAGTTATTAAATTACGTATGTTTTTTAATTAGCAATCAATGACCAGAAAAAGGAAAGATTTTAGAAAGACAGTTGTAGCAGAATAAAGTTTGTGGGCCTTGAGAAAGCGAGATAAGGTTTCGTGTGTTCAGTATTCCTTTTAACAATCTTCGTGGCGGCTTCTGGTGGTCATTATCTCTTAACAGGCATCCAGCCTATCTAAGCTTTAGGGAGTTTGCTGTTCTCCCGAAGCGCATGGTTCCTTGCCCACGCCGGACCTCAGGGACCATGGCAACAGCCATTAGTCCTGAAGGTCACTGCAGGGGGAGGTGCAGCAAGTTTCCATTTGTTTGTGCTTCTGCCTGAATTTAAGAGTATTCCTCCAACATGCATGAAGCTGAAGGGGATAATGCTAAGTGCAATAAGTCTCACTTATATGTGGAATATAGAGGGGGGAAAAAGGATCAGTCAAAACCAAACCAATAATAAACCCTTGACATCTGACTGCAAAATGGAGGCAATCAGATGGGGAGGAAGGGCAGGGAGAGGGCCTAATGGAACATGGTGGAGGATTATTGGAGCACTAGTGGTGGGCATAGTGTGAAAACATACATTTATAGAGGTTTGAATCTATAACCCCAAAAGCAGATACCACAATATAAACCAACGTTACCTCAATAAACATAGTCAAGGCACAGTGGAGTAAAGATAGATACACACATACCCAAACTTGCTCCTGTTCTCACAGTTAATCATCGGGCAGTTTTGCTGGTAATGTTGGCCTGTGAGCATCTTGTTCAGGTGTTTCTTTTTGTCCAATACATGCAATTTCTTTGTTTTACAGAAAAGATGGAAATGCGTTGGGTGTATTGTTGGAAAGATATGAGATGGATGTACCCTGAGACTCTTCAGAGTCAAAGGGTTACGTACTACAAACACTTACTCAACCTTCCAAATGGGTTTAGTTTTGCAACAGCCTTATTGAGGTACAATTCACATGCTATACAGTTAACACGTTTTGAGCATGTATTTCAGTCGTTTTTAGTATATATTTTAGTATATTTAGTGTGCATCCATCACCACAATCAATTTTAGAACAATTCATCAACCCAAAACGAAACTCACCCTCCATTTCCCCTGAAGCCCCTACCCCTAGGCAACTACCAAGCTCCTTTCTGTCTCTATGATCTCTCTGCTCTGGGCTTTCATATGAATGGAATGATACAATGTGTGGTCTTTGGTGTCTGACTTCTATCACTTAGCATATTTTCAAGGTTCATCCTTGTTATGGCATGTTATGTACTTCATTTCCTTTTCATCACCAAATAATACTCAATAATATAGATAGATCACCTTTTATTTGGTCATTTATCAGTTGATAGACTTTTGGTTGATCCTACTTTTTTTGGCTCTGATGAATAATGTTGCCGTGAGCAGTTGTGTGCCTGGTTTTGTGTGAACTTTTGTTTAATTTCTCTTGGGTACATGCCTAGGAGTGGAATTGGTCCAGCAATACTCTGTTGAACCATTTGCAATGGCTAGATTGTTTTCCAAAGCTGCTGCATCATTTTACATTGCACAAGCAGTATATAAGAGCCCCGATTTCTCCACTTTT
Source organism: Talpa occidentalis (assembly GCF_014898055.3). Lineage (NCBI taxonomy): Eukaryota > Metazoa > Chordata > Mammalia > Eulipotyphla > Talpidae > Talpa > Talpa occidentalis. The sequence goes on along the minus strand of NW_023605305.1, from coordinate 70,505,016 downwards.
CACCAACATTTGTTATCATCTGTTATCATTGTTATCATTTGTTATCACCTGTTTCATTTTGATTCTCACCATCCTGGTGGGTTTGAAGTAGTATCTCATTGTGGCTTTTGATTTGTATTTCCTAAATGCCTCATGATGTTGAATATCTTTTTATGTGTTTATTGGTGATCTGTGTGTATATCTTCTTTGGAGAAATATCTAGGAGGACTTTAGTGTTCTCTGTTGAGCTGTCTCTGCCCCATGATGACACCCTTTACACTTTGGGGTGGAAATAGGGTAGGGATCTGTGCTGAAAGACCCTTGAGAGGGCAGTTGGTTAGCATGGATGGTATCATCTCTTCCTTTATATGGTTACACCTTTGTGCCTTGGAAGGAAATGTCTCTGGCCAGGAAATGCCTGAAGTCACAGACAGGAGACCTGCTGCAGAGTGTGTGCCTTGGTGTTCCTCACTGCCCTCCCCAAGATGGTTATAGCTAAAATTATCATTTGTCCTGTAATATTGGGACAGACCCAATGCTCAATTTAGGTATAAATTTATTAACCAGTCCCATACTCTCTTTCACACACACTTTTTAACCAGTCCCATACTCTCTTAAAATGTCTTGATTTGGATGATAAATTATACAGTTACCTAGTCACAGAGCAAGGGCCAGGGTAAGAATATCCACAGGCCCCAAACCACAAACCTAGAATCCAGGGCCGGCCATTGTGCTCTCTGGTCACGATGAGAGGATAACTGAACTTGGACTTGAAAGTTCTCAAGGCCTGAGCTGATGTGGGCTGGATCCCACAAATCCACCATGAAAACAGTGGTTGACAAGACTCTTCAGGCCCCTGCAGCTGTGAAGCCTTTGAGATAGGCTTGATGGAGAGCTTACCAGCATCCTGGACCTGACTCTACTTCAGAAAAGGTCAGTCAGGACTGATGTGGCTGTCACTGCCCTTACTACCTGTATGCACCTGTCCTGCCACTCATGTCAGTAAGGGATGAATAAAGCCCCACTGGAGGGAGCCTTGATGAGAGGGGAGTGGTACTTTCACATACATGAGGGGATAATGATTCTTAGGTTCTTGTGATTTTTTTCTTCACCAGGACCAAATCTTTTATCACTTTGATTTCCTTAATGCATTTTTAAATTGGGATATAATTGACATATAACATTGATTTAGTTTCGATGAATGACATGCAGATCTGATATATTCATGTATTGCAAAACAGCTGTCACAAGTGTATTTAACATCCATCTTCACAGTAACCAAAACAATGTTTTTCTTCTGATGAGAACTTTTAAGATGTACTCACTTAGCAACTTCCAAGGGTACAGTACAATGTCATTAACTGTCATCCCCATGCTGGACATGACCTCCCCAAAGCATATTTATAACTGGGTGCTTGTACCTTTTGACATACTTGACCCATTTTGCCCCATCCCCACCCCCAGAATAGTGTTGCAGAGACATTTAACTGGTGCAAAAACTGTAATAAATTTCAGGTAGCATAGAGAAAAAAAGAGAGGGTGCCAACAGGTACCCCCTGGAGAAGATGAGTCCCCACGGCCTCCCCCACCACCATAGGCATCAGCTCCTGTTAGCATCTGTGGAGTGTGCATATATGAGTGACTCTGTGTGACTCCCATACAGAGGGAGAGTGCCGACAAGTTCCTGTGCAGAAGGGGAGCAAGAGAGGGCTTCCCAGAGAAGGAGACAGGTCCTGGGTTGAGAGGAGTAGTGTACTAGCAGAGTAGAGGAAGAGGGATGGAGCTTCCAGGCAGCAGAAACCTGGTAAGTAAGCCCTGTGACAGTGGGCCTGGGGACAGTGAGGTGAGGCTGTGCTGTAAATGTTCTGATCACCTTGGTAAGGAATGGAATTCTAGCCTTTAGTCAGTAATTCCAAAGCCCATGTGTCCCTGGAACACCTGCCTCTGAGATGTTCCTTGGACAAAGGGTTCCACTGTCACAAAGGTATGGGGAATCTCACATATAAACATTCCACCACCCCTAACCCCCACCTTGGAATGTTGCAAGAGATTTTGTCCCCAAGAAGCCCTGCTGCAAACACCTTTTTCACTGGTTACTCAGGGCTGCCCTTAAGCATCCTGTAGCCTCTGTGTTCAGCAGGAAAGCCAGATCAGGCAATAGGGAGCACTTGCAAGTGATAGTGCAAGAGAGTAATGGGATCAGTCAACCATGGTTGGGGGTGGGATGGCTGGGCTGTGCTGGAGGCAGAAAGACCAGTGAGTGCCTGGTCACTGGCTAAGTTAGAGGGTCCATCTCAATAGCTACCTGGATGCCTGGGAAGAGCCCAGCAAAGTCACCAGAGGGGATGGAATGGACACAGAATGTGGAAGAGACCAGAGAGAAGGCCATGCTGCCGCTGAGCTCTGTGCGTGCTCCATCCCAGAGCCTCCTTCCCGGCACAAATGTCAGCTGAATGATCTCCTGGGATTTTCTGAGGTCTTGGAAGAGCAGCTGAGGGGCCACTTCCTGCCCGCCTGTGTTCACATTCCATAAGCATGGGTCCCATGTCCTGCTGTTCTCCTGAAGGTTCCAACAGGCCACATCTTGCCTTTCTTCACCTTTTCAGAAGAAGGAAAACATACATTTGAATCCAATATATGCCATGCCACCCAGCCCCCCATTTCTCTAGCAGAGTGGAAAAATGTGTCTCCCAGGGGGCTCTCAGACCCAGCTCTAAGAGCTCTTCTTTCATTTGAACGCTCTCCTGTTGCAGGAGGCTTACCTTTCAGAAGCCTCAGAATAACTGTCTGTAAAGTGTATTTCAAGCCAGTGAACACATGAAACTCCAAAACAGGGAACTACATATCCAGCTGGAACTCTCAGACTCCCAGGCAAGCTTCGTGGAAGAAACAAACTGTGAAGAGAACAAGTCTGGGTAGAAATGCCCAAAGAAAAGGTATTGGTGTGGGTGCCGAGGCAGCAGGGAGACTTTCTGTTTCACTTTGCTCCCACACTGTTTTCTGTTCTTAATCATGCCATTTCTTGCTGCTACTGCTCCTGCTATAAAGCCTCAGAAGACCTAAGAGAGACCACTTACAGCTTGTTGTTTCCTCTGAAGCTGCGAAGGGCCACCACAGAGGACTTTCTCTCCTGGGGTAAAAAAAAGAGGGAGGATCGGGAGAGGAGGGAGAGAGGCAGGGCACAGCTGGCACACTGCAGAGCTAGGATGGTCCCACACTGTAGGGAAAATTAGGACTCACTCCTCACTCATTCATTCACCTCTTCATTCATTCATCATGTGTTATTTTGTAACCTGATCTTTGTGTTTGTGTTGGGAATAAAAGATGAGCACTCTTGGGCCTCCAGGAGGAGAGGCTGGTAAGCAAACCCCAAAACACAGCTGTATGAGAAGCAGCATGATGGGTGGTGTCCACAGATTGCTGTGATGTGGCAGAGGACCCCTGACCTCTCCAGGAGATGTCATGGGCAGGAGGCAGAGCAGGGCCCATGCATAAGCTAAGATTTGAGCAGAGAAATAGAAACTGGGGTGGGCTGGTTGAGGATGAGGTGCTCCTGGTGGGGGAACCTGTGCTGAGCTCTGTGTCTTAGGAACACTATATGCTTGGCTGTGATCAGAGTCTGAAATTCGAAAGGTGTGTGGAAGGGGATGAGATAGAGGGGGTAGGAATGCAGACCCAGGGACTGGGGCTTGATCACCAAGCCTCAGGAGTATGGCTTTTTTCCAAGAGACAGTAGCTGATTTCCTGTCAGCACCATGATGGAGAAAATGAAAGAGAAGAGAGGGACTGGGGAAAGGTCAGTTCCAGAGAGGGTGAGAAGAGGCCTCGATGGTGAAAGGAGGAATTGAACTAGAGCCAAAGTCGAATGGCCAAACCAAGGTACATGTGTGGACATTGTGGGCACCCATCTTAATGGTAAACAATGAAAGTCATTTAAATGTCTGATAATAAGGAAAGTAAAATATAAGGCACAGTGTGGGGAATGGGGAGTTTTGATCACCAGGCTGAGGACTGTTACAGTGAAAGAAGGTTGTCTCGTACACAGCCACCTGGAGTGTGTGGCTCACCATCTCCTGGGCGCCCTTTTCCAAGGAGCTGAGCTGCAGCCCCTTCTGCTTCTGCTCTCAGCATCTTCTGATGGGGCAGGGGTGGGAGGTGGGGGAATGCCATTGCACCATGCTGATACTTCAGGGCAGGAAGGTCAGGAAGGGAAACAGACCCTCCCTTCATTAACTGCCATCCCTCCACACATGTCCACACATCTTTATGTCAACAAGCTGGAAGCCAATGTCCAAAAATGGCAATGTTTGTGCTAGGCTGGTGGGATTGTGGGTAAGTCTTAGTCCTAAAATTTCCTGGAATAGCATATTGCCTTTTTAATAACAATACTGAAAACTACACACCCACCAAAAGCCCTGGATGGGTACAAGTGCCGCATTATCCAGCCTGCCACACAGGCTTTCATTTTCTAGTTACCATTAATGCTGCTATAAACTTGTAAATTACATGCTTTGATACAGGACACACAGATTCTCATTTCCCAAAAAATATCAACTTTATTATAAATGTAAGGAAAATAGCTAAAATATTATATAGCAATCCAGCCTACTATATGCAGTGGGTTCTCCGCATCTCTTGAAAATCCTAGCAGCTGATGCGGGCACTATTTTTTTTTTTTAAGATTTATTTTTTTTATTTATACAATAGCTGGGGTGCAGTCTAGAGGCGCAGGAGGGTGAGAGGCTTCACCAGAGACAGAGTGGGGAGAAGAACACAGCAGACGGACCGAAAGCACTGCTGAGAGGAGCTGTGGGCGCTACAGGAGAGGTCTGGGGGCACTACAGGAGAGGTCTGGGGCACCATGTGGGAATCTCCCTGGCAGGCTGAGAATTGAACCTGCACTGCAGAGGCTGCAGCTTCACAGCGCTGCACTCAACCTGCTGTGCCACCAGGGAGGCCCCCCATGATGCAGGCACTTTCTGATCCTGAGTTCTGAATTTATCATGGTGTGCCTTTGAAGGTGCATGTGGGCGAGGCTGGCTCTGGACTCTGGGGAGCAGCCACATTGGGTTTACTGCTTCGTAAATCATTTCCCTCAGTGAACACAGGTGTGAGAGTCAACATCCAACCAAAAAGATGCAGAAGCTTACTTGGACAGAATCCATACAGACCCAATCAGCCATCTGTGAAATGTTCCAGAGGAAGGGAACCAAAGTAGCCCCCAATGTGAATGTTGTGGGCTGGGTCCATGCTGCTCTCAGGAGGGAGGAAGAATGTCGCCATCTAGGCTCCGTGCCCACCTACCCTGTGAAAGGAGTGGGCAAGGCCCCAGGGACCTGGGGCAGGCTGGGCTCATGCTCCAAGAGGAGTAAGAAACCAGGACACTGAGGCATGCTAGCACACGTATTTCTATTTTGGGACATTCATTTCTGAGGAAAGCCTTGGACTCCAGGAATATAGAGGGCTGTGGCTAGGTTCTTGGGTTCCAGTAAGACCCACACTTGTGCTGTGGGTGCAAGTTCAGTCACCAGCAGACTGCCACAGAGGCCAGCCCCTCTCAGAACCTGCTCAAACTCCAGGGTTGCACCCTGGCAAGGGGGTGTGGGGGTACAGGGGGCACTGGGGTTAGCCTGGTGCTGATGGGGGCTGGCAGGGAAGGTTAGACACACCTCAGGAGTACTGGTCTCTGGCCAGTCTCTTTCTCCTATCCAACTTCGCCAGGTTTTCTGTTAGGGGCTCCCCTAATGATGCGGGACAAGGCCCATCACAGGGCACAGGGTGAGCCCCATGAGCAGCCACTCTGTGTGACTTCTGGCTCTGAAATCAGACACAGCAGAGGGCGATCCCAGCTCTGCTTCCACTGTCCAGTTGGCACTTCCCCACTGAGCGTTGGTTTCTCCTTCTGCAAACCCTGACTCAGCTCAGCTCATGATACAGGAGGGAGTTAAGGGCATGCTGGCCCCCACAGTGCCTGACTGAGAGTGACCTGCTTCTCTCCATGCTGTCTCGGTGATGCCAAGAGCTCAGGGCAGTACAGGGGAGGGGATCGGCCTTTGAAAAGCTGTGGGCTTGTTTACAACCCAAATGAACATCCCTAGGATTTCCTGAGGCTTCCTCTCATGTTAAGACCAAAGAGCTGACACCTTGTGAAAATTGTTATATGAGAAAATGGCCCATCCAGGTGAGGCCCGGACTGGGGACTGGGTTTGCAAGGGCGCTAACTGATTAACGCTGTAGACCTGGAGTCACTGGCTCAGGGTCTTTTGATGTGTCTGGGTTGATGCCACCCTCATCACAAATAACAATTGTTATTTCTGAAAACACCTTGCCCCCACCCTGCATCTGGGTCTTGTCCCCATCAGCCTTTTTTTAGTCACTCCTCTTAAAGACGAAGGGCCTCTGCTGAGAGGTGAGATCCACCCGGGGACATTTTAAAGTGTGTGATTCAGTGGCATGTCTACATTCATAGTGCTGTACAATCATAACTACATCTATGTGGCTTATTTAAAGGGAAAATCGACAACCATTAGTACTCACTCCCTACATACCCTCCCCCAGCCCCGGCAACCAGTAATCTGCCTTCTATCTCTCTATATTTACCAATTCTCGACCTTTCGTGTGAATGGATCTCCACAATGTGACCTTATGTTTGTCGTCTTTCACCATGCATCATGTTTTGGGGGCTCATCCACAGTGTAGCAGGCATCAGCACCTCATTCCTTCTCATGGCTGAGTAAATCTATAGAGAGAGAATTCAGAAGAATAATGTTATGTGGCTCTAAACATAGATATTGGATATTTTTTTATCCACTCATCTTCTGAGGAACATTCAGATCGTTTCTACTTCTGTGAGATTATGTTCTTGGCTTATTTTTAAAATTTTAACCTTTATTGAGCCCTGTGTGTATTTACACAGATTTTGTCAGGCTGATCTCCATGGTACAGATGAGGAAACTGAGGCACAAATAAATTAAGTTGCCCCAGGTCACATGGCTGATGAGTAGAAGCCACAGTCTTACCAAAGTCGATACTGAGATGAGGTTCATCCTACCTCACAGGCCTTTTATTCATGGCTCCAGTATGTCAAGAACTGGTGGGTTGCCTCCAAGTCATGCTAAGAGCATGACTGAGCCCAGAGAAGAATGTGTCCCCAGCAGACAGTCCTGTCCAAACATGGTCTGGAGGAGAAGCCAGGAGGTGTGGAAGACCCTACCAGATTCCTCCTGGAGAAGCCTCAAGGGAGAGCTCATGCGCCCCCATCCTCACTCTCACGCAGGCTTTAAGGAGAAAGTGATGCTCTGCCTGCAAGCTGAAGGCCCAGGCTTCCACCGAAAGTGCTAGAACAAAGGGACAACCAAGCGGTGATATCACCAAGCCTCAGCCTACTGTCCCCCAAGACAATGGGGGGGGGGCTCTCTTCTGGGATTCTCAGAGTTCCTGGAGGGCTAGATACCAGAGCCCAGGTTCTGGCCAAAGGACATGGGGAAGGGAACCAGCCAGACTTGAGGCTTCGAGGAACTATGTCCTAACCCTCCTGACACAGATGGGATCAGGGCTGCACATTCATCTGCAGAATTCTGATTGGGTGAGGCAGGACTACCCCTGTGGGAGGGAGCATTTGGCCCAGGGCAGTGGTTCTCAAAGTATGGTCCCCAGAACAGCAGCAGCAGCAGCACCGGGGAGCTTCCAAAAGGAGAACTGCAAATTATTGCACTCTACCCAGACCTAACTTCTGAGGATGGGGCCTGGGGGGTCAGCAATCTGTGTGTTATCAAAGTCTGCCTGGTAATTCTGCTGTATCTCAAGTGTGAGAACCAGTGCACAGGCGGCAAGCAGCCCTATTACATAGAACCCCGACTCCTGTCCACTTTTTCAGGGGGAAGGCCAGAGGACAAGACCAGCCATCTAGGAGGACTCTCCCCTCCAGGTCTGCACTCATGCCCTTCCCTCTCCACCCTCCTTACAGGCCCTGATAACCAGCTGGATTCATTTACTTCCAGCCAAGGAGCCAGGCCTCCCTGAATCACAGTTGACATTCAGTTTTATGACTCTCCCTGGGGGTGGGGCCCTCTTGCCAGAGAGGCCTCTGAGGAGGTGGGGAGGGGAGCAGAGTCCCAATGGTAGAGGCGGGTCCAAACCTATGCAGCCGGCTTGTCCACTACAGTCCCCCAGGTCCTGGGTCCGAGGCTCTCTTTCCCATGGCTCACAACTCTGAGGGTCAAGCCCCAATTTCCCACTTCCTGGTAGTGGAGGGAGCTTAAAACATATATGGGGGAGGGGACAGTTCACTGAGGTCTTTTAAGATGTCAGGACACAAGCTGGCACAACTCCTCCCCACCACATTTGAACTGGTGGGGTCCCCAGGGGAAAATGCATGCCTCGCCTCAGGTCCCACCCCCTCAAGGTCACATCTTCCCCAGCTCAGCCTTCCCGGGTTGCCCAGTTCACATGAGAAGGGAATAGATGTGGTTCCTAGGTAGGGTCCTCAAATAAACCAATGGGAAAACAAAAAAAAATCCTCATGCCCTCCCTAACAATCCAGCTTCCCACCAGGCAGTTTGAATGACTCTGATCAGGAGTCATGTTGCTCGCTGGACCCAAAAAGTTGGACTTGTGCTTGTGCTCTCTCCCATGGGCCTTGTGCCATGGGCCAGGTGATTCAACCTCTCTCTACTTAGAAGCACCAGCCCCAAGGGAGTGTGCCGGATCCCTGATCTCCTCCAGGAAGCCTCCAGGATAGTGTGAAACTCCAAAATAGTCGCCATTGTGTTGCTCAGACCATTTCATGGTCAAGGCCACGCTGCTCTCAGAAGCTGCTCTCAGGAAGCTCCTCAGTTCCCCATGGGAGAGGGAATGTGCCAGCTTAAGCAAAGAAATACAGGCCAAAGAGCCCTTTGTTTGATCAGTACTGGGGTCAGTGAGATGCAATACCCGCAACTACTGCATTTACTGGGCGGCATAAGGGACTTTCCGGGTCATTGTTAATCTGGGCAACCCCTTCACATGACGTGTTAAGTCCTAATCTTTCAGTGGGAAGACTTCACCATGTCTGTCTGGGGCAACTAGGAGAGCCTATTGTATGCCCTGCACACCTTTCTATTGGAGGGCAATAATGGGGCGAACTGGCAGCCCCGACCCATCTCATGTAGCATCCACACTTCCCTTCTCAAGTTGAAGGGCCTGTAAAAGCCACTTCCTAATTATCTCTTGAAGATAGTACATCCAGGTCTGATGGGTCGAGTTCATGAGTGATGGGCTGGGAGGAACCCCAATCCACTTTAGTGACTATGACCAGTCACTGAGGGCCCAGGGAGACCGGATTCTCTGATTTTCACATGAGAAATTAGAGCTATAATATGAAATTGCCCCATTTTATAGCTTTGGCCACAGTTGGAGTGGGCCTAGCCCAACATGCCTGACATCCTCAGGGTACCCATGCAGCCTTAACCTCTTCCTGCTCCCCTATGGGCCTGGGGGACGCCTGCCTCAAGCACTTTTTATATATCCTTAGCAGAACATTCAAGGACAGATGGCGTCCACAACTCTGTGCCTGCAGCCTTGGGCCCGGCCCTCATATATCCCCCCTCCCATGAGGTCTGGTCCCTGAATTTGTCACAGACTTGGACCTCTGTGCTGTCAGCCTGTCCCCTGGGTCAGGGCCTACACCCTCCTCTCCCAGCACTTTCTTTAAAAACTGGCTTAAATGACCCTCTTCATTCACTCCTTCTGGTTTTCAAACTGTTGAGGGAAACTTTTGATGTACAAAATTAATATATGACATTTAAAAAATGAATAATGAATGAAATCAACTGCAATTGCAAAACCAAAACTTGGAACTTACGGTCAGTTGCTGTGGGTGGCAATGTTTTTTCCACTTTAGGAGGAAAGAAAGAAAATAGGAAAAATACACAAAAGCAGAGAAAAGGAACCCACAAAAATTGTGCAGACACTGGAAATCCAAGGATTTGTGTGTTCTCTCGATACACTGGAATGTCCACTCCCACTGCTGTGGTGCCCACACCAGAGTCCCTTCACCTAGGATCACAGTCCCACCAGCAAGTGACAGTCCTCATCTGACTCTGGCTCTGGGCAGCATCTGACCTGTTGACCCTCCCCTGATCTGAAAGGCAGCTTTCTTTGGCTGCTACAAATAACAAATAGAATGGGTCCTTTGACCAAAAAAAGTCAAATACAGAATTTTCTAGCCACAAAAGCGTGGCACATGTGTGTCGTCCATCACAATTCACAAAGCACTTTTCATCAGTTGCATTATTTGGGGGTCATGGAGAGGTGGCATAGGTTCGGGAGAACCCTGGATGAGAGTCCGTGTTCCAACTGCAGCCTGAGGCTGGGGCCCTCCCTGAGCTTCAGTTTCCCCATCTGTGAAATTAACAAGTTGGTCCCCAGAGATGGTTTCTTTTCTTTTTACTTTGTTGTTTTTATTGTTATAGGTTTTTTTTTTCCCCCTCTATTAAAGATGGTTTCTTACTCATTGTCATGGTCTGTTCAAGTCACTATATACAGAATATCATAGCATAGGGGACTCATAAACAACAGAAATTTTTCATGGTTCTGGCAGCTTGAAGTCCAGAATTAAGTTGCTAGCAGACTTGGGGTCTAATGAGAATCTGCCTCCTGGTTCATAGATGGCCATCTGCTCCCTATGGCCTCACCTGGCAGGAGGGAGTGAGGAAGCTCTCTGTGATCCCTGTTATAAGGACCCTAATCCCATTTGTGAGGGTTCTACCCTCATCACCTAATCACCTCCCAAAGGCCCCAACTCCTCATATCATTGCACTGGGAGTTAGGTTCCAAAACGTGAATTTAGGAGGATGCAAACATTCAGTCTGTAGAACTTATTATTAAATAGTATCAACAATACCATAGGGTAATGAATAAAAAATAAACTCCATCTCCATCTCTAGGGGATCCCTCTCCTCTCCACCTGAGAGTCCCATAATTACCAAATTTGTGTGGGTCCATCGAGGTTTTCTGCTCACTTGACATGCATATGTGCACAGCACACTAGCAGTGTTGTTTCACATTTTTTACTTTTGTTACTTTTCTAATACCAGTGCCTAGGACAGCACCTAACTCTGTAGGTAATTTGCAAAATTTTTGTCACATAGTTAATAAATTTTGAAAACTTAACCCTCTGCCTTGGAGGTCTTTCTGTGTCTTGTTTTTAACTGCTTCATAGATGTGCAATAATTCAATCAGACCTTCCCTAGTGCAGATTCACTATCTGTTCCCCAACCTCTTTGGGCTTGAACTGTGCAGAATTTGAAATCATTTCATTTTGGAACAGTCATATCATCCACATGCAGGTCAGTCCCCATAACCACACATGCTAACGTATTTGCATGGAGATGTATTAATTTCCCACTACCATTACCAGACAAGGAGGAGGTCTCTACCCCCATAGAGCAGATAATCATATCAGGTATCTGCTTTATTTGCAAACCAATTGGCAAAGAGGTAGGCGATAAACTCAAATCTACTCAAATTAAGAAAGGAAATGAGGTTATATAGGGCTTGGGGTTAGGTTGAGAACAAAGGTGTTAAATTTTCTTGGCTAAGAGCAGGTTGGGGCAAAAATGTGGACTTGACTAAAGGTCATTGTTTGGTCCCAGAGCACTTCGTACAGAAAGTATGAAGTTTTTCTTCAGATCACTGGAGTTGTGAATTTCTGTCAGTGTGCCCCATGTCTGGCTAGTCCCCCTCCTCCTCAGCATTCTCAATCTCCAGCCAACCTTGGTGCTCAGCTCAAGGTTCTTTGCTTCTACTTGCTTGGCCTATATCAGATAGACTGTGTCTGTGAATACAGAAGTTAGGAAGGTAGGTAAGTGTTTCTTCTCCCTTGCACTTTAGAGTCTGAGACCAGTTTAACCATTTAGACTTCATCTTGCTGCATGGAATAGATAAGGTTCTGTCAACAGCTTCAATTCAGGGCTGACTTGCCTCTCTAAGAACCCACAACTGAAGATGACTCTGCTTAGAGCTTTGAGGATTCAGAAGAAGACAAGGAGCATGGGCCTCTGCTGAAGTAAATGTTGTTGAGACATAGTGTTGCTTTGTGTCCCTGGTCTTTCTGCTGCTCATGCTCTCCATCCTCTTGCCCTCTGAGAGTTGGCTATAAGGTAGGGGTCTGGGAGGAACAGTCTGTCCCCTGAGGTAGCAAACTTTTCCAGGGCTTTGAAGCTGCTCCAGCCTATGAGCATCCTTGAGGTTCCTCCCTGCCCACTGCCACCTGGCAGATTTGCCTGTGGGGAATCTCACTGCTTAGTCTCACCATCACAGCTTCTCCCATCTCCACAGCTACCTTTCCCCCAGCTCAGACTCTCACCCTGGCACTGTTTTAACCACTTGATCGTGCTAAATTTACCAAAGATCTTTGCAGAGTGCAGGTTGTTTTATAGATCCATCCTTCTTGTTCTCTCCTTCCATTCAGTATTCTTCTACAATCTTCTGAAGCACAGGTGCCATGGTGGTATTTTCCTATTCACTGATGCCAACTTGCCATGGGGTAGGGACAACAGGCTTGGGGGTGGGGGTGCATATAGGAATACCCTGAGGTTGGAACAGACTGGCTGTTGGGGCACATGTGTGCTTTCTAAGAGCTTCTGGTGGGTTAACATTGCTGGCTCTGACTGCTTCTCTAGCATCTTCTCAGCCCTTTGGCCCTGGACCAAGTCCTGCCCCTCTATAACCATCCTCTGTTCTCTGCCTTTGCCTATATGGTTTCCTCTGCCTGGGTCTACCTGTCTGCCTCTCTATACCTCTTGTGAGAGCTGACTGAACTGTAATTATGACTTTGTGCACATGCACACATACCTCTCATGCCACTCCCCTTTGGAAACTCAGTGACTTACAGCATCTCCAAAGACTATCAGCACCACAGAATGAACTCTGCCCCAGTGGGAAATGAAGAATGTTGGGAACTCTGCAGGCAGGAGGCTGGTGGCCTGGCCCAGGAGTTGAGACCACCATGGAGATGGGGTACAATGGGGAGAAGCTAAGCAGTAGAATCACAGTAGAATCACAGTAGTATCACAGATTGGTCATGGTGGGTGAAAAGAGAACCCAAGACAACTGAGGTTTCTGGCTTAACTGTGACTTGACTTGGGCAAGTTTGGTTAAACCTGTTCCAGGATTCAATGCTTTGAGGTTCATTCTTCAGCAGCATGAGGTAACTCAGTCCCTTGAAGGGGAGTTGGAGGGACCAGAATCTGCTTCTTAATCACCACACAATCCATCCCTCCTTCACCAGAAGCAAGGAGGAATGCGCTCCCTTGGCACGGGGGAAGGAAAGGCATTCCATGTTTGGGGGAGGCAGTTCAAGTCTGACAATTGTGAAACTTCAGCCCATTAGGGGATCCTGTTTGTTCAAATTACGTTAAGAGTAGCTCCACTCAGCTGATAGGCGGCCATTCCCACCCCTACCGCTGGTTCAGACTGTCTCCCTGTGAATGTCTCTGTCTTGCCATTATTCTCGTGCAGCTTCCTGCCAGACCCCATAAAACAGGCTGCAGGACTGTCCTTGCATCTTCCAGTGGGCGACTGCTCTCGAGTTACAGTTGCTCTCCAGTTACAATTAAAGTCGAGTTACTGCACTTCTCAGTGTGCGAGGCCACCAGGGCCCTGGTGCAGTGTGCCGACCTCCCCAGAGGGAGATAAAAGCAGCAGCGTTTGCTTTGAGGATGTCATGAGAGGTGCCCTGTTGACATTTCCCTTCCACTCCCCGTCCTGCTAAGTCCTAATTTAGCTTCCTGAGCACTCCTTTCATCCAAAGGTGCTTATCTCATGAAAATAAACAGGACATAACTTACACATTGGGAGTAGAGAAAGTGGCTCAGTTGCAGCTAAGGAGATTCGAAACCCCTTTCTACAAATAAGCATCAGCTCTGTCACCCATCTACCAGCTGCGTGGCCTTCATCAAGTCCCAGAACTTTTCTGAGCTTCCGCTTCTTCCATTAAATGGAAATTAAAGGCCTAATTAGTAGGATTGCGCAAGAAGTAGAGGCAGTATAGTAAAGTGCCCAGTGCAGTGCCTGCTTCATGAACAGCAGCTGCCATCGCCTGGCACCGGGCAGTCCTGGGCTTCATGTTTGACTCTGCCAGCCGTGAGACCCTCCACGGGTTACTTGACCACTCTGAGCCTTCGTTTCCTCATCTGAGAAAGCCTGTTTCTCAGAGATGTTATGAAGACAAAGTTCTCAGCAAGTGTCTATTTTGCCTACCAAAATAACAAAGGGATATAAGCCAAGGACACAGATGAAAATCTCCCACCTGATGGGCTTGCCATTTAGCAGAGGAGACAGACAACAAATAATGGCTATACTAAGTAAATTGTACAGTATTTTAGAAGATAGTATAGGAAAGCGATAAGTCCATTGAGACATGGAATGTGCAGGGGTAGAGAGGAGGCCTGGGAGCCTCCTCTGGGAAGGGGACATAGAGGTAAGACTTAACATAGAACAGGGAGTGAGTCAAGCAGATTTCTGGGAGAATTGGGGTCCAGGCAGAGAGGCTACCTCAACAAATACCCTTAGGCAGGAGTTTGCCTTTTGGGATGGAGGAACTTGGGCTTTCATGCTGAGCCAGATGGGAAGTCATCTGACGGGGTTTTAAAGGTCCACGGTACTTAAAGTTACTATGTTGAAGAGGGACTGAAGGGGGTGAGCTGGAAGTTGGAGGCAGCTAGTTGGGTATTGTCCAACCCAGGGGAGAGGATGGTGGCTTGGACTGGGTGGTAGCAGTAGACATGGTGAGACAAGATCAGATTCTAGGGGCCTCCCTGGTGGTGCAGCAGTTGTGCGCTGGGCTGCAAAGCTGCCCACAGCCTCTGCAGCACAGGTTCCATCCCCGGCCGCCAGTGAGGGTTCCACATGGCGCACGGACCTCTCCTTCTGCACCCGCTGCTCCCCTTAGCAGTGTACATCGTCAGTCTGCCTGTTCTGCTCCCTGCTCTGGCTCTGGTGGCTTCTCTCACCCTCCTGCGCTTCTGACTGTACCCAGTGCTTGTATAAATAAATAAATAAATCTTTTTTTAAAAAAATTTAAAAAAAGATCAGATTCTGGATGTATTTGGAAAGTAAAGTCTACAGGATTTGCTAACATATTGGCTGCAAGTGGTAAGAGAAAGAGGAATAAATAGAGAATGACTCCAAGCTCATCCAAGGCTAAATGAGAAGCTTTGTGAAAATATTCAGTGGACACATTATTGGTACCGATTATTTGATTGAACACATTCTTTTCCCAGGCTTTACCAAGGACTTGCTCTGGGTTAGACCCTGTACAAAGAAGATCCTGAGCATAGCAGCTAATGGGTTTTCTTTTTTCTGTTAGCTATTTTTTAAATTAGAAGAAAAACAGCTTTATTAAGATATAAATCACTTACTACATAAAATTGACCCATTGAGTCAAAGACAAATATTAAAACCAACCCTGGAAAGCTGACCAAGATCTGAAGCATCCAGCGAGGGATGGAGAGGGGTGAAAGGAGAGGGGAGCACAGTGCACTACTGTGGAAGGCTGTGATTGCTTTAGTGGTGGGAGAGGAAGAGTGACCACACCTGAGGGGTGAAATCCTGTACTGTCAGATATTAACAAGGATGTAAAACAATAGTACTTCATTAATTTTTTTTAAATTGACCTGTTGATAGTGTACAGTTCAGTGGCTTTAATAAATACATACATATGGGTGACTACACCATGGGGAATTTTAGAATATTTTTATCAAGAAATTCTTTCAGTCCCCACTGCTTCCCTCAGCCCTAAGCAACTTCTCTAATCTGATTTTTGCCTCTATAGATTTGCCTGGTTTTTACATTTCATATGAATGGAACCATGCAATATATAGCCTTCTTGGCCTGGGTTCTTTCACTTTGCATAATGTTTACAAGATCAACCATGTTTTAGCAGGTGTCAGCATTCATTGCTTTTTGTGACTGAATAATATTCCACTATCTGGATAGACCACACTTTCTTCATCCACTCATGTGCTGATGGACATTTGGGTTGTTTCTACTGTTTGGCTATTGTGAACAATGCTGCTATGCACATGTATGTACACATTTTTATATGAATATGTTTTCATTTCTGTTTGGTTCTTTGACTATGGTCTGTTGGTTCTTTGAATTGTTAGGTTATTTGATCCCTGCTTGCTCTAGGAATTTACAGGTCATAGAATAACTGTTTAACCAGTTGAAAAGCTGCCAGATTGTTTTCCTAAGGGGGTGCACCATTACCATCCCCAATAACAGTGAATGAAGTTTCTGATTTCTCTACATCTTGTCAACACTTGCTATCATCTGACTTTTCGATTCTAGCCATCAAGTGTGCGAGATGGTATCCCACTGTGGTTCCAGCTGAGGGGGTTGCAGTTCTGGTCAACATCTTCACTTGCATGGATGCCGCCAGTCCTCATGGCAGCCCTGTGAGGTAGCTGCCACTCTCATCCTTGCTTTACAGATGAGGAAACTGAGGCACAAAGAAGTGGCAGTGTTGGCATGCAAATCTAGGCAGTCTGGCTCCTGAGTCCATGATGTTGACCTTGTGCTCAAAAACCTTACAAAAGAGGGGCTTCCCCGGTGGCGCAGCAGTTGAGCGCTGGGCTGCAAAGCTGCCCACAGCCTCTGCAGTGCCGGTTCAATCCCCGGCCACCGGTGAGGGTCCCACATGTTGCACAGACCTCTCCTGCCACGCCCACTGCTCCCCACAGCAGTGTACTTCATCAGTCTGCCTGTTCTGTTCCCCGCCCTGGCTCTGGTGAATTCTCTCACCCTCCCATGCTTCTGACTGTACCCAGTGCTTGTGTAAATTAATTAATTAATTTAAAAAAAAACACCTTACAAAGGAGTGGGAGACAGGCCCGTGACTGCTGTCCACCATATAACTCAATAGGAGTGACAGCCAGGGTGTACAAAAATGGCTATGGTCGCTCTGAGGTGTCAAGGAAAAGGGGCAGAACTGGGCTGGAAGAAGTGTGTCAAGAAGAGAGAGGGAGGTAGACAGGATACTTTGGGTAGAAGATGTTGGGTAGAAGAGGCTGGAAAGGACAGGAGACTGGTTTGGTGGATCACAGTGGAGGTGGCCGAACCCTTGCCAATTCCTTGTTCAAGTATTTACTAGTCATTACCCACTTCAACAGAGTATTTTTAGATCAAATATTTCAATGCGGGTAGAAACCAGTGTGTACTGAGAATTAAACCCTCCGGGGTTCAGCGTGATTAAAAATAAGTGAGTTATTTGGCAACCTCCTGGCAGATGGAGGACTCATACACACATATAACCTATGCAAACTATTCCATATGCAACTGACAGAAAGTAAAGCAACGGTTTATCTAGCACTGGCATTCCACCTGCCCTCCAGCCCCAAAGCACCCCCTGCAGTGAGGGAGGAAGAAGAGAGGGTTTATTCCCTCCCTAGCAGTGGATTAGCCCCCACCCTGGCCAGGCATCTCCCCACCTATGCTGCTCAGGTGTATTTAAAGGTGCCCCTGGCTGCTCTGCTTTGAGCTCAGGGGGTACTTGGGCACTCACCCCTCTTGTGGGAGGCAATGCCAGCAGGACTAGATGGGAGGGAATATTGGATGGTGCCTGCAAATGGGCTTTGGCCAGATTGGTCTCTATGACTAAACTTGTCTCCTGTGACCTGAATTCACCAGTGCCAAAGGGTACAAAGCCAGCTGGTGGGTGACTGCCCAGCCAGAAATTTGGGAGAGTTTTTGAACTGTTGTTTTATTTTTTTTTCCAACAGAGCTGACTCCTTGCTCCCCTGTACCTGTCAGTTCTATGACATCTAAAGCTGTGTTAATTCCTCAACTCTTGCTATCATTATAGCTGCCCCTGCCTATCCATTTTCCCCCTTCTACCCCATCCCCCAGTATTTCACTCTCAGAGATGCTGCTCTGGGTTTTAGTCCCATTTTCCCCCTTTGGCACCATTTGCCCTTCCTCCTTCATTTCCTCTTGGCTGTATATATCAGTTTAATAAGGCCCGGGTAACTCCAGCACCAGAATCAGCAACCCAACCCTTCGCCTAAAAGCCTTAACATGAAACAGAAAACCTGGAAGAAATGGCTCTCCTGCCAAGTCCGTAAATCATGCCAGGTCTGGCCGCCAAGCCAGGTCTGCATGGGGACGAGGCACTTCTGTCCTGAGCAGAGCTCTCCCACTCAGGGGCCACCTCACCACCCACGTCTCTAGCACCCACCTTCATCTTCCAATCCATTCTCCATCTTAGAAAGGTTAGGCTTTGCTGCCCACTCACCCTATTTCTTAAAGCAGAACCAGAAATCTGGAACTGTGTGTAAAATCGCCTGACTTTTCACTCTGGGCAATTCATTCATGTTTTTAAAAACACTCTAGAGGCCAGACCAACCATGTCTGTGGGTCAACTCTGCCCCCAGCTAATCACCGTGCAAGCTCTAATCTAAAAATTATACTGGGTTTCCTAGCATAGAATTGGTCAGGTTTAATTTTTTTTTTTCTAAAATAATTCTTAACCAACTTATTAGACCTTCAGAACTGTACTTCTAGAGTCCAAGCTAAACCAGAAGGATTTAACTCTGGCTGGTAATAGTATAAAATGCATGCTTGGAAATGTGATTCCAGTCTCAGAGTCACAGATTTATTGCAACCCCCTGGTGTGCCGGGTGGCTTTGTATGGAGAGGGCAGCAAAGTCAGACTTGGGGACCAGAAGATGGTAGGCTCAGAGATAGGAGAAGAAGAGGTTTCATTGGTAGGAAAGCCATCCTCCAGATGGAACCACTGAATCAGGGCTCCCCTTGGGGGTCATGTGGCACGGGAGAACTATGAGCTGGGACACTGTGGGCTGGGGTCCGTCAGCCCAGGGACCTGGTGATGGTACCCCAAAGGGAGACACGCTGCTCAGGTCCTGGTTGCCTGAGGTCAGGGGAAGTAGGGGATTTTGAGGCAAGAATGGGGGGAGTGTCAGCTGAAGCTTAGTCTCAGAGCCCAACGGATCTATCACCTTCAATTAGAAAAACAAGGCCCCCATCTAGCCCCCCTTTCACTATCCTCCCTGCCCCCACATTCCTTCATGCAAAGATCTTAGACTAAAATGGTCCAGTTGTGTAAACCCAAGCTCCTCTCTTCACCCCTCTTGGCTGTAAACCAGGGTTACGGGTGCCTGGCTCAATTCAGAGGCCTCTGCCTGGTGTTGCTGCTTGCACCCATTTAGAATAGGGAAGTGCAGATATTTGTGTGTGAGTTTCAGGTTCTGGCTCATCAGTTCTGCAGTGTTCTCTTCCATACTCTGAGGACAGGAGGAAAAGCCTGCTCAGGTCTTCAGGTCAGCAGTCTTGCTGGGCATGCTTCTCCAGGCAGGCACCCCTCACACCATCTTTGATTCCTCTGACTCGGCACCACTCATCTCTTGAAGACCACACAGAAGAGCTGCTGTGCTCATCACAGGGACATTGGTTTAGGGTCCTGCCTTGGGAACATTTGAGCCAACTTGGGTCTGGTCTTAGTTGTGGAACTAGCTATGCTTTTCCTGAGCTGCCAGTTGGTTTTTGACCTACATGTGTTATAAAATGGCTTGGGTAGCGGGGTTTCCACATGCACTTGACTCAGAAAATTTGGGGCCTATGTCTAGAAAGGCAGGGAACCTTGTGTTTTGCATCCCAAATAATTACTTGTCCCTGACGTAGTCATCTATTTCCTGCCCCTGTTAATAATCCATCTTTTAGTTCCTCCCTGTTGAACTAAATGCATTTTTGTCATTTGTCTAAAAGCCTTTATGGACAATAGAAAAGAAATTAAGATAGAACTTCTGGTCTGCGATGGGGGATCCCCTTCCACTTTCCAGTGGATACTGCCTCTACCTCTGGACACTTCCTCCCTGGTGTCCAGTTGCTATGGAGCTGAAATTGGAGAGCCAGGCGTCTACACAAGAAGGAGTGGACAGTGTCAGGGGGGGATGTTTTATGTCTCCAGCAGTCAGGGTGCTCAGGGCCCCTAAATCTGCCACCTAACCCTTGACAGAACCAGCTGCACACCCACCTAGTCAGTTTCTCTGAACCCTGTCTGGTTGTGTTACTGCAGCCCACGCTCTGCCCCCCTAGCCTGGGCTGAGGAGATCTGGCAACCCCACCCTGGGGCTGGGGGTGAATAGGGCAGAAGGTACCTGGATGAAACCCATAGTCCTTACCTCTAGACCTGGCAAGGCGGTGGAGGTGAGAGGGTCTGGTCTCTTAAACCTTGAGGGTCACTCACACATGAGCCATTCATTGTTTCTCTTTCTCCTCCCCTCCCCACCCCCATCTGTGTTCCCATTCTCCCTTTCAGTTTGCATCAATCAGGTTTTGCTGCTGTGAGGAGCAGTTATGGGGTGCTGGTGGAAGGAGGGGTATGTGTGTCTGCCAGTGGGAATCAGCAGGCAAGTCCATGTCAGGGGAAAACTTTGTGGCCTTAGAGACCAGGAACAATAAAAAAGAACTTGGTGTCTTAAGTAAACAGCCGTACTTGGCTTGGAGTGACGCCAGTTTCCTGGGTCATCCTGGAAGAACGCTGCTGTGAAGCTTGCTGGCTGCGCTGCTCTGGAGTGTGGCTGCTGACGCCCTGCCTGACCCTGCTGTTCTACTGCTCAGTGCACCACGGGGGGCCTCTCCCCCTAACCTCCTGTCCTGGCTGTAGGGGCCTTATTTCCCATCATGCCTTCACATATGCAAGTTGGAGACCAAAACCAGTTTGTCCAGACTTACTTGCTTCCATATCTCATCCCAGATCATCCTGTAGCTGTTTGTTACCTGCTCTCTCAACATGTCTAAATCCTTCTCACCCTTAAGACCCTTCTCAAATACCTCCTGGCAAAGCCTTCCTTGTGTGAAAACAGCTCCCAGCCCCATGAGGTTCTGTAGAGCATTATGGGTATCCCGTAGAGAGGTTTTCCTGCCACCTGGCCTGGCCGTAAACTTCCAGGAACCATGGCTGGCTCTTGTCACTCTCCACTCCCACCGTACCCAGAGGGGTGGGTCCTGGAGTGTGGTCGTGTATCCCTGGGGAGCCTGGGCCTACAGGTGCCACACAACAATTTGTGGATTTGTAAGCAAGAAGTCTCCCAAAGTGAACAAAGTACTAGTAAGAGAATACAGCCACACACTTGTAGGAGGGCAGCCTGCGTTCGTTCAAAAATAGAACAAGATAAGCCCCCTGGAGCCTGCTCACCCATGGGTTTGGCCCCAAGCCTCCCTTCTACTCTACAGCTCCTGCCTTATACAGGAGGGTCTATCATCAGCCTCTGGGTCTCCTCCCTTCAACATTGGGCTAGGCCAGTGCCCTAGCCCACAACGGAGCAAGCCCAGTCTAAAGTGGGCTTGGAACACTGTATGCGCGTGCAGAGTACTCAATCTCAAAGTATAGACTGCTTCCAAAAAGTGGGGATCATTCCACCTTTCATGTGCACTTGCTGATGAGCCTGCTGGTGCTCCCTTCCTGCTACAGAGGAGAGAAGGAGGCACACATAGTGGAGAGGGTGACCTGCTCGAGCTGAGCAAGCCCCCTGCTCAGACTTGACTTGGGGCTCCTGTCAGCTTAATGACAGAAAATACACTTGAGCGCAGCCGCACACATCTGGACATCATCAGACAATTTGGAGCAAATGCCATCAGTCGTTTCCAAGCAGATCAAAATAGGGCTGATTTATATTCCAACAATACCCTCAGATAATGATTTGGCCAGAGGAAAAATTTTGACCTGACCACAACTGAATTTTTTCTGATAGTAAATGGACTGCTTAACAGTCAGGCCAGAGCCCATTCAGAGAAAGGTTTTAAATGCATTATCATGCAAAATTCAATTTCATCAAACACTCACCAAATGCTCACCCCGTCCCTGAAGATGCTTGGAACTCATGGTAAAGAAAGCACAGCCTGGCTGGAATGGTCTAGAAGGTTCACACACCATCTACTGATGCAAATAACACAGGGCCCTGAGAGGAGGGCGTGACTCCTCTCCCTGGGTACAGGGGGCAGTGGGAAAAGTCTTTATAGGAGTCACATAGGCCTGGGCCTCAGTGATAGGTGTGATGTTGACAAACACAGGGACAGGCAACAAAGGGGGAAGTTTTAATGACTCAGTGGGTCATGTTTTAGTTTTAGATGATGCTGGAAGTGGGTTAGTGTCAGAGAGAGAGAGAGACATAGGACTTGTTCTCACTGCAGTGATGGATTTTTGAGGAGGGAGGTGGCCTGAAAGCACTCTCCTGGGGCACAGCCAGAGTGGGAGGGTCAAAGAGGGTATGGACTCAGAGGGGACTGAGATGATAGGACCAATCATGACTGGTACACGGGACAGTGAGGAGGGGCAGAAGAGGTGTGGGACGGTAGACTAAGGCAACTGGGTGGCACTGACCCAGCAGGGGCTCAGAGTAAAGGTGACCTCATGCCTGAGACAACATAGGAGGCAGTGTACATCTGGAGGTAGTGTGAAGCCCTGGGCCTGGGCAGGCACTCACCTCTGCACTGGACAGCAGAGCTGGGCTGGAAGCAGTCCCTGCAACCAGTAAAGATTTCCTGAGTGACCCTCTGACCCCTGCTGGTGCTGGGTGCTGAGGAACAAGAGAGGAATCAACCCTGCTTTGGGGACCCACAGGCTGATAGGGGACTGGGTTTTCAAAGATGGGAAACCTGTTCTGATTGAGGGAGAGATGGGAGCAGAGGATCCACGACAGCATGTGAGGGGGTCTTCTGAGCTCAGAAAGGGGAACTTGGATGTTGTAAAGAATGACCCTGCTGGGGAGGGTCTGCCTTCAAAGGCCCTGCTGCCCTGCCTGCTATCCTTCCCGCCTAAGCCTGAGAAGACCCAGGCTCTGCCCTTCCAGTGTGGCAGGGTGTCATTGCCAGGCAATGCCAAGTGCTGAGAGCAGGGGAGCAGACCCCAGAAGAGCCTGGACCCTGGGGCCTGGGATCAGGGAGGACCTGTGGGTGGGGGTTGGTGACATCAGAGCTCGGCTGGGAGAATAGGGGCTATGGCTTTCCAGGAAGAGAGTGGGAAACACAAGGGTATCCCTGAAAGATCAGAGAGCACAAGCTGTTGAGGAGGTATAAGGGGCACTACACAGCCGGTGGATAGTGAGCAGCAGCAGCAGCAGAGCCCAGGCCATACAATAGAGACTGGAAGCAATGAAGTGGGCCTAGGCAGGCCTGATGCCTGCCAAGTGGCTCGTACCTGACCCTCGGGTATTGAGAGGACTCAGAAGGGTGCAGGTAGAGCAAGGAACTGTGTGTGAGCTAGTATGGGGGGAAGGAGGTGGCCTGTGGGGAAGCTTTGCCAGAAATAACAGAGCCCCCAGCTTTTACAAAGGCCTTGGAGCCCCCAGGGAACCCCGCCCCACACATCAAAGCTCAGCCTCTCTCTCCCACACTGTCTGCCTGAACGGGCTTTCCTGTGAGCAGCTGGGGCTGGATCACACTTATTTATCTAATGTTCTTGGACATGATCCCAAGAAAACAATTTTGCTTATTTTAAACACACACATACACACACACACACACACAGCAACATTGCAAAGCCCACCCCCAAAGAGAAATTGCACAGAGATTGTTAGGGCCTCATGGACTTATCTGTTTGTACATCTGTTTATTGTTCTAACTGGATGGTCCCTTCTGCTTTATAAGCGCAAGCTGTATTACGAGGTTGTGGAAGTAAGCAGCTCCCAGCACAGCTTTCCAAGCCCCCAGTCAACATGAGGTAACGGGAATACATAAGGGTCTAGACACTCAGGAGCCAGGGTCCTAGGTAGGCTGTGTCAACCCACACACTAGGGGTCACCTGTCCCACAGGTAAGGGGCTCCCGACAGCATTCAGCAGCAGCATGCTTTTCATAGATCCAAGTGCCTAAGCCTACCCCAGACCTCATACTCAGTTTCTGGGGTAGAAACAGGGAAAACACTGTGGGTAATTCTGTTAATGGGAGGTGCAACTGTGAACTGTGAACCAGGCACTTGCCGGGGCCTCTCTCCCCTTCTGGAATCATTATCAAGTGACTCTGGGCATTGAAGATGGATGGAGCAAGACTGAGGAGACCTCATAACTGGTGAGGAAGGGCTACCAGGTGAACAAGCACCTCAGGGCCCAGGTTGGGCCCCTTCCTCTTAAGTAAACAAGTGAGGGTGGGCTCACTCCACCCTCAGGTCATCTCCTGGGGACCTGAGCTGCCACCCCATAAACCAAAAGATTCATATGTTGGAAGTTAAGAAAACAGATGTAAGGATTTGAAGGGGGAAGAAGGGCTCTTCCCCAGGGTGGAGGTGGGAGGGCCTGCTCTTGGACCTCTTCTCAGACTCAGAAGGGGCGCATGTGCGGATGGGAGGGGCGCATGTGCGGATGGGAGGGGCAGCAGTGTCCTGGGAGAGAAAGGCCAAGGGATGGTGACAATATACAGAAGAGTGCACTTGGCTTTTCGAAGTCTGTTTGGCACAAAGAAAAGAAAGAAGAGCAGGTATGTGGCTAGGGGGCCCAAGACATAGGATTAACAGGCAGCAGTGATGACAGCAGTTGGTTGGAGACCTTGTTTCCCCTCTGCTCCAGGTAGAGAGCAGTGAGGAGGGATGTGAAGCAAGGTGTGAGGAAGTTGTTAAAAGCCTCTTTCACAAAGCAGGTACAGAGGGCATTTGATGAACTCCGTTTCACACATTTGCATCTCTGGATCCAGGGAACTATCCCTGAGTGTGAAAAGAACTCAGTTGTGTGGGTATAGACATACAATTATACTATCTCTTTGAGGAAGAATAGAGGATGGGAAGTAACACCACAATAGACCCCACATTCAGAAGGAGGGGTTCTAGGACCTCCAGGTGGGTGAGCTGCATAGGGACCTGTGGACCTGTCTAGAGCCGGTGAGGTGGCAGAGGGCCGAAGGGCTCTGGGACCAAGTGCAAGCCGTCCCCCAGTCGGGCCTCCTGCATGGCTGTGGGTCAAGTATCTAATCCTAGTGGACTTCAGGTGGATTGACCAAACGTCCCAACTGTTTTGTCTGAGAAGGAGGCAAGTGAACCAGTGTCTTGAGGGACGTGCAGCTGGCTTGTCACAGCAGCTCGATCAGAACACAGAAAGGCCCAGGATAGGACACAATAAACATGGAATGAATGAATGAATGAGCAGCTGTCAACCAGGAGGTACCTTTCTTCTTTTGAACTATAGGTTCTATACTTACATCTACTCTGGGAGTTATTTTTAACAACTTGAGGACATCAAATGTGTCTAGTGATCACATTTACAGATGACAAGAGGCTAATATTAACTATATTAGATGATAGAATTAAAATTTAATAAAACCTTGATGATCTCTAACCCTAGCACGGAACAGCTGTCATAAAAGTTCCCCAAATTGCCATCTGTATCTGTTAGGACATTTTATTTTTGCCTGTGACAAGAAACAACCTCAACTGGCCTAAGCCAATAGAAAAAGAAAAGGGAGGGAGGCGTAATGTTCTGTAGGGGGTAGAGTCTGGGTGAGTTGTTGGTAGACACACTATGGTAGTAATACCTGATGGGGAGACCCCAATGTCACCTGAGGTAAAAATTGATTAATTAATTTTAAATTTTAATTTTCTTTTAAAGAAAAGGTGGATCAATTGATTTGACTTATTGCTCCTCTGGTGGCATTGGGAGCCCATGTCTCCCACACTTGCATCTACCTCACTCCATGCGTGTTGCATCTTCAGGAAGTAGGGCCTTCAAAGATCTAGCCTCATGCCTTTCTTGTCACTCAACAGACAGAACCTCTCTTTTCTTATAGTTCCAGCAGAATCCCATGACTGAACCACCTGGGAGGCTGTCCATCTCTTAGCCAATCACTAAGAAAAACAAATGTGTTCGAAAGCCAGGCCAAAGTCACATGGCAGAAGCCAGGGTGGACATGATGGTCCAGACTTAACCAAATGCCCTGAACTGAGAGTAGAGAGGGATAAAACTCCAAAGGAAAGTGACAGAGCTGATGGCAAAGGAAGAGGCACCCACAGATACTTCTAGGTGAGGTTGGTGCAGCTTAGCATGGATTCTGTGTCAGTCCCAGAGGTGCACAGCCCACAATTCAGTGGGTCATATCCTCCATCAAAAAGGGATTCCGTTCTAGAGGCTCCTGTCATTCCTGAGCTGACTCCTCAGGTAGATGGTAAAGCTGGGCTCCAAGCCCTCTTCCAGCTGTCTGCTCAGACTCCCTCCATCCACAGTGGGGCTGGTGTCTCCACTGTCAGCACCAGGCAGAGACAGTAGAGCAGCCCTAAGGACTCATCCTGAGCCAGTTGACTGCATATTGGAGAAAGGCATGCCCCAGTGTGCTTCCTACTTCCAGGCTCCTATAATACCCACATTGTATTCATTCAGAGATGCTGGATCTGGGAAGTTTCCTGGCTTCCAGGGATAATGGCCCCATATTCTCAGGGGAGGAAGAGGGAAACCTTTATATAAATATCAAAACTCCTTTACTGCAGTAAGTATTTCCCAGGCAGTGCCTGTAGCTCCCTATGTTATTTCTGCAGAGAAATTTCCAGATCCAGGTGGAAGGAAGGCAGGAGTCAGGCTGCCAAGCCCACCTGCTCACCAACCACAGTGTGCCTGTCATCTAATCTCACTGAACCTCATTTTTCACATCTGTAGAAAGGAACAGTAAGCAAGGGGGTGAGCACATATGTGAAAACACCTGCTTTTGAGGTGACTGTGGTTCCTGAAGGGGATGAGGGCTCCACATGAGGTGGGTGGCCCCAGGAGTGGAGTAGAGAGCTTCAGGGCTGGTGATATGAAGGAAAAAGGATATGCCCAGTGGGGGTTCAGAAGGAGAGACAAGGAGGGTGTGCAGAGACAAGGAGGAGGGACCCAGGTTTGGATTGAGGGGTGGAGGTGAGAAGAACCATGTAGGAAGGAGGTGGAGCTTGTGGAGAGGTGGCAAGGGGGTGACGGGATGAATGAGAACCCCACATGTAATCACATTTATGCCCAGGGCAGTTCTCAGAGTGAGGGCACAAGAGCATGAATTCAATATCAAATGACAACGACTCCACATAAGAAAGATTTTCAAATCTCTTCCAGTCCTTTCAGTTGGTCCAGAGTTCATCTAGATTTGGTCCTTCTGTGTCTGTAACACCCTTTAGTACTTGCTAATCTCCTTTTTTCCACAGAGAACAGACGTTCAGCTCGGTGCTCTCAGGCAAGTTTCTGAGCCAGCACTTTGTTGCCTTACCTTGCACTTTCATTGTGTCATTTTTGACTGTAACCATCTTCTGGCACTTGAAAATAGTTTTCCTTCTGCTGTAATGATAGAGGTTTGATTTCCAAATTTATTTGCTTAACTAAAAAAGACTAGTTTGAAAAGAAATTAAATTTTAAAAATGGTATGGCTGCCCAACATGGATGGCGCTGGAAGGGATCATGCTCAGCGAAATAAGCCAGAAAGAAAAAGAAAAATACCGGATGGTCTCACTCATAGCAGGAATCTAGAAAACTTAAATAAGGGACCAGGAAAATGAATAACTATAAGAAAGTGAAAATCAAAATCAACAAAAATCTATGAACCAGAGACACTTTTGGGGGGGTGGGTGGAGGGAGGGGAGGGATTGGGGTCAAAATGGGGGGGTTGAAATTGTATGGGGAATATAAAAATAAAATTTATTATAAAAAAAAATGGTATGGCTGCCACAAGAATGATTAAAGATTGAGAAGCAGACTTACAGCAGCTCCAAGCAGCCTTTGCCTGGATGTGGCAAAGGTGGCACCCAACTGGAGAGATCTGATTCAGTCCTAGCCACCCACTCCAAGCTGAGCATCAAAATCTACTTCCATCATCCTTCACTATCCTGCTGACCTAATAAAAACCACAGGACTTGTTCTTGTTTAAGTCCTCACATAACATTTTCTCTCCCATCCCGTTTGCTGTGGTGGCCAATTTCAAGCCCAGAGACCTAGAGCATTCGATGCTCTTTGAGGTTACTGGTTCCCCAAAGGATTTCACTTCTGAAACACTGCCCAGGTGGGAATGCCAGTGCTGAGAATGACAGGACACCCCTTCCTGAACTCCTCCTTGAACCAGGCATTACTTGTGAGCTTCTGCTATTTTTAATTTTTTTTTAAGATTTATTTTATTTTTATGCATACAAGAGCTGGGTACAGACCAGAGGTGCGGGGCGGGGTGGGTGAGAGGATTCACCAGAGACAGAGACAGAGTGGGGAACAGAACAGTCAGATTGACTGAAATGCACTGCTGAGTGAAGCAGCGGGTGAGTCGAGAGAGGTCTACTGCACCATGTGGGTAGCTCCCTGGTCAAGGATTGAACTCATGCTGCAGTGTCTGCTGTCAGCTTCATAGGTTGCATCTCAACCCCTTGTACCACCAGGGAGTCCCTGTTATTTTTATATGTTTCTCTTTGGATCTAGGGAGGTAAAATATGATTCTCACTGTTAAGTTAGGTAAACTGAGGCTCACAAAGATGTTTACCGAGAGTCACGCTGCTAGCTTTCTGTGGCAGGGATTTGAACCCAGGCTGCATGCCATCCATTTTTACATACTTAGTGCTTCTTCCTGAGCAGGAGGTTAGCTCTCAGGCAGGACCCCACCCTTCCCACCTGAGGTCCAACCAGGCTTCCAGGGAGTGTCATCTCCACAGGTAGGAGAACCCCGATGCTGTCACTTTAAATTAGCATGTCCCCAGCGGAGAAAGAGTCTGCAACCTGATCAAGAAATATACTTTTCCTCGAAAATCGTTAGCAATTTCTATTTTTGTTCCATCTTCCTTGACATTCAGTGACTACATCTTCCCAACCAGAAATACCTCCTCTTGGTCTGACAAGGAATTTTGGGTCATTTCTGGGCAGGAGGGACTGTCTCTGAGAGACGTGGCTTGCCTATCAGAGCCAACGTCCCAGGACATTGGGACAATTTATGGGGACCAAAGAAGAGCATTGTGGAGCAGGAGCCAGAGTCCTGTGACTCTGGGGGTAGGACGGGTGTGACTAAATGTCTCACAGGAGACCTTGGCCTCAGGAAAACTTTTCTGCTTCCCTAAACTGCCCCTTCACTGCATCCCTGTTCCCACAGCCCCTGCTCTCTCCGTCTCGCTTCCCTACCTCCTCCTCTCTCCAGCCATTGAGGAGGAAGTTTGGTTTCTGGAAACCATCACAGCCCTGCTCCGTCTTCTCCCACCTGGGTGGGCGCTAGAAACTGAGACTCGCAGGGGTTACATAACCTGCCCAATCACACTAGTAATGTGCTGGCCTCAAAGCCATGTTAGACGTCCTAGAAAACCCAGGCCCTTTCCACTCCACACTCAGCTGCGCCCTCCCTACCTTTCCCCGACATATCGCTGTCTGTTCTTCCAAACCAAGTTAGAAGACTCCCACCCGAGAGACCAAGGTGACATCTGACCTGACAGAAAATGCACTAAATCCTAACCATCGTCATGTAAAGACTATGAAAACATGGGTCATTTTCTCCCATTATTTTAAAGTTTTTCCCACTGGAACGTATACACAGAAACATTTTTAAATATATCATACATATATATATAATATACCATACACATACAATATTTTATATGTGTGGGGGGGGGGAGGTTTATACCCATATATTAAAATTGACATGGGTGTATCATGTTTAAACATACCCATACTCACTGACATTTTAAATTTGATATGACATTAAGAAAAATTACAACTGAAAATTCAGTTGACAAGTAAATTCCTTAATGTTTGGGGCAAACATTTTGAAATTGAGGGGGCTAGTCATCGTTAGCATAACTCTAGCCTAGAGCCGAGGGCTAGCCCCTGAAGGCTGCTCACACTTGTGGTATCATTCAGCCCAAATTCCAAAATATGTTTCCCTTCAAAGAACTCACTAAAGAGTTACCCCAGTGGATAGTTAAAACCTCAAAGGCACACAATTCCCCAGTGTGTTTTCCCAGCAGGACCCAGCATCTCTGGCTGGCCTGACCCTGCCTAACCTCATCTGGTTGTCAGTGCTCAGTGAGGCTGCCCCTCCCACCCCACCCCCCCCAACCCACCCTCCCGCCAGCCCTGCTACCAAGCTGACCAGCAATGGGAGCATGGGCCTGCCTCTGCCCCCTTCAAACTCAGAAGTGGTCAGTCTTTTATAAAAACACAGAAAATGCATTCTCCGGTGCGCCCCTGCCAAACCAGGAAGCCCGTGAGAAGGGAAGGTTTCATCTGAAGGGATACATCCCCGGGGACTTCAGAGAGTTGATCTCTAGGCAGGCTGGCCTCAAGGTCACTTCCTGCTGGGCAGCCTGGGGTCAGCAGGGAGGGAACTGTGAGTTTAATGCAATTAGGGGTTAAAAGAGCAGAGGGGAAAAGGGAAACAGTCAGCATCCTGTACAGGGACTGAAATCTTTAGCTTCCTTCACTGTCCCTTTTTGCAGAATTCAACAATACTTTGATTTGAATCAAAGCAATTTTTTGAAAAAACCCAACTCACTTTGGAGCATTTGCTCTGTCAGGCTTTATGGTAAATCTTTTTTACACACAGTATCTCAGATCATCTGAAGAGGTGGCCACAAGTATCCTAGTTTGGAAACAGGCTAAGGGGGCTTTAGCAGGGACAATCTCACTGTGGGCTCTGTGTTAGAGTCCAGATTGCCAGGTGAGGAAGCTGGGCTTGTGGTCTGGTGGAGTTCCACCTCCAAGAGATGGGGACACCATGGAGACAACCAGCAGATGGGTGGGTTGTTGGGTGCGTGGTTGGGTGGACACACCTCCAGGACTGGTGGGAAGT
Source organism: Talpa occidentalis (assembly GCF_014898055.3). Lineage (NCBI taxonomy): Eukaryota > Metazoa > Chordata > Mammalia > Eulipotyphla > Talpidae > Talpa > Talpa occidentalis. The sequence goes on along the minus strand of NW_023605305.1, from coordinate 70,474,288 downwards.
TGAGTTAAAAAAGGCTGTGAAGGTTCACCTGCCTGAGATTCCTGACCTCCTTGCCACTCTCCCTGAAGCTAACTTATACAGCTTCTCCTCAATACCTTCCCCATGAAGTTAAATTTTGATTGGCTGAGCATTTTTTTCAAGGTTTCAGAGAAATCTACTATTTCCCTTTCTGTGAATGGCTAAATCGTATCTTTGGCCTTTTCTTCTGTTGGGTTCATGTTTTTCTCATTGGTTTGCAGGACTGCTTTCTGGAAATTGTCATGTGAGTTGGAAATATTTTCTCACAGTTTTATATGTTTCCTTTGACTGTTTTTGGCATTTCTTTGTTTTTATTTGGGGTCATACAAAAAAGAAAAGTTTTTTTAATGTAGTTAGTCTTCTGTTTTATGACTTCTGAAGTTTGTCATCTATAGAAGGATTTTATCATATCAGAGATTATAAAGGAAATTTATGGCTCCTTTTAGTACCTTTATGACTTCATTTTGCCTCATTCTTTTAAATGCTGCATAGAATTTCATTGCATGAATATGTCATAATTTACTTGGCCAACTCCCATTAATGGATATTTGGGTTATTTCCGGTCTTTTCCTATTAAATGTAATGCTGTGGTGAATCCTCTCATACATCGTACTTTTGTGCACATGTGGAAGTACATCTAAGGACAAATTCCTAAAAGTGGAATTGCTAGATCAAAGCATATGTGCATTTTAGATTTTGAAATGTATTGCCAAATTATTTTCTAAAGAGTTTGTCCTTTATTTCTCCTTTCAGTGGAATACGAGAACACCTTGCCTCTCAGCCATGCTCGTCTTTTTTATCCAAAAAGATGGGAAACATCTTCCTTTTTTTTATCTTCAAAATATTCAGGGTGGGGAGGACAGGCAAGTAGACATGTCAGGGTGTTTGGGATGGGGACCCCCCCTCAACAGGCTGAGGTAATGATTTTGTTTATCTCATCCTGACAGCTGCTGAGCATCCAGCCACTGCACTCACTGCGACAGCCTCCAAAATATACATATAATGTGTCTGAGAGACTTAGCATGAATGTCTATCAGGTAACAATGATAGCGATCACCCCTCTCTCTTAGCTGGGGTGTTACAATCCTCTCTTTCAAGGAGAAAGTGAAGAGGTTTATCTTCATTATGTGTGAGAAAAAGACAGGCATCTGAAAGGTCTATGCTTTCCTATTTTATCTATTAACTCAAAATCTTCTTTATAGTGAATTATTGTTCTTTATAAACATCTTAAGGGTAATCATGCCAAACACCTGAGGCATTGAGGTTTCTCTCATTTCCCTCCTCTCTCATCTTCAAGTTCCTTAGCAGAAGTTCTCACCCCATTAGCTATCGTCTACCCTATCTGTGAAATTTTGATAGTCTTTTCATCTTGCTCACTTTAAAGGTAGCCATGCATCTTGCTCTTCCATAGGTAAGAAAAGGCCTAAATCACTAGGTGCTCTTACAGCCGCACCACCAACAACATGAACTTGATCAAATCACGTGGAAGGTGGAAGTTGAGTGAAAGGATGACTGACCATGTCTAGCATGTGTCCATCTGCTCAGGCTGCCATCACATAATACCATGGACTGGGAGACTTTAACAACAGAAAATTATTTTCTCACCAATTTGGACACTGGAAGTCTGAGATCACAGTGCCAGCATGGTTCTGATGAGGCCCCTCTTCCTGGCTTGTCTCTCACTCACAAGGTAGAGTAAGAGGGAGATCTGTCTGGCCTCTTCCTCTGCTTATAAGGACACTAATCCCTTCAGTTTAGAGCCTCATCCTTATGAATTCACTTCACCCTAATTATCTCCCTAAAGGCCCTATCTCCAAATACAGTCACATTGCGGGGGTTAAAGCTTCAACCTATGAATTAGGGTAGATTGGTGGAGTAGACACACCATTCTGTCCCTAACAGCCTGGGACACAGAATGCAGCCCAGAGACTGAGCATGGTGAAGTCAGTACGGCTCCCAGCAGGGAAAAATCCCAAATCCCTGTTATGACCCTAAGTCTGACCCATGAATATCTGCCAGCCAAATGCCCCATACTCCAGATGCACGCTGTCTTTCAGATCTGCCCTCAGGTCATACCCTCCCCTGCCTCAGTCCCCCCTCCCCTCACTCCCCACATGCCCCTCAGCCAGCATGTCCCCTACTCATCCCAGCCCCACCTGACTTCCTGACCTGCCCTGGTCATTCATCCCCTCATCCCATGCACGTCCTTCTGGGCACCCCCTGTCCCACTTGGGGTGTCTTTCCACTGAGCTCTGAGTGCCCTGGGCAGAGGCCCACTGATGTGTCCCTAGCACCCACGTGGACTGGCACAAATTGGGTGCTCAGGCTACGCTGGCTGACCAACCACCCAGGCTGTGCATACACACTATTGCTCATTCAAAGGTTGCTTCCAGGATCTCAGAAAATGTAGTTCTCCCCTCCTCGTCTCAACAGGCTGCTTAACTGCTGGCACCAGAGCCAAGATATAAGCTCCTTCAGCCCTTATCTCACTCTCCCTTTCCTCCTTGCCCCACCTCCTGGTTCAAGGTGAGCAAGACTACACCACTTGGCCAGTTACTGAGCTACCCCTTGACCTGAGCTAGTCCTGCGCTGAGCTGCCAAGGCAGTGGTGGGTTGGAGGAACAGCCTCCAGGAGACTTTGGTCTTCTCAGGGTGAGCAGAACCTCCTGGCCCCAGGAGAGACCCCCAGCTAGCTTTTTCCTCTTCAGCGCCAGTCAGGAATTAGGAGCCTCCTGGCCTTGCAGGATGATTGTGGGGTAGCTAGAGCTGTGCCTCTGGGCCTTGTTTGTTAAAAGGGGGGCTTAACACAACCCAGCCCATAGTCAAAAAGAGAAGTTTGAGCTGGGGAAAGGCCTAGCCCTGGGCAGATGCCCATAGATGGGGAGAAGGCTGTCTTCAGTCAAGGTTGGGGAGCAGAGTTGTGCAAGCTCTGCAGACGGTCTGGAGGGAAGGGTGTGCAGAGGGGAGGCCATTTGGCCTGACTGCTCCAGGTCTAAGGCATCACATTCCATAACAGTTGACCTTCTGGTAAAAGTGATCACTCCATACTCAACACTGGCATTGCAGTGTGTCCATACATCCCGGTGGCTCCTGGAGCCCTGCATTGCCATTGTGGAATGGGCTGTCTCCCCTCTCCATGTGGAGACCCCGGGACAGCCGGAGCTGCCTGTATTAGATTCTTCTGGGTACCTGGCCTACCCACCCCTCCCTCCATTCATTCAGCTCACTCTTTTTGGGTACTCATGCTGGGTGCTGGGCCTCTGCTGGTCACTCCTGTCTTCACGCATCCACCCTCAGCAAGCACTTGTTACGTGTGCTGTGATGGTTACTGGCACCCAAACAAATCTCTCACTGGATGAGCTAATGGTATTCAAGTACCAAGGACTGTATGGAGCAAGGTGGGGCTGGAAACAAGGAAGAGCAGAGGAACAGGACCAGGAAAACTTGGAGGAGGTGATGTGTACACTCAGCTCTGAGACATGCATAGGAGCTTGCTAAATGGAAAAGTGCTCAGGGTCATCTAGGCAAGAGTTCAGCATGTCCCAGGCCTTGTGTCTGTGGGCCAAGCCAGCTCTGCCTTGTAACCTGATCATAGGGTACCTGCACAGGATGTCAGAGAGCTGGAGGGCTTAGAAGGCCAGAAACACTATTAGTGCCTGGCCCCTATGTGGGTGTGCCCTGGCTTCCTTGGGTCCCCTCTGAGCCTGGGAGGGAAAGAAGAACCCAGGAGGAAACCAGAAGTTCACCCCCAGCAGGGCCACTCCTACAGATACGTCATCCAGGTGAGGAGGAGCCTGGGGTCCAGGTAGGGGCTGGAAAAGACAGGAGTCAGAAATCCCTCCTCCCTTTGGGGGCTTCCCTGCTCTGGCAGGAGCCAGAAGACAAACTAAAAAGTAACCCTCTCACATGCTGAGAGTGCTGGAGAGAAAGAAAAGGCAGGAAGAGGAAAGGCAGTGGCAGGCCAGGTGGTGGGGCTTTGGGGGTAAGATGGCACTACCATAGGGGAAGGGCAGCTGGGGACATTTTCTGCAGCCAAATCCATTGTAACTTGAATAAAATGAGAAAGGAGACCACTCACAGTGCCTCCCTCATCGCTGGGCCACCAGCCCCCTGGGCCTTTGTCTTCTGCTAGCCCAAAAGGGTGAGGGGCTTCTTCCTTCTACCTCAGTCACATCTTTCAGCCAGGCTCCCCTCAGCCCCCACTCTCGCTCCCCAGCTGCCTGTCCCTCTGCTCTTTCTCCTCTCCCAACTCCTTGGTTTTTACCTTGGGGAAAAAAATCCAGGCATGGAAAACTCTTAATACAAACCAGATGAGGGGGCTGGTGAAAATGTTTTTCTCCGCATCAATCACCCGGTTCTCGCTGTGCTGAGAATTTGGTAAGCCCTCGTTGGTGCTCCTACCAAGAATCCCTTCCAGACTTTGACTGGATGCAAGGAAACAATGCCGCCTTCTGTGCATTTAGAGAAGTGTGCTTACTGCACGGATTTGGGGAGGACTGGGGTATGGGCCTGTCCTGCTGGTGCTGGTGGCAAGGGAAACTGCCCCTCTGCAATGGGAGAGCTACAGCCCTGATCCTGACCTCTCTCCCACCAGGAGTCAGGGGGCCCCTACAACCCCCCTAGACCATGTGCAAGACATGGCTGAGGTTCTCAGCTCGGAAACTCTGGAGTTGGAGCAACTGGTGAGCAGGACCCAGACCTCTTAGAAGCCCTACTCCTCAGGCACCCATGGGGAGCTAGTTTTGGAAAGCAGCCTTGCAGACCCTCTCTCTTACTCCACAACGCAGAATGTGCAGTGACAGGCAAAGAGCTGGATCCAGACCAGAAGCCAAGTCATGAATGGGCACAAAGGTACCCATGATCCTTTACCAGCCATGAAGTATGGTCATTGCCTCACACTGTCCATTCAGCAAACCTATGTCAATGCCCACCTACCCAGCCCTTCCTGATGGTGAGGTTCCTAGGTCAGGTCTGCAAGGCCTGCCTGAGTGCAGTGAAGTAGGGGAGTCAGAGTCGGCCTTTACCCAGCCAAGTCTAGTTTGGGGTGACTTTATAACTTGAGTCTCCCCTTCTCATTAAGCTCAAAGGGAAACTGGATTGGGTGGGGGTGTTCTGAGCAAAACAATAGGGTGAGGCAGGTGGTGGTACCTAAAGGTTATTGTACCAGATGTGGTAGGAGCAGAGCCGATACCTGTTCCTGGAATAAAGTTTGAAGGTGGGAGAAGCCTTCCCAGACCCAGGGCAGCAGGTTAAGGGCACGAGGGAATGATGGGGGACAGAGGCCAGAGCAGCTGGAGCTGGGGTGGGGACGAGGAGGCTTGGGCAGTAAGAAGTTGTGGGGAACCTATAGAGACCAGGGAAGACCTGCAAGGGGCACCACTGGAATGGGTTTGGGAGGCATGAATGTGGGGCAGGGAAGGATGATCAAAGACCTGGACACCTCAGAAGCTTCTAGAAATGTACTGTCCACTGGTAACCACTAGCCCATGTGACTATATAACATATTTTGGTAATTTTTAAACTGAGATATAGTTTACATAACAGAAAAATCACATACAGTAGTAGTTTTCAGTATATTTGCAGTGCTGCACACCCATCTCCGCTGTCTGTCCGGAACATTTCCATCACTCAAAAAAAGACCATTCCAATTCCCTCTTCCTCACTCCGCCTGGCAATAACTAGTCTACTTTCTGTCTCTGTGGACTTGCCCTTCATGTAAAGGGAATCATTCAGTACTTGGCCTTTGCACCTGACTTCTTTCATAAACTTTTCAGGGTTCATCCATGACTATTTAATTTTTTTTATTTTAATCTCCCCATATTAAATCTGTTTATTTTCTTACATCATTGTTAATTTTTGGACAGTATTTGATTTCTCCCCTCAGGTATAGTCTGTAGTTCTCCCACCACCACAGCACCTGTGATCCATCACCACAGTCTCTTGTGCTCTTCCCTCCCATTTTGATACCCTCCCTCCCCCTCCCCTGCTGTGTGCTTCAGATCTGTGGTCAGCCTGCAAGTTTTGTCTTTCCTGACCCTTTGTTCAGTTTCTCTATATTCCACATATAAATGAAACTATCCAATATTTATCTTTTTTCTTCTGACTTAATTCACTTAGCGTTATGCCTTCCAGTTCCACTCTTATTGCCACAAATGATGTGATTTTTGATTGCCGAATAGTATTCCATTATGTGGTATTCCATACCACAACTTTTTTTTTTAAATAATAAATTTTATTTTTATATTCCCACATACAATTGCAAACGCCCCATTCTGACCCCAATCCTTCCCCTCCCGCCCCCACCCCCCAAAAAGTGTCTCTGGTTCATAGTTTTTTGTTGATTTTGATTTTCACTTTCTTATATTCATTTTCCTGGTCCCTTATTTAAGTTTTCTAGATTCCTGCTAGGAGTGAGACCATCCGGTATTTTTCTTTTTCTTTTTGGCTTATTTCGCTGAGCATGATCCCTTCCAGCGCCATCCATGTTGCTGCAAATTGCATGTGTTTATCTTTTTTGAATGCTGAGTAATATTCCATTGTGTATATGTACCACATCTTCTTGATCCAGTCATCTATTTTGGGGCATTTGGGTTGTTTCCAAAGCTTAGCTATTGTAAACAGTGCTGCTATAGACATAGGGGTGCAGGTGTTCTTTGGAATGAATGTTTCTGTGTCCTTTGGGTAAATACCTAGGAGTGGAATTGCTGGATCATATGGAAGCTCTATGATTAGTAGGTCCAGAAATCTCCACACAGCTCTCCATAGTGGTTGGACCAGTTTGCACTCCCACCAACAGTGCAGAAGAGTTCCTTTTTCTCCACACCCTCGCCAACATTTGTTGTTTCTAGTTTTTTTAATATGTGCCATTCTCACTGGTGTGAGATGCATACCACAACTTTTGACCCATTCATCTGTTTGGGGACATTTGAGTTCATGGCTATTTATATTTAAATTAAAGTTCAGTGAAATTAAAAATTCAGTTCTTCAGCTACACTGATCACATTTTAGGTGCTCAGTGGTCTCGTGACTTTTAGCTTGCACATGGGACAATTCAGTGGCTATTTCATCGCTGATGGAAAAGTTGATGGGATAACAACTTTTCCAGAAACGCCTCTGGGACAGCACTTCTCCAGACTGCCCTCCATCCCCAGGGAGAAAGAGGAGACTTGAGCAGAGCCATGGTACCGAGCTCCCTACTGGGACCCACCGCTGCCCACCAGATGGTTGTGGACTCATGGTCTCCTTCTCAGGGCCCCAAGGGTGGGATCCACCAACAATTCTTGTTACTTCAGAAACTGATAAAAATCACTCCTGCCAAGGGATCAGCCCTGCAGGCCAACTTAATGTCGGGTTCCTTGGCTTTCTGCTGCAGTTATATGAGCCCGGTGCATGATCACTGCCTACCGGCCGCTGCATATGACTCTGATTAATAATAATGGAAAATAAATGAGCTATTACTACATAAATGCAGCTTGGGACAAATGATCTTTTCAGGGAGGATGAAAAATACTGAAATACTGTACAATTTCACCACCTAGAGGCAACCATTATTAGCATTCTTGTTGACAGACTCAAGATTAAGATTTTGGGGAGTGTACACACCTGGACATGTATGCATATATGTAACATTTAAATGTGTGTCTATATTGTGTCTCACTTTAAAATTTCAGTTTAACCTCACAATTTTCTTTTCATCCCTGAAAATTTACATTAATCTTTCCAAAAAGATCTTTTCAAAGGAGAGATTCGGGTCATTCCCAAAAGCAGTGGCCATACTTCTGTCACTACCCAATAAAACCAGTTCCCACAAGCTCATGCCTACTTGGCCATTTTTGAAAGTTCAAGTGATGGGAAAAGTATTAAAATTAGTGATTTTACAGTTGTCTTTTACTTTTGGAGAAGAGGGAAATCCTGATCAAAAACATGCTGTTTTAAAAAGCAATTTTATAATGGAAAAATCCAGACATCTACAAAAGTAGACAGAATAACATAATGAACTCAAATCCAGCTCCAACAAATTTCAGCTGTACCCCATCCACATTTCCTCTTCCCCTTCATTACTTCGATTTATAACTCAGTTGTCTTTCTATTTTTTAGATGCATTATTTTTTTTAATTTTATACATTTTTTACATCATTTTTCATTTTTGTACAATGTATGCATTTTCATCTTGGTTATAGTCCCCATGCAATTCCCACCCCCCTTGTTTTGATCCTACTCCCTCCTTCCCGCCTGTAGTGTGTCTCTGGTTTATTGTTGCTTGTTGTTGATTTTGATTTAAGATGTGGTTCATATACGCAATGGAATATTACTCAGCAATCAAAAAAGATAAATTCATGCCATTTGCAGCAACATGGATGGAGCTGGAAGGGATCATGCTCAACAAAATAAGCCAGAAGGAAAAAGAAAAATACTGGATGGTCTCATTCATAGCAGGAATTTAGAAAGCCTAAATAAGGGACCAAGAAAAAACCTAATTATAGTAAATTTAAAACCAGTTGCCTTTCTTATAAAAAGCCTATAGCCAGGCTTGGGTTTTATCCAGTCAACAGTGTCAGCCTTTTCAGTGAATTTATAGTTTCAACTTATCCCTTGTTTTTTTCTGTGCTTCTCTGTTGATCCTTTCTTTTTGTAAACAAAACTATTATGCATATGTCCCTCTGTCAAGACAAGGGCTTTCTGTGCCCTTAAGTCCCCAGTGTCCCACCAGTCCACATCATATTATTGTGGATATGCTGCTTCTGTTTCCTTTCTTGGTCTTAGCTATTTTGGGGGTGAGGGCACTAGTCCTCGCTTGAGAAACTGGCCGTCCCCTTGATCCTGTGTCTTGGAGCATCTTCCTGGGTTTGTTTCTCCTCCCATCTGAGTTCTTCCTTCAGCACTGTTTCCTGCATAGGTCTTTGTATGGCAGACCTTCGGTGCCCTTCTGAGTCTGAGAAATTTGGTCATTCTCTCTCACTTGGGTGACCGTGGGCATAATGTACACTTAAGGGATAATGCACACTTAAGGGGTCCAAGTCAAGTATTTGAAACTTCAGTGCTTGCATTGGTTCTCAAAACATGAGTTGCTTGTATCCTGTAGTCAATGGTGCTATTGGAAAGCATGGTGTCAAGCTGAGCTTTGCTGCTAGGTTATGTGATTTCAGACCTCTATCTCCAATAAACTTAGATTTCACTTGCACCACCAGTGAGGCCCTATCATTAATTTATATGTTTCAGGGTGGGTTTTATTTCTTAACTCTATTTGATGTTCTTTCATCCTTCTCAATCTGAGAGCTTTCATCTTTCTTTAATTCCAGAAATCTGTATCTAAGATTTCCCCTCCATTTTGTCATTTTCTCCCACAAATATTACTGTATACATATTAAATGTTAATAAGGTCTGATCTTATTTAATAACAATACATATTAATACCAAGAAAGTGTCATGAAAGAAAGCATTGAGAATTACAGGGTTCCCCCAATACCCGAATGCTGGTTGTTCCTATGAAAATTTTTGTAAGTTGAAATGGTGTAAAGTGAAGAAGCAGTTGTCATTAATTTTTTTAAAAATTTACTTATACAAGAACAAGGGTGTAGACTAGAGGTGTGGGGGGGTGAGAAGATTCACCAGAGACAGAGAGAGGAGCAGAACAGGCAGACTGACTGAAATACACCGCTGAGGGGAGCAGCGGGCGAGACAGGAGAGGTCTGCTGCACCACGTGGGTCACCTCCGAGGCAGGCTGGGGAAATCAAACTCGCACTGCAGAGGCTGCAGATAGCTTCATAGTGCTGAGACTCAACCCCTTGCACCACCAGTGAGGCCCTATCATTAATTTATATGGAAATATTTTTGAGTGTTCCCAGGCTCAAAAAATAATCTACTAAGTAACACATAAAACCTAAAACCATACTGACACAGAGTAAAAGCAGACATGCTGTGATAAATTCATACCTGTGTAAGTAGTAATACTCAGAGATGCCACTCTTGCTGCTTGGGCTGCCACTGCCTCTAACAGGGCTGCTGCAAAACCAAAATTGAATGCTATTTCCACTTTCACCCTTTGCTGCAAAAGTTAAATTCCTTTTTTATTTCTTTTGAGTATCAAAAGGTACCAGTGTAGGTATTTTGTAAAGGTGAAGTAGTGTAATACAAACGTCTGAAGAGTGGTGAACCCTGTATTGTCATATCACATCCATCTTTTTTTTTTTAAATAAATAAATATTCCAAGAGCTTGCTCTGTCCTTGTCCTGTGCTGGCTTATATGAGGTCCCTACTGGTGTGCAGGTGGACTCACAGGATACTACAGGTCACTGCCAAATTCCTAGCCTTGCCAGTTGCAGTATTATGATTTATAAGAAATATACATTTGGTCATTCAGATGGCCCAAATATATTTCACATACATATTTGGTCTTCATGTACAGTTCCTGGTTCACAGATCCCAAAATCCTTGGAGTTTCCTAAGTGTTGAGATAAAGTATCTCTTGATATGTGAATGTGGTGACTCTTGGAAGTACTTAAGGATGGGGGCTAGTTTCCAGGAGGAACAATCATGTAATTAAAGGGTTCGAACTACTAATCCCATCCTCAAACCTCCAGGGAGGCCAGAGAGGTTATGAGTTAATAAAAGGCCTGTGAGTTAATCATACCTAAGTAATGAAGCCACCATAAGCCCCAAAAGGAGGAGTTATGGAAACCTTTGGGATTAGTGGACATTATGAAGAGTTGGAGAGAATGACATGCTTGGAGAGATCATCGAAGCTCCACGCCCTTTCCCAATACCTAATCCTATCATTTCTTTTTCCTGACTTTTCCTGAATAATAATATCCTTTGTAACAAACCAGTAATCTAGAGAGTGATTGGAATTCTGAGTTCTGGGAGCTGCTCTAGCAAATTAATCAAACTTGAAGAGGGAGTTGTGTGATTTGTAGTTGCTTCGTCAGAAGCACAGGTAACAGCCTGGCCTTGCAATTGACATCTGAAGTAAAAGATGGTCTCAGGGCCTCCCAGGTGGCACAGTGGTTGAGCGCTGGGTTGCAAAGCTGCCCGCAGCCTCTGCAGCACCGGTTCCATCCCAGGCTGCTCCCCGGCCACCAAAGGAGGGTCCCACATGGCGCGCAGACCTCTCCTGCCGCCCGCTGCTCCCCTCAGCAGTGTACTTCGGTCCTTCTGCCTGCTCTGCTCCCCGCTCTGGCTCTGGTGAATTCTCTCACCCTCCCGCGCTTCTGACTGTACCCAGTGCTTGTATAAATAAATAAATAAATCTTTTAAAAAATTAAAAAAATAAAAACTCAAGTTTGAATACAATTTAAAAAAAAAAAAAAGATGGTCTCAGAAGAATGAGCCCTTTACCTGTGGAATCCAACCCTATCTCCAGGTAGATACTATCAGAACTGAACAGAGATGAGTTGAATTCTCAGACACCCTGCTGGTTTCTGAGAATTGCTTGCTGGTGTAGGGGATCCTCCACTAGGGATTGGGTCCAGAGGTCCTATTTACCAGTCCCTATCCATACAGCCATGCAGGGGAAGCCCAAGCTGGGGCTCACAGACTCCCACCAGGTCTGCACATACTCTGGACAGAGACAATAGGGCATTGTTGAAGGGTGAGCGATGCGCCACTTTCTGTGTCCCACTGGATGGCGCATTGGAGCTCCCTGCAGGATTTGGCAACTTCAATCATTTAGGCTTCAATAAGGGAAGACACAAATGTAATTGCACGTTTAACTTTTTTAACATCAAAACTATAGTATGCCTAGTACAGGCTTGTGCTGCGGAGAGAATAAGAAAACAGCTGTCCTAACCCTTATGCAACTGATATTCAGGTTAGGGAAGGTAAGCAGTAAATATGGTTTCAATATGTCAGAACGTTCCTGTATTATGAGAAAAAATCAAGCAAGTGAGGGCAACTGGGAGTGTGTGACTGGAGGTGGCAGTTTTAAAAATTAGAAGGACATTTGAACAAAAAAGTGAATAAGTAAGGGAGTTTACCAGGTGACCACTGGAGGAAGAATATTTCAGGCACCAGGAAGACCAGTATAAACATCCTGAGGTAGGAAGGGTGCCTGGTGTTGGAGGAGTATCACAGAGACTAAGTGGCTGGAGCAGTGGAGGGCCAGGGGGGTGGTGGCAGATGAGGTCAAAGAATAATAGGCAGATCACTCTAGGGCTCAGTCAGAGAGGGACTAGATGGGATCAGACAGGCACAGTGTCCACGCTCTAGTCTTCCCCCAGCCTGCACCATCCAGGGCCTAATTCGAAACGCGAGGCACAACCTTACATGGAAAAAACATTTGTTTCCCCATCCTTGTCCTTGCCAGCTGCCCATGTTTACTTGTAGACTTTGAAAACAAAATGTGGACCCTGTCACTCAAGGAGGAAGAGGCTCCTAAGTGTTCTGTGACGCCAATTTGAACAGGAGTCTGGGAGAAGGATCCCAACCCTGACGCCAAGCCACTGCGCCCTCTCCAGGAGGTCTCTGCACAGGGTGGTTGGGGGCTGCTTTCCAAAGGAAGCAGAAATTGAATTTAGTTCCAGCTAAGGTTTTCATTCTTCTGTAAAGACCTAGCAGGGAGGGCACAGGACAGGGAGTAGAGAGGTGGATCAGGCTCTGCTCGCCGTCAGTGGCCTGGGGGAGGTCAGTGCAGGCATCTCAGCTCATAGGATTCAGTTTCCTCAAGGTCATAATGGAGAAACAGAGCTAGTTGGTGTGGCTGGTAGGAGGTCTTTTCCGCCCCAATCTGTACATCGCAGTTGGTAGGTGCAGGAGGAATCACTGCATCACAGCAGGTGAGGAAAAGCACTCACCAAGGCCACAGGAACAAGCACCATCTTCCCCATCCCCCATCTCCATGTCACCAACATCTCAGGCCCCTTGCATTGCACCTCCTGGCACCCCGTGAACTGAACTTCCTGAACAGGGGTCTGCTGGGAAAAAGGAAGGAGCTAGTCCCTCTCTGACTGAGCCCTAGAAGCCCTGTGGTGGACTCTTCTGGTCTTTCTTCACTTTCCCAGCTGTTTTGCTTCACCAGGTAGGGCAATCCCACTACTGTAAGAGACTGTGGCAGTTGCCATTTGGACCTTATGGTGGATTCAGCTTGGGTTGTACATTTTGAACTTTGATTCTCTCCTTCTCTCCCAGCCCTTTGGTTCCTGCATAACTTCTTGCCTGTGGGCTCATTCTCCTGGTGACTCTGCTCTTGGGCCTTGGCCACTCCACTCTGGGCCCAGCCTGTTTGACTGAATTGGTGCCCACAGGGAATAGATAATTTCAGAGTTTGATGTGGAATCTGCATTTTGAAATACTTCTCTCCCATCTTCTCTTCTCTAGCCCTTTGAACCTCTCACAGATTAAAAATCTTTTCACACATTAGAGTTTGATTACTTTGCTTTTATGCGCATGGTTGGGCTTGAGCCCATAAAATGAGCAACATGTCTTTTTCTCCTTAACAGTTTGGGGTCCCTGGACACTCCTCAGTTTTGCCAGTATCCGGTGCACTATGTCACAGTCACACTCCAAAAAAAGAAAAAAGGTGGAGTGATTTTCTGCATGGAAGGTGGGAGCATGATTTAAGAAGTACTGGCCCTTGCCCCAGCGCTGTGTTCTCGTGACCAGGCTCGCAGATTCAGCTGGGAAGCTGGGGGACTGCAGCCCTGGCATTCAGTTTGCCCTCAGAAAGCACACATAAGCCTCGGCAGATAGTCCACATGTGCCTGTGTGTCACAGCCTCATCTCCTCCTGGGAGAAATCAGGCCATGCCCCAGGCCCTGTATTTTAAACAGATCCCCAGATAGTCCTGCATCGTTCTAAGAAGTCCTGACCTAGAGGACGGGGAAGGAGAGCTGGAGCAGCTCCAGCAGTGGCCTTAAAAGTCAACTTAAGGGGGTACTTGCTGCCTCTGAGGCAATGGCAAGAATGGAAGTTTGCTGCTGAGACCCTCAGATTTTATTACTGTGAGTATTTTTTGTGGTGATGCTGGTCAGAGAGCTGCCCAGATTCTCAGCAGCCATCCTTGCTGCAGGCCCCATCCTTCGGAACTTTCATTGCTCACAATCACCCCCAAGGAAAGAATAGAGGCCCCATTTTGCAGTCAAAGGTGTAATGTGCCCAAGGTCAAGCAGGTAATGACAGGCAACACCAGAATTCCATCGTCCCCACCTCACCATTCATCATTCATCCACCCACCTGGCTTCCCCCCATCTTGCCACCCTCTGCCCACTCATTCCCCCACCATCTCTTCACACATTATGGACCAGTCCCTTCACCCTTCTCCTGTGATGTTCCAGTGAAGATTCCCTGCACTGTGGAGACATGCATAACCAAATGCGTGACCCCTGCCTTCTGAGAGCCCAGAAGGCCAATGCAAATGACATGATTGTTGCAAAGTCATATCTGAGGTATAATTACACAAGGCAAAAATCTTTCCTGATCCAAATTGTTTGTGAAAATCCCTCAAGTGTAGGAATGTGCCCTCCTCTCTGAAGCTCCTTCAGCGTTTGCTCCAATGCTAGAGGGGCAGACAGCTGGGCTTGAGTCAGGAGTCCTTCAGTACCAGAAAGTTCTAAACCACCAAATTCCTCAAGCTCAGTTGGAGGCTGTCATTCCCATTCCCCGCCCCCCTCCCCCAAGGCCCTGGGGAACAGAGGCCTACTAAGGAACTGTAGGATTCACAAACCTATGTCATGTTTACTCCAGCACACAAGTGGACAGTTGAATCATTTATCTCTCATTTTCCCAAACAAGTATAGTTGACTGTGAGTCAGTGAGAATGTATTTCCACTCCATTTCCAAGGGATGCCTAGGGACTCACTCCCACATCCAGTGCTTTCCTGTTCATACCAGAAACAGATCAGACCTCTCTCTGTGAGCCCTTTACATGTGAAGGGTTGAGATCCAGAAGGAAGCAGCATAAACACTTGGGTGAGAAAGCCGACATGGCTTCCACTGCCTGCATGTCAGTATAGACTCTGAAGCTGTAATAACAGGACTGTAACATCTTTAACAAAGGAGGCAATAATCTTCTTCGCTAGGATGCTTGCCCTGATGACTCAATTCTGGGAACCATGCTGTAGAGGGAAGGAACGTACAAGATACAGCAGGGTGAGAGGAGACTTCCAGGATGACGAACACACATATCACAGGGCTGTTGCTGGGAACTGGGGTTACCCATTTCTTAGGCGCGTCTATGAGTATATGGTTCCAAAAGAGCATCTAGGGTTTAAATACGTGGTTTCCACTAGACACAGCAACTGCTTTGCCTGGTGCGGACAGGGAGTGGCCCACTCTGGGAGCAGCACTCTCACTGAGGGCCTGGGGCTGCTGCTTGCACCTTCCTCCCACTCATCAAGGAAGTCTCAGCCGTGCACAACTTTGCTGACACTGCCTTCGGGCCTGAGCTGCGGCACCACCCTGTCGGGGAAAGCCCTCCTTGGTAGACATCACACAGGCTGGGGAGGGGACAGCTCCTCTGTGCCTGGCACGTGTTCTGGATACTCGAGTTGCCTCTGTGTTTTCCCTGTGCCCTCCCGATGGCATGGAAATCTTGCTCATAGTGGCCACCTGAGGTGTCCCTTGGGGTAGGCTGATTCTGAGATGGGTCTCCCTTCCCTGCCTGTGTTCTCTGTGCAGTGGGGCGCAAAGAAGCTTCAGGAGCACCTGCCCCAAAAGTGAGGTCCAGGATGTAGAAATTCACAGTGAAGAGCGGGCCCCTGGCTTGAGAGCTCAGGTGAAACCACACATACCCCCATGCTCCCCAGGTACGGGCCCCTATACATTATTTAACCTCCCCAAACCTCGGTTTCCTCAGTGACAATGTGCAGGTGGTGGTTCTCATTTCACAAATTGGTTCATGGCTTGCTTGGATGTGATGATCCAGACCAAGCCCTTAGCACAGTGCCAGCTCAGGGTAACAGTTCCACACGTGTCTGGCTTCATCATTATTCACGGTAACCCCATGGCCCCATTTTCATCTCCAAACACTCATAGTGGACAGTGACTGATACTTTTGTGCCCAGAACAAAGGGGTGTGTGAGCAGCTCCATTCTCTGGTTGGAGAAGAAGCCTCTAATTCTCGGGTGGAAGTGCCAGAGGGAGGTGAAAGTGCCCCCCTGCTCCTCCCCTCATCCCACCCCTGCTGTGCCCCCCATCTTCTGCCCCTGCAGCCCTCCAACTCAAGAAACCCCCACAACCCAGCCCCTGCAGAGCACTCCCAACCTGCAGAGCCCACATGTCTCAAAGTGGGGCAGGGGTAATGGACCTAGGAAGAGGCCTCCTCCTGACTCCCCCACTCCCTCTGGCTCTGGAGCTCTAAAGAGCCTGGCAACGTGCCCAACTTGCGGAAGGGGCTCATGTGTTTGAATTCACTCTACTTATGGAACTAATTTGAAAACTGAAGAGAAGTGATGGCTGGACTTTTCCTTTAGTGCCTGCCTCCAAGGGGAAAGAGTGGACAAAACCTGTTCGAGTACAAAATGCACCAACTCCTTCCCTGGGCTAGGTGAGTTTGTCTTCTCCAGGAAGGCGGCTGGAAGCCCCTTCTCCCCACACTCCAGTTGTCCACACTCTGGCGGCTAAAATAAAGGCAGCCCCTTGACAGACTGCTCCCTCCAGGCTGCCGATTTCCTGATGTCCTCTGGGCCTCCCTCCCTCCCAAGGGAAATTGAATTCCACTGGAAGGAAGACAGAGGGGACAGATCCATTTGGTTCCTGTTTCTGCTGCTCTGAACCACTGGCTTTGCTGGAGAATCATTTTTATTCTTTACAAGTGAATAACCATCCCTCTGTAAAACAGAGGGCTTAGAAAAGCAGCTGCATTAAAGCTGTACTTGTTTCTGCTTCACTTTTTTCATCTTTCTACCCTTTTACAATAGTGAATTTCCCATTTTAATTTTTTATTTTTGGAAGCATCATAAAGTCAGAAATGAAACAGAAGCCTCGCTACCAGGAGCAACATGAACTATTAACTGAATTCTCTTTTTAATTCTTAAGGTGAAATTCACATAACACAAAATCAACCGGTTGAAGTGAACAATTCAAGGATAATAATATAGGTGTTGGGGAACTCTCACCCCTCTCTAGTTCAAAAACATTTCTAGTTCAAAAACATAAGGAAACCCCATACCCATTAACAGTCACTCCCCCACCCCACCCCTGCCACCCCCAGCCCCTGGCAACAAGTAATCTACTTCCTAACTATGGATTTACCTAGTCTGGGCATTTCCCTTAAGTGGCACCATACAACATGTGGCTTCTTCCACCTAGTGTAATGTCTTCAGGGTTCATCTGTGTCCTAGTGAGTATCATTTCTTTCTGTTGCTGAATAATATCCCACTGCATGGCTCAGCCACATTGGATCCGTTCGTCTGCTGTGGTGCCATTTGTTTGGGTTGTTCCTGCCTTTTGGCTGCTGTGAATGGTGCTGCTGTACCATTTGTGTGCAGGTAGTTTGAATGCCTTTTTTCAATTATGTTGGGTCTGTCTCTATACCTCTCTATACCTCTCTTGGCTTTTTCTCCTCATGTCACAGAGGCCTTCTTTATTCCCATTGTCCTGCACCCCTGTACAGGGCAAGTCAAAGCTCAGAACCAGACACCAACCACAGCCACCCAAAATATTGGTAATAAAGCAGTTACTTGCATACCATTAGGAATTCTTTGCAAAAATATGGCTCAAATATGTGAGCAAAGGCATTTAACAGTTGCAAATTATTATAGTGTCTAAACCACACTTCTTACACATACCTTCCAGCCCCAGTTTGCCAGTCTGTACTGAAAACAGGCTAGGCAGAAATTCCTTTTTGCCATCCCTTTTACATAGAAAGAGACTGAAACGGCTATCTCATATGTGACTGGAAGGTTTGGCAAATTCCAGTGTGTGGGTCTTCAGATACTCCAGGCCAGATACTGCACTTCAGCCACATTGCAGTTTCGGTTCTAAACCACTGCACTAAAGTGACTATCACAATAAAGCAAGTTAATGGATTCCAAAAATACTGGTGCATATAAAAATTATTTACTCTCTATTGTAGTCTATTGAGTGTGTGACCACATTGTGTTTTTTAAAATAATTAAATAACAACAACTATAAACTAGAGGCACACTGTGGGGTGGCAGGAAAAGGAGGGATTGGGGTCAAAATAAGGGAGGTGCAATTGTATGGTGAATATAAAAATTTTTAAAAATGTTAGAAAAAATTTTTAAATAAAAAATAAAAAAAAAATTTTTAAATTGAAAAAAAAAATAAAGTAAATGACACAGATATGAAGTGAGCACAAGCTGTTAGAAAAAATGGCTCACATAGACTGGCCAGACGCAGGGTCACCACCTCCCATTGGTAAACAATGCTGTGTCTGGGAAGCACCAAAAAGCAAAATGCAGTAAAACACAGTACGTATGTATATGGAAGGCAGGCCACCTGCCCCAGCTCAGAGCCTCGGGGTGGGGGGGTGGAGGCGGGGGGTGGGGGTGCTATCAGTGTGTGCCCAGGTGTCCAGTTCTTGGAGTAAGTGGGAGTCACGTGACCTAAGCAGCGCCATCTTACTTGTGCTCAGGGGGTGCTTCTCCCACAGATCTGGATGAAAACTCGGTTAAGCCCCATGAAAGGTTGCCAAGAGGTGACAAAGAGTCTGCCCATCGCTTTGAGTCACAAAACAATTTTGACTTGAACATGATGTTGTCTACTTCCAAACAATTTGAACATTTCATTCAAAAGTCTGAGTGAGCAGAATATCAAAACCATGGCATTTCTGTCACATCCCACCTTTCATGTAATTAAAAACCTTTTTGTCTCTGATAATCCCTGCTGGAGGGTCAATGGCTGACCCTCAGGGAAACGGCAACCTCACCTTCCAATCTTGCTCTGTGGTCTTTAGCGTGAGTGGCTCCAGGTCTGGGAGGACCTCCCACCCACCTGGCTCCTTCCTTGCCTTAGAGGTCATCTCCATTTATTGAGGGAGTTCTTTCTGCCTTGAGGAAAGTGTGGGAACATGCCCAGCCGATGCAGATCCAGAGTGTGGAGACGATGCAGACTTTGAGGCCCGCTGCCCTGAGCCTCTGCACTGTGTTTCACTGAATGTGTGGCCTCCAGAAGTTACCTCTTTTTGCTCTGTCACCATCTGTAAAATTAGTGACTGATTCAGCCCCACCTCTTCAGACTTGGAAGGACAGCATGGGAGAGGTTATTGAAAACACCCCGACTGCAGTAGGTGCTTGGTCGGTGTCCTCTGGTGGCTTCTCCTTATCTGAGCACAGAAGAAGGTAGAGCCTAGACCAGTAGTGACTTCTAGGCAAGCATTTTTCCCTTCACATTTCCCGTGTGTAAGAAAAGCAAACCAGAGGTGCTGTCGCGTGTGGGAGCTGTAAATGCCAGTTGCTCTGAGTCTCTAACAAGGCATGTTACCGTGAGCTCAGTTCAGTTTGGAGGCAGGAGGAGTGGAGAGGTTGGCCAGTGCCTCCCGTGGCTCCCTCTCTGGCCCAAAGATAAGAATCGATTCTTTTGGAAAGAGGGCAGCATTGGCATGGGGCAGTGTCTCGGTTCAGGCAGGTGTGGTAGGCACGTCTCTTCGCTGCTCTGAGCATTGCTTTCCCTGTCTATAAAACAGACATGAGAGCAACATTAGAGAACTAGCATGAGCTTCCCATAAAAAGAGGCACACCCATCTCTCTGCCAGTTATACAGTGGGGCTTCATCATTGTGAGGGAGCCTGATTGAAGTCAGGCAGACCTAAAATGCATCACCACTCCAGATCTACAGTTAAAGATGGAGATTGGGAAAGCAGTTGAGTTTGCAGTCCGAAGCCCCTACATCCCCCAGGGCACAGGGTGGAGGATGGGGGACAAGGCTGCCGCTTGCCCTACTACTCCTCTAAGGAGAAAGGTCCACCTCTTCCTGCAAGTTCACAATGTCTCCCCAACCTCATGGCCTAAGCTCCAGAAGGAGGGCTGTCTGTACTCCCTCACTGGACCGTTCAGCTACCCTGTGGCTACCCCTACCACCCTTGTCTAGATTTGGGGATCCCTATGTCACTGAAGCAGGGAAAAGTAGGGTGAGTCTGCCTTCCCCTTTGCTGGGTTCTCTAAAATTGCCCCAAACCCCCCACCTCCATTCCACTAGACGGACAACCTCTGAGACCCTAGAAGCAACTATCTCCTCAGAGGCCTGGCCCACCACCCAGGCTTCCCCTAAAGATGATGTCCTCCTGTCCCTAGGCTGAGGGTGGTTATGACACAGGGTGAGAGCACCCAGATGAAGGGACACATATAGGGGACTGTGGGAACCAAGGCTGGATGCCTAAGATCCAGGAGATGGGGACAAATTTCACATAGGACTTGATCATTGGGGTGATCTTAATGGTGTATAGGCATTTTGTCGGGCAGGGAAATGAGGAAAGGATGCAGCTAGGCAGGGAGGCAGCCTGGATAGGGGGCAGCAGATAAGAGTCTGTGCGTGCAGGGCTGAGGGCTGAGGCAGGGGAGGAAGGGAAGGGTGGTAGGAAACAAGGCTGGATTTGTGCCAAGGACTTTAAATGTCACAATACGGAGCTGGAACTTGATCCTGTAGGCTGTGGTCACAAAGGAGCAACCACAGGGCAAACCCAGACTTGAAGGTACTGAACTTCTGGGGTTTTTTTTGGCCTGCATCATGTTTTTAAAACATGAGTTAGTAATTAGAAGTATGAACATTTCACATAAAAGTCCTGATGTCTGGTTTCACTTAAAAAATGGAAGGATTTGGAAATAGTCTATTGTAACTATAAAGTAACTGCCTCTTTAGTTGGGATTAATATTATGTATTATCCTTAGTGTGCCACAGACCCCACTATTCCTTATTGCTCTGTAGCCTGGAAATTGGATGTCAGTCTCCATTTCTTCCTGGGCTTGTGCTTTCTTTTCTCCTGGTAAAGAAAGACTTCTCTGAACCACGTTGTGCCAAAAAAAAATAAATATATATATACTAAGAGGGCTCCTTGTGGTTTATTAAATGAATCTCTTTCCTTTATCTGTGTAGCCCGCTTATTCCTATACATGGTAGAATTTGAAACTCTGCCAGGGAATCATTGGAGGAATTTGTCAGTATTCATAGTTGAAACAACAGAATCTACTCCAGTTAGTTTAAGAAAAAGAAAAACCGTTTAGTAAGGGATATAAAGCCTAGGATGTTGGATCTTCGAGGAATGGCTTTCACACCACACCTGTGAGCCAGCTGGCCAAGAGCTCTGTGCCAGATCAGGCAGCTTCGCCACACTGCTTCCTGACTCAGAATCATGCTGTCTCTGCCTGCAAAATGGAGGCCCTGAGCCCCACCTCTGTCACCACCTAACTCCGCTCTCAATCAGATGTGTCTGATAAGGTAAACTGGAAACTACATCTATGCCCCAGCTGCAAGAAAGCAAGGATATTTGAGTCAGTGTTGGCAGATTAGGTATATGCTATGGGGAAGCATCCAGCTGTGAAGAGGATTGACCAAAGGTTCGAGGCAACCACAAAGGTTGTGGGTCAAACCTTGACCACTCTTAGGTTTAGAGAAGGGAGGCCTTGCTATTGGCATGGCCTTGGACCAGGAACTTCTCACCACCAGGAGGCACCCTACTCAAAAAGAAAATGCCCTCCAACCCACACCACTACCCCCATGCCCTAGAGCCAGGGGTGGTCCCTGGTAGGCCAGGTCTCAGCAGGCCTCCAGCAGCTGTGCCCACCCTCCTGGCCAGGCGTCTTTGCTGGGCTTGCACTTGCCTTCCTCCTGGCCAGGCTGCCAGTTTGGGGAGCTGTGTCCCTATTTCGGAACTCTTTGTTCTCTTCGTGGAATTCAGAGAAAATCTCTGCCAGCTTGGAGACTGGTCTCGGCTATTTCCCAGTAGCTGATAACAGCTGGGATTAAAAGATGAAAAAGCGTGCCCAAAATCAAGAAGCCAAGTGTCTTGTCCAAAATGCCATGCCCTATGGCGTTTGTGACCGCCCCACCCTGCTGATGGTGGTTGCCTCTGTACTCAGAACCCCATCCCCCTAACTCTGCACAGCCACCTGCCCTGAGGGCCACTGATTCTCTGGGAGCATTTACAGAGCCCTGGGGGCACAGGGCTAGGAGCAGAGGCTCATGTGGATTGTCAGCTCTGAGCCTCAGACCGTGGCAGGAAGAGTGGCCACTTTGATTTTTGTGGCCCTGTTACCAAATGCCAAGCCTGCTCTGGGTGCTTGATAGACCAGGATTTCCAACAACCCCAGAGACTAGCCCCAGGTTTCCAGCCAGGAAACTGAGCCTCAGGAAATGTGGGGATTGCCCAGGGCTGCTGGGTGAGGCAGAAGTAGGAGTCAACCCAGGTCAGGTGCACTTCAAAGCCTCTGCTCACAGCTGCTTTGCTACCTCGTTTGCAGTCTCCCCAGCTGTCTCTGCAAGAGAAACCCAGAAGCAGCATTTTTGCCACTCAGGAAGTTCCTTTGACCATAAGGCAGTCATCAGAGTAAATGGCTACTCAGAGCCACCCCAGCTGCCCGTCCAGTACCTCGGCAGGAGGAGGGCAGCAGCAAGGAACACAGCACAGCAGCCAGCCTGGCTTTTGATTTGAAGCAAGCACTCGTCTCTGCACCTTGGTCTTCTTGCTTCATCCCTTCCACAAATATATCTGAGGTCCTACTATCTGCCACATCTGTCCCATTAAGAAATTGATATTCTAGCAGGATGACGACACACAACTCCACACGACATGATAAAGCTGCTGTGGAGGAGCAGCCCTGGGTAAGAGGGCAGGTCTTTACCTGCATGTACACGAAGGCTTGGAGGGCTTGAGCAGGAGAAGGAGAGGCCCTGAGGAACAGAGGAAGGAGCATTGAGGATGCAAGAAACTTTAGATCAAATCCACAGAAATACTGTGTGGGGTGCAGTGGGCTTCACAAATGAAGGCAGGAGGGGTGGACTTTGAGAATGGCAGGAAGGTAGGAGGCAGCAGTATAGGGGTCCCTGAGAAGCCTGTAGAGACTGCCTGTCCCTTGAATACATGCCCTCCTGGGACCAACCAACCAGGGAAGCTGCAACAGCCTTTGATTTCTGGAACTTCCTACTGATGGCTCCATGTCACATGGGCAGAGGGCCCCAGGTCTGTAAGAGCCTTTTTGGATTTTTTTGTTGGCTCTTGTTCTGACCAAGAAACAGGAGGTCTCTCCTGCTGGGGGTAGGGAGGCCTGAGTGCTGGGCAGGCTCTGTAGTTGACTCCCCAGGTAGAGGAGCCTGGGGCCTGGGCCCAGAGAGGCCAGGGCTGACAGGTGGGGCCCACGGATTTGCCCTCTCCATCTGATGGGACACAGTTGGAATTGAGGTTTCATCAAGTTGCTTTAGAAACGGGAGCTGACTCTGGTGCATTCTAAAGTCAGACACAGCAGATTTCCCTCTTGGCTGGGTGTAGGGTAAGGAAAAATGTCAGGCTTTTCTGCCCTCCCGCCATCAGGATAGATGATGGATCCTTGCGGTCCTGAATGCATGCCTGATGGCGGGCATCTGGAATAGGGTGTGGGCATAGGTAGATGGGATTCACCTGGGCTGAGACCGGGCTTTTAAGGTCGGCGTCATGGGGACGCCAGAAGAAGCCAAGAAGCCAAGAAGCCAAGGAGAAGCAGCAAGAGAAGCAGAAGCTGAGAGAAGGCCGGAGAGCCTAGAGTGAAGACCTGTTGGGGGCTGGGAGGCCTACCAGCCTCCCAGCACCCCTGCCTGCCATATGCCTAGTGAACCCCAATAAAAGACCTGCAAAAAGCCACTGAGGACTCTGACTCCTCCTTTACCCAGTCTGCATGGGATCAGAAAACCTGCACCATGTACAGTGTCCTGTCCTTACACTGGGTCACGCACAAAAGAAGTTAGATACAATTGTTTCCACCTGGGAATAAATTTGTTTCACAAAATTTGGAAATCAGTTTGGCAGCAGACTTTCAGTCAGGTTTGAGAGGGTAGTGAGCAGAAAATCCAGCTGACACCTGAAATGGGCCGCCTGGAAGAGGTCCTGCTGCCTGACAAAGGGGCTTTGAGGCACTGAAACTGACAGTGCTTGTTGACTGTTGAGCCTGAAGTCTTCTTTGAAACCCCAACCCAGAGTTACTGGGGTGGCCATCTTCCTACACCCTTTGGTTTCATTGTCCTCAAGCCACCACTGGTCCTGTGCCCTCCACCTCTAGCCCCTTGCCTGGCTGCTGAGATCCCTTCATTTTCCTCCTACATTACTTTGCAAGAGGTGCCTGCCCATCCCTGCACTCCAGGCATCCCAGTCAGTACATGTTATCCCAATCAGTACATGGGCCCTGACCAGCCCAAGGACCTAATATTCTATTAGGTATGGCCTGGAATTTTGCATGTCCCACCAGGTGATTCACCTGTTTGAGAACCACTGGCTTGAAGGATATAATACAAATTCCTTAGCATTGGGCTCTGCAGACCTTTAGATCAGTGCTCAAACCATGGTTCTGGATCAGCAGCATCAGCATCATCTGAGAATTATTAGAATTGCAAATTCTGAAACTCCACTGAAAACTTACTTAAATTAGAGACTCTGGCGGTGAGGCCTAGTCAACTATTCTTAGGTCTTTTCTGGTGATTTGGATGAGGTACAAAGTTGAGGCCTGCTCCCTCTCACTGGAGAGCCTTTGTACCTGCCAGTCCTCTCGCCTCGAATAACACCCCCTCTATTCCCCAGTCTGCCCCAGGCATCTGGCTTCATCGCCAGCATAAGTTTTACAGTAAAATCCCGACCCTCCAGAAAAGGTCATGTTCACCTGTCACATACTGTTAGAGCTCCCTGTACTTTTCCTTACCACTTATAGTTTGTTATTTGGTACATCATTGTGCCAAGGTCTGTCTCCCCAAGCTGACTACAGTAATGCTAGGGGCTATACTGAGCCAGCCAGGTTTGAGGGCTGGGCCTGGCAGGAGCCATGGAAAGACAGAGACCCATGGCACAAGCAGTCATGGGCCATTCTGTGCTCTGGCCTCCTTGGCCTCAGCTTCACTGTGGCCAGCCTGGCAGGTTCTGACAGTGGCAGCGGAAGAATTGGTTGCAGATTGAGGTTTTACTTTTAAATACCACCTCAGAATTGTAAATGGATAAATCAGGCTCAAGCTAGATCAGCACCAGTTGAATAGCTGGAATTGTAAACAGATCAATCAGGCTTAAAGGGGAGGTACCCTGAAGGGAATAGAAGCAGTTTTCGAAGAGTTTGGGACCATTCATCAGACACGTTGGGACCTTCTCCTGAAAAAACCGCCATAGATTTGTCAGGACTCAGACCTTCACAGACCTTGGCATTGGATCTCTGCTTCATGCTGCAGCCTGACCATTGCTCTTGCATCCAGCCCAGCCTCTGACATCATCTATAGAGTGGTATTTTCAGACTGTGCCCTGGGACTCTATAAGGGCTGTCTATTGTTGCTTATGCCAACATTTCTCAGAAAGGGCTGTAACATTGGTGCCTGTTCTCTGACACCATCATCTGCTGACCCGCAATGATCATCACTGCTGACCTGTGTCCAGATACCTCTGAGAACAGCCCCCAACTTCTCATCCTCCACCACAGCCCTCTGGTGCTGTTGCCTCTGGCACTGTCTGGTCTAGAATCTGGCACTGGCCAGCCTAGCCTTCTGGTAGGTTATACTGGCTCCTGTGGTGCTACCTCAGCAGCACCACCTGTGATCACCTCCATCTGATACCGTGAGTTGGATCTTGGTACACCACTTCTTGGTGTGCCACCAGCTCTCGTCAAAGGGACAATGCCATCTAGCACAAGCCACCTTTAGTTAGGACTACTAAACATTGCAGGCACTGTCTGACCTCAGCAACTCTTTCCTTTTTCCCAACCTCCCCTTGTTAATAAATCCCATTGTTGTACCCTCAGACTGAGTGGTGTCTTGCAATTTTAAGTGTGGGGTGAGAACCCACAGTGACCTGCCCACAGCCTTTATGATATTTTGGTACTGTCTTTCTCCCATTTCATGCCCAGCCCCTAGCACAGCATGTGAAAAATAGTGGGAGTTCTGCTGGTACTCATTACCTTCCTCTAAAAAACATGAATATCCTGTAACTTCTTGATTTTTACATTTTAGGCATTCTCTATTAACAGTCCAAGTCCCTTCTTCTTATTCTTTTTTTTTTTTTCTGCACTCCTTGTAGCATGAAACCTGTTATTTTTCTCTCTGGAAGCTTTTGGAATCTTCCTCTTAACCTCTGTTCTGAAATTTCAAGATGAAGTACCTTTGCAAGGCCTGTTTTCTTTCACAGAGCTGGACTACAAGAAAACCAAGTTTCTTGACTTTTTTTTAATGATTTCCTGTGCCCACCCCCCTTCAGATTTCTCAGTTCGTTCTTTTTGAAGTTTTCACTATTGGGTGGGAGAGGAGGGACATCCTGATACCTTATTTTGCATCTTCCCTGAAATCTGCATCTGTTTGTCTTGTTCTACTGTCTTGGTGACTTCCTCCAAACTTTGTCTCAATACTCTTATTTCTAATGAAATTATAATCTTTGCTATTATGTTTTTAATCTTTCAGAAATTTTGTGCAAATCTTCTCTGAATATTCCTTTTTAATAGCATCCTCAACTTGTTTCAAGAATAAACATTCCATTTATCTCTGAACATACTCATTATGGGCTTCTTACAGTTTAATTTTTTCAAAAGCCTGTCTTTTCTGAGTTACCTTTCTCCATCTGTTTGCCATGTATCTTTCATGCAATAGGCTCCCTCAAATGCCTGGTGCCTTTGGCTCATTTTTCAGAGTGAAAATTTTAAAGTCCACTGACAACTCCTCGGACACAGTTGGGGATGCTTGCTATGACTTTGTAAGAATGTGAGCTGATGGGGTCTTTTCTTCTGGGCTTATCATATTCCCCAGGAAAAGCCTTCCCATCTCTTGCCTGGAAGCAAAGACTCAACTGCCCGCATGCTGGGAAACACATTGAAGAAGGGCATCCACATTCCATGTGTTAACTTTCACTTATGTTATTACTCCCTCAACTGAGCATCCCACAGGCTGAAGACGCTCCAGTTCCTCCCTCCAGAAAATAAACCACTAGGCTTCTGCCTGGAAAGAGCAGCTGTCTAGCAGAAGGACCTATACAATCTCTGTACCACCAAAACAACCATTATCAGTTCATAAATGAATGGACATGGCTGTGTCCTAATAAAACTTTATAAAAATTTCTGGTGGGCCAGATGTGGCCCATGGGCCATAGTTTGAAACCTCTGGTCTAGATTCTAGCTCATCAGATACATGGTACTGCCAGCTCCTGAGCTTTGCATGTTCTGCATTAAGCATTTGGTTGCTGCCTTAAAAATTATGACTGTCCCATTTCTGTGTACTTCTCAGTTTCCTAAATATTGTTGCTGGTGTTTCCTCCTCTCTTCTTTGCCTTTGGAGCTCAAGTTTCTAGGGGTAGTAGAGATAAATATATATTTAATCTTCTTTACTACCAAGCTCCTTCTTTTTCTTTGATGGATCCCTTGGGTTACCTCTATAAGTATCTAGAACATTGCTTAAGGTTGGTTCAGTTTGTATGTCTTTACCAAACAGTTCTTTTTAATAAATTAATTGATGGGTCTCCCTGGTGGCACAGGCAGTTGAGCACCACACTGTGAAGCTGTCTGCAGCCTCTGCAGCGTGGGTTCGATCCTGGCCGGCCGGCGAGAATCCCACATAGCAAAGCAGACCTCTCCTGTCTCGCCCACTGCTCCCCTCAGCAGTGTATTTCATCAGTCTGCCTGTTCTGTTCCCCGCTCTGTCTCAGGTGAATCCTCTCACCCTCCCACGCAAATGGCCTGTACCCGGTTCTTGTATAAAAATAAATAAATCTTTAAAAATAAATAAATAAATTGAATGTGTACCACAAAAGAGGAAAGACTTCTGAAAAGACAAATGTAAGATGACTCCTTTCTTATTTTCTGAGGCATAGATTTGGAGAAAAGCTTTACTTTATATTCCATGCATAATTCTAACAGCAACTGCTTCATAAGATAAGTTTTAACATGCCCATTTTACAGATGGGGAAAGCTGGGAGCCATTGAGTTTCCTGAGTTCCTGTAGATCACATGTGAGAGAATAGCATCTTAACCTAGAACTCTTCGTTATCTTGCTTCTGTGCTGATGAGGTGACCTTGGCCTTAGATCATATTCTTTTAGGGGAGAGTAGCCTGGCCAGATTTAGAAAAGTGCTTTGGGGTGGCTCAGGGGAGAGATTGCATGGGAGGAACAGATTCTAGAGAAAGGAAAGCCCTCCAGGAGGCTGTTGTCAATGATTAAAGGCAGCAGGCTGAGAGGAAGGCCCATTTGACAGGAATTTCAGAGACTGTGGACAGGATTTATCATTGGCTGGGACTATGTGGGAGAAGGAAGCAAGAAAGAGGGACCCAGCCCCACCCTATAATGAAGAAGGAAGCCTCGGCTAGAAGGGCGCAGAGGCTACCCAGCCATTCTCACCCAGGCAGGGCAGTGTAAACCAGGCCATTTCCAGGATCCTTCTATAGCCAGGCCCACTCACTGCAGGGTTGAGAGTTCAAAGCCTGCCCAGAGCCTGAAAATTGGCACCTGGTCCCTGTTCCACCGGCAAGGTCCTCCTGCTCAGCTACTTGAGCTGGGGCCAGAAGGGAGGGGCTCTTTAGGGTCCTTTGGTGCTCAGGTTTCCATAGAGGAATTGTAACTTATCTGCCAGGGTGTCCAATTAGTTCTAGGAAATGCAGGGTACAGGGAGAACCCTCCAGGAGGGTTCTCATTGCCCCAAGCAATGAGGCCTGAATCCCAAATATCCTAGGACCTTCAGAGTAGGAGAGGTGGGCCAGTGACCGATGCCATCCTGAGGGTCACCCACTAGACAGTGGTGGCTACATTGTATCACAGGTCCTCAAAATCTGATCAGTGGGCTCTGCCACTTCTTACTGTCCCCTATCCTCCTGAGCCCTGGTTTCTGCCCTGGCAGAATGGAGTTGATATTACAGGCCTCCCCGCATTGCTGTAAGGATCACTCCTAATGGTAAATCTGAGCAGGCCCAGTCACAATGGTTGTTTCTCACAGAAAATGTCTGCAAGGCACAGGTGGAATGTCAGGTCTTGAAGTTACTGTTGATCCCATTCAGCCCCACAAGGCTGCATTGACTCTGGGAGACTGTGAGGATGGGCAGGGTTTGCATAGGTGGACAGCTTCTGCACTGGAACTGTTGTCAGGCATTCATGCCCCTTCCTTAGCCCTGTGGTGCCTGTACATGGCTCTAAGATCATTTCCCTGAGCTGTGCTGTAATTGGCTCTTTGCATCATCTCCCTGCTGCCTGTGAGCTGCTCAAGGGCAGGAGCCTGATATACTCATTTGAGTCTCCCCAGTGCCTGGTGTAGAATGGGTTAACACTGGATGGATGGAGGATAGCTGAGCAAAAGGATGAATGAACAAAAATGACATTTTACTAGATGGAGGAATGGGATATTTGGTTGCCCAGATGGATAGTCATTCATTCACCCAAAACTACGCATCAAGTAGGTCTTCTGCAGCAGGATAAGCGGATGGGTGAATAATGGCCAGGTAAGAGTACATCCATAGAAAAAAGAGAAGGTAGATGGAGGGAGAAGGCATGTAGCCGGTGAAGATGCAGGAAGAACTGGAGAAATGCCTGAGTGGCCAGCCGACCAGCATTTTCACCTTCATGCTCTTCTGTAAGGATGTCCTTGTTTGTGAGCTGAGATGTTCCCAAGGTCCCAAGGAGGCGGAGCTGGGAGAAGGAATTCACAAACACTCTCTTTTGGGCTATTAAATTTTTTTTTCTAAGTAAACTTTGGATCCACTTCCAAGTATGTTTGGAAAGAGCAGTGCCGGCTTTCATGAAGAGTAAATTGTAAGTGCCTCATTCGGAGCTGTCTTTGGGGACCTTCAGAAATGCGTGCACTCCCCCAAACGAGTGCTAAAATGCGCATGAGACAAGAAACATATGCCGGGCACTACTATGTCAAACAGGCTTACCGCGAGCATGTGTGCTTTTACTGTTGATGGAATACTCAGCAAGAGTTCCAGAAAGAGGCCTTTCCTGCATGGATGTCAATGAGAATTCTCTCCCTTCTCATAAATCCTTGGGGGAAAAAAAAACAGGCCTGTCTCCCATACACATGCAGCTAATTATCTGGGGGCTCAGGACTCTCCCTGGAGAGTGGTAAAGAGCAGTTTACTGAGAGAAGATCTGCCCCAAGTAGATTCCAACAGCCCTGGCTAGAAAGACCATGAGACCTGCCCTTGGTTCATGAACTGGCATTTTGGGGGGTACAAGGGGATGGGCACAGGTGTGAAACAACAAAAAAATGAAAAGATCACATCTTCCCAGTGTCCAGCAAAGAACAGACACAAGCCATTAACAGTACCTGCAATCCAGGTCACTCCTTGCATGACCATGAGTGACCCCCACCTTGGTTCAGTTTAGCTGGATTCAGCCTGAACCTGGGCCAGACTGTCGGAGGACTAAGGCATATCAGACACGGTCCCTGTTTATGGGGCTAATGATCTACCTAGGAGACAGATGAGCAAGTAAATGTCCCTACACTGAGTGGGCAGCCAGGAAGTCTTCCCAAGGGAGGGTTCCTATCTTAGCTGCGCGTTAAAGGATGAAAGGGAATTTTCTTGGCAAGAATTTGGAGAAAGGTCATTGGTGATATAGGCAACACCACTCAGGGGCCACGGTGTGTTACAGGCAGGTGTCCTGGCAAAAGATGGAGCAGGAGTGATGTAGGGGAGGGCAGAGCAGGCCAGAGAGGGAAGTCTCACTCAGCCTGGAAGGGCCTTGGCCAAGGAACTGTGTCCTGAGAACAGAGAGGAGGTTGTGGATGACTGTAAAAAGAGGCGGCATGGTGGATTTGTGCTTTAGAAGGCTGCCCTAACACCACGTAGGGGATGAGAGAAAACGGGAGCCAAAGAAGAGGCCGTGCTCATTGCCCTGTGGATGGCACCCATTTATTGCAGATGGAGGGGCCTGGCCTCTGGTTTTCTCTCTTCTGGCTCTGTGACTTGGAGTGAGTTACTCAACCTCTTGGTGCTGCAGTTCCACTTCTGTAAAATAATCATGCCTGCCTCGTGGGGCTGCTGTGAGGTTCACAGTCATACCCATCAACTGTGCAACAAGGCTGTCGCACCATCACCCACTTGGGGTAGCAGCCTTGCACCTCTGTGGTAGAATGAGATAGCAGGAGACTGAGAATGATGGGGACTGACATCACTGAGCTCAGAGCAGCTTCTGCATGTGATACATCTACACAGCAACAGTCCTGGTAGTGACAGTAGAAATACTAGCTGGTGGTTTATGAACCCAGAACTGGGGTTCCTGCACTTTGTAAACACACAAACCTCCCATCCCCTGAGCACATAAAAAGCAACATGGCACCTGAATAGTACACAGGCTTGAAATGTTACATAACAGAAAAAATAATATTGAGAGAGAAGAAACCATTGTTTTCCCAACTGTGTCTCCTGGCCCATCGGCCACGGCGCACCCTGGGAACTTAAAAATGCAAATTCTCAGGTCATTCCAGCCCCACTAAATCCGAAACTGGTGGTGGGACTCGACATCCCTGAGCAATTTCCAGAGTGACCACAGCCTTGCCACCCCCACTGACCAGTGCCTGACCTCAGAACTCAGGTGGGAGAGTTGCTGCTTGTGTCTGGGATGCCCCAGATTATTGGCCAGATGATGGCATCTGAATAGCTGGGGGAGACCCCGGGCAGCCACGATTTCTTTCCCTTTCTCTTTTTCTTTTTCTTTTATTTAAATAAGTGATTTGAAATTGGACACAGCTGGGTTTGACTCCCAACTCTGCCACATAGAACTTTGTAACTTGGGACAAGTCCTTCTCTTTGAGCCTCTTTTGCTTCATCTGCAGAGTAAGGTAGGTGCCCGGCGCACGGCAGATCTACAGACAGGATCCCTTTGAGTACCTCAAGACAGATTCTGGCACCCGCCCCAGAACCCCAGGGATGGCTGGAGTGGCCATGATGTACCATTGCAGAAACCTGACCTGGAGCTGTGTGCAGAGAAAGGACCCATGCCAGGTCTATCCAGGGGATCCCAGTTCCTTCAGGGTCTCTAGCAAATGTTTCTGGAATGACTACCTGAGTGATAGACCCAGAGTTGGGTATTCAAATTCCACTTGAGGTTCGGGAAACTGTGTTCAGCATCAAGTGTTGCTCATTTCAAACAACCTGGAGATCTGGGATCAGTATCTCCATTCTGCAAGTAAGGAGACAGAAGCTCCAGGTCAGGAAACAGCTTGCTTCAGGCCCATGCTTAGGGAAAGCAGCATGTTCTGTTTATAAAGGTACCTATAAAAGTAATCTTTGGAGTTTTATGCCTTTCCATAGCCACTCAGGGGGAATGATCAGCAGTACAAGGAACCCATGATTCCAGAAAGATTGAGATGGGGAGGAGGACCAGCTTTTCCAAAGGGGCTAAGAGAGGGATAAGAGGCACAGGAAGAGCCACTTGGTTTTTTATATATATAGATACATATAGATAGATATCTATATATTTTACATATATATTTTTACATCATTGTTCATTTTTGTGCAATGTTTGATTTCTCCTCTCAGGCTAGTCCCCGCAAAAAATGCACACCACCAGGTCACCTGTGAACCATCACCATAGTCACTTGTGCTCTTCCCGCCCTTGTTTTAATCCCTCTCCCTCACCCTGCCCTGCTGAATGTCTCCAATTTATAGTTGCCTGCTTGCTTTGTCTTTTTTTTCCCTCCGGATCCCTTATTTGACTCCCATATATTCCTCCTATAAGTGAAACCATCTGATATTTTTCTTTTTCCTTCTGACTGATTTCACTGAGCATGATCCCTTCAACTCCATCCATGTTGCTGCAAATGGTACGAGTTTATCTTTTTTGATTGCTGAATAGTATTCCATTGTGTATATATACCACATCTTATTGATCCAGTCATCTATTTTTTGGGCATTTGGATTGTTTCCATAGTTTAGCTATTGTAAATAGTGCTGCAATAAAGATAGGGGTACAGGTATCCTTTTGAATTACTGTTTTTGTATCCTTTAGGTAGATTCCTAGGAGTGAAATTGCTGGGTCATACGGTAACTCCATTTTTAGTAATTTGAGGAACCTCCACACAGCTTTCCATAGTGAATGGACCAGTTTGCATTCCCAACAGCAGCGTAGGAGAGTTCCTTTTTCTCCACATTCTCGCCAACATTTGTTGTTGCCAGTTTTTTTTTAATATGGGCCATTCTCACTGCTGTGAGGTAGTATCTCATTCTGGTTTTGATTTGCATTTCCCTGATTATAAGGGATGTTGAACATTTTTTCATATTCCTATTGGCCATTTGCATTTCCTCTTTGGAAATGTGTCTTTTTAGCTCTTCTGCCCATTTTTTGAGTGGGTTGTTTGTTTTTTTTAAAAGATTTATTTTTTTATATTCCCCATACAATTGCACCCCCCCTTATTTTGACCCCAATCCCTTCTCTCCTTGCCACCCCCATAGTGTGTCTCTGGTTTATAGTTGCTTGTTGATTTTGATTTTTTCTTTATTATAGTTATTCTTTTTCCTGGTCTCTTATTTAGGTTTCCTAGATTCCTTCTATGAGTGAGACCATCCAGTATATTTCTTTTTCTTTCTGGCTTACTTTGCTGAGCATGATCCTTTCCAGCTCCATCCATGTTGTTGCAAATGGCATGAGTTTATCTGTTCTGATTGCTGAGTAATAATCCATTGCATATATATGGACCACATCTTCTTGATCCAATCATCTATTTTTGGGCATTTGAGTTGTTTCCAAAGCTTAGCTATTGTAAATAGTGCTGCTATAAACATAGGGGTCCAGGTGCCCTTTTGAATTAATGTTTCTGTGTCCTTTGGGTAAATACCTAGGAGTGGAATTGCTGGATCATATGGAAGCTCTATCTTTAGTAGGCTGAGGAATCACCACACAGCTCTCCATAGTGGTTGGACCAGTTTGCACTCCCACCAGCAGTGCAGGAGAGTTCCTTTTTCTCCACATCCTTGCCAACATTTGTTGTAGCTAGTTTTTTTAATATGTGCCATTCTCACTGGTGTAAGATGGTATCTCATTGTAGTTTTGATTTGCATTTCCCTGATTACAAGTGATGTTGAACATTTTTTCATATACCTGTTGGCCATTTGCATTTCTTCTTCAGAGAAGTTTCTTTTTAGCTCTTCTGCCCATTTTTTGACTGGATTGTTTTCTTTGTTTTTGTTGAGTCTCATCAGCTATTTGTAGATTTTTGTGATCAGTCCTTTATCATTAGTGTCATGTGCAAAAATTTTCTCCCAGTTGGTGGGGTTTCTCTTTGTTTTGCTTATTGTCTCTTTTGCTGTGCAGAAGCTCTTTAATTTGATGTAGTCCCGGCTGTTGATTTTTGCCTTCACTATCACTGCTTTGGGTGATGTGTCTATAAAGATGTCTTTGAGGTGCATGTTATGTAGTGTTTTGCCTATATTTCCTTCTATATATTTTATGGTTGCAGGTCTTATGTCTAGTTCTTTAATCCATTTTGAGTTGGTTTTTGTACATGGTGTGAGGTAGTAGTCAAGTTTCATTCTTTTGCATGTAGCAACCCAGTTTTCCCAGCACCATTTATTGAAAAAACTTCCTTTGCTCCAGTGCATATTCTTTGCTCCTTTGTCAAAGATTAGTTGACCATAAATCTGTGGGTTTATTTCTGGGTTTTCTATTAGGTTCCATTGGTCCGTGTGTCTGTTCTTGTTCCAATACCATGCAGTTTTGATTATTATGGCTTTGTAGTATAGTTTGAAGTCTGGGAGTGTGATGCCTCCATTCCCTTCTTTTTTTTCAGGAGGGTTTTGGCTATTCTGGGTTTTTGGTGGCACCATATGAATTTCATCAATATTTTTTTCTATTTCTTTGAAGAATGACACTGAAATTTTTATTGGAATAGCTTTGAATCTGTAGATTGCTTTGTTTTTGTTGAGTCATGTGAGCTCTTTGTTGATCTTTGTGATCAGTCCCTTATCAGTTGTATAGAGTGCAAAAATTTTCTCCCAGTCAGTGGGGTGTCTCTTTGTTTTGGTTACTGTCTCTTTTGCTGTACAGAAGCTTTTTAATTTGATGTAGTCCCAGCTGTTTATCTTTTCTTTCACTTTCTTTACTTTGGGTGATGTGTCCTTAAAGATGTTACTGAGGTGTATGTCATGTAGTGTTTTACCTGTTTTCTTCTATATATTTTATGGTTTCAGGTCTTATGTCTAGTTCTTTAATCCATTTTGAGTTGGGTTTTGTACATAGTATGAGGTAGTAACCTAGCTTTGTTCTTTTGCATGTGGTGGTCCAGTTTTTCCAGCACCATTTATTGAACAGACTATCCTTGTTCCATTGCATATGAAACTAATGTTCGTTAAAGATTAGTTGTCAGTATATGTATGGATAAGCCACTTTTTTGTTAGAAATAAAAATGCCACCTAGCTGAACAGTTACCCTGTGACCCAACAATTCCACTCCTAGGAAGCTACCCAAAAGAACTGCAAGAGGAGACTCAAAGAGATATTTGTACAACCATGTTCACTGAAACATTAGCAAAGGTGAAAACAGTCCAAGTGATGGGCTCTTTGGATAAACAAAATACACTTACAATCGAACACTTTTCATCCCTAATAAGGAATGGGGAGCATGCTTGTTTTAGTCTGTAACAAAAACACCATAGACTGATTGGCATGTTGTTTGTACATGTTTATACAACAACTACTTGTTTCTTATACTTCTAGGGGCTGGAAAGTCCAAGATTAAGGCTCTGGCAGATTATATATCTTGTGGGAGCCAATTCCTGGCTTATAAACCTGTTTTCTTCCTGTGTCTTCACATGACAGATGCAAGGGTCTCTTGATCTGTCTGGTATCTCCTTTATGAGGACACTAATCACATTCATGAGGACACCATTCCTCATGACCTAATCACCTCCCAAAAGCCCACTCCCCAATACCATCATAGTAGGGGGATAGGATTTCAATACATGAATTGGTGAGGTAGGGACATAAACATTCAAACCATAACAGTGCTACAACATGGATGAACTTTGAGGGCACTATGCTAAGTAAAATAAGCCAGTTACAAAAGGATAGATACTATGTGATTCCACTTTTGTGAAATATCTAAACCAGGCAAGTCATAGACAGAAAGTAGATTAGTAGTTACTAAGGTTAGAAGGGAGGGAGAATGAATAATGAATGCTTAATAGGACAGTTTCCTTTAGGGATGAATGGTAAAGTTTGGAACTAGCTATTGGTGAAGATTGTACAATGTTGTAAATGTACTTAATTCTGCTAAACTATATACTGACAAGTGGTTAAAATGGTAAATCTTGGGTTCTATGTGTTTTGCCAGCATGTTATAAAATTATGCATAATTGTTTTATATATATTAGCAGCATTTAAAAAATAATACAATAACAGAATTTGCTATATACATACAATAGAATATTATTTAGCCTTAAAGGGGAAGGCAATTCTGACACATCATACAACATAGATGAACCTTAAGGACATTATGCTGAGTGAAACAAACCTGATACCAAAAGATGGATATTTTCAATTCCACTCATATGAGGTTCTTGAAGTAGGCAAATTCTTAGAGAGAAAGGAGAATGGTGGGGGAGTCAGTGTTTGATGGGGAGAGAATTTCAGTTTGCCAGATGGAAAGAGCTCCTCAGTGGGGCAGCTGTGGCGGCTGTGCCCAATGTGGGGGTGCCTTGTCCACTGAACTGTGCACTTCAAAATGGTGAAGATGGTGAATGTAAGCTTTATTTTACAAAACAATTTATTTTATAAAACAGTTTAAGAATTTAAAAACATAATGTAATGTTCAATAAACCACTGGGTGCCTTGAGTGATCTACGAATCATATCTTTTTTTATATTATATATTTTTTACATCATTCTTCATTTTTGTGCAATGTATGCTTTATCATCTTGGGTATAGTCCCCATGAAATTCCCACCACAAATTCACCTGTGCACCACCACCATAGTCCCTTAAGCTCTTCCCTCCCCTGTTTTGATTCTGCTCCCTCCTCCCTCCCTGCAGAATGTCTCTGTTGATTTTGCTTTTTACTTTATTATAATTACTTTTTTTCCTGATCCCTTATTTGGAACCTCTATGTTCCTCCTATAAGTGAAACCATCCGGTATTTTTCCTTTTCTTTCTGGCTTATTTTGCTGAGCATGATCTCTTCCAGCTCCATCCATGTTTCAGTGAATGGCATGAGTTTATCTTTTTTGATTCCTGAGTAATATTCCATTGTATATATATACCACATCTTCTTGATCCAATCATCTATTTTTGGGCATTTGGGCTGTTTCCATAGCTAACAGATTGTAAATAGTGCTGCAATAAACATAAGGATGCAGGTATCCTTTTGAATTACTGTTTTTGTGTCCTTTGGGTAAATACCTAGGAGTGGAATTGCTGGATCATATGGAAGCTCCATCTTCAGCAGCTTGAGGAATCTCCACACAGCTTTCCATAGTGGTTGGACCAGTTTGTGCTCCCACCAGCAGTGTAGGAGAGTTCCTTTTTCTCTGCAACCTCGCCAACATTTGTTGTTTCCTATGTTTTTATCTTTTTTTTATACAAGAACCCGGGTATAGGCCAGGTGTGTGGGAGGGTGAGAGGATTCACCAGAGACAGGTGGGGAACAGAACAGGCAGACTGAGTGAAATACACTGCTGAGGGGAGCAGCGGGCGAGGCAGGAGAGGTCTGCCGTGCCATGTGGGTATCTCCCCAGCTGGCTGGGATCGAACCCTCACTACAGAGGCCACGGACAGCTTCACGGTGCTGCGGCTTAACTGCCTGCACCACCAGGGAGGCCCTGTTTCCTGTTTTTTTTTTTTTTTTTTTTAATGTGTGCCATTCTCACTGGTATAAGATGGTATCTCATTATGGTTTTGATTTGCATTTCCCTGATTACCAATGATGTTGATCATTTTTTCATATGTCTGTTGGCCATTTGCATTTCCTCTTTGGAGAAGTGTCTTTTTAGCTCTTTTGCCCATTTTTTGACTGGGTTGTTTATTTTGTTTTTGTTCAGTTTCGTCAGCTCTTTGTAGGTTTTTGTGATCAGTCTCTTATCATTAGTACTGTGCAAAAATTTTCTCCCAGTCAGTGGGGCATCTCTTTGTTTTGATTAATGTCTCTTTTGCTGTACAGAAGCTCTTTAATCTGATGTAGTCTCAGCTGTTTCTTTTCCTTCACTATCTTTGCTTTGGGTGATGTGCTTTTAAAGATGTTACTGAGATGTATGTAATATAGTGTTTCGCCTATATTTTCTTCTATATATTTTATGGTTTCAGGTCTTATGTCTATTTCTTTAATCCATTTTGATTAAAGTAGCCTCCGGACATCTCCACTCTGAGACATGAGGCCCTGGGCAACCCTTCACTTACCCTTGACCAGAAGCCCCTCCATGAACTCAGTCACTCAAATCCAGAAACCGTCCATCCTCCCAGATCCCTGCCACCCACATTCTGCTCTATCCAGGTCACCTCTGGATGAGATGGTCCGTCTTTGAGTTCAGTTTCCCCAAAA
Organism: Talpa occidentalis; assembly: GCF_014898055.3. Taxonomy (NCBI): domain Eukaryota; kingdom Metazoa; phylum Chordata; class Mammalia; order Eulipotyphla; family Talpidae; genus Talpa; species Talpa occidentalis. Next base: position 70,435,729 of record NW_023605305.1, on the reverse strand, counting down.
GGAGGCAAGGACAAGGGCAGTGTTGGGGCAGGCAGACCCTACTAGGCCTGGCCTGACTCCTGACTCCTGACTCTTCAACCTGGACAGTGACCCCACCTTTGGGCCTCAGCTTCTTTTATGTATATGGGGCCAATCATAGCCACATCTCAGAGTTCCTACCAGGAGTAAAAAAGATTCCAGAAACTCCCAGAATGTGGCCTGAAAGACTCAGCATGTGTAGGTGGGTACACCCCCAGGACTCAAAGGACACCTCTGGCCTGAGGGTCTCCTTCCAGGACCCTTGAGAGATGGCTCAGTCCGTGGAGCCCCTGGCATGGCTAATGAGTCTCGTTTTAGACACTCTCTTATGGCCACTCCTGATGTAGGGGGAGGGCCCAGCGTGAAAGCAGAGTCATCTGGGATGGCGTGATCAGGGCACACCAGAGGGCCAAGTCACTCCAGACCTCCAGGCTGGTGGCAACATGTGGCCTTTTAATTCAGTGTTGAATTCACAGAACTGAGAGCCTTTCCGGGCCCCTTCCATTTTGTGTGGTACTTGGTATATTAAAAAGTAATGACAAATGCCAAGACATAGTGAAAAACTCATGGACTGGTTTACAGGCTTGCCTTCAACATGGCCCCACCCACTAGCAGTAATAAGACCCACAGGCTAGTTAACATGTCTGCCTCAGTTCGCCATCAACAACATGAAGAGAGTATTAGAAGCTTTCCTCAAAGGTGTGTTGTGGGGGACATATGAATACCATGAAATGAGATTAGCGCCAAGCATAAATAAACGCTGAATAGATGAATAAGTAACTTGATTTTATTTAGCACTGTCAGGGCATCTGCAACTGTCTAGTACTGTCAGTGCCTTTGGGAAAAAGGCCAGTCTCCCTGCTAAGACCCTGTCTGTGAGTGGGACCACCTGTCAGTCTACCCCATATCCCCCTGACACATACCCTATTCATTTGGTCACCAAAGGCATGCTGTCCAAGTGGCTCTCCAGGTCTGGGCATTGGGACAGTAGGGGACTGTCACTGGCCCAGATGACAACCTCAGTTCCAGACATTTCCCCTACAACCCCAGCAACTTGTTTGTGCCTTGAGTTTTCCAAAGTATTTCAGTACCTTCCAATAAGCAATAGGGCTCAGCCATGTGGCGCCCTGCAGTGCAGTGGATGGCAGAGGACAAGCCTGTGGGGATATAAATCCCTTTGGAATGAGTTCCATTTGCTGAGCAAGAGACTGATTCTAATTCCCGGAGACAACATGGCCCCCAGTGCTGGTTGGACCCAGGCAACCCTCGGGGCTGGCCAGCCCCTCCAAGAGCACCATGTGCCCCAGGCCCACCTAGAGGCAGCCACCCTGCCCCCCATTCTCCGAGAGACAGAGGGCTTTGTTAGGCCAGATTGCAGGCAAGGGGGTGGGGGAAGGACAGTGCCTCCCTGCCCTGGAGGCATTCTCCATCTCTGAGGTTGGTTTGAAACTTGTAAACCTAAAATGATCTGGGAAGATGGTTTAATGATCTGGTCTTGGAAGCTCAAATCCAAGCACCTCCCCTGCCTCCTCCACTGGAGGCGTACCTCCGCAATGACCCTGGGACAAGAACAGCCTCAAGGAGCTCCAGGCTAAGGATCTGGGAGGGTTCAAACCACCTCACCCACACTCCCTCCCCAAAATTCTGGAAAGAGGGTCAGATATAGGGACCACCAACATCCACTAGAAGGACCAGGTCTGAGGGCCACAGAAGCCTCTGGACACATCCGGGATGGTGGCAAGGGCTTGGCCTTGGTTACAGCATTTGAGGACACTAGAAGAGGAGTTCTGGAATCACCAGTCCTGGATTCAAATCCCTGTTCTGCCATCTCCTGACTGTGTGGCCCCAAACACTTCTGTCCCTGTGATTACACAGTGCCAGGTTCTCAACAAACTTCCAGCTGCAGTCCTGGGCTGTGGTGGCAGCACCACCATGGTCTCTGTCAGGTCACCCTGAGGCCAGGGCTTGCTAACTGGAACCCTGGGAGCATTTCTCTTATTCTTTTTTTAATTATAGTAAAATCCACTTAACTTCAAATTTTCCAATTTAACCATTCTTAAGTGAGTCAGGGCTTTGAGTGTGTTCACTTCATCAAGCAGCCATCGCGCCACCATCCATCTCCACAACATTTCCATCTTGTAAAACTGAAATAATCCTCATTAAACAACAATTCTCTATTTCCCCTGCCCCCAGCCCCCTGCAGCCACCATCCTACTTCCTATCTCTGTGAATTTCTTACTCTCCGTACCCCCTGTGCAGGGACTCATACCATATTTGTTATTTGCGTCTACCTTATCTCACTGAGCATAATACTGTCATGGTTCATCCATAACAGAGCATGTGTCAGAATTGTCTTCCTTTCTAAAGGTTGAGTAATATGCCACTGTGTGGCTATACCATGCTTTGTTTATCCAGTCACCTGTTGGTGGACACTTGGGTTGTTCCCACCTTTTAGCTGTTAGGCCAGGAAGCATTTCTTGACTTCTCTTGGCCTCAGTTTCCCCAGTCTCTAAAGGAGAAAAGAATGAAGAGGATTTAACTATTTTCCACAACTGTATGTAGGTTCCACGAGATAAACTGCACAAAAGCCCCTGGCCTTAGGGACTGACAGAAGGAAGGAATAGAGAGGGACCCATGGATGAGTGATCGATGGCACCCAGGAGAAGAGATAGAGGAAGGAGTTTGGGCAGGCTGGCCCCTACACAGGCCAGCTGGACAGGTGTCTCTTGGCTTGTGAGAAGACACTGATAAGGCAGGTATTAGAGGAGGTGTCCAACAGAGTCTGTTGGGGTTTGGGGTCCCCCTTTGGAGCTAGTGGTACAAGTTCTCTATCCTAACCAGAGATGAGATTTTTATGAGTTAGATATGGTTCCATTTTGTCTGGCTTCAAAAAGTGCTTGAGAAAACCATCCTCCCTGGAGCTATTTAATTTGCAGATGGTTGTTGAAGGCATCCAGGGTCATTTAGCAGCAAGCCAGAGCCCTCTCCAGCACATGCTGTGCCTCAAACCTCAGGATTTCATTGAGAATTCCTGTTCCCAGACTACTCAAAACTCTGCATCGTGATCCCCAGGTCCACAGACAGAACATTTTTTTTTTTAAAGATTTATTTATTGTTATACAAGAACCCAGGTACAGGCCAGATGCACAGGAGAGTGAGAGGATTCACCAGAGACAGAGCAGGAACAGAACAGGCAGACTGAAGAAATACACTGCTGAGGGGAGCAGTGGGCGAGAGACAGGAGAGGTCTGCCTCGCCATGTGGGATTATCGCCAGCCGGCCAGGATCGAACCCACGCTGCAGAGGCTGTGGACAGCTTCACAGTGCGGCACTCAACCGCCTGCACCACCATGGAGGCCCCACAGACAGAACTATTTTAAAGCCTGGCCTTGCCCTTGTAGGCCCAAGATCAGGGTGTAATTGACAACTCACACTTTACCCAGTTTCTGAAGTGGTCCTGCTGCCAAGTTTCTCAGACTTTCCCCACCTTGGGGGCAAGCAACTTATTTACCTCAAAGCCCCAGATTTTGATGGCCCAGAGGACCCTCCAGCCAGCCACTTCTTGGAATCCTAAGTAGACACCTCTTCTGTGCCCCCAAGCTGCTGGTTCATCTGCTTAAACAATTCTATCAGCATATGCAGTTGCCACCACCCCTAAACATTTACCCTCATGGGTTGGAAACCTAAAGTTCAGAGAGGTTAAGTAAGTCATTCTAAGTAAGCAGCTTCTATATCAGTTGTCTTTTCTCTTCCTGCACCGGCATCACCTTGTTGGTATCTGCTGCCCACAGCCTCTGGAAGAAAGCTTCACAGATTCTACCTTGGCACACCCGCTATGAAGCACCAGATCCTGCAGCTGCCAGCCCCTGACCCAGCACTGTGGGAGGCCTGGCAGAGGTGGGGAGAATGGCTAGAGCTGGTCTTCACCCTCTGCTGACTCTCTACTGGGGCCATTTTTCTAGCTGCATCCTAGGCAAAAACTACCCTCACTCTCACAGCTTCAGTGTTCCTGTCTATATGTGAGCGGGTGATGAGGACAGACTCCTAGGTGCCTCTTAAGACAAGCTGAGTGTCTAAGTGAGTGGCAGAAGGGTTTTCCCAATATAGAAAGGAAGAAGAAGAAAACATGGATCGAACCAGGAGAAAGCTCCAGAGCAAACCGCTGAGCTGGGGGGTTGGTCTTGTTTTGTTTGTTTGGAGACATAATCTTAGCTTAAGCCAGGGCCTGGCTAGCCCCAGGAGGCCAGGGCAATCTGCTGCAGGGCTGGCCCAGATGCCCTGGGCAGAGCCAGCCTAGGTAGAGAATTGTCTACTCTGCTGTTTGACCCAGCCCTGTCTGCTCTGCTGTTTGACCCAGAGGGACCACCTCTCTCTCTGTCAAGGCTGCCTGTCGGTGATTCTGACAACTTAGGAGCCACAAACATATCATTAAGGACTCCCCAAGACCTGCCTGCTAGGCCTTCTATATCCAGCACCTTCTTCACAGGGCTATCAGGGTGGTAGACAAGCTCATTGGATGAACAGCCTGGAGCACAAGGCTCCCAAGTTCATGTTTGCTAGATGAGTAGCCCGCCCAGTGCCTGCTAGATGTTGAAACAAGGTTGCTACCCGTGGCCGACCCTCAGTATGTGATGATTTGGAAACTTGTGTCAGCCCATACTTCCTCCCTTCCCCACCTACAGGTCCTCCAGGCCAGGCCTCAGGTGTGCCCAACCTCTCCATGTGTGAAAGCAGCGGCGGGAGAACCCCACGGTCACCATGAAGCTCAGCCATGGCACTTCCCCTCCTCCAGGGCCTCCCTTTGCTCTTACCACCTCTGTCCTCTCCGTGAAAGAGAAAGGAGGGCAGAAAGCACCCCAATCTGAGTTGCCTGTGCCCATCAAACCAGGTAGCCCTGTGTCTCTTGGAAGCCCTGGATCTTGTTCAAGTGGACATTTAAAGAGAATGGCGGCCCGCTGGCCTACAACATGGCAAAGTGGGAAAATGTGGATTATCCTCTTCCCTAAACACAACCGAAAAGAAAAAAACCAACTAACCTAGAATTTGCTCAAAGGAAATTTCAAAAGTTCATCATCAGAAACATGGGACTTTCCCATGGGAATTTTACACCGAGGTCAGTGGTTTGTTGTGGGGCAAAGGGGAAAATGGTGAAGATCCTTGCAGCGGGCGGCGGCCATTCCAGCTGGACACCGGGAGATGGTGAAGAGATGGTGAAGAGGGATACGGTTCCTTACCCATCCATGCCCTCCCTCCCTACCTCCTTCCCTCAGCAAGCATCACCAGGTCCTGCCGCACCTTCTGTTAGGAAGAGGAAATCAGGCGTGGCTGGAGAGGGGGAGACTGGGTGTGGGGAGAGTGCCTGATGCTGAAAAAGAAGGGGTCTCAGTTGGGGTGTAGGTGGGGTGGGTGCAAAGGGATAACTCCCAGGTGGTGCCAGTCTGGCTTTGTGAGTACAGGTGGTACCTGCACGTAGGTGACACACAGGGGGAGCATGTGGGGAACTGGCAGGGAAGCTTGGGTTTGGACATGTTGCCTTCCAATGGAATTGTCCTAGAGACAGTTGAACACTTGCATGTGGGTCTCAGAATAAGCAGCTGACCAGCTACCGGTCTGTGAGTTGCTCACACAGAGTCTCCAGTATTTGGTTTGGATTGGCGCTGGAGAGGGTTCATGAGCAGCAGCCTCACTCTCTTTCTCCATATGTCCCTTCCATCTGGGAGTCCTCTTCAGCCTGCTCGGACTGCAGCCCCGCAGGCCCTGTGCACTCAGCGACAGTGGGGATCCGCTTCATGCCTGCTGTGAGCTCCCCCAAAGGCCGTAGACAACTGCCCATCCTGCCAGCCTCCTCCTCATTGGGCTTTCTTCCTGAACATGCCACCCAGGAAAACCACCCAGACACATCCGTTTGTTCAGCCACCTCAGCAGTGGCAATTATCTTCATCTGGCTTCAGTTGCCCAGATGGAGAATTTTATATCATCCCCAGTAATGACCATCAGAACACCAGGGTGATGCCTTAGGTTCAGATCCAGGAGGAGCCTGACTTAGTCTCCCACTTGAGGGTTCCTTTCCTGCTGGGACCCACACCACAGCCTGGGGTCCCAGGCAAGTGGCCTTGCTCAGCTGAGAACAAGTTGTGTGGCCTGGCAAGAGCCCAGAAGCCAGGACTGGTTTGCTGGGCCTTGTGAATAGAAGCTAGGCCTTCTTCCTCCCTCAACTGAAAGAGCATGATGCCAGTGGTGCCCGTGGGGTTCCGGACCCTGAAAACACGTGTGCACCAAGAGGTGAAAAGGCCAAACACCAGGCCAGCCCCACACAGTTCTCAGACACTGTCAGTCCACTCAGCAGCCAGCAAATCAGGCGTGCATTTTGGCCACAATAGGCCTCAGATGTTGGTAAAACACCTTGTGGGGTTGTCTGGAGGCAGATGGCCAAGTGGCTCAGCTGAGATCATGGGCCCAGAGGTACTTCATAAGTTTTAAATCCCACAATAATGTAAGGAGGAATCATCTACTATGGGGTGCCAGCACCTTGGCCTCCCCAGGTCAACATAGTGGGGTTCCTGGGTGATTCCAGCACAGAACTCCAGGTCTGAATCTAGTATGAGGAGAAATCAGGGGTTCTGTAACTGGAGAGAGTGGGGAGCTCTGCTCTCAAAATTCTGGGTACATCACTTCATATTGTCAAACCATCTTCAATGAAGTGCCAAAATTACAGAATAGCGACAAGACAGTCTTTTTGGCAAAATGTTCTGGAAAAATGAGATATCCATGAGCAAAGGAATGAAGTTGGGCCCTTACCCAACTTGTACAGCAGTAACCCAAAGGTTAAAATTAAATCAAAAAGTTAAAAAGGTGACAAAAGCAAAAATAGATTGGACTACATCAAATTTAACTTCTGTGCAGCAAAGAAAACACTCAACAGTGTTTGCAGACTATTTAGCTGATAAAAGGTTAATGTTCAGAATATATAAAGAACTCCTACAAATCAACAACAAAACAAACAACCCAATTAAGAAAACTTGAATAGACATTTCTCCAAAGAAGATATACAAATTGCCAACCACTATTTGAAAAGATGCTCAACATTGCTCATCATTAGGGAAATACAAACAAAACCATGAGATTTCACCTCATACCCAGTAGGATGACCACCATCAAAAGGAAAAAAACAGAAAATTACAAATGTTGATGAAGATGTGGAGAAATTAAAACCCTTATGCCCCCCATTAGCAGGAATATAAAATAGTGAGTATTGAAGACAGTACAACGGTTCCTCAAAATATTAAAATGGGATTATCATATGACCCACCAGTCCCACTGTGAGTATAGACCCAAAAGAGCTGAAGACAAAATCTTGACAGATATTTGCACGCCCATGTCCTTGCAGCAATTTTCACAACAGCCAAGAGATTATAAGCAGCTCAAGGGTCCATCAGCAGATGAATGGATGAAGAAACTGTAATCTCTTCATATAATGGAATATTATTCAACCTTAAAAAAGAAGAAAATTCTGACATGTGCTGCAGTGTGGATGAACTCTGAGTACATTATACTAAGTGAAGTAAGCCAAACACACTAAAACAAATGCTGTGTGATTTCACTTCTGTGACATATCTAAAATAGACTCTTAGAAAGTAGCATCGTGGTTGCCAGGGAATGGGGGAGGGGGAGGAAATGTTCAATGGAAAAAACATTTCAAATTTTGTCAGGTGAAAAAGTTCTAGAAATCCACTGTAAGACAGTATACATATAACTAACACTGCAGTATTTAAAAATGGCTAATTTTTTTTTAAGTTTTAATTATAAATACAGGGGTGTAGTAAATAGCATGTTCATAATGTTTTCGTTTTGTTTAACTGCCCTGACCTCAAGCCCCAGGTCCACAAGGCTGGCTATTCATTCTCACCTCATCTCCAGACTTGCAAAGATTTTGTGGTCTAACAGCACCAAGAAGACCCCCCTCCCCACCCAGAGAAGTTTCTTCTCTTTTTTTGAGTCTCTCCCTCCTCCCCTTCTGGGACACCCCTTTAACAATAAATTCAGAAATCTCCCCCCTGGGCTGCTGCTGCTTCTCTATCCTGTCCCAGTCCCCAGCTCAAGGGCGCATAATGGATCTGCCTATTGCTTGAAAAAAAGACTACGGGAAAAGGGAAACACGTCCACTCTAATTTTTCAGTAAACCATCTGCCTCGGACCTGAGTCATGGCCTCTCCTCTGTGGTTGTTCTGGGAATTTTTGAGGGGATTTCAGGTTAACTTATACAGCAAAGACCAATGCCTATAATACAGCCACAGCCTTTCTGCTGCCTTAGGACAAAGCCCAGGGCCTGGCGCAGTGGGAGAGTGAAATCAGAGACAAGGTGTCAAATATACTTTAAATTGCAACTGAGGGCCTCCCAGATGGTGCAAGAGTTAAAAGTCTCAGCTATCAAGCTGTCACCTGGCCCCTGCAGCACAAGTTCAATCCTGGCTAGGGAGCTGACCCACTTGGTGCAGCAGACCTCTCCTGTCTCGCCCGCTGCTCCCCTCAGCAATGCATTTCAGTCAGTCTGCCTGTTCTGCTTCCCACTCTGTCTCTGGTGAATCCTCTCACCCCCCACACCTCTGGCCTACACCCCAGTTCTTGTATGCATAAATAAATAAATAAAAATAAAAATAAATCTTTAAAAGAAAGTTGCTACTCAGTGTATACACTTCATTTCTTCTTACTGTCTCTTTTGGCACCTGGGAAAACATGAGGGAAGATGAGGGGTAAGAGACAGAGAGAGTGAAGACAGAGGCAGAAGGAGGAAGCAAAGGGACATCAGGATGTCCACAAGCTCCTGGAGAAGGGACCCAAGTGAGGCCTCAACCCCTACTCCCAGGTCCCACTGTGAGCTGAAGGCTAGGTCCAGAGCAGGGAGAGTACCAGACCTGACTCCTGTCTTTCCATTACCCAGGACTCTCTCCTTCAGCGGCACTGTCACTCGGGTCTCAGGGGCAGACAGGGCAGGTGGTCAAAGGCAGAGGCATCCCAGTGTGCACCATAAAATCAGCAAGACAAAAATGTGCGGACAGAGGGCTGGAAACCAAAAAGAATGTGCTTTGGTGTGCAAGTTCTCTGTAATAAATCATGAGAAATTTATAGCATCTCCCTGGCCTGGAGACATGGGGGAGAGATGTACAGAAGGCTCTAGCAAACAAAGGAAAAACAGCAGATGGACAGGCTAGTACTGGTGACTACTGAGCTTAAGCATCTGACACGCCAGGGAGTGTCCTATGTAGCGTGTTGTCTCTGGTTTCGTTTAGTGAGTATTAGCAAGTATTCCTCTAGGCTTTCGATAAGGTAACTTAAGTCCCACCTGACACCTAATTTTTCTCACAAGTCTGAAGTTTCTCAGCTGCCAACTCTTCTGAGTTTCTAGGTAGTAATGCCTATTGATTGGGGAAGGACTTGTGAATAAATAAATGAACAGATAAGTGAATAACTGAATGAGTGGGTGAGGAGGGTGAGGATGAGCTATCAGCAGAGGCCTGGAGAGCAAGGGTGAGGGAGGGCAGGAGATTGCCCTGTACCAGCCAATAGGCTGCCCCCAGGATGTGGTTACTGGGCTGGGTGTATAGGCAGGCAGCATGTGCCAAGCCCACCAACTCTCTCAACGAGTTCCTCCTTGTTTTCTGGTCTAGGCCCCCCTGGACGACGTGGCAAGCCTGGAAGAAGAGGTGATCCCGGTGAGTCCTTTGTTTTCTTAGGTCCTAAATTTAAATCTGAATCTGCCTTTGACTACAGGGCAGCGCAGCCAGTCCCCAAACCTCTCAAAACACTAGGTCGTCCTCGCCCTGCCACTTCCACCCACTGCCCATAGAAACAACAGTGCCAGGATTGACACCCACAATTCCAGAGACTGCCCCCTTGATGCCCTTCCCACACCCCACAAATCAGCCTCAGAACTCTAAGCCCTGACTCCCACTCCAAACAACCTCCTCATATGGGGCTTGATGATGATTCCACAGCCCATGGGCTCCATCATGGGCCCCTCTGGACAGGGTGCCCTTCTCCATTCACTCCGTTCCTTCCCAGACTTGGGCTATCCATCCCTTCTCAGAGCCTTCAACCTTCAGACTCACCTGTCACTTTCTGTCCTGCCATCTCCATGTCACCCAAAATGCACACAGTCTTCATATCCCAGTAGAGCTTGCCTAAGAGGTGCCCCCACCATCCCCCATCAAGTGCTTCCCCTTGCCTTTGATTCTCCCCAGCCCCTCTAGTCTCTTTTCACAGTCACACCACCAACATGATCAGTTCGACCAAAGTCATCACTGACCTCCATCTTCCTTGACTCCCAGTATCAGTATTCCTGGCTCCCCTCTGATCCATGTTCCTCCCATATCTCCAACCCCTCTGCATTTTCCACAGGACTCCACCTGCCTCTTAACTGACTCTGCCCTTGGCCCTTTCCTCTCCTCTCGCTCCATGGTCTCCAACCACCATAGCTTCACTCCCCTGTGATGTTAAAGTCTCCCCCTTCCTTACCTCCAGCCAAATCCAAGCACCACCCTGATCTGCTGTCCTGCACTCCCCATGGCAGGGAGGCAACTTCTGGCTCCTGCTTCTCTGTGTAGACACCCAAGAATCATCCTGACCCCTCCCCTCCCACTCCACCCCAACAAGTCCTGGGTCAGTCTCCTCCTCAGGGCAGGTTGGACCCAGCCCCCTTCCCTATCCTCCCATGGTGCCACTGCCTCCATCCTCACCATGAGTGTCCAGAACTCTCCCACTCTGAGCCTATCCTTGCGTCTTCCCCTGCTCAGAATATCTCATCTTCTACCTGGAATTTTACCCCAAGTTCATTACTCTTTGTCCTTTATGTCTATTTCAAACACCTCCAAAATGCCTTTTCTTTTTTTTTTAAATAATAAATTTATTTTTATATTCCCCCATACAATTGCAAACCCCCATTCTGACCCCAATCCCTCCCCTCCCGCCCCCCACCCCCAAAAAGTGTCTCTGGTTCATAGTTTTTTGTTGATTTTGATTTTCACTTTCTTATAGTTATTCTTTTTCCTGGTCCCTTATTTAAGTTTTCTAGATTCCTGCTACAAGTGAGACCATCCGGTATTTTTCTTTTTCTTTTTGGCTTATTTCGCTGAGCATGATCCCTTCCAGCGCCATCCATGTTGCTGCAAATTGCATGTGTTTATCTTTTTTGAATGCTGAGTAATATTCCATGGTATATATGTACCACATCTTCTTGATCCAGTCATCTATTTTTGGGCATTTGGGCTGTTTCCAAAGCTTAGCTATTGTAAATAGTGCTGCTATAAACATAGGGGTGCAGGTGTTCTTTGGAATTGATGTTTCTGTGTCCTTTGGGTAAATACCTAGGAGTGGAATTGCTGGATCATATGGAAGCTCTAAGTTTAGTAGGTCCAGAAATCTCCACACAGCTCTCCATAGTGGTTGGACCAGTTTGCACTCCCACCAGCAGTGCAGGAGAGTTCCTTTTTCTCCACAACCTCGCCAACATTTGCTGTTGCTAGTTTTTTTAATATGTGCCATTCTCACTGGTGTAAGATGGTATCTCATGGTAGTTTTGATTTGCATTTCCCTGATTACAAGTGATGTTGAACATTTTTTCATATGTCTGTTGGCCATTTGCATTTCCTCTTTAGAGAAGTTTCTTTTTAGCTCTTCTGCCCATTTTTTTACTGGATTATTTTCTTTTTTGTTGCTGAGTCTCATCAGCTCTTTGCAGATTTTTGTGATCAGTCCTTTATTATTAGTGTCATGTGCAAAAATGTTCTCCCAGTTGGTGGGGTTTCTCTTTGTTTTTGTTATTGTCTCTTTTGCTGTGCAGAGCTCTTTAATTTGATGTAGTCCCAGCTGTTGATCTTTGCCTTCACTATCACTGCTTTGGGTGATGTGTCTGTAAAGATGTCTTTGATATGCAAATAACGTAGTGTTTCCCCTTTATTTCCTTCTATGTATTTTATGGTTTCAGGTCTTATGTCTAGTTCTTTAATCCATTTTGAGTTGATTTTGTGTATGGTGTGAGGTAGTGGTCAAGCTTCATTCTTTTGCATGTAGCAACCCAGTTTTCCCAGCAACATTTATTGAACAGAATTTCTTTGCTCCAATGCATATTCTTTGCTCCTTTGTCAAATATTAGTTGACCATAAATCTGTGGGTTTATTTCTGGATTTTCTATTCGATTCCATTGGTCTGTATGTCTGTTCTTGTTCCAATACCATGCAGTGTTGATGATTATGGCTTTGTAGTATAGTTTGAAGTCTGGGAGTGTGATGCCTCCATTTCCTTCTTTTTTTTTCAGGAGAGCTTTGGCTATTCGGGGTTTTTTGTGATTCCATATGAATTTCATCAATAATTGTTCTATTTCTTTGAAGAATGACATTGAAATTTTGATTGGAATAGCATTGAATCTGTATATTGCTTTTGGTAGGATGGCCATTTTAATAATGTTTAATCTTCCAATCCATGAGCAGGGGATGTCTTTCCATTTCTTTGTGTCATCTTCTATTTCTTTTAACAGTGTTTTATAGTTTTCTTTGTATAGGTCCTTTACCTCTTTTGTTAGATTTATTCCCAAATATTTGATTTTTTTTGTTTCGATAATAAAAGGGATTTTTTTTTATTTCTTCTTCTTCAGATTTATTGTTTGTGTATAGGAAGGCTACTGACTTTTGCATGTTGGTTTTGTATCCTGCCACTTTACTGAACTGATTGATGAGTTGAATTAGTTTTTCTGTGGAGTTTTTGGGGTTCTCTATGTATATTATCATATCATCTGCAAATAGTGATAGTTTGACTTCTTCTTTTCCTATTTGGATTCCTTGTATGTCTTTCTCTTGTCTTAGTGCTTTGGCTAGGACTTCCAGTATTATATTGAAAAGCAGTGGTGAGAGTGGACATCTTTGTCTTGTTCCAGATATTAATGGAATTGCTTTCAGCTTTTCACTATTGAGAATGATACTGGCTGTTGGCTTGTCATTTATGGCCTTTATGATGTTGAGGTATGTTCCTTGTATCCCAAGAATTTCAAGGGCTTTTATCATGAATGGGTGTTGCACTTTGTCGAAAGCTTTCTCAGCATCTATTGATATTATCATATGGTTTTTATATTTCTTTTTGTTGATGTGTTGGATAACGTTGATTGATTTTCAGATGTTAAACCATCCTTGTGTCCTTGGAATGAATCCTAATTGGTCGTGGTGAATTATCTTATGGATACATTGTTGGATTCTGATAGCTAAAATTTTATTGAGGATTTTTGCATCAGTGTTCATTAGGGAGATTGGCCTGTAGTTTTCCTTTTTTGTGTTGTCCTTATTCGGTTTTGGTATTAGTGTAATGTTGGCTTCATAGAACGTGTTTGGTATTGTCCCTTCCTTCTCAATTTTTTGGAAGAGTTTGTGAAGGATAGGCACTAATTCGTCTCTGAATCTTTGGTAGAATTCATTTGTAAATCCATCAGGTCCTGGGCTTTTGTTTTTGGGGAAGTTTTTGATTACCATTTCAATTTTGCTAATTGTAATTGGTCTGTTTAGGTGTTCTATTTCTTCTTTATCTAGCTTTGGGTGATTGTAGAGTTGTAGGAATTTGTCCATCTCCTCTAGATTGTTGAACTTGTTTCCATACAACTGTTCATAGTAGTTACTGATTATTCTTTTGATTTCTGCTGCGTCCGTTGTGATTTCTCCTCTTTCATTTATGATCTTATTTATTTGTGCTTTCTCCCTTTTTTCCTTTGTGAGCCTGGCTAGGGGTTTGTCTATTTTATTGATTTTTTCAAAGAACCAGCTCTTGGTTTCATTGATCTTTTGGATTTTTTTTTAGTTTCAATTTCATTTATTTCTGCTTTGGTTTTTATTATTTCTTTTCTTCTACTGGTTTTGGGGGTTTTTTGTTGTTCTTTTTCTAGATCTCTGAGTTTCGAGATTAGGTTGTTTCTTTGAGTTCTTTCTTGTTTTTTGATGTGAGCTTCTATTGCTATATATTTTCCTCTTATTACTGCTTTTGCTGCATCCCATACATTTAGGATATTGGTGTCCTCCTTGTCATTCAATTCAAAGAATTTTTTAATTTCTTCTTTGATCTCCTCGTTAGTCCAGTGGTCTTCCAGTAGTGTGGTTTTTAATCTCCATGAGGTAGGATAGTTCCTTGCCTTCTTTTTATGGTTTATTTCTAGTTTGATGCCTTCATGGTCAGAAAAGATGGTTGGTATGATTTCAATCTTGGTGTATCTGTTGATGTTTGTCTTGTGCCCCAGTATGTGTTCGATCCTGGAGAATGATCCATGTGCGCTTGAGAAAAATGTGTACTCCGTTTTTTTTGGGTTTAGTGTTCTATAGATGTCTTTTAAGCCCAAATGCTCTAGGTACTTATTTAGAGCTTTAGTTTCTTTACTTATTTTTTGTCTTGTTAATCTATCCATTGTTGATAGTGGTGTGTTGAAGTCTCCCACTACGTATGTGTTTTCCCTGATGTCTGTTTTCAGAGAGGACAACAGTTGTCTGATATATTTTGGTGCTCCTTCGTTTGGTGAGTATATGTTAATGAGTGTTATTTCTTCTTGAAGTATTGTCCCCTTGATCATAATGTAGTGACCATTGGGGTCTCTTTTTATTTTTTTGAGTTTGAAGTCTGTTTTATCTGATATAAGTATAGCTGTTCCTGCTTTCTTTTTTGGTCCATTTGCTTGTAGGATTGTTTTCCATCCTTTAACTTTGAGTCTATTTTTATCTTTTGCAGCTAAATGTGTTTCCTGGAGACAGCAAAAGGTTGGGTTTTGTTTCTTAATCCAGGCTGCAACTCTGTGTCTTTTTATTGAAGAGTTTAGTCCATTTACATTTAGAGTTAATATTGATATGTTAGCATCTGTATTTGCCATTATGTTTGTCTTTCCTTTGATTTTATTTATTTATTCTTTTAATAACTTTTTTTTTTGGTCTTCTTTCATTGTTATTCGTCCCTCTGAGGTTCTGGCTTTAGGATTCCTTGTAGTATTTTTTTTTTTTGGAGTGGGGGTTTAGTCATAATGAAATTCTGGAGTTTCTGTTTGTCTGGGAAGGTCCTTATTCTTTCTTCATAGAGGAAGGAGAGCTTTGCGGGATAGAGTATTCTTGGTTGGCATCTGTTTTCTTGGAGTCTGTTGACTATGTCCCTCCGCTCTCTCCTTGCCCGTAGTGTTTCTTCAGAGAAGTCTGATGTCAGCCTGATTGGTTTTCCTTTGAATGTTATCTGTTTCTTCCCTCTTGTCAGCTTCATTATTTTTTCCTTGTCCTGGATTCTTGGGAGCTTTACTATTATGTGTCTTGCTGTATTTTTCCTTTCGTCGTGGAAGTTTGGTGTTCTTCTTGCTTCTTGTATATCAATTTTCAGCTCCTTCTTCGCATTTGGGAAGTTCTCTTCAATTATCTCCTGGAATATTTTCTCTGTTCCTACATCTCTCTCCTCTCCTTCTGGAATTTCTTATATTTCCTTTCCTCGTGGAGTCAGATAGTTCCCGAAGTCTTTCTTCATTCTTTTTCCTTCGTACTTCTCTTTCCTTTTCTGTTTTGGTTCTTTTTATTTCTGTGTCTTCAAGAGAACTTATTCGTTCTTCCATTTCATCTATTCTGCTTTCATTGCTTTTCCCAGAGTTCTTTAGTTCCTCCATTAATTCTTTGATCGCCTGCATTTCTTTTACTTCCCTCTTTAGGGACTCAATTTCATTCTTCTGACCATTGTTTTCCCTCTTTAGGGACTCAATTTCCTTCTTCTGATCACTGTTTTCCTTTATGACTTCTGTCACTTTTTTAATCATGGCAATTTTAAATTCTCTTTCTGGAAGGCTCAGAAGTTCTTCCAAGTTACTGTCGTTGCAATCTGGGGGGTGGTTTTCTTTTGTGGGGTGCTTCTTTCCTGAGGAGTTGTTAGGTTGCGTGTGGTTCTTCTACTCCCTACTGTCTGTTTTCTAATTTGTCGTATGCATTGGGACACTGTGTTGCTCGGACTGGCCAGCATCTTGGGTGAACTTCTCCGCTCCCCTCTGGCTCCTCCAGGAGCCATCTCTGGCTTCTGGGGGAGCTTTCTGCTGGTTTTAGGCAGTCTTTACTGAAGAAATGTCCCTGATCTAAAATGGCGAAGCGGGACACAGTCCCTGTGCATCCGGTCTCAGGCACACTCTTCTGCGCACCCGGTCTGCCCCGGACGTGGGTGCCTTCTCCCTCTGTGGGCTCAGACTGCTGGTTGGAAGGGGCCTGGCGTGGGCTAACTTCCCAGCTGGCCACTGGGTCCTCCAGAAGCCTTCTGCCCTTTTCAAGAAGTCTTTTCTTAAGAAATTTCCCTGTTCTATGGGGTGTTAGTGACTTTTTTTTTCTGGTCACTAGGTGGCGCCAGAAATCTCTCCTATTGTCCTTGGGGGGCTGCTTTTCAACGCCCCACCCCGCTCCGTGGGACAGGGAACAGAGCAAGAATTGTAGGGTAAACCTCAACGGCTTTGGGGTGCTGTGTCTGCCTTGTGCCCCACCGTCGTGGAGAACCCACGCCCCGAATTTCGTGCCCCGGGTCTCAGTTCCAAAGCCCTCAGGTCCAGGACGCGGGCTGTAGCCCAGTTCAGTGGCGCGGGAATGGCGCCTTTTGCACCGCTCCCGTGCCTGGGCGCCTGGTTCCTGCTTACTCAGTGAGTGACTTTCACCCCAGTGAGGGCCTCCGCGCATCTCCCCGCAAGCCTAGGTCGCAGGCGCGGGGACCTGGGCAGCCGCGATCCCAATCCGCATTTGCTTTTCAAGCGCGCCAAGTGCGCCGCTTTTCCGCACAAGCTTACCGGCCGGCCCCGGGCTGAGTGCAGGTCTCCTCCAGAGTCTCTTTGTTCTCCAATGGCGCCCGGAGCCGTTCGCTCACCGCCGCGGCGAATCCTGCAGGGTTCTCCACAGCTCCCGTTCACGGGGTGTGGTGGCTGCAATAGTTCCTTTCCACTCACAGTCCCGCTTGCTGCGTCGTTTGTTCTTGTTGGTCGTTTTAGTTTGTTGTTTCCCTCCTCTCTGCTGGTCGGAGAGTGCCGACTCTGTGGGCAGGGGAGGAGAGCAGGGTTCTGTGCTTTCCTCCCTTCTGGTCCTCTTTTATGGCCACTTTCTTCTTCCGGCAGTTTGCTGGAGTCACCCGTTTATCTTCCGTGTCCCAGTTCTCACTGGGACCTGCCGCTTTTCCTCCCTATTAACTTTTTTTAATGGGAGATCTTACTCGCAGCGTCTCCTCGCCGCCATGTTGCTCCGCCCCCTCTATCCAAAATGCCTTTTCTAACCCTTCTGACCAGGGCAATTGCCTATGTTTTCAGCACCCAGCACAGAGAAGATTGATCAATGCAAATGCACTTAACAGTGAATGAATGAATGCTCAATCCTTAATCAACCTCACAAGGAGGGCAGGTGTGGTGGGATGCCTGTGGTGCCCACCACCAACGGGACCTAGGCCAGCCAGGCCCAGGGGGAAGGAAACTGACAGCTTCTCCCTAAACCTCATACTCTTCTTCCAGGCACTGGGCAGGGCCTCCTTGCTCCTTCCTTCCGACTCATTCCACTGTGTGCGTGTGTTGCCTACTTCCTGCTGTAACGGCCCTCCAGATAGATGCCCTAGAGTTCTGGGCAGGAAATGCCCATCGTGTTTGCTTTGACTTCAGAAGCTGGAGGCTGTCTGCATTTGATGGTTCTGCCTCCCTTTACTCTGGATATGGTGTGTCATCACCCCCTTGCGCCAGTGGCCCATCAGATACACACCTCATCACTCAGTCCTTGTCTGTGCCTTCGTAAAAGGTTTTATTGCCTTTTATTGTAATGTACTTTTTGGATGGAGATGAGGAATACATCGTGACTTTTTTTAGGACAAAGTGTAAAGGAGTAAAAATATTAATCAACTTTCTTAAAAACACATTTAGAATTACGACTCCAATCTACAACACTCTAACATCAAAGAAAGACGAGTTCCTGGACTCCAGACGTGCACTGGGTCCTCTCAAGTCCTTCCTCTCAGGGGACCTTTATAGAGACCTGCAAGATAAACATATGTAATTATCTCCATTTTGCAGTTAAGGAAACTGAGAAGAGTCGTATCTACGATCAGCTGCCAGGCAAGGGTGGCAGCATCACCTCCCTTGGCTGCCCTTTCACACGTGGCCAACTCTGGCTGTTGAGAATAGTGTGAGCAGCAAAGAGCAGATGTCCCTCTCTGATTAGCCTTGACTTGACCTGCTGTTTATTTCTAGATAGATTCACACACATGCTTCCCCTTGCACAAACCAAGCCCTTTCCTGTGACCCAGGAAGGAAAGCTCTTTTTGCCCAGTGAGACCATGTCTGACTGACATGCCTTCTGATGCTGCTACATACCTCCAGACAGAACTGCCCCTGCTGCCTGTGGGGGTTCTCTCTAGTTCCCAGTGGAATCCTTTGCCTAGAAGAGACCTCCTTGGCCCTGCAGTGTTTATGAGTCTCTATCCATAATGAATGAATTCTCACCTTGCCAGTGGCCCATTGCTCATCTGGGGGAAGCCAAGCACTGCTCTCTGTTGTCCTCTTTCTACGGACATTGGGGTCTCCTTCTAGACCTTCCTTTCCTCAAGTGTATTCATCGCTCTCACCTGCCTCCCAGTTACCTTCCTCTGTCCTGGCTTTTCCACACTTGGTTGTGCTTGTCTGCCCTACAACCGTGTTTCTCTCCTCCACCAAAGCATGGATTCCTCCAGGTTGGGGCCAGAGGCACTGAGGCATCTCCCAGGCACTCAGGAGATGGACTGATTGTTTCTTGATGGGAAGAAGGGGAGGAGGGAGAAAGAGGAACCATGAAAAATGGTGAATAAAGGGCTAGGGTGCAGAAAGACACAATAATCAAATGTGGTTTGGCCAGTGCCTTTACCAAGCTGAAAGACAAATGGAGGTCCTCACCAGATCTCTGCAGCTGCCAGCCTTAGATTGCATTTATAGTGCTAAGATTTTTTTTTGTTTTATTTTTTAATCTACTCTGGCACTAAGAAATCCTTTCTAAAAACCCAGTAGAAGAAGCACTTCTGCAATGGGAGAGTAAGGCCCTTTGAAAATCTGCTCCTCCATAAAAGCAGCAAGAACACTAGGAGGGAGGGCCTCCCCAGTGGTGCAGCGTTTGAGCGCTGGGTTGCGAAGCTGCCCGCAGCCTCTGCAGCGCAGGTTCCATCCCCGGCTGCTCCCTGGCCACCAGAGGAGGGTCCCACATGGCACGCAGACCTCTCCTGCAGCCCGCTGCTCCCCTCAGCAGTCCTTCTGCCTGCTCTGCTCCCCGCTCTGGCTTTGGTGAATTCTCTCACCCTCCTGCACTTCTGACTGTACCCAGTGCTTGTATAAATAATAAATAAATAAATCTTAAAAAAAAAAAAAAAGAACACTAGGAGGGAAATGACCTTTTCAGAACTCTGGAAATTAATGAAAAACTTGCAACAACCCAAGAAATGTTTATTTAAGAAAAATGTGTGAATCTTGCTAAGTCTCCCGAGCCCCATGGTAACCCTAAGACCAGTCAACCTGGATTTAAATTATTGTCTAGTGTTCTGTCATTTCAGACTGAAGGACTTGCTATTTACCAAGAATAGCTTTGAAAGCTGTCTATTTCTTTGTTAGTAGTTTTCTTTTGTCACTTTGAATGTATCTTTATATATTTGTGTAAGTTTATAATGCCTTATAACCATATAAGGTTATAAAACTTTATAACCACAGTACCTGTGAAAAGAAATAAGCATTAGAACAGTTTCAAAGCTCTTCAGATGCTCATCCCCAGAGAATTGTCACTGTTTGACCTGTCTGGCAGCTCCCTGGAAAATCTTGTACACAGGTCTTGTCTTAATCTTACTTGATGCAGCACTTACTCACTGGGAAAAGTCCTATCCCCAGAGTACTTGCCAAAAACACTCAGCAGCAATTGTTTAACATCACAGCTGCCTAAGGTGGCGATACCAGTTGAACCAAACAAGAAGCTGGCACAGAAACTTAAGTGAAAATCTAGGGAATGAGATATCCAACAGGGCTTTGTAAATTTCCAACATGCTCCTGGGGACCTAGAAGTTTCATGCATATTCAGGACTGTGTCCTGGACTCAGGTCCAGGAAAGACCTGAAGGAGATTCCATCTCTCACTTCTGCCTGACTTGCTCAAATAGGGAATGATGGGAGAGTTATAACTTGGCAGAGCATTGCACTTGTATTCCAGCACACATAAAGAACCCCTTGGCAGAGAATGGGAGAATTTTTAGATCAAGGTATTAAAGGAAATCTCTATCTAAACTTACCATTACGTTAATCAAGCAGAGGATTCATGAAGAGAATACATACTTTAAAGAATCAGTCCAGGAAAATCCCTAAGCAAAGAGCAACAATAACAACAACTAATTCTGAAAAGGAAGAGCAAAATCTAATATCCATAGTAGTCACACTAAATCATTAAATGCCCAGTTTTAAACAAACAAATAAAAAGACAAAGATACAAGAAAGTACAGCAATAAAGGGGAAGGAACAATCAATAGAAACAGTCCCTGGCAAATCCAGTGGACTTACTAGATAAAGATTTTATATTTGCTATTTTTTTTAAGATTTTATTTATTTATTTATACAAGCACTGGGTACAGTCAGAAGCGCAGGAGGGTGAGAGAACCCACCAGAGCAAGAGCGGGGAGCAGAACAGGCAGAAGGACCAAAGTACACTGCTGAGGGGAGCAGCGGGTGGCAGGAGAGGTCTGCGCACCATGTGGGACTCTCCTCCAGTGGCCGGGGAGCAGCCAGGGATCGAGCTGGCACTGCAGAGGCTGCGGGCAGCTTCGCAACCCCATGCTCAACCGCAGCACCACCGGGGAGGCCCTATATTTGCTATTTTTAAATATGTTCAAAGGACTAAAGAAAGCCATGTCTAAAGAATTAAAGGAAGGAAGGCACAAGAATTATGTACTACAAAATAAAGAATATCAGTAGAGATATAGAAAATGTCAAAAAAAAGGTAAAAAAATAAAAATTCTGAAGATGTGAGGTGCAATAATTGAAATGAAAAATTCACTAGGGCATCTCAACAGTAGATTTGGGCTGGTAGAAGCTAAATCAATTGAGATTATCCAGTCTGAGGAAAAAGGAAAAAGAATGAAGAAACCTGTGGGATACTATCAAGTGTGCAAACACTGGGGTCCACACACATAATGTCATCCCAGAATGGGAATAGAGACAGAAAGAGGCAGAAGAAATATATCAAGAAATGATCCCAAAACGTCCCCAGATTTAAAGACAAATGTTAACTACACATGAAATAAGGTCAACACACTTCAACAGGATAAACTCAAAGAGATTCACAACTAAACATGAAAAATGAAGAGAATCTTGAAAGTAAAAAGAGATTATTGCCTCACATAGAAAGGGATCCTTGATAAGATTAATTGCTGGTTTCCCATTAGAAACCATGAAAGCAAAAGGCAGTGGGATGATATATTCAAAGTAATGAAAAATATTAACAAAGAAATATACAGCTCTCAAGGCTATCCTTGATAAATAAAGGAGAAATTAAGACATGTCCAAATAAACAACTGAGAACATTTATCACTAATAGACCATACCTATGAGAAATACTGAAGGGATACCTTCAAATTGAACTGAAAGAAAACTAGACAGTAATTTAAATCCACGCACAAAAATAAAAAACTTTAGTAAAGGTAAGTGTATTGCCAAATATGAAAGATAATATAAATACATATTTTACTCTTCTCTCTATTCTTATTTAAAAGACAATTAAACATAAAGTAATAAGGACAAAACTGTATTGATAGGTTAATAAACATAAAGCTGCAATTTTATGACAATAATGGTACAAATAAGGGGATAACAAACATACCTGTATTGGAACAAAGTAGTTGTATACAATTGAGAGTAAACATTTTTAATCCAAACCAGATTATTTTAAATTAAGGTATTAATTATAATCCTCAGGGTAACCATTAGGAAAATAACTCCAGAAGCTAGAGTAAAAGAAACAAAGGAATTAAAATGGTGCAATATCTATTTAATAGGAATGAAGCAGTAATGAGTAATAGAGGAATAAAAAAGACATACAATATATAGAAATTAAATAGCATAGCAAAATGGCCCACATAAATCCTAACTTATGAGCAAATGTATTAAATATAAATGGATTAAATGCCCTGAGTCAAAAATTAGCAGACGTGATGAATAAATGCATACATAAATGTCATGATCCAAAAGACACTCAACTTAATTGATCATTAAGGAAGTGCAAATCAAAAGTAAGTGCGATAACACCTCACACAGATAAGGATGACGCCTATAATAAAAAAAGTCAGAAAATAAGTGTTGGCAAGTAAGTGGAGATATTGGAACCCTTGTGCACTATTGGTGGAAATGCAAAATGGTGCAATCACTCTCAAACACAGTACAATGGGTACTCAGAAAATTAAAAACTAGAATTTTAAAATTAAAACTAGATTTACCATATGATCCATTAATACCACTTTTGGGTATATAACCACAGTATTTAAAGCAGGTCTCAAACAAACATTTCATACCACATTTTCATATTCACAATAGCCAAAATATATAAATAACCCAATATGCATCAATAGATAAATGGGGAAACAGAATATTATTTTATGTAAAAGGAAGGAGATTCTGAAACATGCTACAATGTGGATGAACATTGATAACATAAGGCTAAGTGAGTTAAGCCAATCACCAAAAAAACACAAATATTGTACAATTTCATTTATTTGAGATACTTGAAGTAGTCAACTCATAGAAACAGAAGGTGGAATTGTGGTTGCCAGAGACTGAGAGGAGAGGGAATGGGAACATGTTGTTTAATGAGTACAGAGTTTCATTTTTTCAAAAAGGAAAAATTCTGGAGATTGAAATGCATAACAGTGTGAATATACTTAACACTACTAAAGTGTACACTAACAATGTTTGTGGTCATGTTTTATGTTATTTGTATATTGACACATTCAGTTTTTTAAATTATATTTTAAAGACATCATACAATTATATGCTGTCTATAATAAATTTTAGATTCAAAGTATAATGGGTTGAGGGCCGCCCCTGGTGGCACAGCGGTTGAGCGCTGGGCTGCGAGGCTGCCCGCAGCCTCTGCAGTGCCAGTTCGTTCCCCAGACGCCGGCAAGGGTCCCACAAAAAAATAAAAAAAAGTATAATGGGTTGAAAATAAAATGCTGGGAAAAGATATATCATGCAAATTACCAAAAGAAAGCTAGAATGGCTGTGCTAATGTCAGATAAAACAGACAATAAGACAAAAAAATGTTAGCGATAAAGAAGGACATTTTATAATGATAAAAGAACATAACAAATGTAAATTTATATGTACCTAACAATAGAGCCTCAAAATGCTGGAAGCAAAAACTAAAAATTGAAGGAAGAAATACACTGCTCAACAATAATGGTTGGACTCAACATCATAAAGGCCATAAATGACAAGCCAACAGCCAGTATCATTCTCAATGGTGAAAAGCTGAAAGCAATTCCATTAAGATCTGGAAGAAGACAAGGATGTCCAGTCTCACCACTGCTTTTCAATATAATACTGGAAGTCCTAGCCAGAGCAATAAGACAAGAGAAAGGCATACAAGGAATCCAAATAGGAAAAGAAGAAGTCAAACTATCACTATTTGCAGATGATATGATAATATACATAGAGAACCCCAAAAACTCCACAGAAAAACTAATTCAACTCATCAATCAGTTCAGTAAAGTGGCAGAATACAAAATCAACACGCAAAAGTCAGTAGCCTTCCTATACACAAACAATAAATCTGAAGAAGAAGAAATAAAAAAAAACATCCCTTTTATTATCAAAACAAAAAAAATCAAATATTTGGGAATAAATCTAACAAAAGAGGTAAAGGACCTATACAAAGAAAACTATAAAACACTGTTAAAAGAAATAGAAGATGACACAAAGAAATGGAAAGACATCCCCTGCTCATGGATTGGAAGATTAAACATTATTAAAATGGTCATCCTACCAAAAGCAATATACAGATTCAATGCTATTCCAATCAAAATTTCAATGTCATTCTTCAAAGAAATAGAACAATTATTGATGAAATTCATATGGAATCACAAAAAACCCCGAATAGCCAACGCTCTCCTGAAAAAAAAAGAAGGGAATGGAGGCATCACACGCCCAGACTTCAAACTATACTACAAAGCCATAATCATCAAAACTGCATGGTACTGGAACAAGAACAGCCATACAGACCAATGGAATCCAATAGAAACCCACAGATTTATGGTCAACTAATCTTTGACAAAGGAGCAAAGGCTATGCATTGGAGCAAACAAAGAAAGTTTGTTCAATAAATGGTGCTGGGAAAACTGTGTTGCTACATGCAAAAGAATGAAGCTTGACCACTACCTCACACCATACACAGGGAGGGATTGGGGTCAGAATGGGGGGGGGTTGCAATTGTATGGGGAATATAAAAATAAAATTTATTATTTAAAAAAATAATAATAATGGTTTTAGACCTCAAGACCTTGCTTTGAAAAACAGGTTGAACAAATAGACAAAAAAAATAACAAAAAAGATTTGGATGACACTATAAGACAACTAACTCTAATAGACATGTATAGAATATTATAATCACAACAGTAAAATATACATTTTTTTTCAAGTGAATGTGGGACATTCTTCAGTACAGACCACATTTTAGGCTGTAAAACAAGACTCAACATATCAAAAAGCTTGAAATCATATAAAATACATCCTTTGACTACAAAGGAATTAAATTAGAAATCAATAACAAAAGGAAAGTTGAGAAATTCACAAATATGGATAAATATTATACTCCTAAATAACCAATGACTCATAGAATAAATCACAAGAGAAATAAAAAAATATTGTTACATAAAGAAAATGAAAACACAATATACCAAAAGTCATGAAATGTGGTGAAATTAGTACTTAGAAGGAAATGTATAAAAACCAATGTTTAAAACAAAAAAAAAGGTCAAACCAATAACCTAATTACCACCTTAGCAAACTATAACAGAAAAGAAAGAGCAAACTTACACCAAAGCAAGCAGAAGTCGAAAAAATCATAAAATCATAATGAAAAGATGAAATAGAAGATAAAAAAAGGATAATCAACAAGAGTAAAGTTAATTATTTGAAAGCAACTTTACCTAGACTAAGAAAAGAGTAGGCATTCAAATTACCAAAATTAGGAGTGAAAATGGAGACCTTACAAAACAAGTATAAAGAAATAGTATAAAGGAACAATTGTAAAGAACAGATTATCTCAATGAAAAAGACAAAATCCCAGAATGACAGAACTGCCAAAAGTGACACATGAGAAAATGGAAAATCTGAATAGAACTATAACAGGTAGAGATAAAATAAGTAATAAAAAACTCTACAAGAAAAGCCTAGAGTAGGTGACTTCATTGATTGATTCTAACAAACTTTAGAGAAATTCCTACGACTGGAGGGGATCACGCTAAGCTTGAAGGAGAAAGACAAATATAGATGGTTTCATTTATCTGTGGAATATAGAGAAATCAAACAGGGGTGGGGGTACTAGCAAAGGATGAAGGGAGCCCAGGATACTCTTCTTTCAGTGCTTTAGTGGTGGGCACTCTACACGGTTTGGTGAAATATATCTGAAGAGGTGTGATCCTATACTTCCAAATGATCCACAGAGTTGCAGACCAATGTTCCGTCAATAATAAATGAACAAAATCTGGACAGCAAACGAGAGAGAGAAATTAATAGCACTCTATCACAAACTCTTCCCAAAAATAGAAGAGAAGGGAACATGTTCCAACTCATTCCATAGGCCAAATTTATGCTGATACCAAAACAAGAAAACCACAGACTGAGATCTCTAATGAATATAGACATCAAAATCCTTGCAAATGAATCCAGCAATATAGCAAAAAGATTATATATACCATGACCAAGTGAGATTCATCCCAGGAACACAAGATTGTTTTAACATTCAAAAGCATTCAAGGTAATATACCATATGATCAAATAAAGGACAAAAACATTGATCATGTGAATAAATATAAAGAAGAGCGTTTGATAAAAGGACACTGCCTTTCATGATTGAAAAAACACTCAACAAATTAAAAATAAAAGGGAACTTCCACAACTTAGTAAAAGCACTACAAAAGACCCCCAGCACTTGCTCAGAATTCCAGGCTCAGGGCTGGAGAGGCAGGGTTCTAGGTGTCTACAATTCTTGACAATATTGGCCTAATTAAAGCCAGGGCAGGAAGCAAGAGCTAACACCCTGACTCATTCACGCATTATTGGCTCTGGATTTGCTAACCCAAAGCCTCGTTCTTCCACCTGCAAATGTGGTTTAAAACCTCTTATTCCACTCTGCTTCATTGGGGAAAGCACTGGAGAAGCATGGCAGAAGGTCTCGTCCTCCTGTGGAATAGGTTTAGTTTTCCAAGAGACTAGAACTAGGACCTCATAACTGGAACTAACTGCGTGGTAAGAGGCAGAGGACTGGGGCCCAGCCAGAGCCTACTGGGCAAAACAGGGACCTGGCAAAGCAGGAATCAGGAGTACAGGCAAACACAGGAGCAGGTGTGGGCAGTGAGCAGGGACAGTGACCCTGACATTGGGGTCAGTGACCTCAGGCACCAAGTCAGTTCCCACCTTCTAGCATTTGGGCTGGGCACATGCCAGCCTGTGAAAAATAGTCTTCCCAGTTTGCTTTTCCAGTAACATGTCCTTTGGAAAACACTCAGGAAGTGGTCAACCCCAAACACTCAGGAATTGGGCTAAAAGCTCAAGGTGGGCATTGTGAGCCTCCAGATACTCCACCCACCTCTGGCTGCCTGTCAACAACAGGTTCTCTCTCCCAGCCTGGATGAGTGGGCGTGCCTCCAGGTTGGGGATCCCTGTGGGGCCACATCTCTAAAGAAACCATGGAGTCGTTGAACCTTCTACCCCCTCAGACCCATTTTATTTATTTCCCAAGTCATCTGACTCTTACTTAATTGCCCCCACATTCCTAACAGCAAAGTCAGCAGATCCCACCAATGCCTGGAACACATGTTTAAAAGCTGTGTGCAGAATGGGGTCAGGCTGTGGAAGGACCACCACGTGGGTGGCTGGAGGCCCTGCAACCAGCCTGACTTTCCAAGTAGGGAGCCCTGGACAGCTTGAGTGAAGACCCCCCACGCCATCCACCACTCAGGCGTCCAGCTTGCTGCAGCCCACAGATCCTGTCTCTGTTGGCTATGGCAGGGTGTGCAATGAAGTCGGGTGCAGAGGTAATAGGCTTGGGGCCCCTGCCCTTCCTGCCCCTCATCCACTCAGCACATGTTTCCTGGGTGCTCATGCCTGCCAAGCCCTGCCCTGGGCAGCAGGAAGATGGCAGGAAGCCCAGCAGACAGGGTCCCAGTTCTCAGTGAGCTATCGTGTTGGAGGGACTGACTGGCAGTCCATGACAACAAGCTAATGGATTTAAGAACTAGATTGTGGTGAATGATTGGAAGGAAATAACCAGGAGACTGAGACAGAAACCATCAGGAGAAGGGGAGATCACGGAGCCATCTCCAGATTTCACAGCTATAGGGGGCTTTTCAAGGTGGGGGTAATGAAGCTGTGACCTACCATCCAGGGGAACACAACAGATATGAATGTTCTGAGGCTGAGAGGTGACCCTTGGGAAATTGAGAGAGAAGAGTGGAGTAGACATGGCCAAGGGAGCAGAATATTGGCAAGGAGCAGCCCCAGGCAGGAACGCTATGCAGGGAGTTTGCAAGTTATCCCAGGTGCAGTGAGAAGCCCTGAAATGGCCAGGCTGATAAGCCTGGGGTGCCCAGAAGGAACTGGGTTGGGTGATTAGGAGCCTGTGGCCTGGAGAGATGGTGACTTGGTATGTTTTGGAATCTCTCAGGGGGGCCAGATTTGACCTGTCTGAATAGTTACAGAATCAGTGTCCAGAATTCTGCCTTCTCACTCTGGTCTCGCCTCTGGGGTGAGAGGGTGCCCTAGGGTTGGGACCCTTCGGACCTGGACTGCCCTCCCTAGCTGGGTGATCTCAGATGAGATCAGCACCTGGTGGGGGTTGATCAGTAAATAACAGGGCTTCCTGCCAAAATTCAACCCCTTTCTTAGGCTCCAAGTCAGACTGCCCGCATCATGGACAGGATGTATCCCTGCGACTGGTAACTTTTCTGAGCCTTAGTTTCCTTACCTGTAAAATGGGCCCAATGAGGTTGCAGCAGGAGTTCCATGAGATGGTTGGGAAAAGCAAAGAATGGAGTTCTGGAAGCTTATAATATTTACTCCTGCAACTGCTCCTGGTCTCCTCTAGGCCACACCTCATGCCTGGTCTCAGGGCTCTCTATCTCGTAGTAACAAGCCTAGTCTGAGTTTTCTTGAAAGGACCTTGGAGGTGAGAGGAAAGGCAGCAAAAGTTGGAAGGACTCACCAAAGACACAGAACTCTCTCCAGCCTTTTCTAAGTTAGCTTATTGCCTTCCCTCACTTGGTACACTAACCACAACGACATCAAAGAGCCCATGGCGGAAAGGCCGTCTCCCTGCCACTCACCCAACTGGGCTCCCTGCCCCCACCCAACTGGGCTCCCCTACTCAGAGACTGTTTTAAGCACAGATGGCTGCATATTAACTTACTGTCCACACTTTTTTTTTTAAGTAATTACAGTCATTCATCATTAATGACAGACTGCATATACAATGGTGGTCCCACTAGGCCATCCCATGCACCCTATGTGTATTGTGGGCTAGACCATCTAGGTTTGTGTAATTATACTCTATGACATTCACACTAAAATGAAAACGCTTACAATGTGTGTCACTTGTTCAATACCACAACATACAGAACTGCTTTCACCTTTTCCATGGTTGCATGATATTCCACTTAGAGATGTCCCATACTTTCTTTAAGTTAGTCCTTGTATGCTATTTCTAATTATTTGCTCTGTCAACAAACTCTGCAATGAATAGTCTTATACACCTCTCCTTTTACATATATGTTAATGTATCTGCAGAATAAATTTCTTGAAGGATTTTTTGTGGCAATTGGCACATGCATTTTTTTTTCTTTTTCTTTTTTTTTTCTTTTATATTTTTTTACATCATTATTTCATTTTTGCACAATGTATGCATTTTCTTCTTAGTTATAATCCCCATAACTTCTCATCCCCCTTGTTTTGATCCTACTCCCTTCTCCCCCCACTCCTTAGTGTGTCTCTGGTTTATAGTTGCTTGTTGATTTTGATTTTTACTTTATTATAATTAGTCTTTTTCCTGGTCCCTTATTTAGGTTTTCTAGATTCCTGCTATGAGTGAGACCATCTGGTATTTTTCTTTTTCTTTCTGGCTTACTTCGCTGAGCATGATACCTTCCAGCTCCATCCATGTTGCTGCAAATGGCATGAGTTTATCTTTTTGATTGCTGAGTAATATTCCATTGCATATATGTACCACATCTTCTTGATTCAGTTATCTATTTTTGGGCATTTGAGTTGTTTCCAGAGCTTACCTATTGTAAACAGTGCTGCTATAAACATAGGGGTGCAGGTGCCCTTTTGAATTAATGTTTCTGTGTCCTTTGGGTAAATACCTAGGAGCGGAATTGCTGGATCATATGGAAGCTCTATCTTTAGTAGGTTGAGGAATCTCCACACAGCTCTCCATAGTGGTTGGACCAGTTTGCACTCCCACCAGCAGTGCAGGAGAATTCCTTTTTCTCCACATCCTCGCCAACATTTGTTATAGCTAGTTTTTTTAATATGTGCCATTCTCACTGGTGTGAGATGGTATCTCATTGTAGTTTTGATTTGCATTTCCCTGATTACAAGTGATGTTGAACATTTTTTCATATGCCTGTTGGCCATTTGCATTTCCTCTTCAGAGAAGTTTCTTTTTAGCTCTTTTGCCCATTTTTTGACTGAGTTATTTACTTTGTTTTTGTTGAGTCTCATCAGCTCTTTGTAGATTTTTGTAATCAGTCCTTTATCATTAGTGTTGTGGCATATGCATTTTAAATATTAATTAGTATTGCCAAATCACTCTATGGAAAATATGCTGATTTTTCCGCTCTCCACTAATGTGTGAGGTGACTACCCTCATTTGCCTTAACACAATAGGTTATTTCATATTTTTCACTTTTCTAATCTTATGTGATTGTGGTTTTACATCTTCATTTTTTCAATTATGAGTGAGGACTTGATCTATATCATATATAGTCATGTGACACCTAATGATGGAGATACATTCTAAGAAAGTCATTGCTAGAGGTTTTGTTGTTGTGTGAAAGTCACAGAGTGTAGTCACACAAGCCTAGCCTCTGACACACCTGTGTTAGGTGTCTAGCCAATTGAGACTCACGTGTGGTCCATCATTCACAAAGCATCATTAATGATGCATGACTATTTAAGGGCCATTTATGTTTTCTGTGAATTTTCCACTTGTATCTTTTGATCAGTTTTATACTAGGTTGTTGATATTTTAGAGTTGATTTATAGGAGCATTTTGATATCAAGGTATCTAGCCTTTGTGACATGCGTTAGAAATATTTTTCCCAGTTTGGCTTTTGGCTTTGCTTTCTGCCTTGCAGACATTTTTGTTTTTATATGATTGGATGAGACATTTATTTTATGGCTTCTGGATTATGAACTGTAGTTAGAAAAAGCTGCCCCTCTCCAAAATTGGAGAGGAATTTCCCCTCATTATCCTCAAGGAATTTTATGGTTTATTTTCAACATGTAAATCTTTGGTCCCTTTGGAATTTTTCCCAGTCCATGCTAAGGTGTGGAACCAGTGCCACTTTTTCCCTTTTTCCCTCTGCTCAGACCACCTCTCCTCCCACAGTCCAGGGCTGAGCAGATCACAGCATGGAAGAGATGGTGCCATTGTCCTAAGAACAGAGGGAGGGTCTCAAGATTAGATCTGCATCTTGAAAACATCACTCTCACCACAGAATGGAGACTGCAGGGGTGATTGGTCAGCACATTTGAGGCCAACTCTGATCCCAGACATATCCCCCTCATTGCTTGTGCATTTCAGCTCTTGGGTCTCTGTTCAGGACATCCCTGCACAGGTGGTTCCTTCTGCCTGGAACATATCTTCCCAGGGATCAGCACAGCCAATGCCTACACTTCTTTCAAATCTTCGCTCAAATTTCACCTTAGAATGGACCACCCCATGAAAAGCTCCAATCTGCCTGCACCCCAGCACTGACATATCTCCCTTACCATGCTTCGCTGCCTCTCTCTGCATGACACATACTGCCTTCTAGGTGATGTGCTTGTTACCATACTCACTGGATTTTGGCTGCCCCTAGTCACTAGAAGGGAAGCCTCTTAGGACAGGGACCTTCATCACCATCACTACTGTTTCTCACATGCCTAGAACACTGTCTCGAACAATGGGTACTCAGTGAATGTCTATAGGATGAGTGAAAGGGAAAATCAAGGGGGACGTTGTTGCAACAGCCCCTAGAAGCTATGTGGCATGGATTAGCTGTTGTTTGGGAGACACTTCAGTAGATAAATTCCAGAGCAGCAATACGTATGCCAATGGATTGGAAAGGGAGCAGGTTTGGGAAGGTACCCTCCCACTTGCTGATACGGTAACTGCATGAAGGGGGTGTCACTCACAAAGACCAAAAACTGGAAGAGGAGCATGTTTCTGGACAAAAGTCCGTGAGCACAGCTGTGTGCGTTTGCTTGAGAAATCTTGGGATTATTTGAGGGGAAATGTCCAGCAGTCAGCTCAGAAATGGATTCTAGGCTTCTAAGGTACAATCCTACCTGGAGATATGCATTTAGGACACTTCTGCCTGGTGTGGTCATAAGCTGGGCTGAGAATCTTGGGAATGATGGGAGAGAGGAGGTAGGTGAGCAAAGAATTGAACAGACCTAGACTAGAACCTTCAGGAGCCTCCATATGTGAGGTAGGGGGAGGAAACTAAGTCAGCTAAATAACCAGGGTGGAAAGGACATTATGGAAAGCAAGGAAAGGGGCACTTCCAGAAGGTGGGCTCAGTCAGCAGCGTGGAAGTTGAGTCCAGTGAGAAGGAGAAATATTTGTCAGTTTTATTCATGTGAAGGCAGGTCACTGGAGAATTGTTGAGAGCTGCGTTGGTGGAGTGACAGGGATGGAATCCAAACCAGCAGATTGGAAGCTAGGAAGAAGACGAGACATTAGAGACGGTGAGAGGAGTGCCCTCTCTCCAGCCACATAGCTGTGAGGGGGAGAGCTGGGGCAGAATAGCGGAGGGGTGGGAGCAAGGATTTGGAACTTGTTTCAAAGCTTAGAGAAAGATCTGCTTGAGAGGCCACCATGACAATGGCAGTGGGCAGAGAGATAAGCGGCAGGTGCAGCAGGGTCTGGGGAAGGTGGGAGCAGGTCAGTGCCTCTGACTTAACCTGCCGACTAGGCAAAAGAGGCTGGTCGCAGGCACGGTGCAGGTAGCTGTGTGTGCGTGGGGCATCGAAAAAGTGCTAGCAAGTATGCTTGGCAACCTTTCTATGCAAAACCAGAGCCAGGTCATTGGTGGACCTTGAAAATAAGAACTGTTGTGTCCAGGCTGCCTGTACTCTGCCCACCCTCAGTCTAAACATTGGGAACCTCCTCATTGAAATACCATTCTTGATTATCAGCAACATCAGACACCAGTATCTTAAGCCAAAAACCTTTGTCTCATCTCTGTCTGCCCTTCTTCTGTATCCCGTGCATGCCTGCTCCTCACCCTTCAGTCCACAAGCAAGTCCCGTCTGTCCTCACTGACAAGTGTCTCCTGCCCCTTGCTTCTCTCCATCTTCACTGCTACCACCTAGGGCCCAGCTACCATCACCCACACGGGGACAGCTGCAGTGTGCCTGGGCACCTTTCACTACCCCTCACATCACTCCTCACACTTCAGAGCACCCTGCTGCCCTTCAAATCAGGGCCCACACCCCCTGCCCCTAAGCCATGATGTAGAAACAAGGCCCTGAGTTCTGGCCCACCCTACAGTATCCTCCTTGGCTTCTCCTTGTCCCCCAACCCAGTGATCTCTGCATGCTCTGAACTTTTGCATCTCTGCCATGCTTCTCCCTCCTCCTTCCTGCCCCAGGTAATCATCCCTCACCCTCTGGGCTGAGACTGGCCTCCTGTCCTGAGTGGGCCCAGCCTGCCTGGGGCCCTTGTGGCAGTGCTGGCCTCTGTCTCTTCATGTGTGCTTCCCTCTGTCATTGTTTTCTCAGGTATCTATCCATTCAAGGACAATTCAGTGAGTCAGAGATCTTGCCTCTTCTGTTTACTTCTTCGTCCCACTGCTTGCTCCAGAGGCCCCTGGCTCTGAGAGGCAATCCATAAATACATATCTTCCTCAGTTTACCACAGGGTTATGTCCTGATAAACCCATTAGAAGTTTAAAATATCCTAAGTCAGAATGCATTGCATACACCTACCCCATGGAACACCACAGCCCGAGACACACGCAGAACCTCCCGTTAGCCCGCGCTTGGGCAAGATCATCCAACACAAAGCCTAATTTATAATAAAATGTTGAATGTCTTAGACACAGATGGGCATTTTGTAGACATGACAGCATGTGAAAACAAATCCCAAAATCACTAGCAACGCAGTAACAGAAGGGTGTGGCTTGTTCACCTGCATGATCACCAGGCTGACTGGGAGCTGCCCTCCCTGCCACTACCCAGTGTCCCAAGGATAACACACCCCAGCTCAACAGCCCAGGGGAAGATCAAAATTCAAGCTGAATGCTTGTCACTTTCACACCTTGGTAAAGTTGAAAAATCCTAAGTTGAACTCTCAAAACTCTGTATGTGTTGGCCAACTAAATAGGGTTCCTGGATCCAGTTCTATGTGGGTTTGGTGGGGGCTCCCCATGACCGCGAGCAGTTCTCAGACACCAGGAGAGTATCTCAGCACAATTCTTTTTTTTCTTTTTTTAAGATTTTATTTATTTAATTTTGTGTAAAAGAACTGAGGTGCAGGCCAGAGGTGAGGGGAGTGAGAGGATTCACCAAAGACAGAGTGTGGAGCAGAACAGGCAGATCTACTGAAATACACTGCTGAGGGGGGAGCAGTGGGCAAGACAGGAGAGGTCTGCTGCACCATGTGGCTAACTCCCTGGCCGGGGATCAAACTCATGCCGTCACGGTGGTAGCACTAAGACTTAATCCCTAGGCCACCAGGGAGGCCCCTTCGCTCAATTCTGACAATACCTGGAGAGACGTCAGATTCTACTGACTGACTGCCCGCCACCTCAATGTCACCTGTAAACTCACGTTCACCTGTGCTTCTGACCTGTTGGCTATAGATCAGCGTCTCCCAGGACCCCCTCCTCATGTTTGATTAATTTGCTGGAGCTGCTCACAGAACTCAGGAAACCCATTTAAGGATATTATTCAGGAACAGGCAGATGGAGAGGGTCGTAAAAGGGGAGCTTCCAGGCCCTATCCAGGCACATCATTCTCCCCAAGTCTTCACTTGTTCACCAACCCAAAATCACTCCAGTGCCCCATTTTGGGATTTTATAGAGGCTCCCTTTCACAGGTATAATTGATTAACTCATTGGTCATTGGTCATTGAACTCAGTCGGCAGCCCCTCTCCCCTCTCAGGAGGGAGGGGGTAGTGGGACTGGAAGTTCCAACCTTCTAATCTAATAGGTTACCCAGCTCCACTCCTTAGATGCTTCCCCAAAAGGCACCTGATTCACATAACAAGTAACACCTTCATCATTCTTAACACTTAGAATATTCCAAGACTTTTGGGGACTGTGAGTTAGTGCAGGAAGACCCAATATGTATGAGAAATAAATTTTGGTCATCTAGATATACACTAAAAAAATACACTTTTTTTCCATAAATCACAATATTGCACCCACTGGCCCACATGCGCCTCTGTGTATCCACCTCTGTCCAGACTGAGGAGGAGCTGCTGGACTGGAGGTGGTATGGCTTAGTGGGAAGCATGTGCAGGGTTTTGAGACCTTCGGGGATGAGCTCTGTCCTAACCAACTATGTGACCTTGGAGAAGTCTCTTCTTTCCCTCGGAGCCTCTGAGTGGTCATCTGTCAAATGGGATGTTCCTCACCCCTCACACAGATTGCTGGGAAGTAGTGGATATGCAGTGTGCTTTGCGAGCTGTGAGGTGAGAAGCCTGAGAGTTTCCTCTGCGTGTTCTCTGCGGGGCAGCCCCACCACATGCGGGGCCACATGCCCTCCAGTGCCCTTGGGAGCATTCTTCCCTCCCCCAGAAACCCATTTTCTCCCCTAAATCTCTTTCCTTCCATAGAAATGAACTGGCCCCTGATAAGCACCAAAATTTGTTCTCCGTGCAGGAACAAAGTCCTGTTCCCACCTGGCTTGCCCAACCCCACACTGCTGAATGCCTGCAGGAGCAGCAGCAGCCTACTGAGCCTAGACGTATGGGACTGTTATTCCCGCCTGCCTTGGCCCCACAGAGTGTAAAGGTGCCCCCTCTGCCCTGCCACTTCACCCTTCAAAGCCTTGAACAGAGGGATGACCAAGAGCTGTAAGAGGACAGGCCTGCCGGGGTGAGGGGACCCCTCTCCCTCTGATCCTGACTGTGGTTTCTCTGTGTTTTGCAGGTCCTCCAGTAAGTGCCCTGGATTATGCTCTCTGCTCCTGAAAGATAAGACATTTTATTCTCTCTCTCTCTCTCTGTCTCTGTCTCTCTCTCTCTCTCTCTCTCTCTCTCTCTCTCGTTTCCATGAAAATAATGCTTGGTTAAAGAGGTGTCTCAAAAAATGAAAAATAAAAAAAAAAAATAAATCTCAGTCAGTCCCTGCCAGAGGTCATATTTTTTTCAATTTGAGGATTAATGCCAGCACAGAGCTGCAAGGGCTTGCCTTGCCCTGTGAAGCAAAGCATTCTGTGACTGTTTTCCTCCCCAGACGGCTGGCACAAGCCTGGCTGCTCCTTGTCAAACCTTTGGGTCAGCTTTGTGTAGGGGAATGCTTGCACCATGCCCACATTTCCTAAGTACCCAAAACTGTTGCTGGGTCTAAATATTTTTGACTCATGTGCTTTGACAGAAAGGGGCTCAGGAGTCAGGCAGTTATGCCAGGGCTTGGGCTTGATCACTAGGTCCTGGGGTTCATTTGCCTTCCTCCAGTGAGGAAATGGGAATAAGCAATGCATGCAGAGCATGGTCGGGGCCCCGGAAATCCTGTCTTCTCCAAGACACAGGACGAGTCTGCCTCTGATTCATCTTGGCAGCCTTTCAGAGCCTGATAAATCCTAACGAATCAATGCAAGAAGCACATGGACAGTCCTTGTGAATCAAAGTGAACCTTCCAGAGGAATTCCTTTCAGATGAATGCTTGTACTTTTGACTTCCACCTACCATGATTCATTTCCCATCAGCACCCTATGGGACCTGGGCTTCTCCATGCCTTAGTAGTGCCACAACGAGCCAAGGAACCAGCCCATAAAAATGTGTAGATTTACAGGCCACGAGCAGTTTCTGACTGTTGAGTCATATCTGGCTGTCATTTGGAAGCTGGCCTGTGTGAACTTGCTGCAGTGTGTAATGCAGAGGGATATGGAGAGTTTTTGTGTTTTTTTGTTTTTTTTTTTGTACTTGACTGTTAAACTCAAGTCTATTAAGCAAATGCAGAATTCTCAAGCTGCAACCTGCAATGGACACTCACGTGTGGCATGGTGGCCAGGTAGCCACTGCTCCTGGCACATGGTGATTGCAGAGAAGCAGCCAATAGTCATAAGGGCCCCCCGGCCTGTGCTGTGTCTCTGGCTGCCAAGGCTGTCTTCCCAGTCACCTCATCTCACACACAACAGGCAGGAAACCTGTGTCTCCTCTTATAGTCCCTCAGTGCCACATCAAGGGAACATTTTCAGCAATGGCTGTGATGCCACCTTCAGGAACCCTACATCCCCACGTGGCCCTCACCATATGTCCCTGCTGATGCGAGGATCACACTTGTGGGTGCATGCCCTGGTGGCCCATGCAACCTGGTCCTGTGAGGCTGGAAATGGGAGCTCCATCCCCCAGATCCCTTGGAACCCCAAATTATCCCCCTGAAGAAGTCACTTACCCATCAGCAGTCTCTGCTGCAGACCAGGGAGGTTGAGGGGGGATCTGAGACCCTGGCTGAATTCTAAGTGTTGCTATATGGTTTTCTGCCGAAAGTCTGATTATTAATGACGTATTAATTACCACAGGGGCAATCGGGACGAGATGGCTACCCGGTAATTTGTCTTTTTTGTTTGTTTTCTTTGCCCTCTCTCTCAAACCAATATTCTCCCTCTAAGCTTTTATTAACTGTCTGTGCTCCTTTTTCCTCCTCTTTTTCCTCCACAGTGGCTGCCATCTCTGTGGGGAGGATTAGCATTAGCTTTATGAAGGCACAGGACAGCAGTTCTGCAGGGCCAGGGCCTAACAGGCACTGTCTGCAGCCTGCAGGTAAAGCAGAGAGGCTTTGAGAAGGAGTCTCCTTGGCATTTGAATGCACCCAACACCAATCTGTCCAGCGCGTCAGCCCAAGCCCCATGGTCCAGCCCTTGGCTGCTGGACCAAGTGGCTAGTGTCATTCCAAGTGGCTAGTGTCATTGCTTGGAAACAAGGGCCGCCTGTTGGTTCAGCATTGTAGTGTCGTCATGCCTCAGATCTTTTACAACCAAAACTAAAACTTAGCTTATACTAGGTTGAGTGACCACTCCATAAGAAGCTGTATGAAATGTGGTTGTGAAAATGTGGAGTCCTGCACAGAGGTGAGGACCCCAACTGAGACATCTAGAAGTCCTGATGCCTCAGAACAGCCTGGTGGAAGGAGAGTGTGGCGACACTGTTTTGCTGGGGAACAAATTTGTTCTGTGCTCAGGCCAGGAAGATGCAGGGAGAGAATTATTAGTTGATTCAAAGGTCTTTCTTTTGGCCAGATATGTACAGAGGCAGAACAGGCTGCATTAGTGGAGGGTGAGGCGCCGCCCGGTCCTGCCAGAGCCGGCTTCTGTGGTTCTGTGGAGGGGGCAGTCATACCCCTCAGTGAGACCTAGGCTTGGATTCCAACACTGCTGCCTGCGAGACCTCAGAAAAGGTCAGTTTCCTGCTCTGTAGAGTGCCAAAGGCCTCCTTCACAGCATTGGAGCGAGGATTCAAGGAGACTTAGGAGGTGACGGCTACGCAAAATCAGGCTCTCCAGGGCTACTTGGAATGTTTGGGGGGCATTTACCTCATGTCAAAGGCTGGGTATGGAGTAGAGTTTGGGGTCCCCCAAGCCATCAGGGCCATTCCCCCAGTGGGAGGCACTACCTCTCCAGCAGTTTTCTTGACAAGGGGGGTCAGGGAATCCTAATCAGGGCCACCAGCACTTGCTAGACTATTTTGGCCCCGTGTCTCGGGATCGTCCATTTCACCAGCCCAGGAGGAGTGGGCACTTCCTAACAGCACCTCTCCTGGGATTACCTGGTTAACATTTGCACTCAGGTTACTCTGGACTGCGTATGACATGCCCAAGGGAGAGTGGGCAGGATTCTTCTCTTCCCCTGTTTGCGTCTCCTCTAATCCCACAGTGACCACGTGTTCTTTCTTCTTAGCTGGGAGCATCAGGCTGTTTGTTGGCTGATGCAAGAATCATTTTCCTGGGGCCAGGCAGAGGTCCACCTCCCACAGAGGCCACTTCTCCCTCAGCCATCACCCAACCCTTCCTCCCAGGACAGGGGCAGGCCGAGGGTGGCCAGTAGGCTCTGTGAGCAAGCAGGCATCTGGTTGTGTGGCTAGGGGGTTAGGGGCTGAGTCCCATTTTCACCATCCACTAACTGTTAGGTCATAGGCAAGCCCCGCCTGCCCTAAGTCTCCATTTCCTTCCCTGTGAAGAGAGTTGGGGTTCAGGTGAAGTGCGATCGTGCCCTAAAAGCCCAAACCCTGAGCGTCACAGCTAGTGGGGCCATTGCAGAGATTCAGCATGTGTGAGGTGCCCCACCCAGAGGTGGGGCTCTGTGAATGTTGGGGCGGGGAGGCCAAGGGTTGGGTGGGCATGTGGAGTGTCCACTGGGTGTGGAGTTAGAAGCTTCTGGGGAAAGAAGCAGATTAGGATCCAGCAAGCCTTTCCCATTGCCTGTTTGCCCTTGACCCCTCAAGCTTCTCACCACTGGGAAGCCCTGAACAGGTCTGGCCGGGCAAGGGGTTGAGGAAAAGCTGGTATCACACCCCGATTACCCAGATCACCCCTTTTTCTGAAGTTACTCAGGTTGCATGCACTCCCTTCTTTCCACACAGATCTGGGCATCTTCCCTGACTGGGCTGGCCCAGCCTGGTGCCAGGCTCGAGTGGTTCAAGCCTGAAGAACAAGGAGCCAGCTGGCTTGTCCCACTGCCTGCCTCCAAACACCCTCACTCAAGCACTGCCACCCTTCCTTCCATTAGGTGCATAGATGGGGGTGACACCCTGCTATTGTCCCCTGAAGGAGGGAAAGCAGGCCACTCAAGTACTGAGTGTGGGAGAGATTCATGGGACCCATATGCTTTGAACTGAAATCCAGATCTATTGGCTTGTGGAAGCCCTGACTCCCAGCCTTGGGTCTATTTATAGGCGATTCCCTGTGCTCACCCCAGAGTTTAGGACAATTATGGCAACTGAGGGGCCCTGGCCATCTACAAAGTACTCATATATTGAGTTTCACGCAGAATCCTGGCTCTGCTGTGTGGGCTCCATCAGGCTCCTTGGCCTCTGGGAACCTGGCCAGAGCACACCTACAAAGTTGAGGGTTAGGTGGGCTTACGCACACTAAGTCCAAGTCCAGGGCAAATGTGGGAGTCCATGGATCAGTCACTCTCTTTGCTTATCAGTCTGTCCTGCCCACACACATTGGACAGGAAAATGGCTTTGAGAATGGTCAGTTGTCCGGAAAGGTTTTTCTGCAGCTTAGGGAGCTTCAACCTCAGGGAAGACGTTTTTCCTTTGTTCTAAAAGCATGTCATTTTCTAAAGGGAAATTAGAGTAAAAAAAAAGTGAAGCAGGACAGTGGCAGAAACTGTGCCAGCTTCCTTTTCTGGATTAATCCCGGCTGGCCCCTCCTCTAAGCAAGACCAGCTAAAAACCAGGTCCATATGTGGATCCAGTAGGGGTTGGAGGTATAGGGGCATAGGAGTCCATGTCCGTGGAGTAGGTTGTGCACTGAAAATGTTGGGAATTAACTTGTCCACAGCCTCCTTGTCCTTTCTGCTGCAAGGGGAATCATTAATAGCTCTCTTCTGATAACAAAAGCAAAAGCAAAAGCAAAAAAAAAAAGGTTTATTTAAAGCCTTCCCCAAATAGAGAAAAGCACAAAAAGGAAAAATGCAACCATCCATAATCCTACCACCCACAGACATGTCCGCTCAAATGTTTTGATATTTGTTCTCCCAGCATTTTTATGTGCAAGTTTGTTTTTATATTTATTATCTAAAACTGAGATTACAGTAAATATACTTTTTTGTAGCCTTTTTTTTTTCACTTACTAATATCATGAGATTGTTCCACATCATTAAGAATTCTTATAGGAGAGGGCCTCCCTGGTGGCACAGGCGGTTGAGCGCTGCACTGTGAAGCTGTCTGCAGCCTCTGCAGCGCGGATTCGATCCCAACCGGCAGGCAAGAATCTCGCATAATGCAGCAGACCTCTCCTGTCTCGCCCACTGCTCCCCTCAGTCAGTGTATTTCAGTCAGTCTGCCTGTTCTGCTCCCCACTCTGTCTCTGGAGAAGCCTCTCACTCTCCTGCACATCTGGCCTGTACCCCTGTTCTTGTATAAATAAGTAAATCTTAAAAAAAATTCTTATAGGATGTAATAGCTACATAGTTTTTATCATATATATCATGTATAATTTATTTAACCAGTCTTCAAGTTATATATTATTTATATTGACAGTCTTTCACCCATATAATCAACATCTTGGGAATAAATGTAGGCTTATTTCCATGGTTATCTCCTTAAAATAAATGTCTAGAAGTTGAATTGCTGGACCAAAGAGTTTGCACATGTTTAAGGCTTTTGATGTGTATTGCCAAATTGCCCTCCAGGAGTCTGTAGTAATTTACATTCCCACCAACAGCGTATGAACACCGCATGTTTCCCCAATCCCTGGCCAATTGTGGGTGTTATCAGACTTTTGTATCTATGCCAATATGATAAGCTAAAAGTATATGTGTGTATATATATATATATATATTGTTTTAATTTAGGGTGTATCTTAATTAGACATGTAGAGATGAAAATAGTTTTGATAACGTTTGTGTGGACCTCACTGCCACCTGGTGGTAGAGTGTGGAATTGTAGGTAAAGAGTTGCC
Organism: Talpa occidentalis; assembly: GCF_014898055.3. NCBI lineage: Eukaryota > Metazoa > Chordata > Mammalia > Eulipotyphla > Talpidae > Talpa > Talpa occidentalis. The sequence goes on along the minus strand of NW_023605305.1, from coordinate 70,394,389 downwards.
AGTTTGAGAGTTTTAGTTGATCCAGGAACAAGCAGATCTCATGATATCACTAATATAGAGGGAATTTTGAGCTCAGAATATTGTGAATAAAAAGGGAATAAAGTATATTTATTTATCAGAATTTATCAGAATTTATCAGAATTTATCTGCAGATGTAATTTTTAAAAAATATTTCAAAACTAAAACCAATACCAAAAAGGTTTTGGTTTTTCTGTGTGTGTGTGTGTGTGTGTGTGTGTTTGTTTGTTTTTTTTTTTTCATTTTCAAATGGGACATGCAGAGGAGCCTTGGACATAGCACTCCTGAATTTTTGAATAGTAATCAGAATTTCTGTTGATAAAGTTATTTCCCATCTCATAAATGGAATACTGGGCTCTGTGCAACACATCAGGAATATGCCATGTCCTGTACTGCTTACTGGGTGCCACAAAGATGGATCAAACCCAGTTGGTCTTTGGGGAGATACAGGGAGGGGGACCAACACAGTCACTTTGCCATGGGCTAGAAGAAAGAGAAATAACTGTGTGTCACTGTGACCTTCCTGGAGGTTTCTAACCACAACCTTTTTATTCCCCCTTCAAATTGTGTCTTTTGTCCATAATGAAAAGACTTGTTTCACATGCAAGGCTCAGTCTTGCCTACATCTTGACTTGACTTTTGTACAGAAATTATTACACCCACTCATCATCTCTGATGTACATCAAAACCCTCATTTTTCCTCATCTTTGGTATTTTGACTTTCTGAACTCTTATTGTTGAACTCAGGTGGCTTTCCAGTATGTTTAATGCCTTGCCTTCAGAATATAACTTAAACATTTCTTGAACAAGCCCTTCTTCCAAGGGCTTGCAATTTCCATGTGTGAACATATGAGAAGTGTTAGGTTGTAAGGCACATGGAGATTACGAAACCCACCAAGTGCCAGCAATGCAAAGGCACTGGGGTTGGTTAGCATACCCTAACCATTGGTCATTGACTCTGTCAGAATCTTTTTCTGGACCTTTGTACCAGCACCCAACAGAGACAAAGCTCTTCCTGTAGTGGGAAAGAGACAACAATAAACAAGTAAATAGTTGAACCAGAAACGTTGTGAAATGTGCTAGAAAGAGAATAAAACTGGTATGTAATGAGAGTCCTGTCTGTCTGACTGGATAACTGGGAATAATTGGTATTCAACAATCAGAATGCCCTTGTGGAAGATGACATTTGAGCTAAAACTTATGAAAGTTTTAGAAACTTATGCAGGATCTGGGCAGGGATGGGAAATATTTCTGGAAGGAAGAGTAAAAGTCTAGGTGTAGGCAAGACTTAGCCTCGCAGATGAGACAAATGTTTTCATCTTAGAAGCCACAATTTGAAGGGGAATGAAAGGGTTGTGATACTAAATCACAAAGGTGATGAGGTTGGATGGTATATGTGCCCAAGGTATAGGAGAGGATAGCGTGGCTGGAGTGAGCCAGCAGGTGACCAATATCAAGGTGCAAGGGGAAATTTTCCCATCCCTCTGGGTTCTTCTCAGGCTGGTTGAATAATCAAAACAGCATCAGATAGGGCCTCTCCTGGTGGCACAGGCGGTTGAGCGCAGCGCTCTGAAGCTATCTGCAGCCTCTGAAGCACCGGTTCCATCCTGGCCAGCCGGCGAGGATCCCACATGGCTCAGCAGACCTCTCCTGTCGTGCCCGCTGCACCCCTCAGCAGTGTATTTTGTCAGTCTGCCTGTTCTGTTCCCCACTCTGTCTCTGGTCAATCTTCTCACCCTCCTGCACATCTGGCCTGTACCCCAGTTCTTGTATAAATAAATAAATAAATAAATCTTAAAAAAAAAAAAACAACATCAGATAGATTGGCAGAAGGAAAAGGTCAATTTTTAAATATGTGCATGGAGGATTATGCACATGATTATGCCCTTGCTGATTTCAATCTGGAGAGCAGGGTTTAAATCCTAAACAGAAAAACAAAATAGGGACCTGGGGTACCAAAGAGAGGTGGGGGCATCACATGATGAGAAGGGGATGACTTCATGTTTACTCTGAAAGTAAACATGTAAAATTGGGTTTCTCAGATAAAGAAGATATTTCTTTTTTTTATTAAGATTTATTTATTTATTTATACAAGCACTGGGTACAGTCAGAAATGCGTGAGAGAATTCACCAGAGCCAGAGCAGGGAACAGAGCAGGCAGACTGACGAAATACACTGCTGAGGGGAGCAGTGGGCATGGCAGGAGAGGTCTGCGAGCCATGTGGGACTCTCGCCAGCGGCCGAGGATCGAACCGGCGCTGCAGAGGCTGTGGGCAGCTTCGCAGCCCAGCTTTCAACCGCTGCACCACCAGGGGAGGCCCTAAAGAAGATATTTCTAAAGATTATCCTACACCTGAGAAATACTCCCAAATCTTCATTCTTTTAGGTAGTAAAGGGAACTGTGATCACTTCTTCAATTGGGGGGCTAAGCTTCTCTTTAACCTTTGGGGCTTGGATTGACACAATCTTAATGCAATCTGCACGCCAGAGCAGGGTTCCTAAGGATACCAGCTCTGAGAATCTTGGGTAGTCCAGTGGACACCTTCACAGGGGAAATAATACAAGGTGAAGTCAGAGAAGTCTCCAGGGCTGCACTGAGCAGAATATCAGAGGCCACATGAGAAGGTGGGAGGTCAGGAAAGCTTGTTTTCCTGGAGTTTATGGAAAGTTTGTTTTTCTTGGTGTTTATGGAGACCACTATTCCCAGAGATGGCACAGTGGAAGAAAGAATTGTCCCCTCCCACCCACCCTCCTCAAAACCCTTCCACTGTGCCAGGGGAGCTAGAATTGAGTGCTTGTTGGATGCATACTCACATATGCTGTGTCACCCTAGAAGGTCAATGGTTTCTGCCCTACTTGACAGATGAGGAAACTGAGTTTGGAGTGTGGTAGGACAAGGCTCAGATTTACATCTTGGCAGCAGCCTCTCCATCATTCCAGTCCCCCTTCAGTAAGCTAGTTGTAGCAGCAGACAAAGGCTCAGGGCTGACTGTGTGCTGGCAGGAGGACCCTTCTCTCTCCTCCCAGAGAAACATTTAGAACAAATGTTCCATTTCTACTCCTTATCCCTGTTTCTATCTGGCTCTGAAGTTCTCTCTCCCCCAAGCACTGCATTCTACCTCTGTTATCTGAATTAAGATCCTTGCCTGCTTTCCAAAACACAATAGCAAAAACCAACTCTAACAAACAGAGAAGTCCATTTTTCTATTCCTCAGGTATACATCTGCATCACAGCCATTATTAGAAATTAAGAAAGAAAACATCCCCCTCATGATGAAATGTCCAATTCTGGTTCCCTGACCAGGGTCCCCACACTGTTAAGGAGCAGCTGATGGAGCAAGGCTGGCCAAGGAACCACAGTCAGTCTCCAGCAATACCCCACGCATACCCTTGGCTGTCCCTTAACCCTCTGTGTTCACATTTGCAAAGTGTAAGGCTTGGATGAAAACATTAGGAATTGGGTCAGAGCAGTGTGTCATGATTTCAGAGCACACCCATCCCTATATGCCATGATTCCTGCCCATTTTGTAGATTAAAAACCTGAGGCTTGAGTGACCATGCGGCTCCCAGCACCCAGTCAGTAGCCTGACCTTCCACCACGCTTACCTGTGGAATCCCCTCAATTCTCCTGCCTGCAGGTGGCACCAGTTCCAAAGCCCTGTGTTAACCAACCCTGTGCATCTCATTTTCCCCAGCCACAACACGGAGCTGGGGGCTCAGTCTCATACTGAGTCATTTGCAGGAACAGCCACAAAATCCTTGGAATCCCACACAGTACGTGCTCCGGCGTCCCTACCAACTTGGGTTCACAGCTGCTTCAGCAGCTTTCTGGGCCTGGCCACATCCATTGGCATCCTGACCACAGATGGAGGCCTGCCCCCCACATATCCCACCACGACACCCTTCTTCAGCTTGAGACCCTCCCAGACAGAGGTCTTTACCAGACCTTAGGTAGGGCTGAATGCATGCAGGTAGGGCCTCTCACCTCCAAGAAGGAAGGAGTGGCTGACTCTGCCAGGAACCAGAGGAGGCCTCATAGAAAGGGTGACACTTGAGGGCTATCTTTAGGGATAATCAGGAGGTCAGTAGGAGGTCTGTGCATCCCAGGCACCCTGAACAAGGCAGGGGGTGTGATGTGGTTCTATATTCCTGGGGCCAATGGCTCTGAGGGCAAGCCTCAGAGATGATGATGCTGTGTGAGGGATGCCCCACCAGGCCCCAGCAGAAGAGTGTGGAGGCCACAGACACCCCTGAGTGACATAGATAGGTGATACAGTTGTGCATCACTTAACACTGAGGGTACATTCTGAGAAATGCGCCATTCATCAAGTTTGTCATTGTGCTAATATCATAGAGTTTAATGACATAAACCTAAAGGGGCTGGCCTGCCACACACCAATGCCTCAGGGCATTGCTACTGGGACCTCTGTCGTATATATGTGGTCAATGAACATCATTAAGTGATGCGTGGCCTCCCTGGCTGCAGGCCAGAGACTGAAGGAAGGCCATCCAGGTAGGGGGAAGTTGCAATAATTCGCAGGTGATGCCTGAATAAAGCGTATCTAGTGAGGATGGAGTGAAAAGGGGCAGACTTGAGAAATGAGAGCTGGCAGGAATGGCAGGTGGGCTCTGACCAGAACAGAGCTCTTTGAGCTCGGCAGCACCCAGCACTCCTTACCCATCTGGCTAATTACACTGGTGGGGAGAGGGAGGAGCCTGCCTACCAGCTCCATATCAATAATGGGAGCACCAACAGCCTAGGCCGGGGACAGAGACTAGGCTCTGAGCTGAATGAGGTCTAAGAGACAGGGTCTCAACCTGGGACCAATTTGGAAATGAATAGCTCAGTTGAACTGTTTAGAATTAGTCAGCTGAATAAAAAAGGACCACAGAGCAACACACATTCATATGCTTTCTTGCACTCCCATAGTTCAAAAACAGCTTTGATTGTAAAAATGTAATTAGTTAAATGATTCATCTGTAATATCCCAAATTCATCTGTTTTTCGATTTCAGCATCCTACATCTTATTTTCATCTGACCCCTGCAGGGATGCTCCCCAGATTTCCTGAGCCCCTTGCTAATGGACCCCAGATTGAAACCTTAGAGGGATACAGCTGAGCCCAAGGGAAAGGCCCATAGGGCTGGCCTTTCCTCCCCAGCATCCAGCACCAGCCCCAGTCAGGCCCCCCTTGCCTTGGGCTCATGCTGTGCCCTCAGCGTCCCCTCATGGGTCACATGTGGGGCAGCCAAAGGACAGGAGGCCCAAGCTGCTGCTCCTGCCCGCAACTCCCAGATGCCTCGCTCACCCTTTGTGTTTTTTGCATCTTTCTGGAGGAGGCTGGGGAGCCCCAGCCTGGAATAACAGCCTCCAAGTCACCTCCCCACCCAAGACAAACTCTGGAGAGCACTTAGCAGGAAGGCTTGTACTGCCCTGTGGTGTACCTGTAACAACACCTTTGCAGGCCAGTTGCTCACTGAAGCTCTTCCTGCTTCCCAGACATCAAAGTACCCTCACCCCATGGCATGGAAGAGTATGTTCAGCATCTGCAGCAGTCATTGAGGCAAGCTCAGGTCTTCCGAGTGAATACACCGGAGAGACAGAACACTTCTTTCCTGAAATCAGGGACTGGCACCATGTCCTTCTCCATGGAGGGAGAATGGGCTTTGTAGCTCTGTAGACTGTATGACCTCAGGCATGTCTCCAATTGCTCTTCAGCAGTCAGGAAAGCCAGGAAGATGACCCCAGGGAGCTCTAGAAATGGGCACAAAGGCTGGGTTCAGGGACAGTTCCTCAGTGGTCACTGAGCCCAGCAGGTGGAGCCCTTGAGACTGAAGGAGTCCCTCTCCAGCCCATGTCCCAAGTGCCCAGTGTCCTGGCTGATCTCCCAGGCTGTGGCCAAGGACTGGAATCACCAGGCACCCAGAGTCTTCAGCGGGTCAAGAGCGCCCTCTGGTGTTCCCAGGCCAGGCACATGATCCCCTAGAACTTCATTCATGAAAGGGCTCACTTGACAGCTGATTTATTCACTCACTAAGTAGGAGGGACCTTGCTTGGCCTTTAGGATACAATAGCAAGAAATGCACCCCAGGGTCCAGACCCCCATGGGGGCTGTAGCTGAGGCCTCCATCAGGGAGGCTGATGGAGGCCAGTCTAGGAGAAAGGCCAAGTCTAGGGGGACTGGAGAGAGGACTACAGTTTGGAGAGATGGATCAGGACGGAAATTGCTGAGTGGGAGAGAGTCAAAATTCAGGAGAGAATTCCAGTCTCTCTAAGCACTGTAGACAGGGCTGGAAATGGGTTGTCTATAACCCAGGCCAAGCCTAATGGGGATCAGGGCCTCCACCCAAAGAAAGGAGGTATGAGCCAAAACTGGAGTAGATGCTGGTAAGTGGGAGCTGCATCCAGACAGAGGCTACACCCAAGACACGCCAGGCTGGAGCAGGAACAGGAGAGCGTGGGAGCGGGGCAGGAGAGAACACTGGGTCACAACCTCACCAAGCATCCCTGGGGAGTTACAAGGTGGAAGGCATTTGCAGTGGTGTACAAACTGGGAAAGGCCAGGCTTAAACTAACCCGTCAGACTGCCACAGATGCAGTGAGTTTCCCATCCCTGGAGGTGTGCAAGGTGGGACTCCCCACCCACCTGTCAGGAAGGTCATCTAGGGAGAGACTGGCCCTACTAGGTCAGCTCCCATGTATGAGAGTGAGTCATTCCACTCACTTTAAGGCTAGTCAGGCTCAGATTCAATCGGGCAGGGTAGTAGAGGCTCAGTTTGGGAGGCCAGAAGAGGGGGCACTTTGAAGATCAGCAGGCATCTCTCAGACATGCCCGTGGGGGGCATGTAGGGAAGAGAGATGACAGAAGATAGAGCAACTGAGAAATTTTGCTTTGAAGAGGGTTTCTCAGAGGGACCTGTAAGTCTGCAAGAAGGCAGAGAAGGGATGTTTGAATGCCAGGCCAAGGGCATGGCAGCTTTGCTCTGAGGGCAGTGAGTGAGGGCCTCCTAGGAGCTGCTGAATCCAGAGAGGAATGGTGACCCCATTCCTCTGGGGCCAGGCATGAGATTCAGGCCCACTGGCCATGCCTTTCCCAGCTCCAGTTTCTCCTGGAGGCCATTTCCCATTTCCCTCTGGAAAATGGGAACAATAATAGTGCCTGCCTGGCAGGACTGTGCTTGGGTCAAAATTGTCCAGACAGGAAAACAGGGTATGTCTCTTAGCTCCACTCCAGAACTGGCCCAGAGCATCCCAGTCACAACCCTTCAGCCCACTGGGTGCCAAGCTCCCAACCCGACACTGCCACCTGTGGGGGGCCATTCCACGCACACCACACCCACTTTCCAAAAGAAAGCTGGCTCCAGGGAAGTTAAACAGCTCATTACAAGGTCTATAGGGCAGAAGGTTTCCCTGTACAGGAAGGACAGGCAGTGGCAGGGAGGCTGATGGAAGCCAGTCTAAGAGAAAGGCCAAGTCTAGGGGGACCTGAGAGAGGACCACAATTTGGACAGATGGATCAGGACTGAAATTGCAGACTCTCAGGCTCATCGATGCCTCACAGGGGCAGCCAGATGAGGAAATAGGTGGGGCTGCAGGAGAGCACAGGGGACTGTGAGGCCTGGGCCAAACTTGGGTGTAGAGGGCTTATGCACAAGCCCCCACTCAAAAGGGGACCCCACAGCTCAACCCATGCAGGTCAATCATGACCACATCTTCCAATATCCCAAGAGAAACTAGAAATCCAAAATTTACACAGAATCTTTGAGTTCTTAAGTGTTCAACCCATTCATTGCCAATGGGTGACAACTGTGTTGTCAGTGGAATTCAAGGAGGCACGCCCTGCCACCCAGGTGGTGACTTTCAGAGAGGCTGGAAATGGAACTTGAGTGAGGCCAGGAGCAGCAGGTAAATGGCCCCACAGAATAAGGCTGGGCAGGAAGGCAGAGCAGTGGGGTGACCTGGGCATAGTCAGGGCAGCAGGGGTCCCTGCAGTGCACCTGCAGCCTGTGTCCACCGAGAACTATCCTGGTCACTCTGTCCACTGGTATCCCTGCAATGCTGGCTTTGGGTTGCACCTTCTGAGTACCCAGCAGGTTGCCTCCCTTTAGACAGTCTCCACGCTGGGACTATCCCCTCTGGTCACCTGCTGCTCCATGCTACTAGATTTCCACCCTGGTCTGTTGGTTGCTTCTAGTGCTTTCCACCACACCAACTCCCACTTGCCTCAGGTGGAGGCACAGGACCAGAAGTGGCTCAGATGGATCCAGCCCGACTCACTGACCCATCCGCCACTCTCCACACCCAGTGGGAGGCATCATTCCCCTCCATCATCTAGGAACAATTTCTCTTGATACCTGACATGGTAATCATGTAAAAGGCAAATGTGTAATTTGCACAGGAATTTGGGGATCAGTTCAAAGACATAGCACCACCTCTTACAGCCATGATGTATAATGTGAACATATGTGTAATTGCTTCTTGTGCAGGCGGGATAGTTGCTGAGTATTCCCTCACCCCAAAATAGAAGCCACCTGGCTTCCCGGCTTCACAGAATAGAACTAAAAGGAACTTAGGATATTTTCTGGACTGAGGATTATAAACCCAGATACCCCTATAGAGTCAGGGCAATGGACCAGGTATGATGCAGTAGGGAGGGGTGGAGCCTATGGCTCTGGGGCAGAGCCAGTTCAAGGAGCACTTAACCCCACAAGTATTGCTAGGCATGTGGGTCTCAGGGTGCCCAATCTTCCAACTTTTCAAGAAAAGTCCAAACCTTGATGTATATGTGAAATGTCGCAATTTTTTTGAATGTTACAATAAATTTGGTTAGTTTTGTATATATATACATATATATATTTATTTATTTAATATACAGACCAAACCAAATCTGGCACCAGTCCAGCCCTTGACTTTACAGGCAAGGAAGTTGCAGCATGATAGGCCACATTGCAAGTGAAAAAGGGCAAGTCCCTGACCTTGGCTCCTAGGTCCCAGGACCTCACCCAGCTGAAGGTCCCAGGGCTTGCTATAAGTTGGGGTGCAGTAGGTACCTGCAGAGCCCACCCTGCAGAGTGCCACAGACCACCAAAGGAGGTCTGAGAGGAACCAGCCACCATGAGCTGTGGCCTGGCTGGACCCAAAAAATGATGGTCTTCTCTTGCCTTTTCCTAGGGTGGAATTCAGGTCTGGGAAATTGCTCAGCCCTGACACCCTTGCCACAGGCCCCTGTGTGTGCAAACAGCCTGGCCTGAGAAATCAGAAACACATGGAGCTGACCTGCCCTGAGGGGGCTGCCCACCCACCCCCTCGCCTACTGGGCAGCCTTAATGAGGGAGCCTTCACACAGGAATGTACACGTCCCAGGCTGGGACCCCAGGCCCCAACAGCCTTGTAATTTGATGAATTGTCAACATCTGGGCCATAATTACTGGGCCCTGGACTGATAATCCTGGTAAGCCCCTCATCTAGGGGCCTCATCCCCCTGCATTCAGAGGGCTCCATCCCTCGACAGGAGCCGTCAGCATTAATTACAACCAGAAAGCAAGACAGCCACCCAGCTCTGGCCTGTCTGGGCATTTACTCCTGTCTGCACCTAAACCCAGCCAGTTTATTGATTTGGTTCAGTTCCTCAGATACTCTCACTGACCAGGGGCGCCTGAACCATGGGAGGACTGAGTCACAGTAACAGGGCAGACCGCGCCAGCAGACTGGAGGGAGCAGTCGGCATAGTCTCCTCCGTGCACTGCTGCACATTAAGAGTCAGCCTGCTCCAGCTCCCCAATTATTTCACCAAGAAACTTCTCTTCTCGCCTGTCTTGCTAAAATTTCTCCAAAGATGGCTCTGTGGTATCCTGCTTAAGAAATATTCAGTGAGGGGAGCGCTTGTAGGTCTAGTGTCATTCAGTTGGTCTAGGAGAGGAGGAGACAAAGGAGACATACCCATTTCACACTTGTCATTTGAGAGTAGAGCATGGCTGCTATTTACAGATGGGGAAACTGAGGCTCGGGGGACCCAGGTACCCAAGCCAGGCAAGGGGCTGAGGGAACTGGGGTCAGGGTGGGGGAGGAGCTTCACCTGCCTGGTGTCCCTGGGGCCCTCCTCATGTGAAGACCAGGGCTTTGTCTGCTTCTCACATTCCTGGAGCTCAGCTGATGTGCACGGGAACTGGTGATTTAAAGCAGAAACGAAGCTTGTGAACAGCTGTGGGATTTCGTGAAGGGGCGAGGCATTGAAAAGCTCTGGTGAATCACATGGCTTTGATCAGGCAGAGAGCACTGGCACCCGAGCAAGGCCAGGCCAAGTGCTGAGGCATCTGGCCCTGGGGATCACCGCTAGAGGGAAGCTGAGATACAGAGAGGATTTGAACCCAGGCCCAAGCCTGCCTTCACTCCGTGGACTGCTCATGGCACCTTTCCTTCCCACTCCTCTTGTGGAAGATGCAGTGAGAGGGGCAGGCAGAGGTCAGAGCCAGGGAAGCTTCCTGGATGAGATGGCAGCCCCTGTCCACCAGGGCACACCTCTGCTCTGCTCTGCTCCTGCAGGCTGCCGGCTTCCAGAACAGCCGATTCTGCTCAGCAACAGCTTGCTGTTGGATACTCAGCCTGGACCTGCCCCACCTTGGTTCAACCTGACCTCACCACCCACTCCATGGGTCCCTTCAGACCAGCCCCTGGCCCTTCCCTGGGGTGTTTCTCCTCCTCTCAGAGCACCCAGGGCCAGACTCAAGTTTCCCTCCAGTTCATGAAAGTGCCTGGTTCATGGATGATCCACTGCACTTGCTTTGCTAAGACTCAGTCAAACTTTCACATGAGGGGTCCCGTGAGGCTGGAAACACTGCCCTCTCAATGACCCACAAGAAAGATGACAGCTTGGACAAGTCTTTCAGGAAGGAAACCTATTTCATGGGGTGGAACACAGTGTTTCTCAAACTTAATTGGCTAAGGAATCCCTTTCCTCAGAAAAGCCTGGCAGCATCCCACAGGAGAGTGTTGCATGGGACACCAGTTTGGGAGAAGGTAACTGCGGGCTGGTCTATCCTCTTGGGTCCATAGTCCAGGGTCCAGACTCCCCCAGGATAGAAGGAATCATGCCCTCGAGCCAGGCAGTTTCTTCGGACTCTCCCCCTTGCTCCCTTCCCTAATCCCTGAGGTCCCTCCTCAGAGACTCCCAGTTACTCCTGTCACCCGGCTGCCTCTCCAGGGATCAGCTGTTTACCCAATGAGGAGTTCAGGGTCCTGGGCACAGCTTTCTTGCTCAGGTGTTATCCAAGAAGAGCCCAGAGCCACCTCCACCGACCAAGGCCATACCTATGAGTCAACTCTATCCCTAAGACCAGACATCACCCTTTGCTTTGTAAATATTTGCATTTGGGGTTACTGTGTTTGCTGCTGGAATCAGTTCAACATCAGATCCAATCACACACAGATCTGATCTTGGGTTCCCAGGGAATTGGAAATGACTTTCCTTCCATGGTGGGCGTTTCCAAAGGCACTAATCATGCCCCACCCTCTGCCTTTATTCAGAATCTGCAAACTTCTTTCACTCTTTTGAAACCCAAGTGCTGGGAGCCAAGAGCTGTGTTATATACAAATATAGACAGGGCCCTTGGTGGAAAAGGTCGTTTTCTGCCACTTATGGGTCTTGTCCTGAACCAGAAAAAGGCCTGCACCACAGGTGACCCGCCAGGGACAGTCTTGGGCTTTGGGAGAAGATAGCATCCCTCCTAGGAGATAAGAGGCCTGTGCTCACTTTTAAGGAGGGGCAGCCCATTGGACACGTGTGAGACCATGGGAGGCAGTGAGATTCCTCTTTTGGTGCCAAAACTGGGGGGATATTCCAGGCTGCCTCCTGATTCCAAAACAGGCCATTTCCTTCCTCTGTTTTACCCAGAAACTTGTAGAAAAGTAGGCACCTATGGCTCTGCATGCTTCAACCCAGCTGACACCCCAGAACTGAGCCTGAGAACTCAGTGATGGGCCAGAGGCACCAGAGGGGGAGGGACCCCGAGGCACCAGATGGGGAGATCTGGACCTCATCCTTCAGGAGTGGGGCTTCCAAAAGGGGATCAAATAGGAAAGCTGAGTGGTCAAATTTGCATCCTAGAAATTTCGCATTAACAGTGTGGATACTGAAGGAATTGGTTCAGGGAAGGGCCACGGGGATGATGCCTGGGGTCTCACATGTGTGGTGGGGGATTCCTAGAACCCTAGAGAGGACTGTGAGGTGCCTTGAAGGGCCAGAAACCAGATTCTCCTGCAACTTGCCAGCAGATTTATACTGTTTGGCTGAAACAGGACTTTATTTTTTTTTTGAACCCTAGAGAGGACTGTGAGGTGCCTTGAAGGGCCAGAACCCAGATTCTCCTGCAACTTGCCAGCAGATTTATACTGTTTGGCTGAAACAGGACTTTTTTTTTTTTTTTTTTTTTTGTTTATACATGCACTGGGTACAGTCAGAAGCGCGGGAGGGTGAGAGAATTCACCAGAGCCAGAGCGGGGAGCAGAGCAGGCAGAAGGACCGAAGTACACTGCTGAGGGGAGCAGCGGGCGGCAGGAGAGGTCTGCGCACCATGTGGGACCCTCATCCGGTGGCCGGGGAGCAGCCGGGGATCGAACCGGCGCCTCAGAGGCTGCGGGCAGCTTCGCAACCCAGCGCTCAACCGCTGCGCCATCGGGGAGGCCCCCTGAAAAAGGACTTTAAAAGTAAGAAAGGAGGGCCTCCCCTGGTGGCGCAGCGGTTGAGCACTGGGCTGCGAAGCTGCCCGCAGCCTCTGCAGCACTGGTTCGATCCCCGGCCTCTGGCAAGGGTCCCACATGGTGCAACAGACCTCTCCTGCTGTGCCCACTGCTCCCCTCAGCAGTGTATTTCATCACTCTGCCTGTTCTGTTCCCTGCTCTGGCCCTGATGAATTCTCTCACTCTGCCACAATTTTGACTATACCCAGTGCTTCTATAAATAAATAAATAAATCTTTTTAAAAATAAAAATAAATAAACAAGGTGAAAAAAAAAATAAGAAGGACTCAATAGGAGCTGCTGTAGCTGCAACCTGCTTCCTGAAGACTGGTGCAGACACTGCCCCTGGGACAGGAGCTGGGGAAGGAGAGGAGGTTTGCCTGGTCCCGTCTGTCTGCAGTTGGCACATTCCACCTGGTGCCCATAGCACCTTTGCTGTAGACCCCACACGTGCGAATGTGGGTCAGTAAGCCCGGGAGGCCCAGGTTCCCCAGGCCCAGGTATGCTGGATCCAGAGCCTCCTGCCAGAGGTAGGCATCAAGTCTTCCTTCCAGAGGGTGGGGACCCAGCAAAGCAGCACACAGACTGGGCGGGTGTTGCTTCAGCCCGGGAGGATCCCAAAAGAGGAATCATTTGAGCTGGGCCATGAAAAATGAGTCAGTATTCAACAGGTGGAGGCAGAGGGAGATTAAACAAGTTCAGTAAATTGCATGATGGGACCTGCTTGATGACAGAGCATGGGACCTCAAGATGTACCTATGAGACCACTGGAGCAGTTCTTTCCAAATCCTAAAGAATGATGAGACCCCAGCAGATTTTAGGGGAAAACTGGAGAATCAGCCCTGCTGGGAACAGAGGTGATGAGGATGCTCAGGCTCAGAGAAGTTGGTGAACTCTCTCTGGTCACACAGTCTCTGGCAGAAGGTTAGAATGAAAGAGGGTCCAAAGAGCCTGCCCACAAAGGATGTGCTCAGTTGGGGAGACAGAGGTACCAGGAATCCCCAGAGGAAGGCAAGGCCTGTGAGGTACACCCCAGTCCCCCTAGAATGACCACGTCATCCTGCTATGGGAAGAGGAACATTCTGTGTGGAGGGGGCCTATTCCAGGCTGAGGACAGCCCACTGGCTCAGTCCTGGCATCATCCTGACACCATGAAGGACACAGCAGGGCTGGGTGGAGTCCAAAGGACCCAACCTTCACAGTCACGCCCCAGGGAGTCTCTGCCTCTTGTCCTGCTTCCTCAGACCTGGCCCTGCTCTCTGCCATGGCTATTCTCAGGGCACTTTGAATTCATCATGCTTTCCTGTCCAGGCCCTGTGGCCAGGTCTTGTCCCCAGCTGCTGTGGTGACAGCCGTGAGGCCCACTGTGTCCTTTCTCCTGGCACACGAATGGAAAAGGGCTTTATTTAGCTGCAGAATGCCCCTTAGTCTCTTTTGCATTTCAGTTTGCATTGTGGATGTTTTTAATCCATGCAGACTGATAGAGGGACAAAGTTTGTGCTGCGTTTGGACTTAGTTCAGCAGGACACACCCTTCCACACAGGCCTGGCCCAAGTCTGCTGTGGCAGACATACCAGAGGAGGTGGGCAGGAGCCTCTGGGTAGGCAAGGTCCAGGGGACAGTGGGGTGGAGCAGAAAAGGTTTGAACAGAGCCGAGTGAGAGTGGAGTGGAGGGGAGAGTGGCCGGAAGCCAGAGAAGCGCATCTCCAGACTATAGTACCAAGGGCTACTGGCCTGCAGCCCCAGTTGTTGCCTGTTACCAGCTGCAGGGCCTTGGGCAAGGAATTAGCCTCTCTAGACTCGGTGTCCTCTTCCATAAAATCAGGATGATAACACCTGCCTCTCAGGTTACTATGGTAATGGAGGGGGGCAGGGCACAGAAGATTCCAGAAGAGATTCAGGATGGGATGGAGCCCTGTGTGTGTTGCCGCTGAGAGGATGAGGGTGTGTGAGGAATCCAGAGCAGAGATACCCAGGGGGGTGTGGCCCTGAGGTGGTTTGGCAGAGCCTGAGCCTGGGGGCTGCAGCAGGGAGTGGAGGGGCAGGGCCCAATTTCAGTGGCCTGCTGAAGGAAGAAGGCTAGGCATGTGGATCCAGGAGTCAGGAACTAGCCAGCTAGGTCAGATCCTGATGGTGATGGGGACCAGAACTGTGCCTGACCAGAGGCACCTAGAACTGGACCCACAAGACTTTGGAATGACCTGCTTCCTTTCTCCCATAATTCCAGCTGACTCTAGGCTATCACCACAAGTCCAGACTGGCCGGAATCACTTAGGAGACCAATTTTCAGAATTGTACAGGTTCCCTACCTGGAGCAAGGCCTGGCATGTGCATACCAAGGAGTAGCCACTGTCACACATCTAGGGAATTGGCAGATTGACTGTCTCCATGCAAGGGAGCCTGGAGCGCCACCCAGGAGAGCCAGCTTTTTAACACTGGATCCAGCAGATGGGGTCTTCAACTCTTAGGCTGGAGTCAGACCCTAAAGAAACCATCTACCCAGAGCAAGAGAATGTTTCTGTGGATGAGACATTCCCACTGGGTGAGAAGGCATGGAAGGATATTCTAGGCAGAGGGATCAGCCCAAACAAAGGCATGAAGATGGGAAAGAAGCTTGAGAGCTCAGGGAGACAAGTGGCAGCAGCTATCCCTGGCTGCAGAGGACCAGATGCTGGCCCCCTGTGGCGGCATAGACAGAGATGAGGGCCAAACCTGTGCGCCTATGAGTGAGACCGGGCTGTAGGTCCATGCCTGCACCTCTGCACCAGCAACCCACACACTACCCCCTTCCTGGCTTTGCTGGGCTATTCTCTCTGCCCACTGTGCCCTCCCACACACACATACTTGCTGTGTCCAAATCTCCAAATGTTACTTCCTCAAGGTAGTGCTCCCTAATCTTGTCCAGTTCCCCCCAAAGCTTAAGCGCCATCTCCCTTCTCAGAACTGGCAGAACCCCTGGTCTGTCCCACCCCTTCCCTTTCCTCCTTGTGTTATTTGCACGGTGTTCATCCATCTTGCCGCCTTTCCTTGCTTTGACTCAGGGCACATGCTCCATGCCTGGCCTCATTTGAGCTCTGGAGCACAGGGATCAGACCCCTTGCCTGGACTACTGAAAGACTTGAGTAGCTTACACATGAGTAATATGTGATGTCACATGGGATGGTTAAAGATATGCTGGGCTCAGGAAAGATTGCCTGACTCTGAGAAGTGGAGAAACCTGGAGGGCTTTGTGGAAGAGGAGGTAACTGAGCTGTAGATGATGCAGGGAGCGTGTGCCAGGCAGGCTGACAAAGTGTGTGTAAAGGCTTGGGAAGGTAGAGTTGCATACCTAGGGGGGTGTGTATTTGGGAATGTGAGGAAGGAGTGGGAGGAGTCAGGAGGGGATTGGCAGAGACCAGGAGCGGCGTGTGGCACTGCCACTGGATTCCTCTACAGCCCCACATGAAGATGGAGCTCAGCAAGACTTGCTGAGTAGATGGGTGAGTGGGTAAGCAGGTGGAAGGGCCCAGTGGGAACTGCTGTGCGTTGATGTTGCCCTCTGCAGACACCACAAAACCCCTGGAGCCCTGGAGATGCCCCAGCTCTTAGAACTCACCTTTGGGTTATTTGGCTTCTCTCAACCTTGACATTTGCCTGCAAAGGAAACTAAAGCTGCCTCAGGGCTCTTCCAGTTAGATCTTAGTCTGCTTGGGCTGCTATAACAGAATACCAGAGCCCAGGTGGCCTATAAACAACTTTGATTTCTCACAGTTCTGGAGGCTGGAAGTCTAAGATCAGGTTTGGGCTCTGGCAAGAGTCTCCATGAGGTTGCACAACTGACTTCTTGCTGTGCCCTCACATGGTGGAGAGGCAACTGGAAAGTTCTCAGGGTCCCTTCTATAAGAACACTAATCCCATTCATGTGGGCCCCACCCTCACCTCCTAATTATCTCCCAAAGGCACCACCTCCAAATGCCATCACTTTGGGGGTTAGGTTTCAGCATATAAATTGGAGAGCGGAATACAAACATTCAGTCCTTACTCAATCCACGCTGTCTTAGGGGGTCCAGATGTATTAACAGACAGTGGGAAGTTACAGGGCTAGTGTCAGCTTCAGGTCCTTCACCCTGTATTTCTCTCTGCCTCAGCTCTGCTTTCCTCTCTGTTGGCTCTTTCTTGACCCATGTGGTGACCCCAAGAGCTCTGGGCTTAGCCCCATCTGGAGAAAGGAGCCCTCTTTCCCCAAGAGTACTGTTCAAATTACTGGGCTTACACCCTTGAGCCAGTCACCCCAGAGAGGGAAGGTGGTCACATGCCTAAGACCCGTGGGTGAAGTTGGGGGTGGGTTTGGAAAAGAAATGGGGTTCTGTCATCAGAGGAAGGGATTCTGGGGAGCAAACAACACACCAGTCCATGTGACATGTACCCAGACCACAGTCTGCAGTCAGGCTCTGGTCTCTCGTCACTTGGAGTGAAATAGGGGAAATGTCTTTCCATGTGTAACTTCTGCTCTCTCTTGTTTTCCAGGGACCACTGGGTCTGGATGGCAAGCCAGTAAGTGATGACATGGTGGTTTTAATTGATCCTGAGACAGGACATCATTGGGGCACCAGAGTAAAGTGTCACTGAGAACCTGGCTCAGTGCAGGGAGAAGACATTTGTTGTCAGACTTGAGTTCAAGTCCAGTTCCACCACATGCTGAAGGTGTGACCTTGGGGAGGCCTCTTCACTTCCTGAGCCTGCAGCTTCTATTAATCATACAGGCTGCTGCGGGTGTGGACACCACCATTACTGGCATCTAGTCAGCCTTTAAAACATATGCGCCCCTCCCAAGAGACTTCAAGAGACTGCTTCCCTTGAAGAAGAGAAAGCACCAGGGGACAGGATCTCAGTCCACTGCCTGCCTCGCAGACTCCCAGCAGGCAGCTTAGGGGCAGCAGCCGTCTCAGCAGCCCTCGGGACACAGTGGTTGCTGAGCACGGAGGACCCTGCTCTTTGGGGGGACTGACTAGCATGTGTATCCCCATCCCTGCTGAGAGGACACAAGAGGCCCTCACTGCTGACTCCCAAGTCCCCATCTCTGGGTTGCTGAGGACTGAGAAGTGGAGCTCCTTGTGGCCAGACTAGCTCCTTGTGGCCAGTCTGTCATAAGGGCTGACAGACTGCCAAACAGCTCTGCTCAGGCTCACAGGCCTTCTGCCCTCAAAGCCATAGGGAATCAGAAGGGGGGCTCTTCTGGTCCTGCTCTCTCACATCTGCTCTTTCTCCACCTTCCTTCTCCAGGGACTTCCAGGCCCCAAGGGAGAAAAAGTAAGTGACACTGGAAGTTGTCCAGGTGCAGTAGTTGATGAAGAATGCCAGAAACAGTTTCCAAACCCCACTTCCAGAGTGTGGACCTTGAGTGCATCACATCTCCTCCTAGAACCTCAGTTCCTTCATGTGTGAACTGGGGGCTGTCAGTGCCACCTCCTAAAATGGCCACAAGGCTGATATTTGACATAGTAAAGTGCCTGCAGAGCTGAATCTGAGTTCTCCTGGCCCCAGAGTACAGTAAAACTCCAAGCACCGTCTGCCCAGAATGACAAATTTCCAAAGTAATTGATCACAAAAGGGGTGTCAGCAAAGCCTGGGGGATTGAACGGTGACCATTAATGTCATTCTTTGTGGAGAGGGCACCTCCACCTCCACATGACGGGATCTTTGTAGATCCTTGTGAGAAGGGCTTCACTGGCATCTGGCACTAAATGTCACAGACAGGCCCCTGGAGGGCTGGGACCACAAATATCTTGTAAGGGAGCAGCAGAGAGGGGAGACCTCTTTAGCTTACCTCTGTGTCCACAGCACGTTCGGGGGCATGGAATGCCCAGAGCCCACCTAGGGGTGAGTGGTGGATACAAGGCACAGAATCTACTGTTCAGGGCCTCAGCTTGGCCTTCAGCTCCATCACAACTGTGTGGCCTTGGATGGCCCTCAGTTTCTTTATGTGGACATTAAAACCAATACCACAGCACCTTGGGGACAACTGCCTGAGGTAGATGTCTGAGGGTTCTTTGTAGATGATGAGACACTGGTGCACATGGCAAGCACATGCCCACCAGTACAGGTTGATGCCACCAAGCTGTAGAAATGGAATATCTTCCAATTTTTACACCAGGGCCTTTAAAACCACAGAGAAATTGGTATCTCAGCATCTATTGCTGCCTAAACCACTACCCAGAAACTCAGTGACTTAAGACAATCCGTAAAGTAATTATGATCCTCCCTCACCATTCTGTGGTTCAGGGACACAGTGGGAGCAGCTATCTCTGCTCCATCACATCTGAGGGCAGGTGGCAACAGACGTGGTTGCAAGCCCTTCATCTGCAGCTGTGTGACCTTGGGCAGGTTCCTCAACCGCCCTATGCTTCAGTTTCCTTGTTGGAAATGTAGATAAAAATAGAGCCCGTGTGTCATTTTTCTTGAAACTAAATGAGACCAAGCATGTGAAGCAGTAATAAAATAGTGCAGCTCTGTCTCCCTGTGTTTTGTTCCTAGGGTGCACCAGGAGACTTTGGCCCCCAGGTAAGAACTGAGTGAGACCCTCTCACCAGCCCTTCCCCAACAAACATGTTTTTTTCCCTATTATAATTAGGCATATCTAGCGCTGCTTCTGGGTCCCTGTAACTTACCACAGAAAGCAGGGCCAGGCAGCCCACCTCCTGCCCGATGATCTGTCCTGCTACCTGTTTTCACTTAAATGGTCACTGGGTGGGAGGAAGCCCCAAGCACCTTGATCTGGCAGAGGCTACACCCCCACCCATACACAGGTATCCCTGGGAGATGTCCAGGTCTCATTTCTTACCATGGATGGGGGCATACGGGGCTGACCCTAGTCCCACCTAGCAACCCAGGAGAAGAGAAGGCTGTAGGGTCAGCAGCTCTGAACCCAA
The DNA here is from genome assembly GCF_014898055.3 of Talpa occidentalis. Lineage (NCBI taxonomy): Eukaryota > Metazoa > Chordata > Mammalia > Eulipotyphla > Talpidae > Talpa > Talpa occidentalis. Next base: position 70,374,729 of record NW_023605305.1, on the reverse strand, counting down.
ATCTCAGCTCTACCACTCACCAGCAGAGTGACTTTGAACATACCCTTCCACAACTCAGTTGTTCCAGCTGGGCAGTGGTGACAGGCCCCACTCCAACGCTATGACAGACTCATTGCAATTATAAAGGTGTTCCCTCCCCAAGTGGGAACAGTAGATGGAATCTCCACCCGGACCACACTGACCCTCAGTGTCCTCTCTGGGCCCAGGGGCTCTGAAGAGCCTGGTGCCCAGCCCGGGAGCTCCTCAGCAGAAGCTGCAGCTGAGCAGAGACCCCAGGTGGGTCCTGCAAACTGGGTCATGGTGGAGTGTCACTTAAGCAGCCCTAGCACGTGCCATTTCCACCGCATCCTGACTCAGAGCCTGAGAGGTGGGCATCAACTGCCCAGAGAAAGGCACGAGAGGGACGTAATCCCTGCTGCTCTCAGTGAGGTCGAGGGGTGGGCGCTGGAGCTGGTGGTCTGGTCACCCACTGTGAGCATCTACAAGCCTGGAGGCTAGAGACAGGAATGGAGCAAGGTCCTGAGAGCCCAGAGGAGGACACTGTATATCTAGGAATGAAAAGGGGAAGGTGAGAGAGGGGTGCTTAACCCTCTGGCTGGACTAGGTCCCTCAGACCGGGGCGTATCTCCCCTGCCTCCAATCACCGAACTGCCTTTCTCTGGGCTGGGTGATGTGGCTTTGCCTCCAGAAATAGCCTTGTGGTTTTCTAAATCACCCCCTGCCTTCTGTCCACATAACCTGTTTGTTGACTAGATGGTCTTCCCATGGCTCCACCCGGGCTTTATAAGCAGAGACCATCACATGTACCATCGTCACGTGCTCAAGGTAGACAGGCCGAGTGCTGTGTCTGGGCCTGCTGATGTGTTCCCCCCCTCAACTCGCCCCACGCTCCTGGGTTAGACCTCAGCCATCAGATCCCTGCAGGATTCCCGAGTAACTCAGGGAGATCCTAAAAACCTCTTCAGGAACCTACTCAAATGTCTAAATGCATTTGCTGCTCAAGTAAGTAGTGTCCAGGCAAATGGTTCCTGGAATGTCTTCAGGTTCTTCCCAGTACAGCACAAAATGAAACGAGTTGCCCACCACCATCTCCACCCATGGCTGGGTGACCTAGCCACATACCCCTTTCTCTATTCTTGGCTGGGATTAGGTCCTCTTGGTCAGCACCCAGACCAGGTCAGACCAGTCTGCATGATGGATGTTGAGAATCTCAGGATTTTTTTAATTGGGAAAACTCGTGAACTGTCTTAGGAACAGTTTGCTAGAGAAGTGCGCTCTTCCACGTCATGGGGTCCACACTTGAAAAAGGGTTTGAAAGAGACCACAGACTTCAGTGGTTAGATGAGGCACTGTCTATCCTCACTTTGTCACCCTGACTAATCTATTACCTGCTCTGATACCCAGCCACCCCATCTGTAAGATGGGACAATAGCAGTACCCTGGCCAGGAGGTTGCAAGCTTGGGTGAGACACTGCCAGGGTCAGCTCCACTCATAGCAAGGAGCTTAGGAGCGCTGGCACAGTGCACGTGGTGTCAGTGCTGGCGGGTACCACAGGGGCAGCTGGAAGTCCCACCCTGGTGCTGTGGGCTTCCCTCCTGGCAGGGGGTGCTTTGAGATGAGGGCTCTGGCTGCCTGAGGTCTGACCTGGCACTAACACCAGATCCAAGGGCTGGGACTTGGAGGCTGCATGACTGTGTGGCTCTTTGTCACCCTTTTTTAAATTTTTATTTTGAGTGCAGTTTGTTTATTACACATGCAGTTGTAATTAATAATACCCCATGGACCTTCATCCAGTTTCCCTGGATGAAGTTACATTTACATCACACTAATGCAATCTCACAACCAGGAAATTGACATTGCTGCAATCCACCAACCTTTATCGGATTTTATCCATTTTACTCATTTTTGTGTCTGTTTACTTCTCTGTGATTTTGTCACATGGGTAGATTAGCATAACCATCACACAAAGATCCCTCCCACTTCTCTTTCACAGCTATAGTTGCTGCCCTCCCTTCCCCACGCCTAACTCCTAGCCCGCACTAATCTGTGCTCCAGCTCTGTCATTCTGCCATTGTGTGAGTGGCCAGTACATGGAATCATAGGGCATGCAGCCTTCGAAACTGGCTCGCTCCTCCCAGCATAATTGGCCCTCAGATGCACTCAAGTTCCTGCATGTCTTCATACTATGCTCCTTTTCATTTCTTGCTGAGCAGTGTTTCATGATATGGGTACACCCCAGTGGGTTAACCATTCACCCACTGAAAGGCATTTAGATTTTTCCAGTTTGGGGCTCTTACAAATAAAGCTGCTATGAACATCTGTGTACAGGTTTTTGTGTGAACATTAAGTTTCATTTCTCTGGAACCCAAACCTAAGAATGCACCACCATCACTTAATAAAGCAGGAGTTGGCCAAGCAGGAAGGTCTGTCAGGAGATGTGCAGTCCCCCTTCCAGAAAGAGGGGGCCGTGGGACAGGTGTTTCTCCCACACCCGGGTCTCTCACCTCTCACCTGAGCTCCAGAGGTGGGCTTCAGGTGCAGGGGCTAGAGATGTGCATTGTTTGCAGTGTAAAAAGTTAACCTGTTAGCCTCATGCTGAGGGAGAGAGACCTGTCCCTTCATGTGACTGTCAAGAAGCAGCAAGAATCACAAAGCCCTTCCCTCCCTCTGAGCCTAAGGGGACTGGGAGAGGGGAAGGCATCAGGGCTACCCATCCCCTTCCCTCCCCCTCAGAGTCATGCCACACCCCATCTCTTTCAGGGAGACCAAGGACAAGATGGAGCTGCTGGGCCTCCAGGACCCCCTGGACCCCCTGGGGTCCGGGGCCCTCCTGGAGACACTGGGAAAGATGGCCCAAGGGGAGCACAAGGCCCAGCGGTAAGGGAGGCCCACCAGGCCCTGGTCCCAGAACCAATTCCAGCTCAGCCCAGACCCTAGCCCAACCTAGACCTTTACCCTAGTGAAACCTTCCATCTAACATTAACTGAGTCTCTAGTCCAGACTAATGAGATCCTGACTCATTCCCAAATAATGATGCATACCCCCAATTTGGACTAATGTCCAGACCCTGAAATCTGACCCTGACTCCAAACCCAACTATCCCACCCTCTAATCCTACATACACCCTGACCCTAGCCTTAGCTCAATCTCAGTGCCAGCCTTCACACCTGCACGGGGACAGATCTTTAACAATTTCTGTTTCTCTTTCCCTTCCCCTCCCCACTAGTCTCTAGTACTAACTAGTCAGCTTCAGATGCCCTCCTCCCCCATAGTCCTAACCTGAACTCCAGAAACCAGACCTCACTATACGGTCCCTCTCCCAGACCAGGGACTCCAGCCTGTCCTTCCTCTCCCCTGCAGAGCTGACACCCCCATCAGACTCCACCTGGGTCCCCTCTCAGGACAGCTACTCAGCTGACTCATCCATTCTTTGTCATGTTGGGGACATAAGTCCCTGAGCTTCCACTTCCCTATCTGTGAAGGGGGGCAGTGATTCCTCCTTTTCAGGGGTATGGTACGAGATGTGAGCTCAGTGAGCTCTGACATCCCTGCATTCCCTCACGTTCATCTTCTTGCATCTCTCAGGGTCCCAAAGGAGAAACTGGACAAGGTGGCGAGATGGTCAGTACCCAGGGCATTTCAGAGGCCTAGGCTGGTGGGTTCCAGGCCTGGAGACTCCCACACACACCCGCACTGGGCTTTGTGACTGTAGGTACACAGCCCTGCACCCTGCCCCTCCACATCGTGTTTCATACCTCGTTTCATGTTCCAGGGCCCCAAAGGACCTCCCGGAGCCAAGGTGAGTGCTTCTCAATCCCCATCCTCCTCCCCAGGCCTGGACAAGTTACTTAGTGCCTCTGTTTACTCATCTGTTAAATGGGGGAATGACAAGCTAAGCAAGTAGAGTTTGAATTTTCTCAACACCAAAAAAGGGTAAAATATTGAAGGTGACAATGCCTTAATTAAATCAAGGGAAGTCTTTGCACACTGTATATGTGCATCAACTCATCATATATGCTTTAAAGATTTACCATTTCACCTGTCAGTTATGCCTCAATAAGGCTGAAAAAATATGACAAACATTTACTGCTATACCGCCACACTGGCTTGTGAGGCTCAAATAATTAAACATGTTAGCTCTCAACACCTTCTCTCTAACTTCACAGCGATCCTCAAGACTAGGTATCTCATCCCCAGTTCCATGAGCAGTGATTTGCCTGGAGTAATTCATCTTGGAGGGAACCGGGTGGGGAGTGGAGTCCCAAGCTTCTGGCCCCACCCACCGTGTGTGCCTCTCTGTGGAGCTGGGGTCACTGGGCTCAGTGGAGCTGATTTGACCAGAAGAGCAGGTGGCCTGGTGGCTCTGACCTCTCTCTTGCACCCCTTCCCCCTCAGGGTGAGCCCGGAGTTCCTGGCAAAAAGGTGAGGGGGATCCCTGGAGGGGTCTTTTCGTGGGGGTATGGGAAGTAGCTGGAAAGAAGGGTTGGGACTGGGGCGGGGCTGGGGACCACCCTGCACGAAGATGCCCTTCACACAGCAGACTGGCGGCCTCCCTGTGGGTAAGTCTCTGAAGCCAGGATCTCATTCACTCAGTCACTTACTCGGCCCCTTCCTCATACTGCACATCAAGTTTGTTTCCAGGACTGTAGTTCTCCAAGGGTGGGCCTTGGACCCACAGTGTCAGTATCACTAGGGGCTTGTCTGACATGCTCATTGTGGGGCCCACCTACTTGCTGTGCATGGGCCATGCTCTGTGGAAGCAGCCCCTTTGGGAACCACTGACCTTCTGTGATTTCCCTCTTCCCCCTCCCCTGCCTGGGGCTCCTCCCTATAGTGGTCTCAGCACAGCTCTCCCCTCTGGACACCATCCTCAGCACCAGATGAAGCAGGACCTCCCCAACCACCCATCCTTCCCTTCTCTTACGTCCTCTTCCCTGCATGACGCTGTGTATTTTTCTGGATATTTCTTTGCCCTCTGCCTCCTCTGAGCCATTTCACAGGGACACATCTGCCTGGCCCGCAGAGTATGCTTACAAGGTGTTTGCTGCCTGAATGAATTCCCTCGCCTTCACCACCCCGCTGTTCCTCTGTACACTGTTGCTGAGGCATGCACTGGACCAGCCCTGGGTGCTGGGGCCAGGGGACAGAGGCGAGAATGGGACATAGGCACTGCCCCGTCCAGTGTGACCAGCCTGGCAGCACAAGTAACTGGTGTGCTGGGGAATGCCAGGAGGAAGCCTAATGGACCACAGTCAGGCAGGCCTGTGTCCAGGTCTGACCCAGCTGTTCTCTCCTCAGGGGGATGATGGGACACCAAGCCAGCCAGGGCTCCCAGGACCCCCGGGGCCCAAGGTAGGTATGCCAGACCCTCCCCCAGAAAGTCCTCTGCCTCCCCCCTCTCTTGGTCCCCATCAGCCCGGTGAAGTCCCTGCCTGGTTTTTTGTCCCTGACCAATCATGGGGGCATGGGCTGGAGCCCAAGGCTGGCCAGAGAGGCAGCAGGAAGGTCCTGGGCCTTCCTCAACGAGGCTGGCAGCTCATCTGGCCATGTGCCTCCCCTCACCTCCTCAAGTCCCACCGTAGCTGGACACCTCTGCCCTATCCACAAGTCCAGAACTGGATATCAAGTGGCTTCCCCAACCCCTCAAGATGGTCACCAGATCCTGCCCAGCCTGCCTCCAAAATATCTTTTGAGCCCCTGAGCTGCTATGAATATGTTAAGACCCAGCCTGGAAGGATTTCTTGGCCCTGAGTCCCCAGGGCTGGGGAGAGCCTGAAGTCCATCCACAAACCCCCATGGGCTCAAGCACACCCCAGAACTAGTCTCAAAGCCAGCAGCCCTCACCCACGAATGTCCTATTACAGGGCGAGCCAGGCAGCACGGGGACTCAGGGAGAAAATGGTGTGGACGGTGCTCCAGGACCAAAGGTGATATCACTACACAGCTCCAGCTCCCTCGGGGCCCCAGCACTCCTATCATGGGGAGACCTACTGTGATTTCCTTTTTGTTGGACGTCTCCGGGAGATCTGGACTTAGGAGTCTGACTGGACTGGCAATCAGAGGCTGACCAGAGGGTGGGTGGCAGAGGGTCTGAAGAGATGCCAGGTCTCCACCAAGGCCCAGCTATGTGACCAGGTCACTGTGTAGCCTTGGGCTCCTGGCAGTCCACCCATCCTTACACGACGTGGGGCCGGAGGAGGGTCCCTTAGGTCCGCCATGCAGCAATCCCATTTCTAAGGTTTCAAGTCACTTACATAGACCCTTAGGGCTCCAGCACATGGTCCCTGTGCCTTTTGGGGACAAAGGGGTGGACAGGGACAGGGGCCTCTGGCTTTACCTCCACACACGTGGCTGCAACCACGTATCTCCACAGGGGGAGCCCGGCCCTCGAGGTGCCGACGGAGCTACAGGGCTAAGGGTAAGCCATTTCCCCTGGGATCCAACTGCCCAGTTGCTTCAGAAGCTCCTTGTCCCCCACAGACCGCAGAGGAGCAAAGCCACAACCAGAAGTTGCTTTTTTTATATATAATAATTCATTCTCTGGGTTTGTTTGTTTAATTTCATAATATATACTCTTGGTAAAAATGCTGAAATACGGATAGGTAGAGACCTGATCTCTCCCCTCTTCTCCCTGCTCCCCCCTTTACCTGTGGGTCTTTTCCTAAACTCTCATATTGGTCTAGTCAACACAGACCCTCAATTTGTTACACATCACATCACCCTACCCTGTGGGAGGCACTGCCCTAAGTTGGGGCTCATGCTCATCCCTGTGACCAAGAGCACAGCCACCCTGCTGTTCCCAAATCTTTTGTGACCCAGCCTCATCAGCCTTCAAGTTGACAAGACAGATCCTGTTCTCGGCTCTGTGACCTTGGGCAGTCACATCCCCTCGTCCTCCCAGAGACTGGTTTCCTCCTGAGGGGAAAAAAAAGGATTGTTAAAGCTGGAAGCCTGTTTGTTCAGGTGGTAGAGGGACTGGATTAGGCACTGGGTACAAGAATTCAGTGTAAACTGTACAGTGCTGTGCAGGCTGCAAGCAAATAAGGTTCTGGCCCGGGTCTCTCTGCCCTGTGCAAGGGGCTGGTCACAGGGCCTGAATCAAAGGGATAACTCCCCTCACTGAGAGGTACCCAGTGGGGCAGCAAGGTTCAGAGGGGAAGGGTAGAGCAGCTGGCCATGCTTGAGTGCCTGTGTGGCTGTGAGGGTATGGGCATGTAGACTTAGGCGAGGGGGTTTGGATTTATGCACACATGCATGTACAGATGTGGGCACATGTGTGCTAGTGACCTGGGTGGGAAAGTTAACGCATGGTGAATGCATTCGTCGCCAGAAGTTGGAAACCGGAGCGCAAGGACAAGGTCCAGTCAGCATGTCCTTTATTGGTCTCCACAGTGTTTTGGAGGGTTTGGATATTTGCATTTGTTTGCCAGCATCTGAAAGTCTGAGGAACTTCACGTCAACATGAGATTTCCCATTTTCCCTCCAGAACACAGGGATCCAGCTCAGTGGGTGACTCGCAGCCAGCCCTAGCCCAGACAGGGGCATGCTCCTCAGCTGGCTCCCCTTGTGTGCACTCCTGCCTGCCCTGTGGAGGGTTTTCTCCGTGCGCTGGGGAGCCACTGTTGGTGTGGATGTGGAAGACTAGATGTGCTGGGGTGCCACCAGGTTATGGGCTCAAGACACAAGGTTTGCTGGGTGACAGACAGGTGGCTCTTCCCTGACTTATTCCTCTTTTTCCTGCCTCAGGGTCTCCCAGGCCTCAAAGGTGAGCAAGGAGACACAGTAGTAATTGACTACGATGGCAGGATCTTGGATGCCCTTAAGGTAATGTTCCTGGTTGGACCACATATGTCCTTCTCTTCACACAAAGGGTCAGGGGCAGTTTAGCACAAACACTCCAACTTCATCAGGTACCTGATAAGGAAATTAGTGCTGTGTTGAGACCCATAGGTGCTGAGAGAGCAGCTGTGAATATGGTCCATGTGGCCCCGAGTTCCCCAAAGGACAAGGCAAAAAGGGGTAGTGGCTGGTCCCAGTAGGCTCTCCTGGGGCCTTCCCAGGGAACACAGGCTAGAGGACTGGGTTTTCCAGTCATCATTGGGGGAGGATGAGAGTGGCAAGTCCTGCCTCCAGGAGCCTCAGGAATGCCCACAACACAGCAACTTGGGACCAATCTCCAGTGGCGAGAGAAGCTGGGTGCTAGCAGCTCACAGGCACCTAATAACTCCTGAGCCTCAATTCCAGTTATCTCCCACAGGCCTCAGGGAAGTACAAGCTGATGGTAACAGTGGCCCCCAGGCCTGCATGGTGTGGCATGGTGTGATGTAGCCCCAGGGCATGCACCTGCATGGTATCTCCTTGGGAGAAGCTTGATGAGAACTGGGAGGTGGGAAGGTTTGGGATGCCAGACAAGGAGGATGGCTCCACTGGATGGGCAGCAGCAGCCATACTTGTTTCTTGAGCAGATGGGTGACATTAAAAAAATCACGTGTTGGGGGGAGACTAGCTAGGGATGAGATGGTAAGTATAAGAATGTATGTGTGGGGCCAGCTGGAGGCAGTGGGGATGCACAGGGAGGTTGACACTGGACCCAGGGCCTGGTAAGTGGGATGGAGGACAATAGTAAGGCCAGGGACATCTCAACAAGAAGGGGTAGGCTGGTAGAGGTGGGGGACACTATAGATTATTGGGCTGAGGGAGTAGCTAATACCCAAGGGTTGACAAGCCACAGTGGGCAGGTGGCATGAAAGAAGCCTGTAATGGGGAGGGAGCTGGGAGTTGGGTCAGACCTAGAAACAACATTCCCTACCCAGGAACTTCCCGGGGACCACACACAGCAGGCAATGATGCCAACAGTCAGAGCCCACAGGACAGGCCAAAAGGCAGGGCGGTTGCTGGGGATGCGTTTTTGGGCTGGCCTTAAACACCAGTGGGGATTTATGGTTGCTCTCAGAGGCAATAGGTGTCCATCTCAGGATCTGGGTCTGAATTTCTGTGAAGAAAACTATAGAGCACTTTCTCTGAGGGCTGAAAGATTATGGGCCCTCCATAGCTGGGCACTACAGCATCTTCCTGACCTTCCCCAAGTCAGCAGCCTGACGTGACTGGGTGGGAAGCAGGCTGTGCACCTTGACTGGAAGAGACATGGCCCCAGGGTAGAGGGGATGGGCGGGCAAATACAGGGAGCCCCTGCCTGGACACTGATCGACTTGACTTTCACACAGGGTCCTCCCGGGCCACAGGGGCCCCCAGGACCACCAGGGATCCCTGGAGCCAAGGTCAGTGCAGATGCAGCTGCATGACCCCCTTTTGTCTGCAGAGCCCTCCTCACTGCCATGACCCTCTGCTTCTCTCCCAGCATGGGCTCTGGGGGTCAGAGAAAGGGCCCTGCTCCTTTCTAATCAAGTTGGTGCCCTCTTCCCAGGCTTAGCTACTCCCTGGGAAGTTTCATCCTCACCTTCCCTCATGACACCCCAAAGTCTCTGTAGATTGCATGGCCATTTCTATGGATATGCATCATTTACACCTTGTCTCCTCAGCTCTTGGGGGAGCTCAAAACTGTGACCCCTGGCAGGGGTGACCCTAGTTCCTGGCTTGTGTTGCCAGGAGCAAACCACTGGGCCTTCCAGCCCAGCTTCCAAAGCTATAACATCCAGCCTACATGGTGCCCTGGGACAGGCAGCAAGGGTGGGAGTGCTGGGTGAGGTGGGGCAAAGCCAGCCCAACCCAGCCTTCGGGCCACCAATCTCTTGGAGGGGAACCTCCAGCCATTGTAACCCCTCTTGCCGTCTGCTCCTTCCTAGGGTGAACTTGGATTACCCGGTGCCCCAGGAATCGATGGGGAGAAGGTCTCTGGGCTTTTCATTTCCTTGGTGATGCTGGTCCCTGGTGTCAAGCTCTGAGTGTGTGTGTTTGTGTGTGCATGTGTGCGCACTTGTGTGTGTGTGCATGTGTATGTGTATGTGCGTGTGCGTGTGTGTGTGTACGCACACACTCGTATTCAGGACTAGTAAAAGACCACAGAACACATCCTGGTTCTGCCCTGTGACTGGGGCAGGTTGCCTACTTTTTGGCAGCCTTGGTGTGAGGATTAAACAGATGAATGGAAAATACTGAGGGCAGTGCCTGGCGCATAGAGGCAAAGAGCCTTCAAATGTTAGCAGACACCATCACAGTGTTAGTTTTGTAAATACACACGTGTGATGCTGTGGAGACACTGTGTCCATGGTGTCACTTGACATTTGTGGGCATGTCTTGCATTGGGTCCCTAGTGGACATTACACATTGTTGAGTGAGGATGCTGTGGGTAGAAGGGGGTTGGAGGGATGGTTGATTGTATGTGGAGCTTGGGGGCTCCCACCACTATATCCTGAGAGATAAGGATTGACCCCGAGCCCCCTCTAATTGCCACCTCAGTTGCCAGTCCCACCCTCTCTGCCCCCTGTGACTCTGTTACAGTTAAGGAGGCTTGGGGATGCTCCTGGGCCCCTTCCAGGCTCCTTGGTACCTTCATCACTCAGGCCAGAGGCAGGCACCCATGATGAGGAAGTAGGGGTCTGGCCTGGACTAAGCTCGGGGGACCTCCAGGTGAGGGAAAGGAGAATACCTCCTAAACTTTGTTCTTGCATTTCCAGGGGCCCAAAGGACCAAAAGGAGACCCAGGAGAGCCTGGGTCAACCGGGCCCAAAGGAGAAGCAGGTGAAATGGGCCTGTCCGGTCTTCCGGTATGTGAAGGGCCCTGGTGGGGGGAGGGGAGATGAATGTGTATCTACTGGGGAAGCTGCTGAGGGCTAGGACCTGCAATCTCAGCTCAACCTGGGGGTACTGAGCCTTTGAAAGGAGGCTCTGGGCTCCCAGTCAGCTACTCTGACTCTCTGAGCCTCTGGCGCCTCCCACGCAGAGGCCTCCATATAGGTGAAATGAGATGCACTCCCCCTTGTAGAAGGGAGTCAGTGGGTGGTTACACCACAGGCTCTGACTGCCAAGGTCACATCCTGCCCTAGAACCCTACCTTAGAGCCTCCATTTTTAACTCAAAAATGGGGATGAACATTTCCACTCCCACAGGGAATGCACAGTCAGGGCTGAGAATGGCAATTGGTACCTGCATCAGTCAGGGTCCTCTGGCCTCTTGCTCTTGTCAAGGCTGCCTTGAAAGAGCTGCCGGGTTGCTGCAGTCACTGTGTCACCACTGTACCCCTCTGTCCCCTGGGAGGCCCACTCAGCTAGAGAACCTGGCCTTCCCTTCCTGAATACCTGGCCACCCCTGCCCCACAGGAAATCATTCATACCTCAAGAACAAAGTTTAGGAAGCATTCTTTTTTTATATATATAATAAATTTTATTTTTATATTCCCCATACAATTGCAACCCCTTATTTTGACACCAATCCCTCCCCTCCCGCCCCCTACCCCCCATAGAGTGTCTCTGGTTCATAGTTTTTTGTTGATTTTGATTTTCACTTTCTTATAGTTATTCATTTTCCTGGTCCCTTATTTAAGTTTTCTAGATTCCTGCTATGAGTGAGACCATCTGGTATTTTTCTTTTTCTTTCTGGCTTATTTCGCTGAGCATGATCCTTTCCCTCGCCTGGCAGATATACTCCCTAAACACACCTCTGCTGGGCACCAAGGGTGTGTCACAGTGATTTAGGGGGAAACTATTCTAAGCTGCAAAGTCCAACTTATTCTACTTCCCAGAGTCTTATGGGGAAGAAGGCAGGTGCTGAGCTGTGGGTGGTAGCTTGGGTGATGGACAGAAAGGGCTCAAGGCCATCCTGTCCTGCAGGGCTCCGACGGCCCCAAGGGGGAGAAGGGAGAGCCAGCATCGGACAAGCTAAGGGAGAGTCTGGTAAGGAGGCTCCTAAGGGCCAGAGGCTCCCCACAATGCCCAGCCCAGACCATCTGGAGCCCCAAGCCTGGGGACAGAAGGGCCACTTGGCCTGACCAAGCCCAGGGCAGTGGAGAGTAAGGGAATGTTGGACTGTGTCATCTGCCTGAGGGCCATCTGAGAGCCCAAAGGCCAGATGCTGGCCCGCCACCAGACAGTGCCCATCTCCGGGCAGGAAGGAGCCTGGACCCGGGGGGACCTGGGAGCCCATTGCTCTACCAGTGTCCACTGAGCTCAAGACCACGAGTGGGTGGGGTGATGGGGACTAACCCACCTCTGACTCCTTCCTAGGCCCAGATCATAGTGGAACCAGGACCTCCCGGCCCTCCTGGTCCCCCAGGCCCTGTGGTAAGAATGTTTGACTGGAAGCATGGTGAACCCAGGCCCAGGAGCAGTGACCCTAGAGGGTCCCCTGGGGAAAGGGCATGTCAGGCAGGGAGGGCAAAGGCTGCAGAAATCAGAGCCACAGGGATCAGGAGTGGTCTGCAAGCCTATGTGGCCGCTGTAAGAGGGCTCAGGCCCTGAGGTCTGGATCCATCTGTACACCCTTCTGATATGCTGTCCTCTCTCCTCCAGGGCCTTCAGGGAATCCAGGGTCCCAAGGTGAGTTCTGAGGGATGGGTAGAAACTCCTCTTACTTGCTACAGATCCACAGCCTGGACAGTTTCAGAAGACCTTGCTAATGGGCAAAGTAAGGGCTCCACCTCCCAAACCAGTCCAGCGTCTTCCCAGGGCCTGAATATACCCCATTCCCTGGCACAGATCTCCCTGATACCCTCAGAACGGTGACCCCCACCCCCCGACCACTCCATATACTTGGGGGGGGGGTCTGTTCATTCACTTTCTCCCTCTGCCTGTAGTCCTTGCACGCCCTCTTCCTTGTACCCTTCCTCTACCCGATTCCACTCCCCTGCGCATCTGTCAACAGCCCACAGCCTGGACATGAAGTCTTGTGCTCAGAGTATATTATATAATGTCATGTCTCCACTCTGAAATTAAAACCATGAGTGTGGCCTGCCTGTGTCCCAGCCCCTGCAGGCCCACACAGCAGGGGAGGCCAGCTGGCCCCACTGCTTGCCACGCCCCCGGCGTCTCTACTCATTTACCCAACTGAGCACATGGCCCAACCAGATGTACTGCTTCTGGTTCTGTTTTGTCACTGTCCCCCCACATCATGTTTAGAATAGGCAGCTGCCATCAGGGACTGCATCCAAGGCTGGGACTCAGTAGTCTGATTAGTCCTCAGCCCTGCTACTTCCTGGCTGTGTGACAGAAAAAGGTGGTCCCCACCCTCATCTGTGAAGTGAATGTGACCCTAACCATATTCCATGATTACCGAAGGAGTCCGTGTGGGAAAAGGCAAAATGTGCTCCCCCACAGCGCCATCTGATTATTCACACAGGAGGGGAAGCCCAGGCCAGGCCTGTTGGAGCCTGGAGTCTGTCCCCCAGCTTCATTCATGCTGCAAACTGTCCTGTCCTGCCATCTCTCTGGCCCCCTACCCCTGACTCATGTGGCCCCTTCAATTCCAGGGTTTGGATGGAGCAAAAGGAGAGAAGGGCGAGACAGGAGATAGAGGCCCCGCCGGGTTGCCTGTGAGTTCATGAGCCTTGTTTGCCCCAGCCATAATTCCTACAATCAGCATGCCTCTTGACCCCTTCCTTTTCCATCCAGGGGCCAGCTGGCCCACCAGGCCTTATTGGGCTGCCAGGAACCAAAGGAGAGAAGGTAATCACCTTCCTTTAGGCACACCCCCACCCCCACCATGTGTCAACTCCTGCACCTCACTGGTTCTGGGGCCAGAGTTTAGGCTTGTGGACAACTTATAAGACTGAACTTCCCAGGACCTGTGCTTCCAATGTCCCTTCCCTAACCCCTTTAAGCCTCTTATTTGTTTCTCCTCAGGGCAGGCCCGGGGAGCCAGGACTAGATGTAAGTATTCACCTTTCACAGTGATCAGGTACCAAGTATGTATAGTTTCTGTCCTCCTGCTGACCATGGAATAACCTGATTTGATTGACTGGGCTTAGCCTGCAACTGACTGGTTCTCCCTGAGTCCCCAGCACCAAGTCCAGTTCACAGCCCAGGGTAGATATTGGATGGATGGATGGATGGATGGATGGATGGATGGATGGATGGATAAACAGATGTATGGAAGATTGATAAATAAGTGATATGAAGGGATGGGTAATAAATGGATGAGCAAGATGACTAGGTGGGTGGAGGATGGATGAATGAACAAGGGACAGATGATGGGTAAGTGGATGGATAGTGACAGATGACTAGAGATGAATGGTGGCTAAATGGATGTTGAATAAATTATCGATGAGTAGATGATGGATGGAAGATGGATGGGTGATGGATAAATGAATGAATGGATAACTGATGGATGATGAAGGGATAGATGGGTGGATGATGGATGGATGGATGGATGAATAGATGACGGATGGATGGTGGATGAATGAATGAATTGATAAATAATAGATTAACGGATGATGAATGGATAGATGGGTGGGTAGGTGGATGCATGGATGATGAATGCTTGGATAGGTGAAAGGTGATGGAAGAATGAATAATGCATTGGAACAGGGACATGGGAAGAGCAATGAGAAGCCTATTGCAATATCCTGGTGAATGATGCCATAACCTTCAGTTATGGCAGTTTTTTGGAAAGGATACCAGTCTCTTTCATTTGCAAGAGTCAGAAAGCACAACTTAAACTTAAATTCAGAGATGCAGCATTCTAATCCAGAATTCAACTGTGTCTTCACAGCCCAGCCTCTCCCTTTCTCTTATCTCTGCTTCCTCTGGATGGGCATCATTCCAAGTTCCACATTGTAATGGGATGGAACCCAGACCCACATCCTTCCAGGCCCAAATTCCAGAGAATAGCAACTTGCCTCACTCTCTACTCTTAAAAGTCTTTTTTTAATTTATTTATTTATTTATTTGTTTATTTGTATTTAACATCATTGTTCATTTTTATACAATGTATAGTTTCTCCTCTCAGGTGTAGTCCCTGTAAAATTCCCACCACCACATCACTCTTGCACCATCACCATAGTCCCTTGTGTTCTCCCCTCCTCTGTTTTGATCCCTCTGCCTCCCCCTCCCCTGCAGAATGTCTCTAATTAATAGTTGCCTGTTAATTTTGTTTTTTCATTTATTCTTTTTCCTGATCCCTTATTTGGTTCCCCTGTATTCCTCCTATAAGTGAAACCATCTGATGTTTTTCTTTTTCTTTCTGTCTTATTTCACTGACTGCCTTAAAAGTCTTAAGTTTCATTGGCCCTATTAGGTGCCTGGTGATACATCATGTGGCCATAGGAATGCCATACTTCACCCTGATCACATGCTTCACCCTGAAGCTGGGGTGGAGTCATGGGCTGAGAGAAGGGAGGGTGCTACCCAATAAAATCAGGTAACTATTGCAAGGAAAATGTCAGCTATGCTACAAGGTCTTGGTGTCCCCCTAAAGTTTAAGGAGAAAACACCAACTTGGAGAGCAATTGTGGACATGAGAGAGAACTCTCACCTGTTTCTGACTGGGAGGACCATGTTCCTCTGACATTAGGGGCGAAGCTAGCAAGACTCCCTACCCCCAGCCACATGGCCACAGTTGCCTTCTAGGAGGCCTGGAGCTCAAAGAAGCTTCCCAAATCCAGGTAACCTTATCTACCTGGAGACTCCTGGCCCCGCATCTGTTCCATCAAGCTCAGCTGAAATGGGGAGTCTGCTCAGAAACCTTCCCTGCCTCTCACCTGGACAGAACAGTCCCTCTCCCTGTGACCTGTGGTATCTTAGTTCATATATCTGTCACTGAATTTTGTTCATCACCTTCCGTGCCCCACGGCCTGCCCTGTTAGATTGTGCAGTGTGGCATGAATGTACGGGGGAAGGGGATGAGTTAATTTATGGACGTGACTGAGTGATAACATTAAGATGACTCATTCAAAAATCTTTGAAAGAGAAATAGAACAGATACTGATGAAATTCATATGGAACCACAAAAAACCACGAAGAGCCAAAACCCTATTGATGACAACAAAGGCGAAAGGAGGTATCACACTTCCAAACTTCAAGCTATACTACAAAGCCATAATAATTAAAACAGTTTGGCAATGAAACAAAAACAAACACACAGACCAATGGAACCAAATAGAAAGCCCAGAAATACAACCACACTTATATGGACAACTGATCTTTGACAAAGGAGCAAAGACTATGCAATGGAACACGGACAGTTTGTTCAATAAATGGTGCTGGGAAAACTGGACCACCACATGCAAAAGAATGAAACTAGACCACTACCTCTCATCGTGCACAAAAATCAACTCAAAATGAATAAAAGAACTGGACATAAGACCTGAAACCATAAAATATATAGAAGAAAATATAGGTAAAACACTGCAAGACATACATTGTAATAACATCTTTAAAGACTTATCACCCAAAACAAAGAAAGTCAAGGAAGAGGCCTCCCTGGTGGTGCAAGGGGTTAAGTACCACACTATGAAGCAATCCGCAGCCTCTGTAGCACAAGTTCGATCTCCGGCCGGCCAGGGAGAAACCACATGGTGAAGCAGACCTCTCCTGTCTTGCCTGCCTTAGCAGTGTATTTCAGTCAGTCTGCCTGTTCTGTTCCCCACTCTGTCTCTGATGAATCCTCTCACACCCCACATTTCTGGCCTGTGCCCCAGTTCTTGAATGCATAAATAAATAAATCTTTAAAAAAAAAAAAAGCCAAGGAAAAGAAAAACATCTGGGATTACATCAAACTGAAAAGCTTCTGCACAGCAAGAGACATTAACCAAAACAGAGAGACACCCCACTGACTGGGAAAAAATCTTTGCACTCCAGTCAACTGATAAGGGACTGAACACAAAGATATACAAAAACAAAATAAACAATCCAGTCAAGAAATGGGCGGACATTTCTCCAAAGAGGAAATGCAAATGGTCAACAGGCATATGAAAAAATGTTCAACATCCCTTATAATCAAGGAAATGCAAATCAAAACCACACTGAGAGGGCCTCCCCAGTGGTGCAGCGGTTGAGTGCTGGGTTGCAAAGCTGCCCGCAGCCTCTGCAGCGCCAGTTCGATCCCCGGCTGCTCCCTGGCCACCGAAGGAGGGTCCCACATGGCGCGCAGACCTCTCCTGCCACCCGCTGCTCCCCTCAGCAGTGTACTTCGGTCCTTCTGCCTGCTCTGTTCCCCGCTCTGGCTCTGGTGAATTCTCTCACCCTCCTGCGCTTCTGACTGTACCCAGTGCTTGTATAAATAAATAAATAAATAAAAATAAATAAATAAATAAATAAATAAAAGCTATGTCTTAAAAAAAAAAAAAAACCACACTGAGATACCACCTTACACCAGTAGGAATGGCACATACCAAAAACACAAGCAACAATAAATGTTGGCGAGGATGTGGTGAAAAAGCAACTCTCCTACATTGCTGGAGGGAGTGCAAGCTGGTGCAACCACTATGGAAAACTGTCTGAAAGTTCCTCAGTCTACTAAAAATGGAGTGACCATATGACCCGGCAACTCCACTCCTGGGATCTACCCAAAGGACACAAAAACATTGATTCAAAAGAACACCTGCACCCCTATGTTTATTGCAGCACTATTTTTACAATAGGTAAAACCTGGAAACAACACAAATGCCCATAAATAGACGATTGGATCAAGAAGATGCGGCATATATACACAATGGAATATTATTCAACAATCAAAAAAGATAAGCTCATGCCATTCACAGCAACATGGATGGAGCTAGAGGAAATTATGCTCAGAGAAATAAGCCAGAAGGAAAAACAAAAATATCAAAATGGTTTCATTTATAGCAGGAATATAGGAGAACCAAATAAGACATCAGTGTAAAAAAATAATAACAGGGAGCCTCCCTGGTGGCACAAGGGGTTAAGACACAACCTATGAAGCTATCCACAGCCACTACAGCATGAGTTCGATCCCCAGCCAGGGACCTGACCCACATGGCGCAGCAGACCTCTCCTGATTCGCCCACTGTTCCCCTCAGCTGTGTATTTCGGTCAACCTGCCTATTCTGCTCCCCATTCTGTCTCTGGTGAATCCTCTCACCCCCACATCTTTGGCCTGTACCCCAGCTCTTGTATCCATAAATAAATAAATCTTTAAAAAAAAATGGTAACAGTACAAAACACAACAAAGCAAAAACGGACAATTCTAAATTAGAGACATACTGCAGGGGAGGAGAAGGAAGGAGGGAGGGCGGAGCACAGGGGACTGAGGTGATGGTGCACGGGTGCATTGGTGAAGGAAACTCTATGGGAACTACACCTGAGGGGGTGGGGGGAGCAAATATTGTTTAAAAATGAACAATGATGTAAAAAATTTAAAAATTAATATAAAAAATAAAAATAGCTTTAAATACAAAAAAGAAAAGAAAAGAGAAGGAAAAAAAATCCTTGAAAGAAGAATGTATTTCTTTCATTCCCCTAGTGAAGGGCATACCACACTACATAGGGCCACATGGGGAGGCACCAGGTTTGGTCAGGAGCCAGAAAGGAGTTGGGAAAGCCTTGGCCAGAGCTTTTGAGGGCTTTCCCTTAGAAAGACAAGGCAGGACAGAGCGAATATCTTCAGACTGGCCAGTTGGAATAGTTCCTGTGGGCCCTGGGCTATAGACATGATCTCTAGTTGCCTGTCACCTGGCCCGGGGGTGACTTCAGGCAGAGGAAATGCTGGCTTGGTGTGTGAGAGTTAGGTAAAGAGGATAGTTGGGACTTAGTTGGTCTGCACGTGAAAGGCATGCTCCCTTTGCTCTCTCAGCGCTGGTGAGCAAGCACTGGGGAGGCTGTCTCTCCCTGGCCAGCTAGACGTTTTTTCCTCTTTTTTTTTTCAAGTAAGGTTGCATCACATCATGTAAATCCCAGGTGTTCATCACTGAGAGTCAACATGTGTAAAAACTCCCTTAAGGTCACTACTAAGAGTACAATTCTACCCTTCATCTTACCATTATTCCCTTCTTCCCAATGTCCCCACTCCTCCCCTCCCCTTTGCCTTCTGGCAACTACTTGTTGGTCTTATATCCAAATGTTCATTTTTGTTTCATTTAGGTCATTGCTTGTTTTTCTATATACCTCATGTGAATGAAATCATACAGAGATTTTTCTATCTGGCTATTTCACCAAGGATAATTCTCTTTAAGTTTATCCACGTTGTTACAGATGGCAGGAATTCATCATTTTTTATAGCTGAACAATGGTTTTCCATTGTATGTATCAACTACATTTTCTTTATCCACTTGTCAGTTGATTGGCACTAAGTTTGTTTCCAGTTCTTGGCTATTACAAAGAGTGTTACAACAAACATGGGTGTGCATACATCCCCTTGAATTAGCATTTTTGTATTTTTTTGGTAAATATCCAGAAGTGGAATGGCTGGTTTTTATGGAATTTCTTTTTTATTTTTTAGGAATCTTCATACAGCTTTCCATAATGACTGCAATTTACAGTCCCACCAACAGTGTACAAGGGTCCCCTTCTCTCCACATCCTCTCCAATACTTGGTATCTCTTGTCTTTTGGATAATAGCCATCCTCACAGATATTAGGTGGTATCTCATTTTGATTTGCATTTCTCTAAGAATAAAGATGATGAACATCATTTCATGTGCCTATTGGCAATATGTATGTCTTCGTTGGAGAAATGTCTGTTCTGATCCCCTACCCATTTTTTTATTGTTTTTTTTTTTGTTGAGTTTCATAAGTCCTTTGTTTATTTTGAATATTAGCCCTTTGTTGGACATATATTGAGCAAATATCTTCTCCTATTCAGTAGGATGTCTTTTCATTTTGTTTTTTTTTCTTTTATATTTTTTTACATCATTTTTCATTTTTTCACAATGTCTGCATTTTCATCTTGGTTATATTCCCCATACAATTCCCACCTCCCCTTATTTTGACCCTAATCCCGCCTCCTCTCCCTGCCCCCCAGAGTGTGTTTCTGGATTATAGTTACTTGTTGATTTTGATTTTTACTTTATTATAATTAGTCTTTTTCCTGGTCCCTTATTTAGGTTTACTAAATTCCTGCTATGAATGAGACCATCCAGTATTTTTTTTCTGGTTTATTTCGCTGAGCATGATCCCTTCTAGCTCCATCCATGTTGCTGCAAATTACATGAGTTTATCTTTTTTGATTGCTGAGTAATATTCCATTGTGTATATGTACCACATCTTCTTGATCCAGTCATCTATTTTTGGGCATTTGGGTTGTTTCCATAGTTTACCTATTGTAAATAGTGCTGCAATAGACATAGGGGTGCAGGTGCGCTTGAATTAATTATTCTGTGTCCTTTGGGTAAATACTTAGGAGTGGAATTGCTGGATCATATGGAAGCTCCATCTTTAGCAGGTTGAGGAATCTCCACACAGCTTTCCATAGTGGTTGGACCAGTTTGCACTCCCACCAGCAGTGCAGGAGAGTTCCTTTTTCTCCACATTCTCGCCAACATTTGTTGTAGCTAGTTTTTTTTAATATGTGCCAATCTCACTGGTGTAAGATGGTATCTCATTGTAGTTTTGATTTGCATTTCCCTGATTACAAGTGATGCTGAACAATTTTTCATATGCCTGTTCGCCATTTGCATTTCCTCTTTGGAGAAGTTTCTTTTTAGTTCTTCTGCCCATTTTTTGACTGGATTATTTACTTTGTTTTTGCTGAGTTTCTTCACCTCTTTGTAGATTATTGAAATCAGTCCTTTATCATTAGTGCTGTGTGCAAAAATTTTCTCCCAGTCGGTAGGGTGTCTCTTTGTTTTGGTTACTGTCTCTTTTGCTGTACAGAAGCTCTTTAATTTGATGTAGTCCCAGCTGTTTATCTTTGCCTTCACTATCACTGCTTTGGGTGATGAGTCTTTAAAGATGTTGCTGAGGTGTATGTCATGTAGTGTTTTGCCTATATGTCCTTCTATATATTTTATGGTTTCAGGTCTTATGTCTAGTTCTTTAATCCATTTTGAGTTGGTTTTTGTGCGTGGTGTGAGGTAGTAGTCAAGTTTCACTCTTTTGCATGTAGTGACCCAGTTTTCCCAGCACCATTTATTGAACAAGCTTTCTTTGCTCCATTGCATATTCTTTGCTCCTTTGTCAAAGACTGTAAATGACCGTAAATGACGGTAAATCTGTGGGTTCATTTCTGGATTTTCTGTTAGGTTCCATTGGTCCGTGTGTCTGTTCTTGCGCCAATACCATGCAGTTTTGTTTATTATGGCTTTGTAGTATAGTTTGAAATCTGGGAGTGTGATGCCTCCATTCCCTTCTTTTTTTTTTTTTCAGGAGAGCTTTGGCTATTCAGGGTTTTTGGTGACTCCATATGAATTTCATCAATATTTTTTCTATTTCTTTGAAGAATGACATTGAAATTTTTATTGGAATAGCATTGAATCTATAAATTGCTTTTAGTAGGATGGACATTTTGATAATTTTAATTTTTCCAATCCATGAGCAGGGGATGTCTTTCCATTTCTTTGTGTTTTCTGCTATTTCTTTAACAGTGTTTTATAGTTTTCTTTGTATAGGTCCTTTACCGCTTTTGTTAGATTTATTTCCAAGTATTTGATTTTTTTTTATAATAAAAAGGATGGTTTTCTTGATTTCTTCTTCTTCAGATTTATTGTTTGTGTATAGAAAGTCTACTGATTTCCGTGTGTTGATTTTGTATCCTGCCACTTTACTGAACTGATTGATGAGTTGAATTACTTTTTCTGTGGAGTTTTTGGGGTTCTCTATGTATATTATCATATCATCTGCAAATAGTGATAGTTTGACTTCTTTTCCTATTTGGATTCCTCGTATGTCTTTCTCTTGTCTTATTGCTCTGGCTATGGAATTCCAGTATTATATTGAAAAGCAGTGGTGAGAATGGACATCCTTGTCTTGTTCAGATCTTAATGAAAATGCTTTCAGCTTTTCACCATTGAGAATGATATTGGGTATGGGCTTGTCATAGATGGCCTTTATGATGTTGAGATATGTTACTTGTATCCTGAGAATTTCAAGGGCCTTTATCATAAATGGGTGTTGTGCTTTGTCAAAAGCTTTCTCAGCATCTATTGATACTATCATATGGTTTTTATATTTCTTTTCGTTGATGTTTTGGATTACATTGATTGATTTTTGGATGTTGAGCCATCCTTGTGTCCCTGGAATAAATCCTACTTGGTCGTGGTGAATTGTCTTATGGATACATTGTTGGATTCTGATAGCTAAGATTTTATTGAGAATTTTTGCATCAGTGTTCATTAGAGAGATCGGCTTGTAGTTTTCTTTTTTTGTGTTGTCCTTGTTCAGTTTTGGTATTAGTGTAATGTTGGCTTCATAGAATGTGTTTGGTATTATCCCTATCTTCTCAATTTTTTGAAAGAGTTTATGAAGGATAGGCACTAATTCATTTCCGAATGTTTGGTAGAAATCATTCGTAAATCCATCTGGTCCTGGGCTTTTGTTTTTGGGGAGGGTTTTAATTACCATTTCAATTTCACTGCTTGTAATTGGTCTGTTTAGGTGTTCTATTTCTTCTTTATCTAGCTTTGGGTGATTGTAGAGTTGTAGGAATTTGTCCATCTCTTCTAGATTGTTGCGCTTGTTTGCATACAACTGTTCATAGTAGTTTCTGATTATTCTTTTGATTTCTGCTGTGTCCGTTGTGATTTCTCCTTTTTCATTTGTGATCCTATTTATTTGTGCTTTCTCCCATTTTTCCTTTGTGAACCTGACTAGGGGTTTGTCTATTTTATTTATTTTTTCAAAGAACCAACTTTTGGTTTCATTGATCTTTTAGATTGTTTTTTAGTTTCTATTTCATTTATTTCTGATTTGATTTTTATTATTCCCTTTCTTCTACTGGTTTTAGGGTTTTTTTGTTATTCTTTTTCTAGTTCTTTGAGATGGGTGATTAGGTTGTTTCTTTCAGTTCTTTCTTTTTTTTTTTTTTTTTAAAGATTTATTTATTTATTTATACAAGCACTGGGCACAGTCAGAAGTGCAGGAGGGTGAGAGAATTCACCAGAGCCAGAGCGGGGAGCAGAGCAGGCAGAAGGACCGAAGTACACTGCTGAGGGGAGCAGCGGGCGGCAGGAGAGGTCTGCGCGCCATGTGGGACCCTCTTCTGGTGGCCGGGGAGCAGCCGGGGATCGAACCTGTGCTGCAGAGGCTGTGGGCATCTTTGCAACCCAGCGCGCAACCGCTGCACCACCGGGGAGTCCCTCTTTGAGTTCTTTCTTGTTTGTTGGTGTGAGCCTGTATTAAAATGTATTTTCCTCTTATTACTGCTTTTGCTGCATCCCATACATTTAGGAAATTGGTGTCCTCCTTGTCATTCAACTCAAAGTATTTTTAAATTTCTTCTTTGATCTCCTCATTAGTCCATTGGTCTTCCATTAGTGTGGGTTTCAATGTCCATGAGGTAGGAGGATTCCTTGCCTCTTTTTATGGTTCATTTCTAGCTTGATGCCTTCACAGTCAGAGAAGATGGTTGGTATGATTTCAATCTTGGTGTATCTGTTGATGTTTGTCTTGTGTCCCAGTATGTGATTGATCCTAGAGAATGATCCGTGTGTGCTTGAGAAAAATGTGTACTCAGACTTTTTGGCTTTAGTGTTCTATAGATGTCTGTTAAGCCCATAAGCTCTAGATCCTTATTTAGAGCTTTGGTGTCCTTACTTATTTTTTGTCTCATTGATCTATCTGTTGTTGATAATGGTGTGTTGAAGTCTCCTACTACATGTGTTTTCTCTGATGTCTGTTTCCAGAAATGATAATAGTTGTCTGATATATTTTGATGCTCCTTCATTTGGTGAGTATATGTTAATGAGTGTTATTTCTTCTTGAAGTATTGTCCCCTTGATCATGATGTAGTGACCATCTGGGTCTCTTTTTTACCTTTTTGAGTTTGAAATCTGTTTTATCTAATATAAGTATTGCTGTTCCTTCCTTCTTTTTTGGTCCATTTGCTTGTAGGAGTGTTTTCCATCCTTTTGCTTTCAGTCTATTTTTATCTTTTGTAGTTAAATGTGTTTCCTGGAGACAGCCAAAAGTTGGGTTTTTTTCTTTTCCAGCCTGAGATTCTGTGTCTTTTTATTGAAGGGTTTAGTCCATTTACATTTAGAGCTAATATTGATATGTTAGCCTCTGTATTTGCCATTTTGTTGTCTTTTTTCTGGTTTTATTTATTTGTTTGTTTGTTTTAATTTTTTGTCTTGTTTCGTTCTTATTCATCCCTCTGTTGGTTCTAGCTTTAGGACTCCTTGTAGTATTTTTTAGAGTAGGGGTTTAGTCATAATGAAATTCCGGAGTTTCTGTTTGTCTGGGAAGGTCCTAATTCTTTCTTCATAGAGGAAGGAAAGCTTTGCAGGATAGAGTATTCTTGGTTGGCATTTGTTGTCTTGGAGTTTATTGACTATTTCCCTCCACTCTCTCCTTGCCCATAGTATTTCTTCAGAGAAGTCTGAGGTCAGCCTGATTGGTTTTTCCTTTGTATGTTATCTGTTTCTTCCCTCTTGTCAGCTTCATTATTTCTCCTTGTCTTGGATCTTGGGAGCTTTACTATTATGTGTCATGCTGTATTTTTCCTTTCATCATGGAAGTTTGCTGTTCTTCTTGCTTCTTGTATGTCATTTTCAGCAACTTCTTCATGTTTGGGAAGTTCTCTTCAATTATTTCCTTGGATATTTTCTCTGTTCCTATGTCTCTCCACTCCTTCTGGGATTCCTATAACTCTTATATTTCCTTTCCTCATGGAGTCAGACAATTCCCGAAGTCTTTCTTCATTCTTTTTCCTTCATATTTCTCTTTCCTTTTCTGTTTTGGTTCGTTTTATTTCTGTGTCTTCAAGAGTGTTTATTCATTCTTCCATTTCATCTATTCTGTTTTCAGAATATTTCTATTCTGCTTTTCCCAGAGTTCTTTAGCTCCTCCATAAATCCTTTGATCTCCTGCATTTCCTTCACTTCCCTCTTTAGGGACTCAGTGTCATTCTTCTGATCATTGATTATTTTTCCCATATCATTTTTGACTTCTTTCAGTTTTTTAATCATGGCGATTTTAAATTCTCTATCAGGAAGGCTCAGAAGTTCTTCCAAGTCACTGTTCTTGCATTCTGGTGGGTTATTTTCTTTTTGTGATGTGTCTTTTCCTTGAGGACTTGCTTGCTTGCTTGCAGTTTTTCTTCTCCCTGCTGCTTGTTTTCTAATTTGTCCTATTGGGACACTGTGTCACTGGTATTGACTGGCATCTTTTTGGTGTGCTCTTTTTGGGATGTCAGAAACTGGTGGTCCAATCGAGTCAAAAACTGTTATGCCAAAAGTCCAGTAGGGCAGTGATACTATGAATATGTAGTGTTCGCTGTCACAGAAAATCTCCTTCTGTATTTGTTTAATTCCAGAGGTGGGTCTTGCGGTCCCACAGACTGCCCTGTCCATGGCTGGATCACCTGCTGGGCTCCAAATTGCTGGATCCCCCTCTGGGCTCCAACTGGTGGCCAGACAGGGCCTGGCTTGTGGGGGCTTTTCAGCTCACCTCTGGCTGTGGGGGCAGCCCTTTCCCAGTTCCACGCAGTCTAGGCAGATTCTGGACACAAAGATACCTGGTCTAAAATGGCGATTCAAGAGGGTACTTCCCTGCACCCACGGTATGCCCAGATGGTGGCTAGATCCCCCCTCTCTGTCTTTTCATTTTGATGCAAGTTTCTTTCATTGTGCAGGAGCTTTTTAGTTTGATGTAGTCTCATTTGTTCATTTTTGTTTTTGTTTCCCTTGCCATTGGAGCAACAGGACTTTTAACAAGTTGAAACAGACTATAAGAGGCAGAAAATAAAAAAACATAATTAATAAAGAAGGAACATATCAGATCTGGATGATGAATGGACAATAGATGAATAATGATGAATAGAAGATGGATGGATAGTGGATGAATTTATCTGAAAGCTCAGTTCCCAGTAGATGCTTGGAAATGTTTGAATGGATGGGGAGGAGGAGAAATGTATGAAAGGACTGAGTCAAAGGCAGAGAGTACAATCACCAATTCTCAGTCAGTTGAAGATGGTGACACACTTTCATGGGTTTCCTGGCTCTCTATCTCCATCGAAGCCAGGGCTAATACCAACTAAATCTGACCATTATATGAGAGAAGATCCCTTGCTAGTGGCACTACTGAGCTCTTTCTTCCATAAACACAACGTAGTCACCTAGGAGCTGGGGCTGGCTAACTTGTGCCATGAATATGCATGGAGGGAGGGGGCAGTGATGGACTGGAGGGGAGCAGAAATGAACGGATGACAGCAGCAAACCTCAGATCTTATTTTCAACTTTAATCTTCGATCCTTTTGTCAGGGTTTCCCTGGACCCCGCGGGGAGAAAGGTGACCGGAGTGAACGTGGAGAAAAGGTGGGGGCAGGTGGAGAGAAAACAGAGGCAGATGGAGGCTGGGAGGGGGCACAGGGCAGGCTGCAGACCCAGGCTCATCTCTCTGGTAAGTGTTGGAGGCCAGCCATAGCCATGACCCCATCTCCTCTTTGTACAGGGGGAGCGAGGTGTCCCAGGACGGAAAGGAGTGAAGGGCCAGAAGGGTGAACCGGGACCACCAGGCCTGGACCAGCCATGTCCTGTGGTACGTGTCAGAGCAGTTTAGGCACCTCAACCCATTCTTTGCTGCCCTAGGCTGGGTCCAACATCTTCCCAGTTCTCAGAGCTCAGCTGCACATCCCAGAAGTCAAACTGGCTCTGCCTGGGGTGCCCATGCTGACAGGCCGCCATTGCTAGCACTGCTGTCAAGCTCCTCTCACTCTGTTCCCAGGCACAGGGGATCCAACCCCTCTACAGAGATGAAAGCCTGGCCAGAGGCAGAGTCCCCTCAGCGTCCAGGGCCATAGGGGGAGTGGAAACTACCTTGCCTCTGAGTCTTTCCTCTCCACCCCTGAAAAAGGTTTTTTTGGTCTGGGGTGGTTCTACCTCTCCCCCTGAATCTCCATATGCCCTAGAGCCCCTTCTTTTCCTTTGCACACCCCCAATCTTTTTCCTTTCCATTTTCTCCCACAGCCCCCAGCCTGGTTTCTGAAATAACCAATTCAGTTTCCTCTTTCCAGAAGGGAGGAGGGTTTACATGTTGGACTCTTCCAGAGGAACTCAGAAAAGACCAGAAAAACACAACTGAGTTTCCATATGACCACATGTTCAGACCCAGCTCTGCTGCAGCCCCCAGAGCATGGAGAGGGGCCTCCAGCTATGATGTGTACAGGTCGCCTTCCAAAGGGGTACCAGAGCCAGGGACCCAGACCTCTGACATCCTTTGTCCCTTAGTCTCATCCATATAGTGGGACACCAATTCCTTCCTCTGTTGGTTTTGAGGAATCTATTAAGTAAAGACATGAACAGAGCAAAAGTACACACACAGAAATGCCAGGGACAGCAGGGGACAGGTGGCCCCATACCTCATGCCCTGGGCCAGGACTTCCCTCTAAGTCATAAGTGTGTGTCTTTGAAACAGGAGAATCCTAAATGCAGAAGCAAACAAGGGGCCCTGGGGTCCAGGGTCCTAACGAGGGGCAGTGGGCCCTGGCCTGTGCTATACGGTCTGGTCTGCTGTATGCTGTGCTGTGTTCTGCTGAGCCAGCCCTCTGGGTCGCCTGTGCCTGCGGCTCTGCCCTGCATTTCCTCGCCACCTGCCTTTGCATTCTCCCTTCCTCCCCACTTCCTTTCAGGCCCCAGCCTGT
The DNA here is from genome assembly GCF_014898055.3 of Talpa occidentalis. Taxonomy (NCBI): domain Eukaryota; kingdom Metazoa; phylum Chordata; class Mammalia; order Eulipotyphla; family Talpidae; genus Talpa; species Talpa occidentalis. Next base: position 70,347,087 of record NW_023605305.1, on the reverse strand, counting down.
ACTCCCACATGTCCTAGGCCTGTGCATGTGTCTCAGAATAGAGTGTGCGTTCACCATAAGAGTCCCAGGGACTCTAGGCTGAAGGTCAGCCTTTGTCCCTTTCTAGTTCCCCCAGTACAAGAAACCCATCCACTGCTCATGTAGGATGGCTGAGTTGCCCAGCTGGTGCCCCTAGACAAGGGTGTGGTGGCCACACCCTTGTCTAGTTTGTGCCCTGATGGCCTTCACCTGCCTCACTCTGTCTGCTACCCAGACAGACCTGAGAGGGATGCCATTTATTCACTCATGGAGAAAGCTCTCAGACCCCCAGTGAGAGGGACCAGGGCCACTGTCAAGACCACCAGGCAGGAAGCTATGCAGCCCCTCTCCCTCAGCAGGGCCAGCCCATGCCTTCTCCTGGCCTCAAATGTCCAGCCCACTGCCTGGTAGCCCACAGTGTCCTCCTGGTCTGCACAGTCCTTTGAAAGCACACTTGGGACAAGCAGTCAGGGGTCTTGTATCCTGAGACTGGCTACCCAGGGGTCAGGCATTCGAGCCTTGCCTTGGTGGCATCCGGCAGCCTCAGGTGGAAGCTCCTAGACTGCACCTCCCTGTAAAATGGCAGGGGTGTGTGGAATATAGAGAACCCCATCACTGAAGCCTCCTTCCTTTCTAGGGCCCCGACGGGCTGCCCGTGCCTGGCTGCTGGCATAAGGTACCTTGCAAAAAAGGGTCTCCCCCCAGACTGGGCGAAGGTAGGGGGAACAATGAGGGGTCCCAAGGTTGGGTGTCAGTGGCCTCCCATACAATCAGAGTGAATAATGGTTTCCCTTCACCACCCTAGTTTCAACTCTCCCATCGTGTGATCTGTGGTCCCGGGTGATTGTGTTCAACCCATCCTGTTGGTCATCCAGGCCCCACTAGTGCAAAACATCAGCACCCCTGGGACTTTGTCCAACTGCCCCACCATGAGGGTGTAGGGGCCAAGATCCAAGTGGTTTGGGGGCGCACCTGCTCCACAGATATATCAAGACAGGTGCCCAGGCCAGGGTGGATGCCTCATGACCCCTCCTCACCTTCAGTCTTTCCCTCCGCTTCCAGTGATCCCCAGGACCCAGGTCACAACCTGTACAGATCCATGTGGACTTTTTTAATGTTTGTAAAAAAAAAAAAAAACAGTAATATATTGATTTTTTTATGGGATGTCCCACCTGTGGCCTTTTAACATCTAAGAAGATGCCCACCCCGGCACGGGAATGACCAGCGTGTAAGGCTGCAGGAAAGTGGCTAGGCCAGTCGCCAGGAATGGTGTACCCATGGCTTTCTTGGAAGGAAACGAAGGCGAAAGTGCCTGGCTCAGGTGAGCCTGCAAAGACACCAGGTTGGGCCTTCGGTCCTGATCAGCAGAGAGACTCCAGCTGCCCCCTGTCCCCTGAAGCTCTGGAGCCCCCGGGCCTGACCCCATTCAAAAAGGTCAGAACTTGGACTAACACTGAAGATGCTCCCAGCCTCTCTGGCCTCAGTCAGAGCCAGCTTGCCCACTCTTTGGGGTCCCCCTAGGCCCTGGGCTCACCAGGGCAGGACAAGACTCTGGCCCAGCACTTGAAGTTGGATGCTAGAAGCTGTGGCAAGCAGCCTGGACAGATCTAGCTGCCGTCCAGTTCAGTAGACCTCAGGAAGCCAGCCTACGTCCTCTGATCCCAAGTAGAGACCAAGCACTGTGATCGCCATCATGTGGACCCAGCTGGTGGACCCAAATGGAGGGACCCCCATGATGCCCAAGTGCAGAGGACAATGGGGCACAGGCTGCAGTGGCTGCTACTTCCTATTTGTCTCCACGCCACCCAAAACAGGGACTTAGCTGGCCTGAGGAGACGGGCCTCCGGCTCAGAGCTCGGATTTCACTGGCCCCAAGTCTCCCACGCAGGAGAACTCTGGTCAGCCAGCCAAAATGGTCCTCCTGGACCATTTTGGATACAGGAAAAGAGCCTCAGGGCTGGTTCCCAGCCACCTGACCAGGGGGCCGTTGGGAGAAGAAGCTTCCCTCCTTCAGCCACCACTCTGGCCCAGCTACTTGCTTCTCCTCTCTGTATAGATGGATATCGCTGTGTTAATAAACTGCCAAGGTGTGTCTGGGTGTGTCTGTCCTTGCAGACTGCCCCTCACTGGGGTACCCCTGGGAAAGGTTTGACAAATAACAAAAAAAACCAACCCCATTCCTTTAAAGATCAAACTTCCTTTGTTAAATGATCCTTGAATTGGGTAGTATCCCGCCTGCTTTTATAAGCAGGAAGAAGCAAGATTAGGGATGAAGGAATTATTTCAGGCTTAGGCAGCCTGCATTTGGGGAATGCAAACAGGTCCCTAGCATGATCTCATCTTCCTTGGGGAATTGGAAAAGATGATCTCATTGGTGCCAGTCAGAAAATTCCATGCTCACCAGGTAGGAATCCAACCCTGGGGAGGCTGAAACCACAGAGGGTTTAAAATCACAGTTAAGCTAGGTCTTAAGTCTTTGTGGGCTTAACAAGTGCCTCCATCCTGGACCTCTTTTTTAACAGGTTTCAGTGTGTCCTTTGATGGGTGGTCAGAGATAAAGGGACTTTCCCTGGGCCCAGGCGGCCCTGGAAACCAGAGGAAGCAGTTCAGGTCAGGGAAAGATGGCGTTTAGAAGGAGGAAGACACGGACTAGAGGCCAGGACCTGCCGTTACTATCTGAGCCCTCTGACCAGTTGCATGCCTCACTGGGCCTTTGAGGAGTCCACTGACCAGTGACTGCTCTATAACAAATCACCTCTAAATGTGTTGCCCTGAAGCAATGGGCCCCTCTATTTCTGGCTTGCAGGGGGTTAAAGGGTTAATGGGCTCAGCAGGTGGTGGTTGCTCAAGTTCTCCCACACCTAGTGGGCAATGCTGACTCTCAGCTGAGAGGGCAGGAGTCCAGAACACCGGGCCTCCCTTTAATCTGGGCTTCCTCGAAACATGGCACTGGATTCCAAGGGTAAATGTCCTGGGTGGACCCGGTGAAAGTGAGGTCAGCTTGTATGGCCAAGCCTTAAAAGTCACATGGTTTCATTTCCTGCCAGAATTAGAAGTTTATCCCAATTCAAGGGAAAAGTGTCAGTCTCCTATTTTTCTTTAAAGGATTGATTTATTTATGCACACAAGAGCTGGGGTACAGGACAGAGGTGTGGAGGGTGAGAGGATTCACCAGAGACAGAGTAGGGAACCAAACAGGCAGATTGACTGAAATACACTGCTGAGGGGAGCAGCGGATGAGACAGGAGAGGTCTGCTGCGCTATGTGGGCCTCCTCCCTGGCTGGGCATCGAACTCGTGCTGCAGTGGCTGCTCATAGCTTCATAGGTTGTGTCTTAACCCCTTGTGCCACCAGTCCCTATTTTAAGAAGTAAATGTTGAGTTACAGATCTTTTTGCTATGCTCTTAGAAAATTCAACTTGCCACCTCATTTGACAGTGATGCTCACACCAGATTGTGGTCAAGTGAGAACAATTATGTGGAATACTTGAAGAACCTAGAACAGGTCAGGTGCCTGGAAGCACCCATGACTCAGTTCCCTCTCTCCTCCTGACACAAGACCAAACAAGTCTGACATAGTCGAACAGCATGTCTGTGCCTCTCATCCCAGCTGGTCCTACAACAACCCTGAGAGGGACCCAGGGAATGTGTCCCTGGTTCACAGATGACAACACCAGACACATGCAGGGTGGTATAGACGAGACAGTGTCTCCAGACTTATCCTTCCCCAAGCACTGAGGCCTACGGAGGGTCACAGAATGGGTAGTCCCCCCACCACGACATGCACATTGCTACATGACTCCCTTGATAAGCAGGAGAGGCCCAGCCACGATGGCAAAGAAGGAGGAACTCGTCAAGTCCCCACCTCTGTCTCCCTAAGTCGCCGCTGGTAATGGCAAACCACGCAGCTTACCAGTCATCCAGGTCCTTGGGGCTGTGATGACTGATGGAGGCCACTGGGCTTCCAAGAGTCTTTGGAGCACTAGCACCACATCTCACAAATCAACTGCACCCCACAGCTTGTCATCCACTCCTTCCTCCACCCAGGTACCTCCCGGGTACCTCATCAGCCTTTTGAAGGGCAGAAGCTGTGTGGTAGGTGTCACCAAGTCCGTGACATGTGGTAAGACTGAGGCTCCACAGGGAGAGTCGCCTACCCTGGGATGCAAAGCCAGGAGGTGGTGGCAGACTTGTGCCTGGCCTTCAGATGTCCTCCAATTCGTCTTTCTGAAATTGCCTGGAAGGCATGGAGTTTGCTAGGCAGCGCCAAAGATGGGGTATAATTAATGGGCAGATCTCCCTGGGGTGAAGTCATGTGTTCCCCTTCCCCCAGGAGGAGGCCATTCATGGCTAAACGCTGCCCTCTTGTGGCATCATACCACATATCCTCAGGTTGGCAAACAACCTAGAACCTACTGAGCCCTCCAAGAATTTGGAGTAGAAGCAAGAGATCACAGAAGAGTAAATGACTTGATCAAGGTCTGGAGCACCCTGCCTTCCAGCTGAGCCCTGAGAACGGTAGGGTCTCATCTGTTGCTAAGAAAGGTAGCTCTGCCTCACACTCCCATTTGAAAGAAAAGCTTGTTTATTGAACCCCACTCTGTTCCATGGTGGCTAAACTGATCACAAGCATTTCACTTTTGCAGATGAATGTGAGGCTTAGGAGCATTGGGCTCACCTAGGTCTCCTTCTTCCTGATCTGTGGGTATTGCTAGAGATGAAAGGGATGCTTATAGTTGTCTCAATAATTCAGGGACATTCCTAGCATTCAGCAGGCAGAGCTAAAGATATCAAACATTGGAAACATATGAGACAGTCCTGCCCAATGATAACTCATCTCACCAAGAACACCAGTGCTGCCTGCTTTGAGAAACACCATGCCCTGGATTCAAATCTTGACTAGTCACATCTCCCCCTTCCCCTGTTTTTGGCCTCCAATGGCACCCCCAAATGCAGGACATGAGATAACAGACAGAGGAATGCTTAGCAAGGGGTCAGGGCCAGGAAGGAGTGAGCTTTTATGAACAGGAAAATAGGAGAGGATTACCGCTGGTGTCCTGCCCCCTGTTGTAGATACTCTTGGCCAACTGGTCTGACATCCGATTGCATGGCCTCCAGACCCTGCACATCCCCCGAGCTTATGAGATATGGGCCAGGCCAGGCTGTAGTCTCCTCACTCCCTTCTCTGAGATTGGAAAAACCTCTGATTCAACTTGACTTATCTGAGCTTTCCTGGACCTATAATAAGACAGACCTGTGTTTGGGCTGCAAGATAGGGCCAATGATAGGAACCAAATGAGACATCCCTCATGCACACATTCCACTAAAAGCTGAAACCACAGGACATAGAGGCACCCATGGGTTTCTCCACCAAAGAGGAACAGATCCATTGAAATACCCACTGACCCCTCAGTCCCACTTATCTGTCACCTACAGGGGTGGGGGAGGAGCCCCAGAAAAGTATAGGCCACAAGCAACCTCTCTTGGTTAATTTGGGAGAAATTTTTTTCAAGAATCACACATAGGGTTCAATTCAACTCTGCAATGAAAAGAGAAATTCCATTCAGTTTGGGAATTTGAAAAAGTTTGGGAGGTAATAGTTGCAAAGTCCCTGAATTGTACACTTAAAATACTTAAGATGAAAAGTTCCATGTTATGTTTGTTACCACGATTTTCTTAAATGTCAACTGCTCTTTAATAAATATCTTGAGCATTTTACAGTTTTATGGGGTGAAAATGATATCAGCAAAAAGGAAGCAAAGTCTAAGTTGGGAGTGTGAAGAGGTAGACAGGAGAGCCAAACAGGGGCCTCCCCTTTCCCTGTTCACCCAGGACACCCCTTACCCTCAGATTGCAGCCCCAGGTTCTAGTTCTAGGGTTCATGGAGGCAGAAAGTCCCAGTGCCCGACACCAGGAAGGCAAATCGCTCTGCTATCCCAGCTTCCCAGGCCCTTGGGGGCATTTCCCTCTCACTCCCTGTACTGGGTGTCAGGCAGACCAGAGCTGGACTTCAGCCTCTGTTGCATATTTGCTGTGTTTCTGAGAGCAACGACCTTTCTCTTTCTGGGCTCCAGGTTCATGAGACCTCCTTTTTTTTTTTAATAATTTATTTATATTTTACATCATTGTTCTTTTTTTTTTTTTACAATGTTTGCTTTCTTTTCTCAGATGTAGTCCCCATAGAATTCCCACCACAAATTCACCCGTGCACCATCACCATAGTCCCTTGTGCTCTTCCCGCCCTCGTTTTGATCCCTCTCCCTCTTCCTCCCCTGCAGAATGCCTCTGATTTTAGTTGTCTGTTTATTTTTGTTTTGTTGTGTTGTTTTTTATTGTTATTTTTATTGTTTTTTTTTCCTGATCCCTTATTTGTTTCCCCTATAGTCCTCCTATAAGTGAAACCATCTCTTTGTATTTTAACACGGCATGGTGCAGATAGATCTGTTTTTCCCTGCCTGGATTCTAGCAGGAACGGTGCTTCCCTGAAGGCAGTGCCCGAGACCTCCTTGGTCAGCCCTTGCAGAAGCCCTGTGCCCGCCCTCTACTCTTCCTGCTGATCCTTCCTGCTGCTCAAATACCAGATCCTGCTCCAGTGCTTCACCTATCCTGAGCCTCCAGCTGTGGACCATACTGGGTGCCCCTAACACATTCCCAGTCATCACACGCGCCAGGTATTACAGTGCATGCCATTTTATGCACAATGAAAGCGACTCAGAGATTGAGCCCGAGGCTCCCCGGAGCGAGAACCGTTAGAGCTCAAAGCCCTGCTTGGGAGCTGGAAACATTGGCAGGGTCACCCGAGGACACTTCCCAGAGAAGGATCCGCGGGAAAAGGAGCGCGAGGCATGAGGTGCGTCTGGGGAGCAGGGCTACGGCAGCATTCGGCGAGGCGAGCACAAACCCGACTCCCGGGCAGAGATTCCCAAAGACCTAAGCGGTGGTGGGGAAGGCGTCAGCCTGGTCCGCGGAATGAATGAGATCCCAAAAGTGAAATAAACCACTGGGACACCGGACCAGCGGAGCGATCTGCGGGGGGCAGAGCCAAGGCGCACTGGGGCGGGGCCTGGGCGGGGCGGGGCCTGGGCGGGGCGGGGCCTGGGCGGGGCGGGGCCTGGGCGGGGCCTGGACGGGGCGGGGCCTGGACGGGGCGGGGCCTGGACGGGGCGGGGCCTGGGAGGCCGAGCCAGCGCGGGAGACCTCTCGGCGCTGAGTTCCCCCGCGCGACTGCCAGACACCATGGCCGCGGATCGGCGCTCCAAGGCCGAGACTCTGGCCCTGAGGCAGCGGCTGCTCAGGTACCGAGACGGTGGCGAGGCGGCGCGCCCACGCACGGCCAACGCGGAGCCAGCAGACTCCAGCCCCGCCCGACCTCCCCGGCCCCAGGTCCTCCGCCGCCCCCGCGCCGACCCGGCAGAGCCCTGGTCAGCCCGGCCGCTTCCCCCACCGCGTCCTCGCTGGGCCGCCAGCCTGCTCGCAAGCAGCTGCTCTCGAGCTCTTGGCAGCCTTTGCCCCCGCAGTCCGGAGCACCTCGCCCAGTGGCGACCCGCCAGCAAGGCCTGGACTTGGCCCGAGAATGACCCTGGAAGGAACCGAAAGTTCATTTCAGGGTGGGGTTGGGGGTCGTTTCACAGGCAACCTTAGAGAAAGCCCGCCCTTGACCTGTGAGGAGGGGTCTCCGTACAAGGGGCACGTGAGGCCGCAGCTGGCTGGACCGTGGGTCTCACGTAGCAGCAGGTCCACCTGGCTGGCAAGGGCCATTTAGGGCTAAAAGTCCCCAGCTAATAGGGGTGCCCTCCCTCACACCCATCCCAGCAAAGAGACACTGCCTTAGGGAGCCCCCCCTAAGCCAGTGGGTCTGGCTTGGTCACCTTGCCCCTACTCGCCCCCCCTCACCCCCCACCCAAGGGACCAATGTGTCCACATATGGAAATTAGGCTAAAATTACTTACGTTTTAGCGGTTTTCTTGCCCTATCCTTTTCCTCCTCTCCAGTCGCCTGTGGAATGGGAGGGTGAGGCAGGGAAGCACTATCTTGCCCTTCAAGCTTTTGTCCTTTCCAGAAAGGGTGGGGAAGGCCTTCTCCCTTAAGTCTTCAGTTGTGGCTGTCTACTCCTTGCCTGTCCCCACAGCTCCTCCTGCAGACTCTTTTTTCCTGAGGATCCTATTAAGATTGTCCGGGGCCAAGGGCAGTACATGTATGATGAACAGGGGAAAGAATACATCGATTGCATCAACAATGTGGCTCACGGTCAGTATCATGTCCCAGTCTGGTGGGGCAGGAGAAGAGCCCCAAGTCTGGGAACCTGGTCCAAGGGTGATCCTTAGGTTGCAGAGCTGTGGAGACAACTTGGGTGGGGCTGAACCAGCATCTGTGTGCAGAAGAGGCCCAGTCTTTTGGGTGTAGCGTTAGATGTTTCTAAGTGGTAACTATGCTAAATTGGGCAGAAGTCAAAAAATTGGGCAAGACTTGGAAATCTGGGGTCCAGTTCCCAGCCATGACCAGCAACAGAGCAGGACCATAGGCAAAAGCCAAGGGTCAAGCCCCAGTGCCGTCTCACATGCCAGACGAAGGAACTAAAGCAGGAATTCAGTTATCCAGATGGGGCCCACCAGAGCTGAAAAAAAGGGATTTCATGACTCAGCAGGCAATTTGGAGGTTAAAAGCAGGAACTCTAATCCTGGCTAGGTTCATATCCTTGCCCCTCCTCACCCCACTTTAGGGACTTTGTGATCTTGGGCAAGTTACTTAATTCTCTGTGCATCTGCAAAACAGATATAATACTAGGTATGCACCTCAAAGTATTTTGGAGGATTAAGTGAGTAGTGAGTTAATTTGTGTATCTTGCTTTGAATGTGCTTGGCATATAGTGTCTTAATAAATGTTCGCTGTTGTCATCATACCGACCCATTGATCGGCCAGTGTGAGCAACATTACCACAGGCATCCCTGATTAGTGAATTAAACCCATCAACAAGTGCTCTGTACCCCAAATCCCATGCCATCCCCTCTCCCCCCGACCCTGTTTCTCTCAAGGGAAAGGCCTTATGAAACTTCCTTTAAAAAAAAATGGGTTTTCTACCTAGGATTTCTACCAGAGAGCTTTTGCCTTCTGCCAAAATCTCTTTTCTAGATCTCCCTTTCTAGAACCAGCATCTCTTTTCCCTACCCCCATCTTCAGATTCCCTTTCCTCTCCACCTCTCCCTCCAGGTTCACAGATGGGGCCAGGGGGAGGCAGGGTGGGACTGGCTGAGCAGAGCTAATGTGTGATGGAGGGGGGCCTCTTCCAGTTGGGCACTGCCACCCTCTCGTGGTCCAAGCAGCACATGATCAGAACCAAGAGCTCAACACCAACTGCCGATTCCTACACGACAACATCGTGGATTACGCACAGAGGCTGTCCAAGACCCTGCCAGAGAAGCTCTGTGTGTTTTATTTCCTCAATTCTGGGTAAGTGGACTGCGGCCAGCCCCATCACAAGAACTGAGACGAAGATGTGGGTGTAGTATAATGTAGCCAAATGAGTGTTTACTCTAGAGAGGCAGCCCTCGCTGGGCTAGGTGACTGTGCAAACTTGCTGTAGACCCTAGTGCTTACTCTGTTGGATCTAGTTCCCTGGCCTTTTAGTAAGGAATGCCATTAACTCCCTCCCTGAGACAGCCTGTTGCTTTATTTCTGCTTTATGTACACAAAAGCACCTGGCTGGGGGCTACAGCCAAAATCCCTACCCTCAGCTGGTTGAGTAAGGACAGAAACATGAAGTCATTTTTCGAAGAAATACAAGATTACTAAAAGGGGCCTTTGTCTGGGGGGGATGTATAGGGTGTAATGAAGCACAGAAGCAGTAGCACGGACTGGCATGCTCTGTGAGGGTGAGGGAGGGCTTCCTTAAAAACATGGCATTAGACCATGAGCTCTCTAGGAGATAACTAAATGAGGAGTAAAGAAGGATGCTGCCCTGTCCGTCGGAATTGTTCTTGTCAAGGTTGGTCACCACACAAAACAGCCTGTGCAAAGGTCCTGCAGCATGGCACCCCAGCACATGTGAGGAACCAAAAGAAGCCAGCAAAGCTGGAGAGACGGTGCAAACCCACACTGGAGAGGGAGACAGTGTCCATCACACAGAATCTTATCTGCCAAGTGAGGAATCTGTTTTTATCATCGGAAGATTTTAATCAAGCAAGTGAGTCAGCAGGGCAGGCATGCACACCCTAGGGGCCAGTTCAGCCAGGTGACAGGTGGTGGTAGCTCATATTAGGAATAGCAGTGGAGACAGAAATGGCAAGGATGCTAGTTCACAGAACCCGGAGAGAACACTTCAACAAATCATAGGTTGTGGCATTGGGATTGTAGAGGTCAAACAACAGAAATGTATTTCCTCATCGTTCTGGAGGCTGGACAGCCAAGGTGCCCACAGGTTTGGTTTCTTTGAGGACTCTCTCCTTGGTTTACAGGTGGCCAACTTCTTACTGTGTCTCCACACAGCCTTTCCTCTGTGCATACACACCCCCGGTGTCCCTCTCTGTGTCCCAAACTCCCCTTGTTATCAGGACATCAATATGATTGGATTGGGGCCCATTTTAACTCATATCTTTGAAGGCTCTGTCTTCACAGTCCCATTCTGAGGTACTGGAGGGTTGGAGCTTCAACATTTGAATTTTGGGGGCACAATTCAGCCCATGACACCCCATTACCCATAGTAGAACTCGTCTGGTCCTCTTTTGGCACCCCGTTTCCATTATCCCAGTGATGTCTTTGCTTTGTTTTTTGGCTTTCATGGCACACACTAGAAGGTCAGGACTTGCCTGTTTTACTCACTATGCTTTCCCCAGCCCTTAGCGCAGAGGAGGCATTTGATAAATACTTACTACATGGATTTGAATGACTAACGTATAGTCTCCAGAGAACGTTCTTGCTGCTAGGAGGGCCCCTCCTTCCTTTTGGGTTTCTCTGTGGGAAGCAGGTAGCCAGGAGAGGAGTCCCTTGGGTGGCCATCCCTGCAGTGCTCACCTTCTCTGTTGTAGATCAGAAGCCAATGACCTGGCCCTGAGGCTGGCCCGCCGGTACACAGGACACTGGGATGTGGTGGTATTAGACCAGTAAGTGAGTGCCCCTCACCAACTTAGCTCCTCCAGAAGCTTGGGCCCACCATGTGTTGGAGATCTGTGAGGCTCTGACCTTGGATGCACTAGACAGGAGGGTGGAGGGGCCTGGACTGCTGAGGGAAGCATGAGGCAGTGGACTGGCCACTGAGGCACCCCACATATACCAAGGGTCCCTTTCCCCTGGTCCTGCCTTCTGGGAGAGCAGCATATAGGGAACAGAAATGCTTTGTAAGGATTGAGAGTTGGCCCCACAACATTTTTTGATATTAAAACTCTCCCCACTATAGCTCCCACATATTGAGCATCTGCTCTGCACAAGACCCAGGCCCAGGGGCTAGAGCATATGCCAAGTACGATTCAGAAAGCTTGGGTCAAAGGGGTTGACTGTATAGTGATCATGGCAGCTAGACTCTGGTGACAAGCATAAAGTACACAGATGTTGACGTGAGTCTGTAGAGCTATATAACATTATAATAAGCTAGTGTTACTTCAATTTAAAAAATCCATTACAACCCTGAAGGAGAGAAGAGAGAACTAACCCAGAGAGGGTGAATGACTAGCCACCATGTGAGTCCCCAGCCCTAGATTTGGGAGCTCCCAGATTTGAGTACCTCAGACTTGGGAGCTGTGTCAGAAAAGCTGATCTTCCCAGTGTGCCTCCTGAGGTGAGGAGGCTGTCATCTGGGCCAGGCAGGGAATATGCAGCCCTGGCCTGAACCCAGCCCCTTTCTCCTCCCCAGTGCTTATCACGGTCACCTGAGCTCCCTGATCGACATCAGTCCCTACAAGTTCCGGGACCTGGATGGCCAAAAGGAGTGGGTCCATGTGGTATGCACTGCCCAAGTGAGCAACAGGTCGGTGCCCGCCCCCCAGCCTTTGTGACAAATGCTGTCTCTCCCTTCAGGCACCCCTCCCAGACACCTACCGGGGTCCCTACCAGGAGGACCACCCCAATCCAGCTATGGCCTATGCCAACGAGGTGAAACGCATGGTCAGCAGTGTGCAGGAGAAGGGCAGGAAGGTAACTGCATCCACACGTGTCCAGTCCAGCGAACAGTAACTGTCACTTCCTCTGTTGCCACCCAGTGCTAATGCTAGGCAGCCCCCTCCTCCTTGGGAAGCCAGTAAGGGGCTATGTCCTGAGCACGGCAGGGATCCCAGGCCCAGACTGTGAGGGTGTGGCTGTGAAGGAGGGGCTGTGGAGGAGGTGCTGCCTGATTTCAGTCATAGGAGAGTAGGAGTTAGCCACCACAGGTGGGGTGGGGTGGGGAGTGCAAAAGGAAGGACATACCACATGGGTGCGGCCCGCATTGAGGTGAGGAGCCGCTGTGTGTGGGTCAGGCCGAGCTTGCAGGGGATGAACCTCCCAGCAGGCAGGACCTGTGTGCTGAGAACAGCTGGTGCTGTGCTGACGTCCCTCCGATCATGGGAGCCTCTCAAGGGTTTTCAGAGGGAGGGTAGAAAGACCAGGGGGTGCACTCAAATGAGGGCAGGTGATGTGAGGTTGGACCCAGAGCATGCAGGGGAGATGGGGAACAGCAGACAGGTGCCGTGTGAACCCTGGGAGAGCAGCGGCCATGGTGACAATAGAGGGAAGGCAATAAGCTTTTGGTGTGAGGCCCCCAGAAGGCCTTCCTGAGGGACTGGTGGCCAGGATATCGTAGACAGGCAGGCTTCCAAGGCTGATGAGGTCGGCCAAGTCAGACAAGGGCAGCTTGGCCTATGTTTTTCAGCAGCACTTACCAACCTTCCTTACATAAGACTGCTCTGGTGGCAGCAGGGGTGGGGGACCGTTTCCTACCCTATCACCCTCCCCTTGTGGCAGTAGTGGCCTCTGAAGTAGCCCCAAGGCAGAACTCAGCTTGGAAGTCACAGCCGTAAATGAAAAGCATCCTTGAAGAGTTTTAGCGGGACAGTGACCAGCCGTTTGGATGCAGGCGTCACCCTGGCAGGCAGTGGAGCGTGGACTGAAAGGCTAGATGGCCTCTGCAGGTGGCCGAGGCTGAAGGTGGATGCAGCAGTGTTGGGTGGAGGGAAGGGGGTACAGAGATGTTACAGAGTGGGGTCCAATGCTGTGCTGATAGAAGCAGGAGCCAGATTTCTGTCCTAGGAAGAAGGCACAGGAGTGGTGCAGGTCACCAGATGGAGGGACAGGGAAGGAACAGACTTGGGGGGGGGAAAAAAAACACTGGGCCCATCTGAGGCCTGCTAAGTACAAGGGGTCTGGAGGGATCCAGGTGGTGAGATCTGGTTTGAGGCCTGAAAGAAAACTGAGTCACAGACTTCAGATGCTATGTGAGCCAGAGAGAGGCCAAAGCGATGGCAGTGACTCATCCTGTTTGGCACCAGTTCTGAGGCAGCACTGGCAGAACACTTGCCACTCAGCACCCCCACCATGGTGTTCCCGACATCCCATCTGTCCCATCTCATCCACAGATTGCCGCCTTCTTCGCTGAGTCTCTGCCCAGTGTGGGCGGGCAGATCATTCCCCCTGCAGGCTACTTCCCAGAAGTGGCAAAGTGAGTAGGTGGGAGAGGATGCCCCAGGGAAAGCAGGACTGGAGGGGCTTCCCAACCTATGTTCCAAATTCCAACCTCAGCCTAACCTGTTTGCCCCTGAAGAAATAGTGGGCCCACCTTCCTTCGGCAGAGTGAGGATTCAGTCCAGACTCCGGGGCTAATCCCTCACTGCCATTCTCCGTCAGCTGTCTGTCCTCTGCACAGGCACATCCGCAGGGCCGGAGGGCTCTTTGTTGCGGACGAGATTCAAGTGGGCTTTGGCAGAGTGGGCAAGCACTTCTGGGCCTTCCAGCTGCAGGGGAACGACTTTGTCCCAGACATTGTCACCATGGGCAAGTCCATTGGCAATGGTCACCCTGTTGCCTGCGTGGCCACAACCCAAGCTGTGGCAAAAGCATTTGAAGCCACTGGCGTCGAGTACTTCAACACGGTGAGTGAAGCCTCCGAAGCTGGGAGCACTGAGCCCCCACAGACTCCTAAGGTGCTGTCCAGGGTGGGGTGCAGCAGGTCAGAGGGAAAAAAAAACAAAGCCTCTTCCGAAAGTAGCACTAATCCAAAAGCTGCCACAAGAAATCATGTCTTATGAAATATGTAGAAAGAACACAAACTTCCCCTTCTCCCTCCCAGCAGAAGCTGCCCACTGTGCTGGGTGCTGACTCCAAAGAGCCAGAGGAGGCATGGCTCCCTGTCCTGGGCATAGAGCTGAGGGCTTCCCTAAGTGAGGGTCCCTGTGTTGGCATGTTGAATGGGTGGGTGAGGGGAGCAATGTGGTCACCGGGGGCGTCTCTGTAAAGAGCTGAGGGTCTGGACTGCTCCTGAGTGCAGTGAGGAACCATGGAAGGGCTTTAATCTGGAGTGACAAGACCTGAAACACATTTGGGAAGGACCTCCAGCAATTAGTATGGAGAAAGAACTGGAAGACAGACTGTTCCACGCAGGAGAGGGGGAGGTCTAAATCTGGGTGTGGGGAAGAAAAGGAAGGAACAGAGTTTTGTGGGGCAGAACTCACTGGGACTTCCCAAAAAAGAGCCAGCTTGAACTGGGGACTGGAACATGTCAGGATTTGCAAGGTGGCCAAGATTTGGCCGAGAAGGTCATAAGGGGTGAAGGCTGTGCCTCAGCGACCTGTCACGCTAGGCTCAGGTGACAGAGCCTCTGTCCTGGACAGGTTCACTTTCAGGGAAGGCAGCCTTATAGACATGGCCACAGTAGCATGGAAAAGGGCTGAGCCAGTTTAGCGTGTTCACAGCTGAAGACGGGATACCAGGCAGGAGGTAGAGGAGGGGTGCAGGACACGCTGTGGAGGCTAAGTCCTGGGAGCTAGTTCTAGAGGATAAGGAGGAATTATTCCTGTGAGGAGCATGGAGTGTGTTGTATTAGGTGAAAGACAAACAGCCTGATGAAGCAGGATGCTAATTCTTGTTGCTTTATCACTCTTGAAGTGCGCATAGTTAGATTGTTCCATCCTTGGTTCAGAACGACTCCTTCTGTGTCCCTGCAAAGCCCTCATCGATTTCACCAATATTTTAAGCATCTAAGAAACCATCATCCCAAATGAAAGTTAGGACCTTGACAATAACCTATCCATTTGGCTGTCCTCCCACCCCAGGTAACCATCACTCTGACTCCCATGTTCATTAATTATTCTAGTTGTATGTTACTCCCCCAGAGCTGACTTCTTTATAACTGCAAGTTTGTGCCTTTTGACCACCTTCACTCATTTTGGCCCCACCTCTATCCTATCACATCCAGTCTCTAGCAATCACCAGTGGGTTCTCCATATTTATAGAGTCCAGGTTTTTGTTTGTTTTAGATTCTACACATAAGTGAGATCATATGATATTTGTCTTTCTCTGACAAGATATTTAGGCATGTTGTCACAAATGACGACATTCCTTTCTTTTTATGACTGAATAATATTCCATTGTGTGCACATGTGTACATGTATACACTTTTCCTTTATTCCTTCACCCAACAGTGCACACTTAAGTTGTTCCCGGGTCTTGGCTGCTATAAATAATGCTGCAGTGGACATGGGAGTGCATATACATCTTTTTGAGTTAGTGTTTTCATTTCATTTGGAAAATACTCAAAGTAAAATTGCTGGATCATATGGTTGGTTTGTTTATTTTTTTTAATTTTGACAAACTCCATGCTGTTTTCCATAGGGGCTGTGGTCAGTGTGCATTCCTACCAACAGGGCATGAGGGTTCCCTTTGTCCCACACCCTTGCCTGTGCTTATTTCTTGTTTTGAAGATAGCCACTCTCAGGCTGCAAGGTGATCATGCTGTGGGTTTTATTTGTATTTTCCCAATGACTAATGTTGAGCACCTTTCATGTACCTGTTGGACATTCATATGTCTTTAGAAAAGTGTCTATTCAGATCCTTTGCCCATTTTTTAATCATATGATCTGGATTTGTTTTTATTGTTATTGTTGAGTTGTAGGAATTCTTTAAATATTTTGGATATTAGCCCCTTATCAGACACATGATTTGCAAATATTTTCTCCCACTTGGTTGATCCTTTTTTTGTTGTTGATGTTTTCCTTTGCTGTGTCGAAGTTTTTTTTTAGTTTGATATATCCCTGCTTGTTTATTTTTGCTTTTGTTGCCTTTGCCTTTCATATCAAATCAAAGAAAATTATTGCCAAGTTGATATCAAGGAGCTTACCACCTGTGTTTTCTTCTAGGAATCTTATGGTTCCAAGTCTTACATTCAGGTCTTTAATCCATTTTGAGTTAACATTTTCGTATAGTGTAAGACAGTGGTTCAGTTTCATTCTTTTGCATGTGACTGTCCAATTTTCGTGGAATTCGATCTTTCATCACGTGAAATAAGATTTTCCATTCCTAATAATGATTTGTGTCTTAAATTTTATTTTATCTGCTTTTACAAACCTATTCCAGCTTTCTTTTGGCTAAAATATTCCTTATAATGTATTTTTCTACCCTCAGACTTTGTGTGTGCTCATGTTTTGTGTATTTCTTTTAACCTGTTTTTATGTAGAAGTTGTTATTTTCTACCTATATCTGTTATATTTGACTTTAAAGTGATGACTTTAGACAATTTAAATGTAACTAACATCTGGCCCTCTGTGATGGCCTAGGGTTTAAGTCTCACCACTACCACCACAACAGCCCACCGTGGTGGTCTGAGTTCCACCAGCCAGGGAGCTAAACCACATGGCGCAGCAGACCTCGCCTGTTTTGCCTGCTGCTCCCCTTAGTAGTATCTTTCAGTAAATTTGCCTGTTCTGCTCCCCACTCTGTCTCTGGTGAATCTTCTCACCCCCTGCCCGGTCTTCTAAACAAAAATAAATGAAATCTTTAAAAATAATAATTAATTAATGTAACTAACATCTTCATTATCATTTCGGTTTCTCATACTCTTCTGTCTCTTTTAGTCCTTCCTGTTTTAAGGATCTTACAAATACTTCACCCCAAATTATTTTCAATACCAGTTTTCACGTGGCAAACTTTCTAAGATCTTGTATGCCTACAAATAATTATATTGCACTCTCATGTTTAAATATTTTAGCTTAATATAAAATCTATGTTATTTTCTTCAATAACTTTATTTTTCTTTTAAGATTTATTTATGTGTACAAGAACTGGGGTATAAGCCAGAGGTGTGGGGTGAAAGGATTCACCAGAGACAGAGCAGGGAACAGAACAGGCAGATCTACTGAAATACACTGCTGAGGGGAGCAGCGGGTGAGACAGGAGAGGTCTGCTGTGCCATGTGGGTCACCTCCCTGGCTGGGGATTGAACTAGTACTGCAGTGGCTGCATATAGCTTCATAGGTTGCGTCTTAACTCCTTGTGCCACCAGGGAGGCCCCTATTTCCTTCAATACCTTCAAAAGTATATTCCATTGTTGCTTTGTACGCAGTGTTGCTATTGAAAAAACTGAAGTCACTGATTGTGTTTTAGTTATGAACTTCATATGCCATAAAATTTACTCTTTCCAATACCAGTTCAGTGGATTCAAATTCAAGTACAATTCAGTCATTTTTAGTATACTCAAACAAGTTGTATAACCATCACTGCTGTTGTAATTCCAGAACATTTGCATCACCAAAAAGCAAACCCTACACCCACTAGCAGCGGCTCCACGCTGACCTCTGTGCAGGCCCTGGCATTTAGCTTTCTGTCTCCACAGATTTGCCTGTCTTGCCATTTCATATAAATGGAATCCTTCAAGACATGACCTTTTGTATCCAACTTCTATCACATAGTATAATGCTTTCTCTTTTTTTTTAAGATTTATTTATTTATGTATACAAGAACTGGGGTACGGGCCAGAGGTGTGGGAGGTGAGGGGATTCACCAGAGACAGAGTGGGGAACAGAACAGGTGGACTGACTCAAATACACTGCTGAGGGGAGCAGCAAGCAAGACAAGAGAGGTCTCCTGCACCATGTGGGTATCTCCCTGGCTGGGGATCGAACTCATGCTGTAGAGGCTGCAAGCAGCTTCACAGTACTGTGCTTAACCCCTTGTGCCACCAGGGAGGCCCACATACTATATTTTCAAAGTTTGTTCATGTTATGGCATGAAGCAGCACTTAATTCCTTTTTATGGGTAATATTTTACTCATGAATATATCCTGTTTTATTTATCCATTCTTCAATGAATGAAAATTTGGATTGTTTCCACATCTTGGCTATTACAAATAATGCTGCAGTGAACATTTGTGTACATGGCTGTGTGTGTGTATATATGTTTTTATAATAGATTTTCAGTTCTATTGAGAATATACCTATTAGTGGAATTGCGGGGTCATGTGGCAACTCTGTTTGACCTTTTGAGGAATGACAGACTGTTTCCAAATAGCTGTTTCCAAGACCAACCCATGCCCACCAGCAATATATAAGGATTCCAATTTCGCTATATTCTCTCCAGTACCTGTTAATTTCTGTCCTCACAGCCATCCTAGTGAGTGTGAAGTTGCATCTCATTTTTAATTTGCATTTCCCTCATGGCTAATGATGGATGTTAAGCTTCTTTTCATCTGCTGTTGACCACTGGGTTGTATTCTTTGGAGAAATGTCCATTCAAATCATTTACCCATTTTTTTAAATTGGATTATATTTTTAGTGTGAAATTGTAAGAATTCTTTATGTCTTAAATACCAGATCCTTCTCAAATACATAATTTGTAAATATTTTCCTCCATTCTATCTGGATTGTCTTTTCACTTTCTCGATGTCTTTAAAGATTGATTTATTTATACATACAAGAACTGGGATGTAAGCCAGAGGTGCAGAGGGAGAGAGGATTCACCAAAAAGAGTAGGGAGAGGAACAGGCAGATCCACTGAAACACACTGCTGAAGAGAGCAGCAGGCAAGACAGGAGAGGTCTGCAGCGCCATGGGGGTGGCTCCCTGGCCAGCCAGGGATCGAACTCATCTAACTGGTGCTGCAGTGGCTGGCCATAGCTTGACAGCACTGTCTGTAACCCCTGCACCACCAAGGAGGCCCTGAAGTTTGTTTTTCCCACCACCACCCCATATAGCCCTTTGACTGTTTTTCTCTCCCCTCTCCTTCACTTCTTTTTTTTTTTTTTTCAAAGATTTATTTATTTATTTATGCACACAAGAACTGGGGTACAGGCCAGAGGTGCGGGGGGTGAGAGGATTCACCAGAGACAGAGTAGGGAACAGGACAGGCAGATGTACTGAAATAGTCTGCTGAGGAGAGCAGCGGGCGAGACAGGAGAGATCTGCCGCGCCATGTGGAATTCTCGCTGGCCGGCCAGGATCAAGCCCACACTGCAGAGGCTGCGGACAGCTTCACGGTGCGGCGCTCAACTGCCTGCGCCACCAGGGAGGCCCTATGGCCACTTGTTTTTTAAGTGTTTCACTTTGCCAAATTGTCCGTTATGTAAATGTCCAATATTTGTCTTTGTCATTCTGACAAAGACAGACAATATTTGTCTGTCATTGCTTAACTACACGTAATTCCCTTCAACTCCTTCCATTTTGCTGTAAATGGCTGCATTTCATCTTTCCTTATGCCTGAACAGTATTTCATTGTGTGGATATTTCTTGAACCAGTCCTCTGTCAATCAGCACTTAGGTGGCCTCCATGTCCTAACTGCAGTAAACACTAGAGCATGTAGTTTTTTGAGTGGAGAGTTTCAATATTTGGACAGATGTCCAAGAGTGGGATTGCTGAGCCATACACCATTTTTTGTTTTTTAATCCAGATCGATTTCCAGAATGGTTACACCAGTTTACATTCCTACCCACAGTATTGTGTGGTTCTTTTTTCTCCACTTCCTCTCCAGCACTTCCTGGTTGTTGTTGTTTTTGTTGTTTTTTTTTTAATATGTGCCATTCTCAATGGTATATCTCATTGTGGTTTTAACCTGCATCTCCCTTATTAAAAATAAAGATCAACATTTTTCCATATCTATTGGCCTTTTGGATATCCTCTTTGGTGAATTGGCCAGATATGCTGCCCATTTATTAATTGGGTTGTTTTTTATAAATCATGGGGTTTAGGGCCTCCCTGGTGTGGCAAGGGGTTAAATCGCAGCACTATGAAGCTATCAGCAGTTCGATCCCTGGCCAAGGAGGTGACCCACATGGCACAGCAGACCTCTCCTGTCTCGCCCGCTGTTCCCCTCAGCAGACTATTTCAGTACATCTGCCTGTTCTGCTCCCCACTCTGTCTCTGGTGAATCCCCCAACCTCACCTCCCACCTCTGACCTACACCCCAGCTCTTGTATGCATAAATAAAATAAATCTTAAAAAAATTAAAATCTTGGGTATTAGCTCCTTGTCAGTCATGTAATGTGTAAATATTTTCTCCCATTCAGCAGTCCTTTTAATCTATTTATATTTTCTTTCACTATGTAAAAGCTTTTTAATGAGATCATCCCAATTGTTTATTTTCCTTGCCATAGAGGTTGAGTATTCAAAAACATGTGTATCACTGATGTTGTGAACATTGCCAATGTTTCGTTGAAGCACAAGTTTTTAATTTTGATAAAGTTCAGTTTATTTTTCTTTGGTTATTTGTGCTTTGGACTCATATCTAACCATTGCCTGATCAAACAACATGAAGATTTCATTTTGTTTTCTTCTAAAATTATACAGTTTTAGCTCTTACATTAAGGTCTTTGATCCATTTTAACCCCTTTTTGTGTCAGGTATGAAGTAGCAGGTAAGGTAACTGGAGTCTTTTGCACATGGCTATCCTGTTGTCCCAATACCATTTGCTGAAAAATGTTCTCTTATTGAGTGGTCTTGGCACCCTTTTCAAGAATCAATTGATCATAAATGTATGCATTTTGTGTACTCTTGATTTTGTTCCATTGATTAGTTGATCTTTCCTCAGCTGCACAGTCTATTTTATTAAGATATTATTTATTTTTGCATAGAAGAATGGGGGTGCAGGCCAGAGGTGCAGGGATTGAGAGGATTCACCAGAGACAGAGAGGAGAACAGAACAGGCAGACTGACTGAAGTACACTGCTGAGGGGAGCAGTGGGTGAGACAGGAGAGGTCTGCGCGCCATGTGGGTTTAGCTCCCTGGCTGGAGATTGAACTCCGGCATGAATAGTGATAGCACTGAGGCTTAACCCTTAAGCCACCAGGGAGGCCCCTGGGCAGTCTAGACTGTTACAGCTTTGCAATGTTTTGAAATCAGGACGTGAGTCCCAAAAAGTGAGAAATGCTTGTGTATTGTGAACTGATCACTACAATAAGTCTTACATCCATCACTAGTTATTTTTTTTCTTGTAATAAGAATTTTTAAGGCCTGCTCTCAGCAATGTACATGATAGTTGTTACTGACAATAGTCCCCATGCTGTACATTTCACCCGTGTCTTTTTTTTTTTTTTAAGATTTATTTATTTATACAAGCACTGAGTACAGTCAGAAGCGCGGGAGGGTGAGAGAATTCACCAGAGCCAGAGCGGGGAGCAGAGCAGGCAGAAGGACCGAAGTACACTGCTGAGGGGAGCAGCGGGCGGCAGGAGAGGTCTGCGCGCCATGCGGGACCCTCCTCCAGTGGCCGGGGAGCAGCCGGGGATCGAACTGGCCCTGCAGAGGCTGCGGGCAGCTTCGCAACCCAGCGCTCAACCGCTGCGCCACCGGGGAGGCCCTGTGTCTTATTTTTTTAATAACTAGAAGTTTGTATCTTTGATCACCTTCACGCATTTCACCCACCTTCCTGTCTTTTGATGGCTTGTTAAGTCTAGGTATGGAACTCATTAGTTTATTCTATTGGAGTTCATTGAGCCAATTGGATATGTAAATTGTTCTTGGATTTTTTTCGCTAAATCAAATTTGGGAAGTTTTTTTTTTTTTTTTTTTTTTTTTATTTATTTTATTTGTTTGTTTATACATGCACTGGGTACAGTCAGAAGCGCGGGAGGGTGAGAGAATTCACCAGAGCCAGAGCGGGGAGCAGAGCAGGCAGAAGGACCGAAGCACACTGCTGAGGGGAGCAGCGGGCGGCAGGAGAGGTCTGCGCGCCACGTGGGATCCTCCTCCGGTGGCCGGGGAGCAGCTGGGGATCGAACCGGCGCCGCAGAGGCCGCGGGCAGCTTCACAACCCAATGCTCAACCGCTGCGCCACCGGGGAGGCCCAAATTTGGGAAGTTTTGATCATTGTTTCTTCTATTCTTTCTCCCCTTTTTCTGGGACTCCCATTTGGTATATGTTCACATCCACTGTTGTGCCCCACAGACCTCTGACGCTGTGTTCAGTTTTTTGTTTTCTTTTCTCAATGACGTATCTTCAAGTTTTGCTCATTCTTCCTCTGCCTGCCCAAATCTGGAGTAAAGCCTCCTCTAGTGATTTTTTCATTATAGTTCTACTTTTAACTCCAGAATTTCTATTTGGTTTTTATCATTTCTGTCTCTTGTTTGATATTCTGTATTAGGTGATACATCATTTTCATAATTTGCTTTTTAGTTCTTTAGATGATATGGTTTCCTTTAGTTCTTTTGACATATTTATAACAGCTGATTTAAATCCTTATGTAAGGACTTTAGATAGGGTTTCCTTGGGGATTGCTTCTCCCACACTCCACCCCTATATATGGACCATAGTTTCTCCTTTCTCTGTACATTGCATAATTTTCTGTTGAAAATTGTACAATTTAGGGGCCTCCCTGGTGGTGCAGGGGGTTAAGACGCAACCTATGAAGCTATCCACGGCCACTACAGCACGAGTTCGATCACCGGCCAGGGAGCTACCCACATGGCGCAGCCGACCTCTCCTGTCTCACCTGCTGCTCCCCTCAGCAGTGTATTTCAGTCACTCTGCCTATTCTGTTCCCTGCTGTCTCTGGTGAATCCTCTCACCTCCACACCTCTGGCCTGTACCCCAGCTCTTGTATCCATAAATAAATCTTTTTTTAAAAATTGTACAATTTAAATAATATAATGGACCTCCCTGGTGGCCTAGGAGTTAAGTCTCAGCACTATCACCACTTCAGCCTGAGTTCAATCTCCAGCCAGGGAGCTACCCACATTGCACAGCACACTGCTCCTGTCTTGCCCGCTGTTCCCCTCAGCAGTATATTTCAGTAGAGCCACCTGTTCTGCTCCCTACTCTGGCTCTGGTGTATCCTCTCACCCTCTACACGAAAATAAATAAAAACTAATAAGTAGATAAATAATGTGGCAACTTTAGAAATCATATTCCCTCCCCATGGTTTATTGTTGTTGTTGCCTATTTGTATTGTTTTTTTTTTCTGAACTAATTCTGTAAAATCTTGTGTTCTTTGTCATGTGTCACTGTATTAGCCTAGTTGCTTAGTGGTCATCTGATGATTAGACAGAAATCTCAACTGTCTGGAAGTGAGAAATCTCTCAGCCTTTGACAAGGGGTACTGGGTGCACGTTGGGGCATGCCTTCAACTCTCAGCCACATGGTTTACACCTCCATCTCAACCCTTACTTCCTCCTTCTTCAGAGCTTCAAGGTAGCCAATGGTGAGAGCTCAGGGTTTTCTGGGCCTTTCCTAAATATGTACATAGCACTGGGCATGAGCATAGCCCTATGCATATGCATGGCTTTCTAGATTCCCAGGATAATGCTTTTTTTCATTTCCTTTCTTTTGTTCCTCTGGAGTCATCTTGAGGGAAGACCTTTCTATTATGCTTGTTTGGCATCTTGGCTAAGTCATGATTCTAAACCAAAGATGTTATTAGTAGGTAGATACTCACATTTTAAGGAGTTCACAGTTATTGATAGTAAACAATAAGCAGCCTCAAACCAGCCTGTGTCCATCACACACAATTTATTTTGGACATATCAGAAAGCTGTCTTATAGTAGAAACACCTAGGAAGCGTCGTGTGATCTCAGGTATGAGATTTTCAAGATGGTCTACAGGATGCCAGTACTCACCCATTATAATGGCTGCAATTAAAAAGACTCACAATTCCAAATGTTTTTGAGAGTGTGGAATTGGAATTTCATAATCTAATGGTGTGTTTGTAATGTCTCTACCACTTTGGAAAGCAGTCTCACAGAAAGCAGTTTCACAAAAGTTAGCCATACTTTTATCATACAACCCAGTAGTTCCACACCAAATGAGAATGTATGGTTACGAAAAGACTTGTCAATAAATGTTCGTAAGTGCTTTATTCATCACAGCCAAAAATCAAAATAACCCAAGGTTCCATCAACAGGAGACTGGGTGAATCTGTGGTATGCCCATACAATGGAATACTATGCAGCAATAAAACTACTGAAATACACAATATTGATACATTTCCAAAACATGCTGAGCAGAAGCCAGGCACCAAAAGGCCCATATTCTGTGATTCCATTTATATGACAGTCTGGAAGAGGCAAAATTATATAGTGACAAAAGCAGGTCCACTGCTGCTTTTGAATGACATTTTTAAAATATGCAGCTGATTGTATTATACTTCAGTAAAATTGATTTTTTAAAAAACAGTTAAAAAGGTCTACAAGAGCCACCCTTGATGGTGACTCTAAACACAGGTTCCCCTATGGACACCGGCAGGGCCAGGTAAGGGCAAATGAGTCAAAGCATTGAGAGTGCCTTGTGGGCACAGCCCAAGCCCAAGCGGCCAGATAAGCTGGGTTTGTGAGAAATATGGTTTCGTGTGGATTCTCTTATTTTAAAATGTTAGCACCTAATCCAAAACTTATAATGGGCAGCTCTCCTCCCTGCCCACCTGTGACTATGCAGCAGTCTTTTTTCCTTTCTCCTTTTGCTAATAAACCTGTCATTTAAAAATGTTCAAAAAAATAAACCTTTTAACATGCCACACAAGCTAAGCAAAATGAATCCAAAGCTGCATGCACCCTAAAATGTGCCACAGGCTCAGAAAGTTGAGCCATGAACTGTGTGAATCAGTGGCTTTTCTTGGGTGTGGCTTTGGCATGCTGCTCTTGACCCTCCTTGAAGGGGGTGGTAGAAACCAGTCTGATGCTATGACTCTGTACCATGGGCCCTAAATTACTTGACAATACACCAGTTGCGGGAATGCACAGCACACCCTCTCTCCAGCTCTCTTTGTGGCCCCTGGAATTCCTAACGTGGATTACAGTCACAGTAGCACCTGGAAAAGCAGGACAGCCCACAGGGCCTCAGGGGATCCCCATTTACAGCTGAGCACTGAAGGGTTCAGGCCAATGCTCTTAAAGTGCCCCTAGGATGTGTGGCACTTGCTGCCTTCACCCTCCCTGGGGATGCTCTGCTGGGCACCTGACATGCCTTGTCCCCTGGCTCAGTTCGGGGGGAACCCAGTGTCCTGTGCTGTGGGCCTCGCTGTCTTGGACGTCCTGGAGAAGGAGCAGCTGCAGGCTCACGCTGCCTGTGTCGGCAGCTTCCTGATGAAGCTCCTCGGGCAGCAGAAAGCCAAACATCCCATCATCGGGGACATCAGGTGAGGCTCTGAGCCAACAGTCACCACTGCCAACCCAGCACCTGCTGGGCTCTGGAGTGGTATCTTCCTTCACCTCCTCACCCCCTCATTGGCGGGAGTTTTTATCTCCACGGAGGAACTGAAACACTGCACTGTGACAGCGCCAAGATAATTGCTCCAGAAAGGGCAAAAGCCAGCCTTCAAACTTAACTTTCAACGGCCCCCCTCCTCCACTTCCTCATCACAGTTACTTTCTGAAACTGTTTCCCACCCTCCAGGGGTCCCTACTACTCTCAGCCTCCCTAGGAGGCCGAGGTAACAATTCCCAGTGAACTTTTCAATGGGTGTTTGGCTAAGACCAAGGACTATGGTCCTCAGGCCTGGCCTGAGATGCCACCTTCTGTTCCAGGGGCGCTGGGCTCTTCGTTGGTGTGGATCTGATTAAAGACAAGGCAACAAGAACACCAGCAACTGAAGAGGCCGCCTACTTGGTATCCAGGTACTTTTTTCTTGAAACATGTCTTTGCAGTACCTCTCCTTTCGCTGTTACCAGGCATTGCGCCCAAAGGGGGTGGGCTTCAGAGCCTCTGGGGGGACGGGGTGGTGGGAACAGCTTAATTGTGCATCCCAACCACTCTGCACATGGAGAAAATGGCCCACCAGGCCTGGATCCCCAGCAGCACCAATCAGACCCAGGCTGCCTAAGAGAAGCACTTCTCCAGAGCCTCACTGGGGTCTATATGTAGCACTCCCCACCCCCATTCCCAAAGCAATGGGTTTTAGGGGTGGCCAAGACTCAGATGCCCCAGCACTTTTCCTGTTTTGCTTATTCTCACTTGGCAGGACCCGAGCCTTGGGGCCTTCCCCTCCTGGCATGATTTCTTTTTTGTCTTCTTTCCTAACGCCTGTTACTCCCCTCCTCTTCTACCTCAACTTCTAAGATGTATATATTCTTGCTCAGATTGTAAAGTGGACTGTTCTGAATTCAGTTTAAAAAAAAAAAAACCCCAGACATGTTATTTGAGACTAACCCTAAGTGGCCCTCAGTCTCCATGGCCTCTACTAGTTAGGCACAGCCACCACCTCACCCTCCTTTCCAAAAGCTTGCAAGTCACGGACTCAGTAATCCACTAGGGACTTACAGAAACCAAGCTGGAGATGTCCCGCCAATCACACTGCTAGGCAGTGGCAGAGCTAGCTGGATGTAAAGTCCAGACCTTGTTCTAGCAGTGGCCAGTGCCAGGCAGAAAGGGAGCACAAGGCAAGCTAAGGACATGCCCCAAATTGGGAGGCATGTGTGGTCATTAGTGTGTAAAGTCTTATCAGAAGCCCCACCACCACCACCCCAAGGACAAAGTAACTTCCTGAAGTGCCAATGAGCCTCCGACAATGATAATGGTGAGTAGGGTAGTCTTCCCAAAAAGAACTTGAAATTAAAACTGGTTAGTGCCACCTGAGATTACAAAATAACCTAAGGGTAAGGTGCAGAATCAGGTTGACAGGGAAGTTACTGCTCTACATGTGCAAATGGTAGGCATCTTCCACCCAGAGTAAACCGTAGGTGTCACATGAGCCAGACTTAAGTGAGAAATGCAGGAACCCTTACTATCCACATTGGTGCCCCCATGTGGCTCGAGATGAGGCAAGGCCCCACCTCAGGTGCAACAGGCTTAGCACCGGGTACTAGGCACCTCAGGCTGGGGCCGCAAGAGGATTGTGTAGGCATGAGAGGTACAATGGTGTGTCCTGGTATGAACTGGCCTATGATCGGCTTTGAGGGCAGTGTGGCTGAAGCTCCAACCATGAGGCCAAGGTCATGTGAAGGGTCCTTGGTGGTACTTACAGGCTGAAGGAGAACTTTATTTTGTTGAGCACTGATGGCCCCGGGAAGAACGTGCTGAAGTTTAAGCCCCCAATGTGCTTCAGCCTGGACAACGCAAGACACGTGGTGGCAAAGCTGGATAACATCCTGACAGTTAAGTAGTTCATTTATCTCTGGAGCCCACCCAGAGTATGCCCTGGACAGTGTAGGGAGCAGCAAATGAAGAGAATCCTCCTTTCTGTTCTTGCCTGTACCTGGGAAAAGCTTCCTAAGTCAAGTAAGTCCCAAATGTATTGTGAGTATGGAGACCCCTGTGTTCTTAACCCTCCCTTGAAAGGTGGCAGGACCCTCATGGCTATATTTGAAAGTAGGATCTTTAGCTACTAAAATGAGTTTTGCATCCAGGACTGTTGACATGCAAAATGAGTGCTCTTCACATTTCCAATCCCCCAGAGAAAGCTTAAGTCAACCCAATTCAACTTGCCTGTGCACTAACAGACTGCTCAGTGGGGGGGCCCTAAATAGGCCAAACCCCTTCTCATGGTAGAGATCAGAGAAGCCCGCCCCCCCCCCCCACACACACACTCTCTCTCTCTCATCCCAGCTCACTGGAGATAAGAGGGGCCCAGTCCCTGTTAACAATTGGAGTTGGCACAAGACCTGCTTGGGGAAAGGAATGAATTTTCAGTGAGCCTGGGGGAGGAAAGAACTAGGGGGGCTTGAGGTCTTCAGCAGAGGCAAAAAGGTTGAAATCTAATTATCTTTTTTCAGACATGGAAGAAAAGGTGAAAAGTTGTGAGACGCTGAGGCTAGAGCCAGGAGGCAGCCCTGGTCCTTTAGGTGAGTGGGCCTATGCCTCTTGCTCTTGAGACCCTTGCCATCAACATGGCTCTTTACTCCTCTGCAACTCAAGCTTCCCTCTCCCATAAGCCAGCTTGTTCAATACTGGCTCTAGCTAGCCCCAGGGCTCATCCCCATCAGAAATACTTGCAAATGGACCGCAAGGAATGGCCCCTATGACATTGCCCCACCTTGCTGGGATCAACAATCTCATTTCCCTAGGCCAAATCAGGTTTTCCCAAGCACCCCATAGTCACACTGCCCCGGGGACAGTAACCCTCAGTTTACTTCCTGCATAGCTGCCTGACACCTCCAGCATTTTCTCTAAAAAAATTAAAAGTCCTGGGCAGAGCAGAGTCAAGAAGGTCATGGAAGGTACTGGAGGGCTTTCCAAAATGATCAGCAGCCTCAGTTCAGCCCCGACCGGGCCAAGCTGAGTAAAAGCTTGATGCAGGAGGTGGCCCCAGCACCCGGAGGCACCTAACACCCCCTGTTCATAGCATACCCCACACTCACCCAGGTTTGGGGGTTTTTAAATTTTTATTTCAAAAGCTTGGATAGCTTCAATATCCAGGTCGTGGCAAAATCAGGACACGTGTAAAATACCTTACAATACATTAGATTCCCAAAAGGTACCAAAAAGTACAGTAAAATTAACACTTCCATTACAGGAAATGTATGACACAAATAATATAAAATTAAATGGTGAAAAAAAGGTGACACTGGTTTCCTAAGATACAGTTTTACTCTTTACAACCAGGGTCCACAGGTCCAGGCTGCAGAGCGGCAGCGGGAAGCAGACCCTCCAATCTGGTTCTGGGTAACCTGTTACTAAAATTAGCCCATATTGCCGCTCGGGACTGAGACCCACACGCTGCCTAAAACTAGAGCTCTGGAAATAGTAAACAGGAGAGTGATTTCCAAGGGGAAAATTTTAAATAAGATGCACATGGGATAGGCCATAGAAAGTTTGCCAAGTTAAATTTGGTACATAATTGTTTGTGTTCACTTGATATCCAAACAAAGCGTGTGCGGTCAGCTGGGCACTCCTGCAGAAGCCTCAGTATGGCTTGTAGTTATTCTGGTGGCCACCGCGTCGCTGGCTCTTCCCGTAATTTGTACTACCCTGACCTAGGGACAAGAACAATGATGATAGCAGCTACAACTTACTGAATATTTACCCCTGTGCCAGGCGCTTGACATGCATCCTCGTCGGAGCCAAGATACTTTCCCCACCTTCTGATACCCGTAAGCTCAAGAGGTCAAATTTCATAGCTCCAGTGACCGAGCCAGGCCACAAAGCCCAGCCTGTCAGACTCCAAAGCCCCTGCTGCCAATGGCCCCTGCGCTGTCTGTCCTGCCTCCCGGGTGGGTGAGCGGATGGGGCCTCCCTCTCTCCTACTTACTGTAGTCGTAGCCGGGGCCGTAGCCGTAATAGCCATAGGGCGAGTAGTCGTAGCCGCCATAGCCGGGCCCGTAGCCCTGCTGGTAGCCGTAGCCCTGGTTCCAGTAGTTGCCGTAGCCCTGATTCCAACTCTGACTCTGACCTGTGGGGGGAGCAGGGCACAGGGGCCCATGGACCATTTAGCACACGCAGGAGCTAGGATGGAGGAAATCCTGCCCTTTGGGTGGCGGGGTTACTATGGCAACTGAGGTAGAAATCAAGGAATTGCTATCATAGTATAGAGGGCCTGGGTCCAGCTCTGTACCTGAGACCCGAGCAAGGGATCAGAGGTCAGACAGAATAGGACAGAACACTAACTTTGCTCCAGACCAACGAGGCAGCAGCTCACTCACTGGAATCACCCTGATCACCACCACCCCCTTTCCCTGGCAGCTTGGCCTTGATAAGGATGGAGTTCAGGCTTTGGAGTCAGAGGGGCCTGGGACCAAAGGAGGTAAAGCGCCTGGCACAGCCCTACATTGTGCCCACCCCACCCACGGGTGTACCAAGACTCAGGACTGCCATAGAGCCAAGCACAACCCGTTGTACCTCCCAACCTTGAGCGTGTAGCGCAAAGGACCCCTCTGCCCCATGACCCCAAGCCACACAAGAAACTGGCTCTTCCATTCCAAGCAGCAACAGCACCTCAGCCCAAGAGAACCATTGTGGCTCCTGCCCACCTGATCCATCAAGCACCAGGGGCCAGAGAGCCCCCAAGACAGGCAGAGCAGCTCCATGCAGGCAGGGCAACAAGACCCATGTTCATCTGGGTTCTACTCACCTCCACTTCCGCCACCGCCACCACTGCCACGGTTTCCTCGGTTGCGGTTACCGCGACCCCCAGAACCATACTGCTGCTGCTGATAGACCTCTTTGGGCTGGGCCACCTTGATTTCACACTGAAAAGTCAAGAGGACAGTGGGTCAGGGACCATGCACAGACCCTCACTGATGAACAACCCTCACTGATGAACATTCAGATGGCAGATCTGGCCCATCACTTCAAAACCAAAATATGCTGGGGTGGGAAGTCACATCAGGCTAGCAACTCTCAGCACAACCGAAACCTAGATGGACAAGCCTCACACTAGGGCCTTTCTGCTGTGGGCAGGTGACATGTCAAAGTGGAAGACGACCAATGACACCCAGTCCATTGTATTTAGACCGCACCAAGTGGCAAGACTGATGCTACATTGTCCTACTGGACAAGGGAATCAGATGGTTTTCTGGATGAAAAAGCCTTATGGGATAAGGAGGCTTTCTAACTCTTTTTTTTTTTTTCTTTTATAGAAGAAATGAAGCATCCCACCACCCAGTAAATCCACCTCTGCTGACCCTGACCTCCATCAAGTCAGCCCAAGCAGGGCTTGCCTGGGGCCATGCTGCAACCCCATCCTCTTTCAACACTGATCACTGTTGGGATGGGCCAGCTATCTGTCCCCTCAGGGTCCAGAATCAATTATTCTTTTGCTCAAAAATCTGCCTTCTATGAGTGGGTGTAGGCTGAGGAACCTTGCCAGAGCTCCTACTTCTATAAACCAGAAATGTATTTTCCAAGAAATTCCTCAACAGCTATCTACCCCCATTAAGGACTGCAGTGAAACATACTGGCTTACTCCTATAAAAAAACAGAAAACATTTTCTCTCTTGTTGAATTAAAATGCTGACTACAGCCAGCCAGACACACACTAAGATCTACTACCAGCAGATTAACCAAAACTACCCCATAGGCTCTCTCTGCGCCCTTTTCATGTTATAGCACAGCAAAGTGTACACTAAGGTTAACAACAGATCACCATCTTACCCCCCCCCCAAATTAAAAAGGGTCCTACCCTGAATCCAAATCTTAATTCTCAGCAGGACTGAGGCTTCCAGGAGTCTCACCCTACCTATCCCACCTTATCTGACTGCCACTCCTGCTCAGACAGGGTCTGCCACACCCTGCAATGGCCCCACCCTCAACTCCCAACTGCCTCTTGGCCACCTGGTGATCTACATGAACTACTTTCTTCTAGAGTTCAGAGAGGAGATACCAACCTCTCGCTCTACTCACTTCAAAGCAAAACCACCCCTTGATTTAAACTGCCCAGGGCTGTGGGAGTTCTTTGGGAAGGATCTCTGTCTGGATGTGGGTTTATTAAACAAGTACCCAAAGAAGTTGGAAATAAAGATGTTGTGGCAAACAGAGACAGGAAAATATGCAACATTGTCCATAGAAGACAAATACAGCAATCAGTAAATGACATTAGTTCTAGAATCTTCTGAAATCTTAACTGCAGGCCTTATACACCTTGGGCTCTAATTCTAGGACACTGTGACCGCTAGCTTTAAGTGAGGACTCAAAGAGGCTGTTAAACATGCTCTAAAACAGATCAAACATACTACGCTCTCTCCTGCCTCACATCTGTATCTACTGTCATTCCTACCAAGCAAGGAGTTCCTGAAAGGATAGGGCCATTTCCCCTAATCAGAGCAACAATCTCTGCATCACACAGGCTATGCTGGAGAGCTCTTGCAGGCAGCCCCACCCCAAACCCACACTTTCAAGTGCCAGCTCTCCACCAGTTGGCCAGGCATCAGAGCCAAGGACATTACCTTGCTTCCACTGATGGTATGGAACTTTTTCTCCAGAACTTTTTTCACAGGTTCCTCTTCTTTGAAGGTGATGAAGACAAAACCCCGTCTCTTATTTGACTTAGGATCCATTGGAAGTTCAATGGCCTCGATCTGTAAACACAGGAAAAGCTCAGTACCAGCGCCCACCCCCTACCTATGGCTTAAAAGGAACCCACAGAGGAAAAAACCCAGAACCTGAGAGGGTGAAAAAGAAACCTTGCTGAAGGCGCCAATCAGTCAGAACTGCCAAGGACCAGACGGACCTCAGGTGAAGGGTCACTCACCTCCCCAAACTCGCCAAAATATTCTCTAATCTTCTCCTCAGTGGCTTCAGGATTCAGACCCCCCACAAAAATTTTCTTTACCGGATCCTTCTTCATAGCCATGGCCTTTTTAGGGTCAATGACTCGGCCATCCAATCTGTGCTCCTTCTGGTCCAGTACCTATAGCAACAGCAGGAAGTTGGATTCTAACTCAGCAGAACCACCCTGGAATAAAGCCCTTCTTTTGGATCCACAACCTCTAACACAGGTACACAGAAAGAAACCTTTCAAATCTTGCACCACCCTGAACTATCAATCCAATTTTCTGCAAACTTTAAATAGAGCTGGTATTTGCAAATGCCAATAACCACCCCCCACCCAGCCCTTGGCCCCATGCTGTAGGCTCTCTTCCTGGGCAGGCAGTCCTAGATTAAGTAAAACAGTATCCAGAATAGACACAATGAGATAACATATATGAACTATCACCAGCCCATCCTCACTCCAATTAATCTGTATTCATAATCCCTCCAAAAACAGGAAAATTCCGAACCTCTACTTTTCCCAAAGAACTCCCCACATGCAGAACACAAACTTATCAAGTTCTAAGAATGTCACCTCTTAGGCACAGAGACCACTGGTAGAAAGTAGTCTGGCTTACCTTCTCCACACTGGCTGCGTCTTTGAAAAGGATAAACCCAAACCCTCTTGACCGGCCAGTGTTGGGATCCATTTTTATTGTACAGTCAACGACCTCTCCAAATTTGGTAAAATAATCCTTTAGGTCCTTTTTGCTGGTATCCCAGCTCAGGCCACCAACGAACATTTTTCTGAAATGACAGGGTGAGACACATGGCAACAAGTCTTGTAAGAAAGCTGTGGCTTTGGAAGGGCTGGCACCGGCCAACTTTCCCTAAACAGTAATAAAGTCACCATCGGGAACAAAGGTCCTAAGAGTTCCACCTTTGGAAGATGTTAGCTCTCCAATACCCTCCCAAATTCAAGTAGCTTCATGAGACTTTGCAGCCCACGACTTGGAGGAAAAGGAAAGGTAACCTCTCCAGGGGTCTAAGACCTGAGCGCACACTAATAGCAGCAGTTTGCCTAGCAAACCACGTATCAAAAGCCTACGGTCCCTGCAGTCTTCACCACCTCCGCGAACTCGGAGTTCTCAAGGAACTCGAGATTTCCGGGGGCCGAGACCGCGTTCAGCCCGTGACTCCGCCCTCGGCAGGAGGCGGAGGAGGGAGGGCGCGACCGGGTGCACGCCAACTCCGCCCACGCAGCCCCGCGCCGCCTGACACCCGGTCCGCCCGGGTCCGAGCGCGGGGCCGTTCCCGGCCGCCACCCCCAGCCCCACGCGACCGGCCCCGGGGCGGCGCCAAAGTCCCCGCAACAAACTCCTGCAAACTCCAGCGCGGGCGGCTGGCGGGCGCCGCGGAGCCGGGCGGAGGGCCGCAAGCAGGCCCCGGCCACCCGCCCCTCCCCCCGCCGCGTGGCGCCAACAAAAGGCGGCCCCGGAACAAAGGCGGCGGCCCCGTCGGCCTGCGGCCGCACCTACCCCGCGTCTTCCTCGTTCTTGCTGGCGTTTATCTGGTCGCCCTCGGCGCCGTTCTGGTTGCCCGTCGGGGGCGCCGCACTCCCGCCTCCAGCGCCCGTCGCGGCCCCCGAGCCGGCCCCGGCCGGTGACTCGCCTTCGGGGGCGGCCTCGTGCCCGTTCTCGGTGGCGCCCGTAGTCTCCATGGGCTGCTCTTCACCCGCTTCCGACATGCTAGGCCGGGAGGCGGCGGCTCCTGCAATGAGCGGCCACATGCGGTCAGGCCCGCACGGTTCCCGCCCCGGCGGCCGCCCGCCGCCCGCGGGCCCGGCCGCTCACTCACCTCGCCGCCGATGACGCCGCGGGGCCCGCTCGTCCCCACCCGCCGGGAAGGCGCCGCGACTTGGCCGCGCTCACGCTCGCGCTGTCGGGCCTCGCCTCCGCCCGCTGACGGAGCCGCCGAGACCTCGCGCCCTCCTCCTCGGCCGCCGCGCCGAACCCACTAACCCAAAAGCTGGCTCGGGCCCGCGCGGTGCCGCTGCCTGACAATGCCGACTCGTGGCGCTCTTTATAACGCCGGAGCCAAGCCCACCTCGCAACAAGATGCATGCTTATTGGCTGCGTCCTCACATCATTCAACCCTGCACCGGCGTCCTATTGGCCGCAGGGTCTCGCGCATGCTAGAAGCGGGCGGGCTTTGTCCTCATTTTAGAACCGGCGCGAGTAGGGTCCTTTATCGTGGCTACCCGGGGCCGGGCCTGATCGAGGCCTCCTCTCGAGCTGCCGGCAGCCGAAGCACAGCGGCTGAGGAGCTGCAGGCGCACCTTCCGCCCTCTGAGGCCGAAGTCTTTCTCCCCAGTGCGCGTCCGCCCGGCGTGGGCAGTGTCAACCATTACGTTTCCCAAAAGAGGAAACGCTCTCGGAAGTCTTGCAAAACAAAGTCGCTGGCTCCAAGTGCCGAAGCCAGCCGTGGAGATTGGGCGCCGAGGGTCCTGCGAGGCCCTCGGCAAGGCTCGGCCCGGAGAGATTCGGGCGAAGCCCGCCTAGCCCTTAATTAATGTTGGTGCCCGCAGGGCCCCGCGCTCCCGCCCTTTCTGCCGCCCCGCCCCCACCCCCGGAAGCGTAGCGCGGCGGAGTCCGCAGGTGTGTCTGGTACGGACCTGGCTGGGCCTGGATGTGACGGGAAGAGCTATGCCATTACGGTGTTCCCCAATCTTCGGTTGTCTGGCACCATCTTGATAATTAAAATCGCATTATACTTTCGAGTACTCGTTTTTACATTTAGTTCATTAATTTTTGCTGAAACTCTTTTTAAAGATTTTATTTACGCATACAAGAACTGGGGTACAGGGCAGAGGTGTTGCGGGGTAAGAGGATTCACCAGACACAGAGTGGGGAGCAGAAGAGGCAGATGGACTGAAATACACTGCTGAGGGGAGCAACGGGCGAGACAGGAGATGTCTGCTGCGCCACTGGGTAGCTCCCTGGCTGGGGATAGAACTCGTGCTGCAGTGGCTGCGGATAGCTTCATAGATTGAGTGTTAACCCCTTGCGCCACCAAGGAAGCCCCTGAAACTTATTTTTAAAAAGATGTGTCGCCATGAGGTGTTGGGGAGTGGGCTAGTTCCTTTTTTTCTGATACAAAACCCTTTAATATTTTCTTGACCACCAAACTTGAAAGGCCTGCTTAATCCCGTAATTCCATTTAATCTGAGTACCTGGAGATGACCAAATAGCAACAGATCACAAGCGGCTGATGTTTCCCTGCTATATTT
Organism: Talpa occidentalis; assembly: GCF_014898055.3. NCBI lineage: Eukaryota > Metazoa > Chordata > Mammalia > Eulipotyphla > Talpidae > Talpa > Talpa occidentalis. The sequence goes on along the minus strand of NW_023605305.1, from coordinate 70,311,289 downwards.
CTGCAGCCAGGTCCGTTCGGGGGTTGGGCACTCCGTTTTCTCCTCACAGCCCTCTGGAAGGTGGTACCATCATCAGTTTAGAAATGAGAAAATGGAAGCCCAGAGCTACCACCCAAGGCTGCCTCCCTAGTCCAGCTCGCCAGTAGAGCAGCCATGTGAATGAATATGTGACAGTTTCACATTTGGGGGAAAAATAAACTTCAGAAAATATGAAGATTTCGCCAAACTGCACCACACCCGTCCCCCTCCTCCCTCCTCCCCCCCCCCCCCAAGGTATCAGTCAGCTAGAGGTATGGTATCCACACGCAGATGTCCTCTGGTTCATTTCCAGGCTACCGTCCAAAACTGGAATTCACATATCTCCCTATAATCTTGGTCATGTCACTGAAATCTGGCTATAAAGCTTGCAGAGAAGTCCCTAAGAAATACCACACCCCCATCCACCAGCCCTCACCCACCTACTGGAAATAAGGGCAAGAGATGCAGCTCAGAGGAGTTGATGGCAAGCACTGAAGGTAATTCAGGCAATTAAATTCAAAGTCAAATAGCCTAAGTGTAGCCACTGGACATAAATTCCTTTTTTTTTCTTTTCATTTATGATTTTTTTTTTAATTTTGGGCAGGGTTACAATTTTGTTTTCCATATGTGCATATGTTTCATTCACCCTTCACCAAACCACCCATGCCAATGAGAAAGAATAATTAACATACAATTAACAATTATTGTAAACACACTACTATCTTCTATCCTTTTTCTGCCTCTGAGGCCTTGTTCTGCCCCATCTGCCTCTGAGGGCATAAATTCACTGTATCTCCTGCTCTTGTCCTCATGGATTTCATTAGCAGAACTTGGGAACCCTTCTCAATGACATATCAAGACCGATATGTCATTGGATATATTGGATAACATTTGGACAGTGCTGCACAGTTTGCAAAATGCTTTCACCAACATTAATGAAACTTCAAAATAGTTTTGTGAGCTTACCTAGAGTTTATACACAAAAACACTGAAAGCAGGGCCTCCTTGGTGGCTCAGGGGTTAAAGTCACAGGGCTATCAAGCTATCACCAGCCACTGAAACATGAGTTCGGACCCTCCCCCACCACCTCCCTGCCAGGGAGCTGACCCACACCAGACCTCTCCCCCACATGGCACAGCAGACCTCTCCTGTCTCCCCCGCTGCTCCCCTCAGCAGTGTATTTCAGTAGATCTGCCTGTTCTGCTCCCCAATCTGTCTCTGGTGAATCTCTCGGTCAACCCCACACACACGCCTCTGATCTATACCCCAGATCTTGTATGCGTAAAAATAAATGGGAAAAAAAAATCTTAAAAAAAAAAAACACAATAGGGGGTTAAGCACAGCTATCCACAGCCTCTGCAGCATGAGTTCAATCCCCAGACGCCAAAGAACTACCCACATGGCGCAGCAGACCTCTCCTGTCCCTCCCACTGCTCCGTCAGCAGTATATTTCAATAATCTGCCTGTTCTGTTCCCCACTCTGTGTCCGGTGAATCCTCTCACCCCCCACACCTCTGGCCTGTATCCTAGTTCTTGTATGCATAAATAAATAAATCTTTAAACACACACACACACACACACACAATGACACTGAAAGCACATAGGTAAAGATAGGCCACAAAGTCAGCACCTCCAAGTCCACAATGGGGACTTTTCCCAGGGTTCCTGCCTACTGTAGGGCATGAGGGTCTCATATCAAATGAAATTATCCTGAGACTCAAATGAAGTGATGGCTTAGAAAATACTTTATTAGACTGAAGACAAATGGGGGTCAGCCTCAGCACAGAATGCTGTAATATTGCACCCAAGTCTGTTTCTGAGGGAGAGAGGGCAGTAGGCTATTTGGAAGCAGTAGGAAGTCCCTTTGATATTCTTGTTATTGGGCTCCATTATAGATTCTATAGAGGGTAACTTCCATGAAAATGAGGTTCTCAGATTGGTAAAGAACCATTTGCCCCCCCCCCAAAATTCCTTAAGAGGCCCATAGAATACAGAACCCTAGTTTAGGGGATACAAGCTGCCAGGCAATAGATGTGTAAGAGTATACACAATCACCAATCAAGAATAGAGAGGTCAGACACAAAATGCATTTTGATTGTTTTTTAAGTGACATGAATTAATTTTCTCACATCCTCCCCTTTGTGGCTGCACCTGCAAGGTGTAAGTTGCAAGAGTTAAGTGCAAATAGGTTGTGACTACTGTGGCAAGACCTGCTTTGACTACTTCCCACAGCTCCTTAGACTTCAGCTCCCCATTTTAGGACTGACTCTGGTCAAGCTGGAAAAAACTTTCTAAAACAGTAGTCAGTCATAGTAGTTCTCACTGTGGGAGAACCCTGGCTGGCTTCCCAGTGTTCTGAGAGAGAAGTCCTAGACATGAAGAGGGAGACTGTTGGGGCTCACACAAACCATGGCCCACACCTGCCACCCTGGATGTGTGGAGGGGTCGTTTCCAGGCCTGAGGTCCTCCTCTGCCTATCCTCTGGAGACTGTGTGTTCTGCCTGGCTGAGTTACATTCTAAGAACTGTTCACCCTCATCAGAGAAGCACATTCTCCTGTTTCCTTGAACCCACACCCTCCTGCCTCTGGAGATGCCCTTGCAAATTCTGTCCCCTCTATCCAGAATATTTTCACCAAAATTGTATCCCCCTAACTCTACATATCTGTTGAGGGTTGAATTCTATCTCCCACCACCCCTACCCCCTAAATCTGCTCGAGTCCTATCCCTTGGTATCTGCATATGCGACCTTTTTTGGAAATAGGTTCTTTGCAGATATAACGAAGCTAAAATGAGGTCAAATTGGAATAGGGTGGGCCCTTAATTCAATATGATGGTTTATAGGTTGTATAATTTTCTTATAAGAGAAAACACAGAGGCACAAGAAAAAGCCATATGATAACGAAAGCAGAGATTGCAGTGATGTGCCTACACATCACTAAGCCCAGTTCTTAGTTCCAGCTTCAATAACAAATACCATATACTGGAGAGCTTAAGCAACAAGCATTTATTTCTCACAGTTCTAGAGCTGTGAAGCCCAAGATCAAGGTATTGGGAGATCTGGTGTATGGTGAAGGCCTGCTTCCTAGTTTGCAGATAGCTGGTCTCTTCTTACAAAGTCACTAATTCATTCATGAGAACCCCGCTCTCATGACATCATCTAAACGTAATTGCCTCCCTAAGGTCCCATTTCCAAATACCTACATATTTGGGATTAGGCTTTCAACTTCTGAACTTGGAGGCCCAAAAGCATCAAAGTAGACTAAGATTGCTGATACCATGAAAAACAAGGGAGGCTCCTCTCCCTGGAGCCTTCAGAGCGCATGTGGTCCTGCCAACACCTGGATCTTGGACTTCTAGCCTCCAGAGCTGTGAGACAATACATTTCTGTTGCTGCACAATGTCCGCCTTGTGGTAACTTGTTACAGCAGTCCTAGCTGACTAACACAAAGCCCATTAGATTCCCATTTCACCAGGAGGTCCTCTGTCATGCCCCAAAGAAGGGTGCCTCTTAAAGCACAGACAACACAATACTGACATTGACCATAAGCTCAATGAGATCCTCCACCCCAACAACCCCACTGGGCCCTTCAATACCTGCAGGATGACTATATAATCTGGGATTACAAACTGGTTCTTTGTGGGCTGATCTGACTCTCCTATGTGCTTTCTTGCCCTATGCCATGTTCTGAATATCTCAAAGCATTATTGCCAACAGGTACAAAGAATGACATTTCCACAAAATGTTTTATTTCGAGTTACTTTGGAAATTGTTGGATGCAACCATAACAGGCAAGAGCTGACTTACCCCCTTACTCCTGGGTCCCCTGAACCCAGCCCCTTGGCCAAAGAGAATGCCTCTACATCACCTGTGGCAGGCCAGGAAACTGGTAGGTCTACCTGATGCCCTGCTCACCTCCCCTTATCCAATCCACCATTGAGGCACAAATGCACCTTAATTATTCTTCCACCTGCTCTCAGGTTTGCACCAGAGGAATGTCAGTGTCAGGCAAGGTGGGTTATACTATGGCACCTAATAGATTTTTTTTTTAAGATTTATTTTTAATTTATTTATGCATACAAGAACTGGGGTGTAGGCCAGAGGTGCATGGAGTGAGAGGATTCACCAGAGACAGAGTGGGGAGTACAACAGGCAGACTGACTGAAATACACCACTAAGGGGAGCAGCAGGCAAGACAAGAGAGGTCTGCTGTACTGTGTGGGTCACCTCCCTGGTGGGGGATCAAACTCAGGCCGCAGTGGCTGGTGATAGCTTGATAGCTGAGACTTAACCTCTGTTAAGTCAGGGGTTAACAAGAAGATTGTTTTTTACAGATTAGCTGTCTTGGGTGGATTTCAGGCCTGAGAAGCTATTATCCTCCATGTGGTCATTTAGGGACTCAGTGCCCTTCCACCTAGTGGCCTGGCCATTCCATCAGGCCTTGTCATCTGCACACATTGGGAGCAGAAAAGAACAAAGAGGAGCTAATGTGGGAGTTTTATGGTCCAAGCCTGGAAGCAGAACATCTTATTTTTACACACATTCCCTTGACTAAAACTCTGTCTCTGCCTCACCTTACAGCAAGGGACACTGAGAAATGAGTATCCAGTCTTCAGTATGATCATCTTTCAATTGTGTGTGAATGACAATGAAGGGAGACATGAGATGAGAGCTTTTGTCCACCCCGCCAGCATTATAGGGAACTTCACCAAGTGCTGTCCTGGGGAACCCAGTGGCCTCCACCCTCAAAGGCCACTGTGCCCCAGGACTGCATCTATTTACCATGTGGTGAGAAAGAAAGGTCAGGGAAGCCCCAGGGAACAGGCACATGTGGGAGGGACAGGGAGCCAAGCCAGGGAGGTAGTTGGAGAGGCAAAGGCTTCCGAAGGGAGCAGAGGTGCATGAAACTGAATGGGGGTTCTCCAGGTGGAGAAAGAGGTCCAGGCAGAAAAGACTCACTGAAAAAAGGCTCAGCACTTGAGAAAGCAGAGACTGGAGAACTGCAAGTAGCTCCACATGACAGAGAGGAGTTGAGGCTGTGTGGTAGGACAGGGGCTTTACACACATGACAAAGGGATCCGTTTAGCCACAGGAAACAGGAAGTCAGTGAATACTGAGCAGGAGATAACAGACAGGGGAGCAGGTGGAAAGGAGGCAGTGATGAGAGACTTGAAGGAGTGTTAGTGGGCAGAACTTTGTGTCCATGTAGTAATGACCCTAACTCCATGCATGGGGTGGGATGGGCAATAAACTGGAAAGTTGGACCAGAACCACTCAGTGGAAGGCCTTGAGAGCTGAGCATGGGCAAGGAAGGTGGTGGGCAAACACTGCCTCTCTCAAGGAGAAACCACCCCACTCTTGCTTCCTGACTATGCCTACTCCAGAGGCATGGTTTGTTTCATTCATTTCTTCCAGTATATTGGTCCCCAGTGGCTAGGAGAGGGATCAAGAGATGGCCCGTTACAAAGTCAGGTCCAAACTCCTTATTAACAGAGAAGAAAAACAAGGGTGAGAGAAGGGGAATGTCTTAGTCTGGTTTTGGTGCTATAACAAAATATCATAGACTGTGTGGCTTATAAACAACAGAAATTTATTCTCACACTGCTCTAAGCTGGAAAGTCCAAAATCAAGGCACCAGTAGATTTGCTGCCTGCTGAAGACCCACTTCCTGGTTCACACATCAGAGGGGCAAGGAAGTGCTCTGGGATCTATTATCTAGGCAATAATCCCATTTGTGAAGGTCCACCCGCACAACTTAAGCACCTCCCAAAGGCCCCACCTCCTCATTTCATCACATGGGGAGTCAGTATTTTAACATGAATTTAGGGGAACACAAACAGTTTAGAGCAGGGAGGAACTTGTCTAGTGGCACCAGGCCAGGCACCACGGCCTCCCTGTGCAGTGCCCTCAGCTCCCCAGTGCTCCTCTGAGGCACTGACACTTGGAGGCAAGAGGTAAGCAAAGGTTTTCCTCCTCTCACTTTGAGAATTGAATAAGAAAAATCACAGACATGGACACAGAAATCCCACCTTTTTCCTACAAGCCAAGAACAAGGAAGCCACAGGTTGCAACAACTCCCTAGCACCTCCTAGCACTTCCCCCTGCCTCCACAGCATAGGGGATGGCAAGGCAGCTCCTGGGCCTCAGCAGCAAGCACAGGGAGCCAAAGCTCGGGCAGTCAGTCCCCTTTGTCCCCAGCACAAGGCCTGAGCTGGCAGGATGTCCCAGATTGGGCACAAGGGGCAGGTGGCTGAGGAGAGAAAACTGCTCTCCAGCTTGGGTGAGGGTGCTTCAGTTGTGGAAAGGATTCTTTGGGTGAGCCCTACATTTTATTCTACTGCTATATTCGGTCAATGAACTAGCTGAATCACTTCTCCAACAAGGTGGTGCAGTGTAGGCTTATAAGTCCTCTGATGCAGGGGGTTGGAGAGGTGGAAACTCCTCAAGACAGTGTCCTCATCCCCTCACTCACTCACCTGGTCACCTGCCCTGCTCTTTGGCCTCTCACTGCTACCCCCCCAAACAGTTCAATCCCCCTACTCCCTGAAGTCACCCAGATAGTCCACTGTCCCCACGTGGCCCCATACTCCACTTCTGCATGCCAGGTTGCACCTTCTCCCAACTCTCTCAACACAAATGGAGGCAGTCACCTCACCCAAGTTCCCCAACCTCACTCCTCAAGCAGCACTGGACAAAGGAATTATGATGCAAGCCACAAACACATGTATAATTGAACATTTTCTAACAGTCACATTAAAAGATGATCAGACAAGTTGTAAAAAGGTCAAATGAAACAGGACCTCCCCTGGTGGCACAGCGATTGAGCGCTGGTCTGCGAAGCTGCCCGCAGCCTCTGCAGCGCCGGTTCAATCCCCAGCTACCAGTGAGGGTCCCACATGGAGCACAGGCCTCTCCTGCCGCCCACTGCTCCCCTCAGCAGTGTACTTCGGTCCTTCTGCCTATTCTGCTCCCTGGTCTGGCTCTGGTGAATTCTCTCACCCTCCCGGGCTTCTGACGGTACCCAGTGTTTGTATAAATAAATAAATAAATCTTAAAAAAAAAAGGTCAAATGAAACAGGTGAAATTAATTTAATAATATATTTTATTTGGTCCACTCTATCCAAAATATTATAATTTCAACATGTAATCAACATAAACCATTTCTGTAATATTTTACTTGCTTTTTTGTACTACCTTTGAAATCCAGCATGTAGTTTAATTTACAGTCCCTCTCAATTCAGACTAGATACTTTTCAAGGGCTCAATACCACATGTGGACATGTGGCTGGAAAGCACAGATCTATCAGGGGATGGCAGACAATGCCACATGGCCCCAATCTGGCCTGCTGCCTGATTTTCTATGACCTTTGAACAAAGAATGGCTTTTATTTTTAAACTGGAAGAAAAAAAGTTTTCAATAGACATATATTTTATGAAACTCAAATCTCATGTCCATAAACAAAGTTTTTACTGTCAATAAAAATGTGTGGAAATGTTTATTTCTTTTTCTATTATGTACTTACCTACACAATACTTTCGGAGTTGCCTCCTACACAGTGGAAAATAATTATTCTCTGATTCCGACAGAAGTTTGGTCAGCCCTGCTCTAGCCCATCCCCCTGGCCCCTAAGCTCCAATACAGTGGATCCAGATTTGATTTGGGAATCAGGAGACTCAGCTCATATCCCGGCTCCACCCAACTCTGGAATTTGGCACAACCCCCCCCCCCCGCCCTTTTCATTTCCCCTTCTTGAGTATCAATTTTCTTCACTTGAAAATCGAGCAGGCACACAATGAGGGGTAAAGACGTGAAAATCCAGCGCCGCCCATAGAGCTGGTCACTCACTCGCTGGTTTCCAGTCTGCACGCCGGCGGCTGCAACACCTGCCCACCCGCCGAGACCCCGCTCACCTGACTCGGTATCTCGTCCCGGTGACGTCCCGCCAGTCGCCTTCTCCCAGCAGCCTCAGCTACTGTTGCCTCCACCGTGTGGGCCCGAGTCCCACACAGGTGCCTGGCAGATCACTGTAGCAGTGCAAAGGTCCATTTACCTGCAATAACCTCCCACCTTCCTCACCAAGATGATACTCCTTCAAGATGACAAATAAGGCTCGGGCTCCGCAGCAGCGCCCGTAGCTCCCAGCTCCACCCCTCCCACGTCAAACGCAGCACTTCCGGTAAGCCCAGTGGGCGGCCTGCGCATGCGCCTAGGAGAGTCCTGCCCGCCGCCTCCAACACCCCGCAGGCCATTTACCCCTTCGGCGTCCAAACCAATAATTCCCACTGGCTTTGTAAGGCCATGGGCTACATTTCCAGGACCATTCCTTTCCCTCTATCCCCACAGCAAAGAGCTCATCAACTCCGATATCCTAATCCTTCTGCTCCCTGGCTCAGCAGAGAGGGGCACCTTGCCAAGTCCCCTTGTAACAGTGGAATCTCCAAAACAGGGGGGTGAAGTTCCATGTTCTCTGCCCACCTAATGAAAGATGGAGCTGAGTGGAGATCTGGAGGAGGCCCATGAAACAGAGACATGTGAAGAAGTCCTGCTTACTTCTCAGCTTTGGCTGAGACATTTATTCACAGGGAAGGGATAACTTTGGGTGTTTCATTGGAAGATTATATCCCTTCTCTTTCTATGCACAGTATTAAAGTTCTTTTCTATTAGATGTCTTATACACACAAAAAAATATGCTTTGTCTTTATGCCGTGACTGGCAGAACCCATTCTGAATGTGCAGGTTTGGGGGTCCCGGGTGCCCCTCTTTCTGCCCCATAGTACTTTTACTATCTTCTTTCTGCCTTTTCAGAACCAGCTCCAGTCATCCTCTGTCTCTGGCCAAGGTCAGCCTGTCTGATTCATGTTGCTATGTTAGTCTGGGCTCTAAGGCCTGGCCCACACATTTTCCTTTGTCACACTGTGTTACTTTTTTTTTTTTTTTTCCCTTTTAAGATTTATTTTTAGAAGAACTGGGGTGTAGGCCAGAGGTGCAGGGGATTCACCAGAGATGGCAGAGCAGGTGGATCTGTAACAGGGTGGTCCCCAGGAAAGGGGGAGGTTCCCTGCCCCACCCAAGAGAGGGTGGAGCTGAGCAGGAAGAGGAGAAGCTGGAGAAGAGACTGAGGAAGGAAGCAGGATGGAGCCAGGAGACCTGGAGGAGGCGCGTGGATCCTAGAGACATGTGAAGAAACTGCGCTTGTCTTTTGGTCGTGGACTGGGTGACACAGATGTGGGTGAGATCCATGGGGAGGTGACAATGGCAGCTTTTATCTTGATGTTGATTTTGCTCTTTTCCTTCCGGGCTTGTTTGGTTGTTTCTGACCCTTTTCTGTGGGTCCCCACTGGAAGATGCTTTAGACTTGTGGCAGGCTTTGGGGCCTTGCTCTGGGCCCATCCCATATGGATGGAGTTTTACCCACGAGGGGACGGGTAACTTTGGGCGCTTCATTTAGAAACTAGACTCTTTGCCTTACCTGTATTGTTTCCTAGTTTTTATTAAAGTTCCTTCCCATTAAAGTGTCATATGTTTTGTGTTGATGCGGCGGATGGCAGAACCCATTTAGAATAGACAATAGGCAGGTTTGCGGGGTTTGGGCTGCCCCTCTCCCTGTCCTATAACAGATTTACTGAAATACACTGCTGAGGGGAGCAGCGGGCTAGACAGGAGAGGTCTGCTGCGCCATGTGGGAGTTAGCTCCCTGGCCAGGGATGAATTCAGGCCACAGCAGCTGTGATAGTGCTGAGACTTGATCCCTACGCCAAGAGGGAGGCCCTCTCTGTCACTCTTTTCTTCCTGGGGAAGTAATCCTACTAAAATTGACTGTTTTGGGGGCAGCCAGTCTTTTTGGCTGCCAAGTCAGAACTACTTCCAGCAATGAAAAATGATGTCCAAGAATGGAAATTTTGGGCAACAATTACACTTCATTAACATTCCTCCACTTTGCCAAAAAAATGAGAACTGGCCTCCCTTTGGTGGGGCCATTTGCCTAGACCCCATTTGCTATTTGCCCAGGCAGCCTCCTCATGCCAGGTTTTCCCCCTACATTCTAGCCACATCTCAGGGCTTTTTTTCCTCCCACATTTTTATTGAGATAATATTGACACACCATAAAATCCATCCACTTAAGATGTTCAAATCCGTGATTTTAGCATATTCACAAGGGTGGGGGGAACAACCATCACAATCTACATTGAGACCATTTGCATTATCTAAGAAGAAAAATGCTGGGCCTCCCCGGTGGCGGTGGCGCAGCGGTTGGGCGCTGGGTTGCGAAGCTGCCCGCGGCCTCTGCGGCACCAGTTCGATCCCCGGCTGCTCCCAGGCCACCGGAGGGGGGTCCCACGTGGCGCGCAGACCTCTCCTGCCGCCCGCTGCTCCCCTCAGCAGTGTGCTTCGGTCCTTCTGCCTGCTCTGCTCCCCGCTCTGGCTCTGGTGAATTCTCTCACCCTCCGGCGCTTCTGACTGTACCCAGTGCATGTATGGACAAAACAGGCAAACAAACAAATAAATAAATAAAAACATGCCTCTATAAAATAAATAAATAAATAAAAATTAAAAAAAAAAAGAAGAAAAATGCTATTGCCAATCATCCCAGCCCCACTCTTTCCATAGCCCCTGCAATCACTTAATCTATTCTCCACCCCTATAGATTTCCTGTTCATCACTCCTAATAAGAGAGATGTGGATTAAAGCTACAAGATACCACTTCACACTTGTAAGAATGGCACATATTAGGAAGACCCCAAATGACAAGTGTTGTAGAGAATGTAGAGAAAAAGGAACCCTATTACACTGTTGTGGGTTCCCAGCCCCCCTTGTTCTCAGGATATTGTCTTGGTACCCAGAGTTCCTGCTTGTCAGCTAGGTGTAGTGTCATTCAGGGGCCTCTCAGCAAGGGCAAAAGTCCTGGTATAAGGAGCATACTGGGAAATCAGTATCTGCTAAAAACAGCAGGAAAATATTAGAATAGAGATTATATGCTTAGACTGGCAGGAATAATGGAGTCCCCCCCAAACCCCAGGCAATAACTCCTGGTCCCTCCACCCTAGTTTTCTTCCCTGATCCCATCACTCACATGTACACTCCCTATGTATTTGCCCCACCTTTGCACTCAATGCTAATAAATATGGGACTGCCTTTGGATGGGTGCTGCATATTACTTCCAATGTAGCCCCTATAGGCTTCTCATTGCTCCACATGGACTTTGAGGAACCTTTCCCTATTCCCACACCATTTCCTACACTGCTGCCCCGCAAGGCGACACACTGTTGATGGTAATAAAAACTGGTAAAATCTTTATGTAAAGCTGTCTGGATTTACCTTTAAAAAATTAAAAATGGAGGGCCTTCCTGATGACGCAGGGGTTAAGTCTCAGCACTATCAAGCTATGGCCAGCCACTGTGCACCATGAGTTTGATCCCCAGTCAGGGAGATAGCCCTCATGGTGCAACTGGTGGCTAGAGCCAAAAGATTGTTACAGAAGGTGCCCTTGGAGGGGGTTGCTGATGAGGACAGACAGCCCCAGGAAAAATGCAAAAAAGTATCACATTTTGGGGTGGGGCAACTGATACTAATATAAGGAACTACAGCAGGGGGTACAGATTCATTCAGTCTTCTGGATTAAAGGTTTTTGGGTCTTTAGCATTTGGGGTCAGCAGATTCCAGCCTCCAGGGCACTGATCTTCCAGAAGGCTGTTGTGGGGCTTTGAAGGTGGAGACCTCCAGCAGCCAACCTCAGAAAGGAAAAGTTCGTAGGCTTTGCAATTAACTGAGAGACTGAAACTGTTTCTGGTTTTGCTAAGCTTACAGTCGGGCAGGGAATGCGAAGACCCAGAGTTGGGTGTCTTATTGAAATGTGTGAGTGAGTTTGTTGGGTCATTTTGTTACAGGGCAGGGAGAGGGGCACCCCAAACCCCACAAACCTGCCTGCTCTCAATAGTTTCTGCCATCCGCCATATCAACAAAAAAACATGAGACTTTAATGGGAAGGAACTTTAATACAATTAGGACACAATACAGGAAAAGCAAAGAATATAGTTTCTAAATCAAGCGCCCAAAGTTACCCATTCCCTCGTGGACATTCACCTAACAGACAATTCAATGGTATAAAGCACTTTATTTTTTTTTTTTTTGAAGAGAGAGTGCATTTAATTTTTATTTATTTATACAAGCACTGGGTACAGTCAGAAGCGCAGGAGGGTGAGAGAATTCACCAGAGCCAGAGCGGGGAACAGAACAGGCAGACCGACGAAATACACTGCGGAGGGGAGCAGCAGGCGGCAGGAGAGGTCTGCGCGCCATGCGGGACCCTCCTCCAGTGGCCGGGGAGCAGCCGGGGATTGAACCGGTGAAGCAGAGGATGCAGGGCAGCTTCACAACCTAGCGCTCAACCTCTGCGCCACAGGGGAGACCCGGTATAAAGCACTTTAAAAAAAAAAAAAAAACCTAGTGGAGCCTCTCCGGTGGGGCAGCGGGTTGAGCGCAGTGCTGTGAGGCTGTCCGCAGCCTCTGCAGCATGGGTTTGATTCCTGACTGGCCAAGAAGATTCCCACATTGTGTGGCAGACCTCTCCTGTCGCGCCTGCTGCTCCCTTCAGCAGTGTATTTTGGTCCTCTGCCTGTTCTGCTCCCCACACTGTCTCTGGTGAATCCTCTCACCCTCCGGCACCTCTGGCCTGTACCCCAGCTCTTGTATAAAAATAAGTAAGTCTTTAAAAAGGAAAAACTAGTGGATGTCAACAAACATCCTGAGGAGCCGCTCTCTTGCCCCCCTATGACTATGCAGGTGCCTCTCTCTTTTTCCGAATAAACATGTCCTTTTAAAATGTAAAGAAAAAAACAAACATCCTGAGGTTAAGAGGGAAGTGGGAGGGGAAGGGAGACAGAAGGGATAGTGGTGGGAAATAAAAATTAAAAAGGAAAAATATATAGGCCCAGGGGAAAAATAAAAAAATAGAATCATTCATGTGTGTGTCCAGCTTCTTTCATATAGCACAATATATTTCAAGGTTCATTCGTATTATTGCATGTATCAAACTCAATGTTCTTTGTTGCCAAATAATTTTCCACTTCTTTTTGAGGGTCTTCCTCAGATACTGGCTCTTGACTCTGTCCTTGGTTCTCTTTCTTGGTCTCTTTATTTACTCCCTGAGTGACCTCATCCAGTTTTCTGGCACAAATACAAATCTCTCTCTCTATTCCTGGTCGCTTTCCCTAAGATTTATTTATTTATGCACACAAGAACTGGGGTGCAGACCAGAGGTGCCGGGGTGTGGGTGTGTTTGAGAGAGACAAAGTGGGGAGCAGAATAGGTGGATCTACTGAAATACACTGCTGAGGGGAGCAGTGAGCAAGACAGGAGAGGTCTGCTGCACCATGTGGGTTAGCTCCCTGGCTGGGGATTGAACAAACTCATGCTGCAGTGGCTGGCGACAGCTTGATAGCGTGGTGTCTTTAACCCCTGAGCCACCTGGGAGGCCCCCCTCTCCCTAAGATTTAGATGAATAGGTCCCTTGGCCTTCTCCACACCTCTTCTCTTATCTAGGCCATCTAGGCATCAGGCTTGACACACCCAATATGAAAAAAACACACAGTGAGTTTTGAGGCAAGGCTGCTAATAAGTATAAGCTAATACAATTCAATAGCACAATAATCATATTTTGAAATCATAAACAAGGGGTTAAAGTCTCAGCACAATCAAGCTATCACCAGCCAGGGAGCTAACCCACATGGCATAGCAGACCTCTCCTGTCTCCTCTGCTGCTCCCCTCAGCAGTGTATTTCAGTAGATCCGACTGTTGTGCTTTCCACCCTGCCTCTGGTGAATCCTTTCAACACCCCCCAACACCTCTAGCCTACACCCCAGTTCTTGTATGCTGTATGCATAAATAAATTTGAAAAATAAATATTTTCCAAAAATCATAAACTACTAAGAATTATTCTATAAAGGTGTAACCAGTTGCTAAAGTCAAGACTGTTACAGGTGGTGTCCCCCAAAGGGGGTTGCTGGAGAGAATAGAAATGCTAAAAAGTATTGCATTTTGGCGTGGGGCAACCATAAAATATATAAGTGACTGCAGACGGGGGTGCAGATTCATTCAGTCTTCAGAATTCAGCTTTTTCAGATCTTCAGCATTTGGGGTCAGCGGATTTTGGCCCACACCACGCTGATCTTCCAGAAGGTTTTTGTGGGCCTCTGAAGGTAGAGGCCTCCAGCAGCCAACCTCAGAGAGGAAAAGTTTGGAGGCTTTGCCAGTAGCTGAGCCACTGAAACTGCAGTTATAGCCTGGCAGAGAAGGCAGAGATCCAGGGCAGGCACCTCATTGAGCTGTGTGAGTGTGGATTGTTTATTGGGTGGTTCAGCCACTGCAGCTGCTGTGTTCAGTGTCGCTTGTCTGGTGCTGTGCTGGGGTATCCCAGCAGCTCCAGGAGCATCTCCTGTTGCGTGTTCTATTTGTCTTCATGAGTCAGAACCTGGCCTAGAGTCTGGCTGCCATGTGTTCCAGGTCGGCAGAGGCAGGAAGATGCCATCTTGAACACATAGTCTATTGTTTGGGAGAGGAGCTCCTTGTCTTCAGTGGTGGGAAGATGCCATTTTAGCTGCTTTTGTTTAGGACTAAGAACACTGGACACTGCTTTGGGTGAGGTAAATGGCCATTTTTGGCCTCAGTAACTCTTTGCTTTTCCCTGGTTTGTTAAATAAATTCCGTTGTTGTTTCCTGAGTCTGAGTAGTTTTACAATTGTGCACACAGGTGAAGAACTCAGATACTGACTGGTAAACTATTTGGGCAGGATCCTTGGTCAGTTTTAGTGTCCCTAGGTGCCCTGTATCAAAGGCAAAATGGTTTAATATTAGGAATTCTGTTCTATATTAATAGATAATATGGGCCTCCCTGGTGGTACAAGGGGTTAAGTCTCAGCACTGTGAAGCTATGGATAGCCACTGCAGCACAAGTTCCATCCCTAGTCAGGGAGCTAACCCACATGGCACAGCAGACTTGTGTTTTGCCCACTGCTCCCCTTAAGAGAGTATTTCAGTCAATCTGCCTATTCTTCTCCCCACTCTCTCTCTGGTGAATCCTCTCACCTCGCTGCATCTCTGGCCTACACCCCAGCTCTTGTATGCATAAATAAAATAAATCTTAAAAAAATAGATAATGTGAGGGGGACACAGTTTTATTGTTACAGGGCAGGGAGAGGGGCACCCCAGAACCCCCAAACCTGCCCATTCTAAATAGGTTCTTTCCATCTGCCACATCAAGACAAAACATAAAATCCTTAATGTAAAGGAACTTTAATACAATTAGTGTGCAACAAAGAAAAGAAAGGAATAATTTCCAAATCAAGCACCCAAAGTTATTCATCCCCTTCTGGGTAATTGCCCAGCCAAACAGGGTTGGTCCAAAGCAGGGCCACTGAGGCCTGAAAGCCTGCAACATGTCTAAGGCACCTTCCGGGGAGGACCCATAGAAAAGGGTCAGAAACAGCCAGAAAAGTCTGGGAGGAAAAGAGCAAACTCAAAATCAAGATAAAAGCTGCCATTGTTAACCTCCCCACAGGCCTTTCACCCACATCTGTTTCACCCAGTCCAGGCCCAAGAAGCAAGCGCGGTTTCTTCACATGTCTCTCTGCTCCAAGTGTCTCCTCCAGGTCTCCTTGCTCTCCATCCTGGTTCCTCCCTTCTCAGTCTCCTCTCCAGCTTCTTCTCATTGTTCAGCTCCACCCCGGAGTGGGGCAGGGAACTTGGAACCTCCCCTTAACTTGGAGACCTCCCTGTTGTATTATGTTTCAACATATATTTTTCATAAACATTCTTGTTAAAACAGAATAAGAAACATTTTGACAGCTTCCAGAATTACTTTCATTAAAGGAAACAATACAGCATAACAAACTTTTCTGGAGGTACAGCCAACACAATTGAACAGGAGAACAAAATTAGGAGTAAAAACAGGAAAAGAGCAGGTAAAATCATTGTTTTCTGCAGATATGATTCTATCCATGGAAAGTCCGAGGAAAATCAACCAAAATACCATACAAAATAAACAATAAGAGGATTCAGTAGAGTGACATCAGTATGTGCAAACAATAATAAATCAGAAGATATAAAAGAAAGGATCTAAAACAGCTAAAAATGTACTTAATAAGCTATTCAAGGTAAAGACAAAAGAAAATCTGAAATACTGAGCACACAAAGATCTAAGGTAATATAAAGGCTGATAGGAGATTCAACATCATGAAAATGCCAAACTTACATCATTTGATAAACTAACTTGTTAATGCTATCCTGCTAAAAACATTAACAATTTTATGGAAACAGCAGTCTATTTAAAACTGAAACTAATACAAAACTAGTACACCTTAAACTAATATAATGCCATAAATCAATTGTACTTAAAAAGAAAAAAGCAAGATGCAGGGGCCTCCCTCATGGCGCAGGGGGTTGAGCGCAGCAC
Source organism: Talpa occidentalis (assembly GCF_014898055.3). NCBI lineage: Eukaryota > Metazoa > Chordata > Mammalia > Eulipotyphla > Talpidae > Talpa > Talpa occidentalis. The sequence goes on along the minus strand of NW_023605305.1, from coordinate 70,294,823 downwards.
TATGAAGCTGTTTGCAGCCTCTGCAGCGCAAGTTTGATCCGCGGCCAGGGAGCTACCCACCTGGCACAGCAGACCTCTCCTGCTGCCCACTGCTCCCCTCAGCAGTGTACTTTGGTCAATCTGCCTGTCTGTTCCCCGCTCTGTCTCTGGTGAATCCTCTCACCCTCCTGTGCCTCTGGCCTGTACCCCAGTTCTTATATAAATAAATAAATCTTTTAAAAAAAGAAAAAGAAAAAAGCAAGATGCAGAATGTTATTTTGTGTCATTTTTGGAGTTAGTGTGTTTGGAGAGTGGGATTCTTGGGTTCGCTCTGGGAAAGGTTTCACCAGAGCTCTCCTTTCAGCGGCAAGGAGCAAGGTTTCCAGGGTGAGGTTCTCCTGGAGACAGAGACACTGTAACAGGGTGTGGTCCCCAGGAAAGGGGGAGGTTCCCTGCCCCACCCAAGGGAGGGTGGAGCTGAGCAGGAAGAGGAGAAGCTGTAGAGGAGACTGAGGAAGGAAGCAGGATGGAGCCAGAAGGAGACCTGGAGGAGGCGCTTGGAGCCTAGAGACACGTGAAGAAACTGAGCTTGTCTTTTGGTCGTGGACTGGGTGACACACATGTGGGTGAGACCCGTGGGGAGGAGACAATGGCAGCTTTTATCTTGATGTTGATTTTGCTCTTTTCCTTCCGGGCTTGTCTGGTTGTTTCTGACCCTTTTCTGTGGGTCCCCACTGGAAGATGCTTTAGACTTGTGGCAGGCTTTGGGGCCTTGCTCTGGGCCAATCCCATATGGATGGACTTTTACCCACGAGGGGATGGGTAACTTTGGATGCTTCATTTAGAAACTAGACTCTTGGCCTTACCTGTATTGTTTCCTAGTTTTATTAAAGTTCCTTCCCATTAAAGTCTCATATGTTGTGTTGATGCGGCGGATGGCAGAACCCATTTAGAATAGGCAGGTTTGCGGGGTTTGGGCTGCCCCTCTCCCTGTCCTATAACAACGCTAGTTATATTTTAAAAGAGCAGGCTTATTTAAAAGGGACAGAAGAGTAAAGGACACTTCCATGGACACCAGTGGGCAGAAACAGCTGCCCCGAAAGGGACAGGTTTGCTGAGAGGGGCCTGCATGGTCACAGTGGGCGGCCTTGAGGAGAGCTGCCTCTGCTGGGGGAGGTCAGTGAGTAGAAGCCCCAGCCTGGTACGGGTCACCGGCAGGCAGGAAGCTGCTGCCCTGTGGAGGGATAGTTGGTGAAAAGAGGCACCTGCATAGTCACAGGTGGGCAGAAGGACTGCTGCTCCTTTGTGGGGGCAGCATTAGGTTTTATCATCTTCTTTTGCTATGGAGGGCCTCATCTTTGTGGGTGGATGGTTTGTTCCTTAATCTCCATATCTTTACCTTCAGATCTGAGCTCCTGACACTCCCTGCAGCAGTCTGATAGTTTCTATAGCTGGACTAATGGCTATGTTAATCCCTTCTATCCCTACCTCCTTGTGTGAGTCTTGTGATGCCTCCTTTAAGTTTCCTATTCTTTTCCTCTATCACTGTGGCTAGTATGTTCCCAATTCTATAAAAAGGGGGAAAACAGTATCTGCATCAATAGTTATAGAGATATAAACAATGAAAGGCAAGGTAAGAAATGGGCCTAGTGGCTTCCCTGGTGGCCTAGAGCTTAAGTGTCAACTCTACCACCATAATGGCCCTCCCCCTCTGTGGTAGCCTGAGTTCAATCCCCAGCCAGTGAGCTCACCCACATGGAGCAGCAGACCTCTCCTGTCTCACCCACTGCTCCCCTCAGCAGTGTATTTCAGGCAATCCACCTGTTCTGCTCCCCACTCTCTCTCTGGTGAATCCTCTTTTTACAGGGCAGCCCCACTCTAAAACGGGTTGCCTGACCGTGGGGTCCTCACCCGCGTGCTTAAAAGGGATTTATTAATACTCAACTGCAGGCACACACAAAAAGTTAATAAAAGGTTGATTTACAAAAGAAAGGGAAAATGAAGAAATGAATAACTCAGGGAGAAAAAGCAGGAGATAAACTCACGAATGTGTCCTACCCCATTCTGCTGACCTGGAATCCCAATGGCACACTGAGAGCTGGTGAAGAGCCAAGAAAAGTGAGGCCAAGCGAGAGCGACCCAAGGCCCATGTGTTTGGTTTTATACCAAACCTGGCTGCTTAACCCCACCCTCAGGTCCCAGCAACCCTCCCTTTGGTGATAATGGGATTTGTCATTTCCAGTGTCTTCATAGCTTTGGCCTGGAGTGGGGGAGGAGTCCACAAAACCTGCATGGAATTAGCTCAGGACATCCTTTCCCCCTAACACTCTCACCACCACCTCCCACCCCACCCCCAAACCTCTAGCCTACACCCCAGTTCTTCTACACAAGAATAAAATCTTAAAAAAAAAAAAAAAAGAAAGAAAAGGGCTTCACTGGTTGCTTTTTTTTTCAGATTTATTTTTATTTATTTATGTATACAAGAACTGGGGTGTAAGCCTGAGGTTTGGGGGGTAATATTCACCAGAGACAGAATAGGGAGCAGAATAGGTGGATCTACTGATATACACTGCCAAGGGGAGCAGCTGATGAGACAGGAGAGGTCTGCTGTGCCATGTGGGTTTGCTCCCTGGCTGGGTATCAAACTCATGCTGCAGTGGCTGGTGATAGCTTCATAGCACTGAGGCTTTAACCCCTATGCTACCAGGAGGCCTGGTTGCTTACTTTAAACAGTGGGTAACTGCAACCAGAAGGGGACATTTTCACTAATTTTTGGGTATCATTTAGAAACATGCCAATGTATTGCTTACACATTTTTTAACTTAAAAATAACAAAGATTCATATTGCTATTTTTTTTATACAAGAGCGGGGAGCAGAACAGGCAGACAACCGAAATACTGCTGAAAGGAGCAGTGGGCGCGACAGGAGAGGTCTGCTGTGCCATGTGGGATTCTCGCAGGCTGGCTGGGATCGAACCCGCACTGCAGAGGCGGCGGAGAGCTTCACAGCACTGCGCTCAACCTGCTGCACCACCAGGGAGGCCTTCAAATTGCTATTTTTTAAAAGCTCTGTACTGCCAGCAAGTAATTCTGATGGAATCTAAGAAAAAAAATTTTAGGATGGAAGTTTCCACAAGGTCAAAAACTAGAGGTGGGAGTAGGGATGATTAACAACTCTTTACATGGTTATGGAAGTTTCCAGGAACTGGAGGTGGGGGCAGAGAGGATTATCAGTTACAGAAAACCAACCTAACCCCGAGGCAAAAAATTTCACAGTAATTTCATCAAAGAAGACTACATAAGGGTGCCCCTTGCAAAATGAAGTTCTTATCCTTTAAGATTGCCCACCTGTGTCTATGCAAGTGTCTTTTTATTTTTCTTTTTCCTTAATAAATTTGCCACATGTTGCTAAATGGGAAAGTCTGCTGAATTCATTCTCAGAGGGACTTAAAAACCCCACTCACCAAACCTCAACAACTTAGGTATCTAAGATTGTAGTGCCAGCAAGGCACAGAACAGGTTCTCTATGATCCAGGCAGATGGGTAAAGGAGGAGTCCTGGAGTCCTCACTGGCTTTTCAGACATTTGATGATCTTTCTACACCATTTGAAGGGAGGCAACCAGGTGCAGGGCAGACCTCCCAGGCCCCACTGAATCTTTACTCTCTTTGGGCTCTCTCTGTTGTCTTCTTGTTGTCTAGTCCACTTGTAGCCCTTCTCTGCCACTGTCTGCTGCCCTCTGCTGCACACCATCTGCTGTGTGATGTTGCCCTTATAATAATAGCACCAGCCTACAGGCTCAGGTGTGCCCACTTACACAGGTGCCCACCATCAGACATGTGTACCCTGAGCCCATGCTATCAAGTGCCTCCTACATTCAAAGCCAAGGTGAAAGCCACAGAGGCCAGCAGTGCAAAAGCCTAAGTATTTTCATCTATTCCATGGTAATGACAAGAGGGAGGTGGTGATAGAGTAGGCCACCACCATCTAAATCAGCAAACTATGGTAAACTGTGTGGCTCACGAACCAAATCCAGCCCACCAACCATCTTAATAAATAAAGCTTTATTGGAACACAGACATTACTTGTTTATTTGTTGTGCACAGCTGCTTTCTATTATAACAGTCAAATTGAATGGTTGCAGATTGTGTAGCTCACAAAGCCTAGAATATTTATGATCTGACTCTTAAAAAAGTTCACCCACCCCAGATCTAAATCAAATGGATTTTGACATTGAAGATCTCCCAATTGACCCCAACAACCTCATCCCAGTCACCCCACCCATCCCACAGTCCACTTCACTCTATCCTGGCTGTTCTGTTTCTTAAAAAGAAATGGGAAAATTGATTCCTCCCTCTCCTATGTAGAAAAGGCAGGCATGAACAAAAGCTGAGCAGCATCCAGTTTCTGTCTTTCCTTAACAGTGTTTAGGTTGGTGAAGATGGAGCACAGGATGGGGAAAGGAGGCCCTCCAACTCCCAGAATCCATCTCTCCAACTGCAGGTGGAACCTGGAGCTCACAACTAATTGGAGAAAGACAGGAGGGGGCCTGGTCCCCTGTTTGCTCTGTGGTCCTGAAAGTGAGCCAAGCTTGGGGGGAATTTCACTACAAGGCACAGCTCAATCTCAGGGTACAACAACAGGGTTTGTGGGTCTGGTAATCCTAAGTGGCTTGTTCGGCCACCATTTTTGTTACCTATATAGGTTCTTCAGTCCTATACAAGGGTACCTGCCTTTCAAACCTGATTGGTCCATTTTCAATCAGATATAAGAGCCCAACCCTGAAGGTACCTTTCAAATCAATCAAGAGCAGAAAGCTTGCTCACCCTGGGAAGTGTATGCATCTCGAGGTATGACTGGGAACGCCCCAGGGGGCTGTTGATTGATGTTGACAAGGGACTCCAAAAGTGGAATACCTTGTTGATAAGATTGAAACCTTGGCTAGTGATTTACAGCTTAATTAAAATTACAATACTGAGGACCTCCCCAGTGGTGCAGTGGTTGAGTGCTGGGTTGCGAAGCTGCCCACAGCCTCTGCAGCACCAGTTAGATCCCCGGCCGCTGACGAGGGTCCCACATGGTGCGCAGACCTCTCCTGCCGCCCACTGCTCCCCTCAGCAGTGTACTTCGGTCCTTCTGCCTGTTCTGCTCCCTGCTCTGGTTCTGGTGAATTCTCTCACCCTCCCACACTTCTGACTGTACCCAGTGCTTATATAAATAAATAAATAAATCTTTTTAAAAAAAATAGAACATACTATTTTTTTTTAAAAAATTACAATACTGAGTCATCAAGCAGATGAGAAGTGCCTGGAGGGTAGACTCATGACCCCTGACACTATTGATGAGGTAGCACATTTTCTAGTTTCACCCCTCTATTTTCTCTTTGTCCTTCTTCCCCTTAAGACTGATGCTGGATAATTCTTCTATCAATAAAAAGGCCAGGATCTTGCTCTTCAGGCAGCATTCTGCATGTAGGGAAAGGTAAAAAAAGTGTCAGGCTTTTCTGCCCTCCCACCATTAGGATTGATGATGGAACCCTGTGGTCCTGAATGCATGACTGATGGCAGGCACCTGGAGCAGGGTGTGGGCATATGTAAGTGTGTATACCTGGGCTGAGACTGGGCTTATAAGGGCAGTGTCATGGGGATGCCAGCAGAAGAGAGCAGAGCAGTAGAGAAGCAAAGGCCATGAGAGAACACTGGAGAGCCCGGGAAAAGTGAAGACTTGCTGGAGGCTGGGAGGCCTGCCAGTCTCCCAGCTCCCCCAGCCCTCCTGCCTGCCATCTACCTGGTAAAATCCCAACAAAAGCCTGAAAAATCCACCAAGAGCTCCAGGACTCCTCCTTAACCCATCTGCATGGGATCATAGAGAACCTGCACTGTGCTCATCCTGCCACTACATTTGGCGTAGTTGGCAGGATAATCCATGCAGACAGGTATGGAGCCCTCCGAAGACCTCTGGAGGGACTAAGGAGCGCTGGAAGTGCCATGGCAGCACAGGAGGTGGACAAAGTCCGGGAGCTGCAGAACAAGACCTCGCCTGGAAGAAGAGATGGCCTGCGAGGATCAGCCAATGACCCATGAGGCAGCAGAATTGTCGGGGAAGAAAGGACCATGATTCGGAGCTCACCCAGTGCTGACAAAGGGAAAAGTCAATGGACTTGGACAAATGGATTTGGACTGACAATCCTGCCAGAAGACAGAGGACTTTGGCAGATTGATATGTTTTTGGGACCCTGTGGGGTGGATGGTATTGTTTGCAAACCCAGGGAGATAAAAATCAAGGCATGGCCTATGGGCCTTGGTAGAAGAGCTCACAGTTGTCTAAGGGAGGAAGCCCTTGCCAAGCTTTCTGCAGTCAGGCAGAGGAAAAGCCAAATTAGAAAGGTAAAAGCTGGTGCTGAAATTGGGAAGCCCTGAGCTGCTGTTAAGCAGCCTAAGTTTGTTGAAGAAGGCCAGTGAGTCTCTTAAAATCACCTGTGGGTGATGCCCTGCTTGTTGTTGAGTGAGGGTGAGGAGCTGAGGGACCCGTCCTTGGGGGACTGTAAGGGTCAGGAAGACCACAGTACAGGTTTTCTATGATCCAGCAGACCAGGTAAAGGAGGAATCAGAGTCCTCAGTGGTTTTTGCAGGTTTTTTATTGGGATTACCAGGTACATGGCAGGCAGGGGTGCTGGGGGGCTGGTAGGCTGGCAGGCCTCCCAGCCTCCAGTAGGTCTTCACTCTGGGCTTCCGGCCTTCTCTTGGCTTCTGCTTCTCTTGCTTCTCTCTCAGCTTCTCATGGCTTCTCCTGGAGTCCCCGTGATGCCGCCCTTAAAAGCCCAGTCTCAGCCCAGGTGAATCCCATCTCCTATGCCCACACCCTTTTCCAGATGCCCGCCATCAGGCATGCATTCAGGACCGCAAGGATCCATCATCTATGCCTGATGGTGGGAGGGCAGAAAAGCCTGACATTTTTCCTTACCCTACAGGGACAGGTGGGGAACGTAGCTTGCGATGGAGCCCAAGCTGAAGAGGGGACCCAAGAGAGGCCACGTGTGGAGCTTGTATCCATGGATCCCTGACCCATGTGCATAGGGTTGTCCTGAGTGCAGGGGTCTGCATGTCTCATTGGTGGCTATGAAATCTGAGTGTTGGAATGACCGTAGACAGAAACCCTGAGGATTGGGTGATTACCCCCAAAGATACAGAATTGCCAATCCAAGAGTGAGTGCATCCTGGGGGTGAATATGATGAGTGGCTTGTGGCCGAGACCACAGTCAGAGAAGGCCAGGAAGCCTGATGGCTCCTGGCATGTGACAGCAGATGCCCGAGTGTTTCCCCTCTCGTATAAGCAGTGCCTTCGGCAGCAGAAGTGGTAGATCATCTGCTGGTGCCAATAATCTTGTCTTTTGCTACTAGGTTGGTGCCCTGCCTGGACTTATTTGTGTTGTTTCATTGCTATATTCATTTGTATACTGTTTACTTTTGTGGGCCATGGCTGCAGTGTTCATATTGCCAAGAGAAACGTGTATATAACTTGTGTATAGACAGCTATAGACTGTATGGCAGAAAACCCTGAGGGGGTGGATTGTAGAGTAAGGTAAAAAAGTATCAGGCTTTTCTGCCCTCCCACCATTAGGATTGATGATGGAACCCTGTGGTCCTCAATGCATGCCTGGGCACCTGGAGTAGGGTGGTTGGCATAAGTAGGTCTGTACACCTGGGCTGAGACTGGGCTTATAAGGGCGGCGCCACAGTGATGCCAGCAGAAAAGAGCAGAGCAGCAAAGGTCATGAGAGAACAGCGGAGAGCCCAGAAAGAGTGAAGACTTACTGAGGGCTGGGAGGCATGCCAGCTTCCCAGCCCCCCAGCCCTCCTGCCTGCCATGTATCTGGTAAAACCCCAATAAAAGCCTAAAAAAGCCACCGAGGGCTCCAGGACTCCTCCTTCACCCATCTTCATGGGATCATAGAGAACCTGCTCTGTGCTCATGCTGCCACTACACTGCATTACACAGCTTGCTCCACAACTCCCATTTGTCAGCGCGGTGTTGTCAACACAAGGGTTTATTTACAAAGGGAGATTGGGATAAGGAAAATATGCCTAAGTCCACAGGTGGCCAGCTGTCCTACATCAGTTAGTGCCCACAACTTACAATAATCCAAGCCAAAAGCTGTTCATGCAAGATGGGAGCCTCCAAAGGCAGGCTCGAACTGGTGGCTAATGAATAAGTGGTGGACCAGAATCCAAGTAAACTGTGGCATCTGCGGGTAGTCGCAGGTGCTGCTAAGGTCACACCACAGCAGCTTCTCTCCTGAAGTCGAAGTCAGTCCGTGTCCTGAGCTTCCTCCAAGCTTAGTCAAATCATCACAACCAACTGGAGGTTTCCCAAGCAGCCTCCAGCAAACTCCAGAGTTTTTTTTTTCCTTTGTCAAGCTGAGTGTCCAGCCTTTCAGAAGCTTTGACTTATATTCCCCTTCAGGGTACCTGCCTTTCAAACCTGATTGTTCCATTTTGAAACCAGCTGTTTCCAAGATTTGATTGGTGCTGGTGTACACTTGAGCATAATTGGTATCAGTAGGACATGTCTGATCCATTTTCAAAACCAGCTCAGGATTCAAAATCAAAATCCCAGTAGAGCATCCAACCTGGTCTGCAACCTTTCTCACTGGACCTGGGCAGGTAAGCTCTGCTGTATCTGAGCGGCACTGACCAGGTTCAAACCTGACCCACATGTCTCCAGAACTGCCATAGTTCTTTTTTTCTAAAACCCAAACATGGCTGTGCCAGGGTCGGCCATCAAACCTAGCTACCATGGTGTAGTCCAGGCTGATGTGGGGTCCCCAGCACCTTCATGAAACCAGGAGCAACAAGGGTTGCTCTTACAGTCTAGGGCAAGCCCTGGCCTTTCGAAACCCCATCATTGCCCTTGTTACATTTTCCTTGTTCCATTTCAATTTCTCACATTACAGGCAAAGCAGGAAACCAACTGACTACCCAACACAATCATAAAAATTTCATAAGCCACAGCTGACGACAAATGACTCCCCTAATCCCGAGCTGCTCCTGGCACACAGACAAGGGATGGGAGATACGGCTCCTGCCACAGAGAACCAGGATCTCCCACTTTGACAGACCCAAGCTCCAGAGGATGCAGTGGAGCTAGCAGAGTGACACTGTCACCTGCTTTCTCCATCCCGTCATACCTCATGGAGTCAGAGATTCTCGAAAAGGCAGAGCAGGGAAGTAGAGGCCCTTCTGCAGTGACCCCTAGATCTCCCCCAGCATCTAAGACCTAGGTCTCCCACAGTTCCAGCCTGAGTCAGTGTTTATCTAGCATTTAATTTCTATGACTGGAGCCTCTCAACAGTCTGATAAAGCAGAGTTGATTAGTGTCCACTCCAAGTCCTCCCGGACCACTTTCCTCTGCCCACCTGTTCTGATCTGTTCTTCTACCTTTGTTATCAATGCAGAGATCCAGTGTGTTTGGTTCCTATTGCTGGTGGAACATATGACCAGTTAGTGCCTTAAAGCCATATCTACCTGTTCTTTCACGTCTGCAGTTCAGAAGTCTGGGATGGTGTTCCATGCCCAGCACATCATGAGGCTAAAATCAAAGTTTCCACCTGCTGTGATCCCATCTTCCAAGTTCATTCCTGTCGTTGGGAGGATTTGGTTCCTTGTGGTTGGGGTACTGGGAACTGGTGTCCTGTCGGCAAGGGGTCTTTCTCAACAACTTGCTGACAAAAGTGCAAGGTCCTTTCTTACACATGAACCCCTCCACCTTCATAGCAAGTTCAAATCTCTCCGATTCCCCTTCTACCCTAAGCTGGAGGAAGCACACCACTTTAAGGATTCATGTGATTATGTTGGTTCAGCCCGGATAATACAACGCTGTCAACTGTGCCAAATAACGAGCAATACATCATGATCTCACATGACACTCACAGGTTCTGGGGTTAGGGCAGGACATCTCCTGAGGCCCATTTTAGAAAATCTGTCTACCCACCTGCCCTGTTGCCCAACACCACACCACTCTCAAAGTCCTATCACCCCCTACATATTATTCACCCTAACTCAGAGATCTCTAGCCACTGATCTACCACCCCAGTCTCCTCTCATGGCTTACCTAGGCTTCTGCAGCAGATTTCTCTCTGGCCTCATCTTTCTCCCCCTACCCCAGGGATACTGCCCACTTCTCTGTTTTCCCATAGTAGCCAGAATGGTCTTCCAAACACACAAAGCTAACCAGGTTATCTCCAGCTTAAACTCTCACAGGGCTCCCCAGGAACCTCAAGATGTAAACAAAGCTCCATAAAGTTCATTTGTTCAAATGTTCAGAACACTGCCTCCTTCTGGGTACCAGAATCCACAGACAATCTCTGAAACTTTCTGTTTGGCAGCATGGAGAGGCCCCAAGAATGAGCAAGCAGGGTGGTCCACCCTGTGAGTCCTGCCACTTGGTCATCTTCAGTTCACCCCCAGGCATAGTCAGCAACCTCCACTTTCACAATTGTCAATAGGATTTTTCTCAGATCCATTCTAAGTTCCATTTCTACAGTGGCAGAGCTCCTGAGGCTTCTCCATTATGGACCGCAGCACCAGCTTTCATATGGAAACGCTGCGGAGGCAAGGACTTTCTCTAGTTCATTATTGCTTCCTCCAATGCCTAGCTCAGTGTTTGTGCACATATGATGTGCTCACCACATTTTTGGAAATGAATGAAAAGTCCAATATGAGATATGGAGACTCAGCTCTCCTTAGGGTTCCCGCTACTCCTGATAGTGTGCAAACTCTGCAGACTACTGGCAGCAAACACTCCAGCCACACAGAGTTGTAGCCATTAGGTGCCCACACTGGCACCCTCTGCCCTGACCTCAGCTACAATTTGCAGCTGGAGTCCCAGGATATTGCTACTTGGGGATCAGCTATTTAAGGCAAAGAGCCAGCTCCATGGTATGAAGACGGGCAGGCTCGCCAGTATCCACTCCAGAACGCCTAGTAAAAAGAGATTTTTCTGGGCATAAGAACAGAAAATGTACCCATAAAGCACTTGCTCAAGAACTCTGTTAAATAGTGGGAGGCAGTGTAGTACCTGGGAGAGGGGGCAAGTTTTACACACACAACCCCACAACCTTTACCAAGACAGCAGAGAAAACAGCAGTCTCCAAGGCAGGATAAATTTCCCCATCTGGGAAAAGCACTGGCTTTTGGGAGGTGTTAGTGGCCTAGGGTAGAGCCTGCCACAGGCTGCAATTGAGGATCTGGTGACAGGTTCAGTGTCCAATCCATCCCCATCATTAAGTAGAGACACAGCCCACAACCATCTCCACACAAGCCCCCAGCCAGAAGGACACAGAGTCTCCTGGAATGGCCTCAGCTTCCCAACTGTTTTTATTTTTTTAAAAGATTTATTTATTTACGCATACAAGAACTGGGGTGTGGGCCAGAGGTACAGGGGAGGATGTGTGTGAGAGGATTCACTAGAGACAGAATGGGGAGCAGAAGAGGCATATCTACTGAAATATGAGCAGTGGGCAACACAGGAGAGGTCTGCTGCTAATCCATGTGCGTTTGCTCCCTGGCCAGGGATCAAACTGGTGCTGCAGTGGCTGCTGATAGCTTGATAGCGCTGATTTTAACCCCTGGGAGGTGCAGCTTCCCTACTGTTTAAGAGCTGGATTAGGTGCTCCCTAAAGTCCCTTTGACTTCTAAAAGTCCCATCTTTCCTTCTAATTTTATCCCTGCCAAATTAGAGCCAAGTACTGATTTCCACAGTTGCAAAAGCCCTGCCTTGTTCCTTATGACACTAGCCCCTCCAGACAAGCTGGCAGTGCCTTTTGCTGGTATTGTCCTCTGTAGATATATTTCCCCTGAAGGTTGGCAACTTCCACAGAAGTATATATTTTAAAAAATCGGTTTAAGTCTTAACCCTTGGTATCTGTGAATACGATCTTATTTGGAAATAAGGTTTTTGTAGATGAAATCAAGTGAAGAAGAGACCATTAGTTTGGGTCTTAATCCAATAGGACAGGTGGCTAGTGTCCTCACAAGAAGAAAGGACACCAAAGGAAGGCCGCTGGGGATGGAGGCAGAGCCTGGAGTGAGGTGTCTACCAGCCAAGGCCAGACAAACTGACGCCCATATGTAGGGACTGATTAAATAGATTATGAAAGTCCATACAATGAGGTAGAATTGAGGTATTAGAAAATGAGATTTATCTCTGTGGTAGAGATAGAAACGCTTCCCAAGATATTTTGATAATTGGAAATAAGTTGCTAGAACAGTATTTTAGTAAATGAATATAAAAACCAATATAATGGGGGATAAAGGTGAAAAAACTAATATATGTGAATACGTATACACACATACACATTTGTATATGTATATGAAAAACTTAATAGTGAAAATCTCTGGAGAGTTTAGAAAGAGTTAAATGATGATCTTCAATTTGTTTTTAGTGTTTTTCCTATTTTGAGTAAGTTTGCCACAAATATTGTACACTATCTTTGGTACTTTTGTGAGTTTGTGGTAGAGGGTAATGGGTGCTTAGTTGGTGGGTGTGGTGTGTTAACACACATCTGTATTTTTTTTTATATTTTTATAACTGAGTAAATCTTTATTGTTTTCTTTCTTTTTTTAATTTAAATATTTTATTTTATATAATTCTTACATCTTTTTTCATCTTTGCACAATGTAAGCATTTTCATTTTGGTTATATTCCCCATACAATTGCACCCCCACCCTTATTTTGACTCTAGTCCTTCCTCTCCCCGCCCCTCCCGCCGTCCCCCCCCCCCCCATAGTGTGTCTCTGGTTTATAGTTGCTTGTTGATTTTGATTTTTACTTTGTATTGATTAGTCTTTTTCCTGGTCTCTTAATTAGGTTTTCTAAATTCCTGCTATGAGTGAGACCATCTGGTATTTTTCTTTTTCTTTCTGGCTTATTTCGCTGAGCATGATCCCTTCCAGTGCCATCCATGTTGCTGCAAATTGCATGTGTTTATCTTTTTTGATTGCTGAGTAATATTCCATGGTGTATATGTACCACATCTTCTTGATCCAGTCATCTATTTTTTGGGCATTTGGGTTGCTTCCATAGCTTAGCTATTGTAAATAGTGCTGCTATAAACATAGGGGTGCAGGTGCCCTTTGGAATTACTGTTTCTGTGTCCTTTGGGTAAATACCTAGGAGTGGAATTGCTGGATCATATGGAAGCTCTATGTTTAGTAGGTCCAGAAATCTCCACACAGCTCTCCATAGTGGTTGGACCACTTTGCACTCCCACCAGCAGTGCAGGAGAGTTCCTTTTTCTCCACATCCTCGCCAACATTTGTTGTTGCTATTTTTTTTTAATATGTGCCATTCTCACTGGTGTGAGATGGTATCTCATGGTAGTTTTGATTTGCATTTCCCTGATTACAGGTGATGTTGAACATTTTTTCATATGCCTGTTGGCCATTTGCATTTCTTCTTCAGAGAAGTTTCTTTTTAGCTCTTCTGCCCATTTTTTGACTGGCTTATTTTCTTTGTTGTTGTTGAGTCTCATCAGCTCTTTGTAGATTTTTGTGATCAGTCCTTTATCGTTAGTGTTGTCTGCAAAAATGTTCTCACAGTCGGTGGGGTTTCTCTTTGTTTTGGTTGTTGTGCAGAAGCTCTTTAATTTGATGTAGTCCCAGCTGTTTATCTTTGCCTTCACTATCACTGCTTTGGGTGATGTGTCTGTAAAGATGTCTTTGAGGTGCACGTCATGTAGTGTTTCGCCTGTATTTTCTTCTATATATTTTATGGTTGCAGGTCTTATGTCTAGTTCTTTAATCCATTTTGAGTTGGTTTTTGTGCATGGTATGAGGTAGTGGTCTAGCTTCATTCTTTTGCATGTAGCGACCCAGTTTTCCCATCACCATTTATTGAACAAACTTTCTTTACTCCAGTGCATATTCTTTGCTCCTTTGTCACATATTAGTTGACCATAAATCCATGAGTTTATTTCTGGATTTTCTGTTCGATTCCATTGGTCTATGTGTCTGTTCTTGTTCCAATACCATGCAGTTTTGATGATTATGGCTGTGTAGTATAGTTTGAAGTCTGGGAGTGTGATGCCTCTATTTCCTTCTTTTTTTTTTTTCAGAAGAGCTTTGGCTATTTGGGGTTTTTGGTGATTCCATATGAATTTCATCAATAATTGTTCTATTTCTTTGAAGAATGTCATTGGAATTTTTATTGGAATAGCATTGAATATGTATATTGCTTTTAGTAGGATGGCCATTTTGATGATGTTAATTCTTCCAATCCATGAGCAGGGGATGTCTTTCCATTTCTTTGTGTCTTCTTCTATTTATTTTAACAGTGTTTTATAGTTTTCTTTGTATAGGTCCTTTACCTCTTTTGTTAGATTTATTCCCAAGTATTTGATTTTTTTTGTTTTGATAATAAAAGGGATTTTTTTTTAATTTCTTCTTCTTCAGATTTATTGTTTGTGTATAGGAAGGCTACTGATTTTTGCGTGTTGATTTTGTATCCTGCCACTTTACTAAACTGATTAGTTGAATTAGTTTTTCTGTGGAGTTTTTGGGGTTCCCTATGTATATTATCATATCATCTGCAAAAATCCTTTTTGGATTCCTTGTATGTCTTTCTCTTGTCTTATTGCTCTTTAAGTGGTGTGAGCTTACACCCTAAATCATGCACAGTGGTGTAAATGATGGCACCTCAATAAAAATGATACAATTTAAAAAAAGGGATGAGTGCATTTTATGATTATTTGAAATTATACTACATAAAATAGTAAGTCTTAACTTACATACAAAAATAAATAAAATAATAAATTTACATTCCAAAGCTACAATCCTGACCCTGGAGAAGCCCTTCTTTCTGAAGCACCAAACAGACTTCTCTAAGCTCTCACTTTATTATTTTAAAAAAGATTTATTTTTATCTATTTATGCATACAAGAACTGGGGATATTCCTCTCACACTGCTGAGGGGAACAGCGGGAGAGACAGGAGAGGTCTGCTATACCATGTGGGTCAGCTCCCTAGTCAGGGATCAAACTCAGGCTGTAGTGGTGGACCTTCTCGGTGGTAGTGCAGCGGCTAACCCCTAGGCCACCAGAGAGGCCCCTCCAGCGATTATCTTAACTACTAACGACCAAGTTGACACTGATATGACTGGCCTACAAATACAAAAGAATTAAAACAGATTTCCAATAAACTGATAAACTATTTCTATTTTTAAAGATTTTATTTATTTATGCATATAAGAGCTGGGGTACAGGCCAGAGGTGCGGGGAGTGAGAGAATACAGCAGAGACAGAGTGGGGAGCAAAGCAGATGGATTGACTGAAATACATTGCTGATGGGAACAGCGGGTGAGACAGGTGGTCTGCTGCACCATGTGGGTCACCTCCCTGGCTGGGTATAGAACTTGTGCTGCAGTAGTTGCGGAGAGCTTCATAGCGCTGACGCTTAACCCCTTGCACCACCAGCGATGCCCCTATTTCTATTTTAATGTTTTTTTTTCTACTTGAACTTCAGCAATTTGTATAGACATGATATCTATCTAGTATGATTAAACATTTTAAGTTATCCTCAATTTAAAAATGGGCAAATGATCTAAACAGTCATTTCTTCAAAAAAGGTATATAAATAGACAATAAGTACTTGATAAATGGTTCATTATCATGAAATGCATCATCGAAATGCAAGTCAAAATGATTCTGAGTTGCTCCTTCACACCCATTAAAAGTAATAAAAGTAATAAAGTCAGGTAATGGTGAAGATGAAGGAGCAACTGGAACTCTTACCACACTGCTGACAGGAATGTGAAGTGGTGGAAAACAGTGTGGCAGTGCCCCCAAAGTTAAATAGTTACCACTTGACCCAGAAATTCTAGTCTGATGATTATATGCAAGAGAATCGAAAATATGTCCACACAAACACTTGTAAATGAATGTTCACAGGCGGAAACTACCCAGCCCATTAACTGATGCACGGCTAAACTGCGGTCTATCTGCCAATGGAATGTTGTGAAATCATGAGCACTGATACATGCCACAACACAGATCAGCCTTGAAAACATGTTAAGTGAAAGAAGCCTGACACTAAGGTCACATAGTATATGATTCCATTCATATGACATGCTCAGAAGAGAGACAGAAAAACCCTAAAGGATTGCATGGGGCTGGGGAGAATGAGGAGGTCAGAGAGTGACAGCTAAAGAGCAGGGACTCTTTGAAGTGATGAAAACGTCTGCCATTGTAGTGCTGGCTGCATAACTTGATGAATATACTAAAACTATTGAATTGTACACTTGAAATGGGCAAATTGTATGTGACCTGTAATTCAATTTTTGAAAATCATCCCAATTTTTTGATAAGATGGGCCATTAGTTTATCTAGGTCTAAAGTTCTCATTTTGTTACCAGGGGGCCTACACTACAGAGCAAGACTGGCATTTTACGGCCACCTGCCTGGGAAAAGGCAGACTTGCAATTAGAATAGGCCAGTTGAAAGGACCAAGTTGAATGGTGCAGACACGAAGTAAAATGGGGGGTAGGGGACTCTGGAATGGAAAGATAAGGAAGTACAAGAGCAATCCCCAGATCCATCCATTCCCTACCCCCACCCCAAGGTGATCATCTAGACTTCGAGATGTGGAGGGGCCCAGACAACTGGCACTCTATTCTTGGCTTCCAAAGAAAGAAGCATCCAGCAGCTAACCTCTGAAGAGAAGCCAAAAACTGTTGTAGGTAAACAGGCAGCTGAATCTGCCTTCAGTCTTGTTGCTGTTGCAATCACCTGGAGAGAGAGCACCAAAGGCCCTGGGCCAGGTGTCTCACTGAGCTGTTGTTGGTATGGGCTAGAGACTCACTAGTCATCAGCCATCATCTTCCACTGCTCCTGCCGCTGACAGTAGTCTGTTCCAGCGTCCCGTGCTGTCCATCCCAACCTTCGAACTGTGGCTGTGGGCTGTGTCATTATCTAGCCGACTCCTCTGTGAGTGACTTTGCCTGCCACTGTGAGTTGGAGCCCCACCACTGCTTGCCAGCTGCCACACCCTCCAGACCCTCTTTGGTGGACCAATTTCATCTTGGATGAGCAGCCTTTTGTTTAGGACTTCTGAACACTGTGGGTAGTATCTGAGATGAAATAGCTGGCCACTTGTGGCCTTAGTAACTCTGTTTCCCCATTTGTTAAATCACTGCTCCTAATGGTCTGAGTCACCCTTCTAAGAAAAGTAAAGTCACACAGTAAAGTCACATAGGCCTCAGTAAAGTCACACAGGCCATCTTGAATCTACCATAGAACTCTTAGCTCAGCTGTAGAAAAACATGGTGGTGTTCATTGAAGACACCTTTGTTCTTGGCACTTGTAGTGCCGGCAAGGCCAGTGCAGGATCTCTATAATCCAGGCAGACCAGTAAAGGAGAGTCCTGGAGCCCTTGGTGGTTTTTTCAGGCATTTATTGAGCTTTTACCAGGTACACAGCAGGCAGGGGTGCCAGGAGGCTGGCAGGCCTCCCAGCCCCCAGCAAGTCTTCGCTCTTTCTCGGTTCTCTTGTGTTCTCTCGTGGTCTCTGCTTCTCTGTTTCCTGGTTCCCTTCTCGATCTCTCTCTCTTCTGCTGGTTCCCCGTGACGCTACCCTTATAACCCAGTCTCTCACCCCAGGGGCACCCACCTATGCATGCCCATACCCCACTCCAGGTGTCCACCATTAGGCATGCATGTAGGACCATAGGGATCCATCATTAATGCTAATGGTGGGAGGGCAGAAAAGCCTGATAATTTTTCACTTACCCTACAGCGCTTCATTGTCTTATGACTTAAAAAGCTGACACTTATGACCTGGCCAGTTTCCTACACTTTCATTATTGAGCCACATTTCATACTGATGGACACTGGGCTAAATAAAGACCATCACCAAATCACAGGGTAGGAGCAGCATGTTGGCCTGAACAGAAGGGACCTGGGTTTAAAACCAGCTTTGCGTGCCCTGGATGAAGTTGTTTACTTTGTGAGCCTCATTAAATTATGAATAACAAATGTATTCTTTGTGAGCACTGGTTATTATCTGGTGTAGGGTTAGGTAAAAGTATCAGGCTTTTCTGCCCTCCCGCCATTAGGATAGATGAGGGAACCCTGTGGTCCTGAATGCATGCCTGATGGCGGGCACCTGAAGTGGGTACACCTGGGCTGAGAGACTGAGTTTATAAGGGCAGCATCACGGGGATGCCAGCAGAAGCCAAGAATGAACAGAAACCGAGAGAAGAAGAGAAGCAGAGAGAACGCCGGAGAGAGCCCAGAGAGAGTGAAGATTTGCTGGGGGCTGGGAGGACTGGCAGCCTCCCGGCCCCCCAGCACCCCTGCCTTCCATATGCCTGGTAAATCTAAATAAAAGACCTGCAAAAGCCCCTGAGGGCTCCAAGACTCCTCCTTTACCCGGTCTGCATGGGATCATAGAAAACCTGCTCAATGGTCCTTTCTGCCCCTACACCTGGAATGTGCTTGGAACACAAATGCTAACTTCCTCCTTCTCTCACACTTTTAAAGTTATACCATGAGAGGGAGATCAATGTCGTTGAAGGAAGGCCAGGGTCACCGTGGGGGTGGGGGTGGGGAATGTGTGAAGGCATTCACCAGTCAGCATGGAAGCAGAAAAGGCAGATTTATTGAATTACTGTGGAGAGACAGAGGCGAGAGGAGAAAGCATTAGTCTGGACACTGAAAGAAAAGTTTGGCTTTCTTATTTAAGACACAGGTCTGTGGCAGTTGTTATCTTCTAAATTGTCAAGGCCACAAGTAGTTTCTGCCTTCCTTTGAAATTTGCACCAGTCTTTAATGGCTACAGGTGGGCTTTATGGTTATTGTTTCAATAACAGTACTATAGGGTAAGGAAAAAATGTCAGGCTTTTCTGCCCACCCGCCATCAGGATAGATGATGGCACCTTGCGGTCCTGAATGCATGCCTGATGGCGGGCACCTGGAGTAGGGTGTGGGCATAGGTAGATGGGATTCACCTGGGCTGAGACTGGGCTTTTAAGGGCGGCGTCACGGGGACACCAGCAGAAGCCAAGAAGCAGCAGAACGAACAGAAGAGCAGAGAAGCAGAGAGAACGCCAGAGAGCCCAGATAGAGTGAGGATTTGCTGGGGGCTGGAAGGACTGCCAGCCTGCCTGCCATATGCCTGGTAAACCCCAATAAAAAGCCTGCAAAAAGCCACCGAGGACTCTGACTCGTCCTTTACCCTGTCCGCTGGATCAGAAAACCTGCACTGTGTCCATTCCTGGCCCTACAAGTACCATATCTGCCCATGGTTCCCATATCTGCCCAAGGTCGCAGGACCAGGTTTCCATGACAACTCTTAGCTCCCCTAGTCTGTTTAAAACTTCCTATCCTTGGCAACTCTCCTGCCCGCCTGTAACTAAGCAGGTGCCTCTTCTTTTTTTTCTCCTTTTCCTAATAAACCTGTCCTTTTAAAACACAAAACAAACAAATAACTAAAAATAAAACTTCCCATCCTTGTCTGCTAGGTAAGAGACTGAGCTTTTAACCCTATAGACTCCAACAAGTTCCACTGACTGAACTGGCTGGCTCCACCTTCACAAAAAAGTAGATGAATCTTCCACTGCATAATCAAAGGCAATTAATTTGTGACAATTATCTAATAACATCCATCCCGTGTTCCAAGACAAGGTAAGTGATTCAAGATTCACCCTGGTCTCCGTCTACTAGTGCTCTGCTCATGAAAGGCAACTGGGCACCCCCTCAAATTCTCCCCAACCTACCCCACGTCTACTGCTGCACTCAAGCAGCCTTCCCCTTCATTCCCAGATAGTTGTCTTGGTGACGTTTCCGTGTATATAAATGCCAGGTGGTGGAAGAATTACAAGGAAAAGAGAACAGTTAGGGGACGCTGGTGGAGGATGGGAGGGCGGTTAGGGAAACCTCTGTCGTAGGTGACAACAGATCTCTGCAAGAAGCGAGGCTATCAGGGAAAAAGCAGTTCAGAAGGAGGTGCTGGCCATCCCAATTTTTTTTTAATTTACTTTTTTATTTTATAAATTTTTACATCTTTTTTAAAAAAATTATTTATGCATACAAGAACTGGGGTGCAGGCCAGAGATGCGGGGGGCGAGAGGATTCACCAGAGAACAGACTGAGTGAAACACACTCCTGAGGGGAGCAGCGGGCAAGGCAGGAGAGGTCTGCTTTGGCATGTGGGTTGCTCCCTGGCAGGCTGGGGATCGAACTCGTGCTGGAGAGGCTGTGGTTTGCTTCATCGTGCGGTGCTTAACTTAACCCCTTGCGCCACCAGGGAGGCCCTATTTTTCATCATTTTTCATTTTTGCACAATGTATGCATTTTCGTCTTGGTTATAGTCCCCATACAATTCCCACCCCCCTTGTTTTGATCCTACTCCCTCCCCCCCTCCCCGCCCCGTAGTGATTGTTTTACTTGTGCTAGAAGGGAAGAAATCTTCAGCCGTGTCAGGCGTTACTTCAACTTTGGCACCTAGGGCACACCAACCGGGACCAGCTCAGAACCCGGACCCCAGGGCTGGCTTCTAATGGAGTTTGAAATCACACCAGGCTGTCCTGCGAGTCTTCTCGGAGCACCGACCCTCCGCGTTGGGGAGCCTCAGGTCAGTAAGCGGTGGTCGCGCGTCCACAGGCACCGCCGCCTCCGCGGGCTCCCGGTACCTGGGACGCCGAGCGCCCCGACCGGCCCGAACCCGCGCCTCTGCCCCTCCCGCCTTCCCCAGGCCCGCCTTAGGGCTCCGCCCCTCGCCGCCGATTCCCCGCGTCGCGTCTGGGCACCTCGAGCTCCGTCCCTGACCGGCCCCGCCCCGCCCCGCCCCTCAGAGGCGAGGCCCCGCCCCACGGCCGAGCCGCCGCTCTTCCGCGGGCCGAGACGGAGCGCTCGTCCCCGGCTGGCTGAGCAGGGCGCCCGCCCGCCTCCGGGCCGCGCGACCCGGAAGTGACTCCGAGTTCCGGCCCGCGTGGTTTCGCTCCCTGGAGGCTCCGCAGTCGCGGCAGCTGCGATGACCAAGATAAAGGCCGATCCCGACGGGCCGGAGCCTCCGGCGGAGGCTTGTGGAGGGGAGCGCACTTACCACGAGCTACTGGTGAATCTGAACCCCATCGCGCAGCCCCTGGCTTCTCGCCGCCTCACGCGGAAGCTCTACAAATGCATCAAGAAAGGTGCGGCGGGCGCCGCGGTGGCCGGGTGGGCGCGCGGGTGGCGGGCCAGGGCCCCCCGGCTGAATCTAATGTGGTTGCAGCCGTGAAGCAGAAGCAGATTCGGCGCGGGGTGAAGGAGGTTCAGAAGTTTATCAACAAAGGCGAGAAAGGGTAAGAACCCCACCGCGCCGAATTTTGCATTTCTCAACAGTAGCGAACAGTATCCCTACTGCTAAGTCGGTACAAGTGCTCCGACTCGGGTATATAGAAAATGATCAAGTAATCGATGAATTCCCTCCAGAATAGATGCCGGCCCATGACTTACACGAGCTCAAAGGGACACCACGGGCAAGTGGATTCCAGGGGATGCGAATGTTATAAGCCGGCTCCCTTAAGGGTAGACCCCAGCTGCAGTCACTCAGCGACTGCTTATGGGTGTTTACTCGTTTTCAGGCACTGCGCTGTGGGGAGACAATGACATTGATCAGACAACCACACAGTTACAAGTTGTGATTGATAAGAAGAGTGAAGTGAGGAGCTCATTACCCTCCATCTTTCTTTTCTGAGGTTTATTAGCATCTGAAGTGTATTTGTAACATCCCCTGTATCTTCCATTCACGCCAGACAGAAAACAGTTTGAGAACAGGTTGAAGACTCACTGCTTTCTCTACAGAAATGTGTGGCACACTGTAGGTGCTCAAGAGATAATGCTGGAGGGATTTGATGCTCAGTGAGGAGTCTCACCTAGTTGCCAGTAGCTGAGATCTGAAGATAATCAGGATTAGTTTGGTGGAGTGGGCTAGATGATACTTTCTCATGAGACTCTGTCAGCCATAGTAAGTTTAGTTTTTATACTCAGAGCTTTGAAAGACCATTGAGGGGTAAAGCCAGGGAATGACATAATTAAGATTCTCCTGGCAATTTAAGAAAGGATCAGAGGCACACAAGTGGACTTAGGGATGGTGAGATGGGAGCCTCTGTAGTCTAGAATAGATGCAAAGGCAATTTTGATTAAGTTAACGATGGCAGCAGTGGTGCAAGGGGTTAAGTCTCAGCACTATGAAGCTATCCCCAGCCACTGCAGCATGAGTTCAGCCCCTGGCCAGGAAGCTGACCCACATGGTGCAGCAGACCTCTCCTGACTCACCTGCTGTTCCCCTCAGCCATGTATTTCAGTAGATCCACCTGTTCTGCTCCCCACTCTGTCCCTGGTGACCCCCCACCCCCGCCACATCTCTGGCCTACACCCCAGCTCTTGTGTGCATAAATAAGTCAGATCTTTAAAAAAAAATATAGTTGATGCATCTGAGAAGACTTTCGTACATGGAGTGTGAAGAGGTATGGATTCAGCTGAGTAGATTAGAGAGCCCACTCACTGAGTGAACAGTGGATGGGGCCAATTTGTGTAAGAAGATCTAAAGTTTGGTTTCAGGCAAATTTTTGAAGTG
Organism: Talpa occidentalis; assembly: GCF_014898055.3. Lineage (NCBI taxonomy): Eukaryota > Metazoa > Chordata > Mammalia > Eulipotyphla > Talpidae > Talpa > Talpa occidentalis. Next base: position 70,272,236 of record NW_023605305.1, on the reverse strand, counting down.
CCCCCTCTCCTCAGGAGAACTGCTAATAGGCAGATGGTTATATGGGTTTGGAGCTTGGAAAAGAGAGGGCCACGGCTGGAGAGAATAGATTTGGGAGTAAGGCGAAGCAGTGCTTTGAACCAAAAGCTCTTTCCTTTGTTTGCCTGTCACACACCACAGCCCTCATCCCCACAACAGACTCTTCGTTCTGTGTCTTCAGGGCTCTTGAGGCCCTTGCCTTTGATACCTTGCCAGCCCAGCCAGGACCCCTAAGGAATCTGTCAAGCCTTCATTGGTTCCCTGACCCTTCTGCCACTGAGCCCTGCATCTTAGCCTGACACTCAAGGCCCTTGGGTATGGTCCCTCTCTGGCTTTATTGTCTTCCTCAGGCCCCAGTCTGTATTCCAGAGCCACCCCAGACACCCACCTGGCCAGCCCATGTGTTTGCTACCATTTCTGATTATTCGATTATCTCAGCCTTAATTGCTTTCCTTGCCCCCAGCCCCTCCACAGACGTCACCATTCAATTTTCTGTTCATGTGTCACCTCCTGATTCTCCAAAAATTTGGCATCCGTGCACTGCATCTGTCTCAGCACGATACTACTTGTCACACTTGGTGGCATTTAATTATTGCCAGGAAATAGAAATCACCTTCCCAGAGGAATGTACTCACCAACACAAATTGCACTTTCAGAGGTTGGGAGACCCACATTAATAGTTGGGCTTCTTGATAGCTGGGAGCCATTTTTAACCCCTGCAGGCCCAGCCCAGAGACTTACTTAACTGAAAGGAGGAATGAGCAAACTAGAAATTATAGTGGGTTCTCTCATTTCAGGATCATGGTTTTGGCAGGAGACACATTGCCAGTGGAGGTATACTGCCATCTCCCAGTCATGTGTGAGGACCGCAATTTGCCCTATGTCTATATCCCCTCTAAGACGGTAAGGAGCACAGGAGCCCCTGATCTTGGTCAGCACTGGAGGGGTCTGGGTCCTGGTCTGCAGCAGCAGGCCATGGAGGAATGGGGCATGGGCTTTGGAGTTGAGACAGGCCTGGCCAGACTTCAGGCGCGCTTCGGACCTTTATGCACTTCGGTTTCCTTTTTGTAAACTGGGACTCCATTCCTCTGAGAATGAAAAACACCTATGTGGATATGCTTTTGACACTGTACCTATGTTAGTCCTGTTGGGTGGGTGTGGTGCTCGGGGTGTGGGGGTGTCTTAGGGGCCTAAAGCTGCCCTTTTGTTTTATCTTTATCAGGGGCCAGGCCTGGGGCACAGGGTTTAGGGGCCAGCAGGGAGCAGGAGAGCATAAGCCCTGCCCAAGGGGGCACCCCCACTAGACTGGAGACTTTGCAGAGCTGCCATTTGGGAATGTAGGCCCAGTGTTGCTGGACTGTGGCTTGAAAGTTTGCTACATTTAAATGACAATTAATATTCTGAAATGGAATGACCGGATAGCACACTTGTGGGCTGTATTTAAGCCACTGGATTAACGGTCTGGAACTCCCTGGCATGTAGGTTGTGCAGTGATTTTCCCAAACAGCCCTTTGCTCTTCTCTGCCCTTCTCTGCAGGACCTGGGGGCAGCAGCAGGCTCCAAACGCCCCACCTGCGTGATAATGGTCAAGCCCCATGAGGAGTACCAGGAGGCCTATGACGAGTGCCTGGAGGAAGTGCAGGCTCTGCCCCCACCCATGTGAAGGACTTAGGCAGCAACCTGGGCACATGCTCCGGAAGCTGTTGGGAAACCAGCCTGCTGTCCTGCTGCCCACACTCGCAGCATCTCCCCCGTCCCCAGAGGCACATATTCTTCCCAGGCAGCTATTTCATGAAGGAAAAGCCAGCATCTTCTCCAGGGCTGTTTCCCTTTGAGCTTCAATGAAGACAGTTCCAACAATGTGGTGTGGGGGAAGTAAATGCTAAGACTAAAATGTGGTGAGTCTGTGGGTGTTTTCTTGAGCAGCAGCTGGTGGTAGGGCTGAGGAGATGGTGAGCAATAAGAGGGGAAGCAGCCTTTCTTACCAGGGAACCCCAAGGATTTTACAAGTATTCACTGCTATGCTGGGCTGCCCTGGGCAGGTGTTAGACTCAAGCCAGGAACTGACTCTAGGCTGCCCACCCCCAAGCTTTCGACTCCCACTTCCAGAGTCAGTGGGTGCTGCAGGATAAGGCGGCCAAGCTTAGATTCAGCTGCACAGAAGCCTGTACCCCCTATGTTGGGACACCCCCATTCATCATTTCTTTCCCCAGGAGCCATAAATGCCACTGGGAAGCTACGGAAGCAGTTTACCCACCCACATAGTACATTTTAAATAGGAACATGAAGCTAAGTACAAAACTATAGGCCATCTCTCCTGTGTGGCATCACAGGCCCTGAGAGCCCAATCCTTTCAGGCATTTTACATTTAAGGTGCCTTCCAGCTTTTCAGAACCCTCCCACACCCACCCCTGACTCAGCGCACACAGCCACCAAGCTCAGGCACCATGGAGAAAAAACCTAGATTGGGCTTGAGGGTCAGATCTGGTTTAACCACCAAGCACTCTCTTTTACAAGCCTGATGCTTGGCTATACAATTCATGTTCCTCAACCCTCCATACCAATTTCAAATGAAGAGGTAATGAGCTGTATTTATGAATGTGTAAAAGCACCTTGCACAGGGCCCAACATATTACAGGATTTTCTCCCCATCAGATGCGGGCTGGGTTCTTCCTGACTGGGCACCATGGCTGCTTCTGTTCTAACCAGCAGCAGCAGCCAGGCCATGCCTGGCACCTCTCTGCAGTGGGCACATATGCATGTGAAATTCTTTGCCAGTGAAGCTAAAGGCAGGTTAGTATATTTGCTCCAAGTTATAAAACAGTGGCATTCAATTCTAACCTAGACTATTTACAGTAGGAAACAGATACATACATTGGTGAGGCCATACAGCAGGAGGCGGACATGATGCTGGCATGGCAGTGGGACCTGGCTGAGGCAGGGATGGGAAGACATCTGCTGCTGGTGGCAAGTCCTTGCTTCTATGTTGGTCGATACTTACAGCAAATATAAACGGACACAGCAGGACTAGAGAAGCCAGCTTCTTACAGCCAGGGAGCCAGCTGCCTAGGGCAGGTTGGCTCATATCCTTCCAGCTTCTGGCCATGGTGGCACTCCTCAAGTTTGCCGCTCTGAAATGAACTACAGTCCACTGAAACCAGCCATCCTCACTGAGATGGCCAAGGATCATGGGTGAAAACCCCTCAAAACCAAAGTTCCTTCGAGGCTGGGATCAGAATATGAGGCGTTTGCCATCTGCTGGGTTTTGCTCCATAGGGCAGTAGGGACACTTCAGCCTGCAAAGAGGGGGAATTGGGTCTCAGGGCTGGGCCAGCAGGATGGCCAGGCCAGGATGGAGCCAAGCATGGGTAACTTACTTTCCTCCATTAATGAGCTTGTTGAGTGCATCTCTTGAGATCACATGGCCACAAATGAGCTTGATGGGAGGGTTGGAATCGGATGTCTGCTGGCGGAGGATGGGGCACGCAAAGACCGAGTGGTACCAGCACTTCATGCCGAGTTCTATCTCAATCTGGAGAGGCCGGGAAAAGGGTGAATCCCGTTCCTGTCCCCACCATCGTCCCCACCGTCCTCCCCAGTGCCTTCTGCCCACTCCTGCCCCAGCTGAGACTCACCGGCAGTTCATCCTTGTGACTCCACACCCCCGTGCACTGCCTCTGCTCGATCACTGCTTTGATGTTCATCAGCACAGGCAGCGCCACACAGCCAGAGGCGAAGCTGCAACAGAACAAAGAGCATGGGCTAGAGTGGTCCAGACCAAAAAAAAAACCAGACAAAAGGACCAACATTCTGAGTCTTGTGACTCAGGACTGGGTTCTAAAGTGGCATAGGGTTTAAATCAAACCTTGAAAAAAATTCAGGGTAGCTTATAAAGTGCCACATGTAGTTATGTGTGTCCAACTACATGGCACCCCAAATTTGAGAACCCACAGGAAAGATAAGATCCAGAGGGCAGATACCCGCTTATCTAAACCATTGAAAAGATGGGGACAATGATCAGTTTGAAGCAACCCCAGCCTACCCATGTACACCACTCTGCAGTCATAATATAGCTCTATGTCTGGTTATCAGTTACAGCAATTAGAAATTGGGGGATTCAGACCTCATGATTGGGGTTGGGATGGGGAGTCAACGGGCTAAATAGCTTCAATGTGTAGGTCGGGCCTGTACAAGAGAACTAAGGTGTGATGGTACCTGCCCTGCTGGGAACACCGCTCCACTGAAACGACATCCATGGTAACAAACTAGAGGGTAGAGTCCATCACTCGGATAGGGCAGGAGAGTCTACAATCAGTCTAAATAAACGCACTGTGATGCTACGCACTATGGCTTGTGTGGCTGTGTTGGGTATCCTAGACAAGATCATTCTCATTTATGAAATGAGGATAACACAATGACCCCTCGGGTCACAGTGAAGTCACAGGAGAATACTTCTGGAACAGAGCCTTCCAAGTGAAAATTCTTGAGGCCATTTACTGAGCCCTTCACCCATCTCCTTGCGGGCAGTGGTACTGGAGGGTCTTGTGATAATCCAGGGGTGAAGTGCAGGGGAGGCAGGGACCTCATTCCAGAGACCTTACAAAATGGGAACTTTGACCCTGTCATTGACCTCATGGTGACCTCAGGCCTCAACTCTTCCTAATCTCAGTTTCTCCAACAGTAAGAAGAGAGGTGATTTTTATTTGGAAAAATGACTTACTACTTGCAGTTTAGGTCTGTGAAGGCACCAAGCACAATCTCTGGCACACAGGCAGGGCCTCAGTGAATTGTGTTTCTCTCTTACCCCTCCCATTTGTGCCCCTCCCCCAGCTGGCTGTACCTGACACTGAGGGGTGACTCCACAGAAAGCCCCAGCAGGGAACAAGCATCCCGGGTAAAGGTCTCACAGATCTCCGCCCAATGGCTATTATCCAGGAGGTGGCAGTAGGGTGACTTCTCCAAGCCCAGCCGGAGGTACACCAGGCTGCCCATCATCACCTGGATCTCTGCAAGACAAGGGGACCAGGCTTAGGGGCCTTGCCCCACACTGTGGCAGCTGCAGGGCAACCAGAGTGGCTCCCAGATCCCTAGGACTGAAATGCCCTCGGGCAAAACTGGTTTTCCAGAGAATCCAATAGGAGGGTAGGCTCTTGGGGCTGCTTGGAACAAGGGTAGGCACCAGGGAGGGAGGAATTTCAGTTCTTTTTATCCTTGAAAGGGCACCCAAGAAGTGAATCTCAGGTAGGCACCCATGTTCTGCAACACGAGCTAATCTCTCTTGTTAAAGTTTTCAGAAGATACACGGCTAAAATTTGGTAATGTTGCTTGGTGTTCATGATGCTTATTTCCAAATGATATGTGAAGAAATGTGAGTGGAATTAAAAAAGTCACTAGCTGCAGGGGTGGTTATGAGTGGTGACCATCTGGCAGGTGAGACTCCCAAGACTGGGGTTGGAAATCCTGAGTGAATGAAGAGAACTCTGGCAAGAGCTCCTGAGGTGAAGAGGGAGTCTTAAGAAACCAGCTGGGTTCTCAGCAGGGTTCTAGGTGGGAGAGGCTGGTGTACTGCCGAGGCAGGGTAGCCTCAGGGCACAGGTGCAGGGTGCTGAGTGGGGGTATGGCACATGGCATGTGTCAGGCAGGAGGAAGTCTGAGATGAAGCTGGGAGAAGGGCAGAGGCAGCTGAGAACCCTGAGTTTGGAGCTTCCCTTTAAGACAATGAAGGAGAGGTGAAAGAGTGGAGTTGGGGAAGGGCACTGGTAATGTGCAGCACGACTATCCCACTCACGCTGACCCGTGCTGCAGCCTGAGCACCTACCCCGCTGGTGCAGCCGTGCAAAGGGCTGGAAGTGCCGGGCATAGCTGAGGGCCTCCAGCTGCTTCTCAGAGCCACCTGCCAGAAGGCGGATGAAGTGTAGTCGGTGCAGCTTGAACTCCAGGGAGCTGTTGAGCTCCAGCAGGCGCTGCCTGTGGGAGATGGCCCATCTGGGGAAAAGGGCCAGTTTAATGTGCAGCTGGCAGAACAGAACTGAGAGATGGACTCCAGAAGCCTCTGGGAGGTCCAGAAGACAAGGCTGGAGCCTGGAAGACAGAGCTGGAGGTGTGTCACATACTTTGGGTAAGGTGAAGACAAGCCCAGTGCCTTGAGCAGCAAAGGCAGCAGTGATTCTATGGGGCAAGCAGGGCCAACTTACTCCAACGCTGGCCCCAGGTCCTGCTCATGCAGAGCTTCCAGGATTCGATTCAGCTCCAGGAAAGGCTGCTTGAAATCCAAATCCACGTTGAGGGTGGACTCCTGTGGGAAGAGGCCGATCCCACCATTGGAGGACTGTTTCCAAAATTTTCTGCTCTGCACATAATAAAACCTCATTTGCCAACCATAGGCTGGGGGTGGGGTTTGTGTGCAGAGGAGCTATGGTTTCTTGTTCCCATTTCAGTTCTGGGAAGCTGACTGCTACATGCTGGCCTCCCAAAGGTAGACCACAACTCAGCCCTACCCCCAGGGAACAGCCCACGTGGAGCAGCAAGTGATAACATTACTCCTTTTCAATCTTCCCAGTTACATGAAGAGAAAGTAGCTTTATTTCTTTTTTTTTTAAAGATTTATTTATTTGTGCATACAGCAGCTGGGGTACAGGCCAGAGATATGGGGGGGTGAGAGGATTCACCAGACAGGATTCACCAGACAGAGTGGGGAACAGAACAGGCAGACCGACTGAAATACACTGCGGAGGGGAGCAGCAGGTGAGACAGGAGAGGTCTGCCTCACCATGTGGGTTGCTCCCCGGCTGGCCGGGATCGAGCTCGTGCTGCAGAGGCTGCGGATTGCTTCATAGTGCATTTACTCCCTTGCGCCACCCGGGAGGCCCCAAAGTAGCTGTATTTGTACTGCCGGTAAGTTTTTAATACCTGACAAGTGCTACTGTCATTTCACTGATCTTTCTTTTTCTTTTTTTAAAAGATTTATTTATTTATTTATACAAGCACTGGGTTCAGTCAGAAGCGCGGGAGGGTGAGAGGATTCACCAGAGCCAAAGCAGGGAACAGAGCAGGCAGACTGACGAAATACACTGCTGAGGGGAGCAGCAGGCGGCAGGGAAGGTCTGCGCGCCATGTGGAACCCTTGCCGGCGGCCGGGGATTGAACCGGCACTGCTGAGGCTGCGGGCAGCTAGGCAGCCCAGCGCTCAACGGCTGCACCA